>NW_004524603.1:6205841-6212769 GCF_000260255.1 Octodon degus
TGCACTGTACTGACCACGGTTAACCCAAACCTCTGAGAATAATACTGTGGATAAAGGGAAGAATTCATTGCGCTTCTCCAGGTGACCCCTACCCAGCACTCAAGAGAGACTCAATTTCCTCTTACGTCACAACCCTTCAAGGAGGCGGGCGAGCCCTCTCCCAGACTCATGAATAATTTTCTCCTTCAAACTGAAGCACGTTTCTTCTTTCACCCATCACACGATATGCAGCTTAGCCGACTCCGGCTGCCTGCAGCCACTGCTCAGGTCTGAACATAAGCTCAGATGCCCAGGGGCCGATACCCATCATTCTTTGCTCCAGGCCAATGGACCCATCTGTGAAACTAGAGCCAACCCAAGAACGTAGTTATCCCCAACGTTGGTAGGCCCAAAATGAAGAGCTGGGCAAGGAGAAGGTACGTGAGGCTCCGTGGTTCTGATCCTTTAAGGAGCCACAAAGCAGCCGCCATGGTGCACTGAGTGGAACCACAGGAGAACACACTTTATAACTGTTTGATGTTATCACCCCCCTTGGTTTTCCCCAGGGACAGGCTATTTACTTGGCTATTTACATCTCATTTGATGCAAATAATATCCCTTAGTTATTGCAGGCTGATCAGGCCCACAACCTCCCAAATGAGTACAGTGAAGGCTTAAATGAGACAAATAAAATGATTTCAGGGCTCCAGGACGATCCAAACTCTCACAGAGATTTTCTGGGGTTTAGAACAAAAAACTTCTCTGGGTGGCCCATATTTACTACCTTTTCAGACAAAGGAGGGGGATACTGAAGAAAACGCAGGAATCTGGACAGGAGTAGGGAGTCCCTCCCAGGGCTTCTCCAAGTAATCCATTATGTTAATCCAGGAGAACCATGTGACCTCCGGAAGGCCTTCCCCAGTGGGCTGCCCGCAGCTACAGTCTTTAGCTAACTGAGGTTGTAGCCAGGTGTCCCTGGGCTTCACCCAGCACTGCCGCCCTCAGTGGGTCCAGTGGCTCACATAGGTTCACTCGCCATGAGTCTGTTGCCCTGGGCCCTGGGCCTACTCACAAGTAAATGTGAAAAGCCAACTGGCTACTATACTCCTGCTCAGAGCCGCTTCTTAGTGGTCTCCATCAATCTCACTAATAACAGGCTACCACTGAGCTGGCTGCAGCTAAGCCAACCAGAGCGCTGCCCAGGGGGGAAGAAAATTCCTTCCGCTTAACTACCACGTTCACTCATTCATTCCTTCACGCCTCACTCAGTAATCTATAGCACAAGTCACCAGGCACGTTCTAGGCAGGAGAACACAGCAGCAGCTCTGACAGTCATGCTTCTTGAACTTTTAATACAAATAAACACACGTGGGGCTGGTGAGATGGCTCAGTGGTCTAAAGCACCTACTTAGAACAAGCTTAGCAAAGCACGGGACTGCGGTTCAATCCCCCAGCACCACATGCCAGCCAGCCCCGCCCCCCGGTGGGCTGAGCTGGCCACACACACACATAAATAAATAAAATTTAAAAAACAAACAAACAAAACAAACAAATAAATACATGCTCTAGGGGAGAAACCAAAGCAAGGCAGATGAGAGGGCAAGGGGTGACATTGGGAAGGTGACCAGGACAAGAGGGGTGGCACCTGCTGAAGCCCCGCCCCAGTGCCTGCTTGTAGGCACTTTAATCCACTGAACTATTTGTCCTGCCCTCTTCTGGCTTTATTTACTGAGCTCAGGACCAGCACCCAGTTCTCACACAGGAGGAGGCTGATCGGCCCCTAGCCCAGGGAACAAGAAGTTTTCAAAGCAAGAAACCCACAAATTTGTCATTTAACACAGAGCAACTCCATTACTCAGCATGCATTTTTTTCTGGGAGCACTGTTCAGTTCCCGGCACAGAGAGAGGTCACAAGGAGTTAGACACAGCAAGCTGCTTGTACAAGACACATCAAGGTCTCATTACATAGATTGGACTCAGTGATCCGCCTATGTTCAGCCTCCCAAACGCTGGGATTACAGGCGCTTGCCACCTCGCCCAGTCTGAATCGCCATCTCAGTGCACCCCAGGGGACAGAACCCCAGCCCCTGTGGCTGTCTTAGCAGGTGCTTTAATCCGCTGAGCTATTTGAGCTATTTGACCGGTTCTACAAGGCACATCTTAAACAGACTATGTTTACAGAAAACGGTTAGGGAGGGAGTTTATAGTAGCAAAACTGCCTTGACAAGAAACAGTTACTCATTACTAAACAGCCTTGAACATAGGGGAGAACACACTCCTTAGAGTAGACAACAGGAAGCACAAGGTTTAAAGTCACAGCACAAAAATTCAGTTAACCCATTACAAACCCCCTCCCATCCCCAAAAGGAATTAGCTGTCAGGAACATCCAGAAAGATCTCAATTCCAAGAGGCTCCCACTGCCTCCGCGTCAACGTTCCTACACACACAGGGTCTTCGCCCATGCGGCCTGAAGCTCCTGCCACCCTGCGCAAACATCTTTAACTACTACTTTTCCCGTTTCAACTTCCAAAACTTCTTGCTCAAAGCCTTAAGCAAGTTTCGGGACTACGCTAGGAAGCAACGCTGGGATCCTTCCACAAAGCTGACAACCCAGAAACAATTAGTGGGCAAGAAACATGCTTATGGCTCGTCTTTCTTTTCAGCCCTTTCTTGGGAAGGAGTGGCCTCAAAATCGACAGCGGGGGGCCGGGGAGATGGCTCAGTAGGATAAGCGCTTGACTGGCAAACGCAAGGATCCGAGTTCAATCCCTGGAACCGCTACACTGGGCAGGTCCCCCACCCCGGCATCAGCAGGCCGCCCCTGTCGAGTGGGCGAGGCGGGGCAAAGGCAAGGCAGGGAGAAGGACGCCAAGCCCAGAGGGGCGCGGGTCTCTCCCGAGGTAGGTGAGGGCGGGCGAGCCTTTCCCTGCAAGGCTGGCTCGACTGCGAGCCCTCGCCGCCCGTTCTACCTCGCTCCACCCAGCCTGGGTGCAGGGCTCGCGGCAGCAGGGAGAGCCCCAGCCCCTTCCAGTCCTACCTTCCCCGACTCCCTGCGCTCCATGGCCCCGCTTTCTCGGCCCGTGCTGCTCTTCGCTCTTGCACTTGGATGAGCTGCAGCGCTCTCAGCTTTACGGCAGCCACGGCGCTGAGGCCGCGGGGCATCACGGGGAGTGTAGTCCAACCGAAGCGGCTCTGCGACGCTTCCTCTCCGCCCTTCCAGCCTCGGTGGCCGACGGTTACTAGGCAACGTCTCAGAGAGCGTCCTCCGGACTCCGCATCACCCACAGAGGACCTTGATTGCTTTGTACCTAAATTAGTCTGGAAGGTTCTAGGTTTTATTTAATCAAGGAGGGCTATGCTTTTCCTTACATTCCTTACATTCATTTTTGTTGTTTTTGCAGAAACAGAGATTAAACTCAGGCCTTTGCGCCGGCCCCCTTACATTCGTTTTTAAAAGGTCATTATTGTATCAGTCACTGTGCTAGATTTGGGGAGGTTTTTTTTGTTGTGGTGGTTTGTTTTTTTTTTTTTTTTCCGAGTATCGAACCCAGGACCTTGCTTGAGCTTGCCAGGCAGGTGTTTATCCTGCTGAGTTATCTCCCCAGCTTCTGGGAGTACGACATTTAATGAGACAGCCCTTACTTTAAAGGAACTTACAGATTATTGGGCAAAGAAGCAAAAATCAGAACATTACAAAAGAGACACAAGTGCAATGAACGAGGTAAGTACAAGACTTTATTTAGTAAAACACTCCCCCCCCCCATCTTAGGATGAGATGGTGGCAGGATATGGGGTGGTTAGTCAAGGGTTCCCTGAGGAAATGCTGTTGAATTGAACTGAGAGGTGGGAATTAGCTAAGTAAAGGAGGTGTTATGCACTGAATTGTGTCCCCCTCCAGGTTCACATGTTGAATTTTATTTATTTATTTATTTATTTATTCATTTATTTGTACAGGATCTCGCTCTGCAGCTCGGACTCATAGTGATCCTCCTGTCTCAGCCTCTCCAGTGTTGAGATTACAGGCGTGCACCACCACACCAGTTTCAGTGGCCAGCACAGTGTGCCCAGGGTTCCAGGGCCGGCATGGCATGGGTACTGAGGAATCAAACCTGGGTCCTTCCACTTGCCAGGCAGGTGCTTAGATCACTGAGCTATCTCCCCAGACCCATATGTTGAATTTTCAACATGATGGCATTTGGAAGTGGAGCCTTTAGGAAGTTATTAGATTTGTTAGAGATCATTAAAGGGAGGTCCTTAGGACAGGATTAGCACCTTTAAGAGAAGAGACATGGGAGAGCTTGAGCTTTCTTCATCAAGGGAGGACATAGTGAGAAGGTGGCGTCAGTAAACTGAGAAGAGCTCCCAGATTATAATCTGGCTACAATAGGAGTGATAAGATGAGGTATCAGTATTGTCAGGGGACTTGGAATTTCCAGGTATTGTGAGAAGGATTTTAGGTTATAAGAAATCAGAGATGTTCTTCCATGCTAGTCAAGAAAGAGCTAAGCACAGGACGATGGGTTTAGAAAATTGAAGAATTCAGGTGGTGAAAGACCCAAACAAACACACCCAGGAGGGACATAGGTAACCAGGTGGGAGCTAGGAGGCTAGGAAAATTAACTCAGAGAAGCAAAAAGAATTTGCAGGAAAAAATGATTGGAAATTGAGTATGCACGGTGGCAGCCGTTGAGGAGTCTCACTGACTTGGGAGGACAGGGCCCCCACTTAGGGCCCTACAATTCAAGTCCCAGTACTCACCCAAGAATTCCTGTCTTGTGTCCAGCTCCTATTAACCTATATCTTCATTTTTCCCTTAGATTTTATTTTTGCCGATAGTTCTAGCAGGATGAGGCTGTCAGTGTGGCAATGTCTGAGGCATATGATGGAGCAGGGGGTAGCTCATAGCATCGCTGAGCACCAGAGCAGGAGTGTCTGCCAGACTCCCACCCTCCTCATCCAGGAAGTACAGGCTGAGACAAGGACATGGCCCTGGAAAGGAACCCCACAGGGCACTGTGGCCAGCCTCAAGGAGAGAAGCAGGGCTGGGGAGATAGTTGGCAGTCCAAGCGCCTGCTTGACAAGCACAAGGACCCAGGTTCGCTCCCTGGTACTGCATGCCCTGCCGGCCCTTCCCACCATGCCAGGCCCTGAAACCGGGCATGGTGGCTTATGCCCGTAATCCCAGTGCTGGGAAGGCTGAAACAGGAGGATCAGTACAAGTCTGAGCTGCATAGTGAGACCCTGCACCAAACAACCAAATAATTTTTTTTTTTAAGAAAAAAGAGAAAGAGAAGAGAACAAAAGAAACACTGATTTCAGAGTGCATTTTAGAGGTATTGATGTGAGCACTGGGGGCCTGCTTGCCCTTCTGGGAATTGTATAAAATGTTGCCCGGGATCGTCTGTCTGAGGAATGGGAGGCTGGTGCACTTATCTATAGCCCCCGTCTCCAGTGCTTGGGGGCATCCCCAGATGTGGTAAGTATATCCCAGCCTCACATTTGCACTTCTGGTCATGCTTGTGCAAAGCCCAAGTCAACTCTTCATGTAAACCACCCCCCCAAAAAAAAAAAAAAAAACAAGGGCTGGCCAAATAGCTCAGTGGACTAAAGCGCCTGCTTAGGCAGAGCTCAGCGGCTGGCCGGGGTTCAATCCCCAGCCTGCCATGCTGGCCCACCTGCCCTGGGGTACGCTGAGGTGGTGACTGAGACTGGGCGTGGTGGCGCTCACCTGTAATCCCAGCACTTGGGAGGCTGAAAACAGGAGAATCATTACTAGTCCAATCTACGCAGTGGGACCCTGTAGACCCTGTACTAAATACATTGAAAAAAAAAAAACAAAAAACAAATGGTCAGAAAACAAAAGAAACTTGCAAGAGGGTATGCAAAGGGAATCCTTTTTAAAGTTCAAAGTTATAGTCATTGACATTGAAGAAATACAACTCAAAATGAAATAAATGCAAAGCAGAAGGTTAAATATCATGTGGCTACTCATATGTGAGAAACAAAGTATAAATAAAAAATGAAGTAAAAGATTCAAGAGTAAACAGAGATAAAGCTTTCCCATGTGGAGGGCGATCTAGAAATAAAAGCAGGAGGGATGGAAGGGAAGGGAAAAGGAAGTAAAATTGGTTAAGACATTGTACATGTACCGACGCCCCACGATGATGGATTCATTTATGTACCACAAACCTAGCCTAGGAAGGAAATGGTAGCACCCGCTCATCTCCCAGCACTTGGGAGGCTGAGGCAGGAGGATCATTGCGAGTTCAAGACCTGCCTGACTACAAAGTGAGCTCAAGGCCAGCCTGAGCTGCATAGTAAGACCCTGTCTCCAAAAGACAAGAAAAAAGAAAAAGACAAAAAAGGAACTATAAATCAAAAATCTCATCGTGGTACCATTTTATACCCAGTGAATTGTTATTTTTTTTAAAGAACAAAAACAAATGTTGGAGAGGAAATGGAGAAATTGAAACCCTTGGACGCTATTAGTCAGAATGCAGAATGGTACAAATGCTTTGGCAGGTCCTTAAAAAGAGAAGCAGAGGCTGTTGGGATAGCTCAGTAGAATAAGTGCCCGCCAGGCAAGTGCAAGGTCCTGAGTTCAATCCCCAGTATCACAGAAAAAAAGAGCGAGAGAAGCATATTTACTGTAGGACCCAGCAATTCCATTACTAGTATAATATACCCAAAAGAAGTGAAAAATGTATGTTCAGAGAAAGACCTGTACAAAAATGTTAATTGTAGCTTTGTTCATAATGTTATGGGTCAGGAGCCTAAGCCTAGCTCAGTCCTTTAAGTGGCTGCTTCCACAAAGCTGTCAGCCTCAGGTGGCTGGAGTTCGAACCTCACACCTCTCCCGCTGGCCAACGTGCCCTGAAGGCATGCAAGGAAAAAAAAAATCCTTATTCCATTGGGGGCCTGGCTCTAGCTCAGTTCTTTAAGTGGCTG
>NW_004524603.1:6213239-6223003 GCF_000260255.1 Octodon degus
GGGGGATTGAACCATGGTCCCTGTGCTTTGCTAAGCTTGTTCTAAATAGGTGCTTTAGACCACGGAGCCATCTCACCAGCCCCCCAGATTGGGATTTGAAAAGCCATTTATTACTGAGCTCAGGGCCCCCATCAGCTCTCAGGAAAGGACCAAAAGGCAGCTAGCCCAGGAAGCAGGGGGGGTTTTAAAACCTGGAACCACATTTCATTTGGTAAACAAATTCATTATCTGATACACAATAATGCTTTCAGGGTCATTGTGACCACTGCTCAAACTAAATTTCCTGGGGCTTTGTGTTAGTTTCTGGCTGTCTTGCACCTGAGTACCTGCCGGCAGCCTTGCATAGCCCGGAGGTTACAGGAAGTTAAAGCCCATTTAATTTCCTCTTGAAGTCATCTCTGTAAGCTAACTTTGGTAACAGGAATTGGTGAGGGAGGAATTTTATCTAGCAAGCAACAAGAAACAGTCACTAGTTACTAAACAACTTAGAACAAGTGGTGAGTATACATTTTTACACAACAGAAAACACAAGATTTACCTTTATAATCTAAAATGTGAGTTGACCCATTACACATAATAGACCATAAAAAAAGAAAAGAAAAACAAGAAACACCCAGAACCATCAACCAGGGTATAGGTAGATGAAGTGTGGTACAACAGACTAGAGTTTTATCACCAGAAAGGAACAAGCTAACTTTTTTTTTTTTTTTTTTTTTTTTGCGGAACTGGGAATTGAACTCATGCCCTTGTGCTTGCCAGGCAAGCGCTTATTCTACTGAGCCATTTCCCCAGCCACCTTAACGTTTGAGAAAATATAAATGAACCTCAAAATCAATAACTTCAGGGGCTAGGGAGATGGCTCAGTGGATAAGTGCTTCTCTGGCAAGTGCAAGGGCCTGAGTTCAAATTCCAGGTTCCGCAAAAAAAAAAAATAATAAATAAATAAATAAAAAATAAATAAATCAAAAACTTCGTTGCATGAAATGTCCAAAAAAATGCAAATCTACTGACGTGCAGAGCTGCTTAGTAGTTCGTGGGGCTGGAGATGGGCAGGGTTGACTACAAATATGTATGAAATGATGGAAGTATTCTAAAATGGAATTATGGTGATGTTTGTGCAGTTTTGTTTCCTTTCTCTAAAGGCCAGTGAAATGTAAACTTGAAATGAATAGAGTTCTTAGTATGTGCATTATTATTCTATACAGCTCTTGTATAAAAGAGAAGCAGGCCTCAGGCTGAGCTTCTATGAGTGCCTCCAGCACACTGCTGCCAGAGTCCCTTGGGGTGAGGACATGCCCAGGACACTAGAGATGTCCAGCACAAGAGATCTTTAGATTTTATACTAAGCACTGTATGGATCCAGAGGAGGAAACCAAGGTCCAGTTACAGGAAGTGATTAGCCCAGGTCCACCAGCCATGAAGGCCATGGATTTTGAGAGGTCCCAGGGGATGAGGTCCTTGTGTTGTAGGCAGCTAAATTAGATAGAAATATTATAGGCAGTCAGACAGGGCCAGACCCTCAAGGAGACAAGATGGAAGACAAGGTGACTTTGCAACTTGGAAGAGACAGACACTCCCATATGGGCCAGACCTCACGACAAAAGAGGAAACAGAGCTACATACTTCCCTAGGAATGGGCATCAGGGATTGATATTCTAAATAGGTATCAATTACCTTGAAAGATCCCAAATGAGTCACTAACCCAACCCCCAACAGGAGGAGACTCTGTCCTGTATTCATGCCCCTGCTATGTGACCACCTCCCCATTTGGTACTGGATTTAATCAATTTTACAAGAGAGGGCTGGGGAGATGGCTCAATAGAATAAGTGCTTGCCAGGGTCTGAGTTCAATCCCCGTTTCGGCAAAAAAAAAAAAAAAAAAAATTACATGCACAAAGGTGCTTGTAATCTTATTGGTTGACCATAGTTTTTTGGTGGAACCAGGGATTTGAACTCAGATCCTTGCGCTTGCCAGGCAAGCACTTATTCTACTGAGCCATCTCTCCGGCCCGGTTGACCATAGTTTTATCCCACCTTATGCCCATCTAAGTGAGCTCCCATGTCTTCTCCACCACCTTAGACCCACCTCACCACATGGTTTTCCTCTAAGAAAAGTACCTAGTAGAGACAGCTTCCCAGGGAACCACCCACTTGGGCCCCCCTACTGTCCCTCTCTTGGACAGGAACTTTCTTTCCTTCAATAAATATATTCTGCTCATAACCTCCATTTGTTCCTAAAATTCATTTTTTGGTTTTAGAGAACACGAACTCGTCCCAGGTACCTTTTAGGTTGGGAGATCAGTTTTTCTCCCTGTGTCATTTGGAGGTTCCCTGTGTCACTTGCAGTCCAGATAGGGCCTAGACCCATCCTTTCTCCCTTTTTCTGCTGGGCCAAAGGACAGAGACTACCCGTGGAGTGGCTGCAGTCAATTTATTTGGGACGTGCCAATGCCAGGCATGGATCTTGGGTAGGGCATGGGTGGGTGGGTGCTGAGGAAGCCAGTCGGTGCGAAGAGTCCTCTGATCACAGAAGGACAGCAACGGACACATCCAGCGGAGCCTGTCAGTGCTTTGCAAAATCACCTCCTAGGGGACGAGGGAGGGAGAGATGAGCTAGCAAGACAGGCAGAGGGGTCAGGCCGCTCGGCCACAGAGGGATGCAGTCCCCGGGTCCTGGCAGCAGAGGAGGTGAGGCAGAGCTGCCCGAGGCTGGGCTTGCCCACCTGCGGCACTCAGGTTTCTCCTTCACTTGCCAAGTGGGACGACCTCCATTCTATACTAGGTACTTCACTGGTCTGTTCTCCCCTGTAGCATTTGAACTACATTATATTCCAAACACTCAAGCTTTTGTGTGATTGGAGAAGAAATAAACAGAATGTTGAGAAGGAGGAAAGATCGGATTGGAAGGACTCAAGGAAGAGCGGGGTCACAGAGCTTTGTGTGTGCTCCTGGCGTGCTCAACTGATCCTATCTTGGCGTAGGGTTCAGCCAGGCGGACAAGGCCCCACCCAGGCCACGCCCACCTCCTATAGAGCCCCGCCCACGCCGACTAAGCCCCGCCCCCGAGCGCTGCGCAGGCTCAGAAGCCCAGTCCAGGCTCTCGCCCAGACCCACCTTGGCAGGCGCTGCACTGGCAGCTGTGGATCACCGGCAGCACCGCGGGCTCCGTGCTGCCGTCGGAACAGCGCAGGTGCAGGATCTTTACGGGGCTGTCCGGATCCAGGCGGTAGCTGCAGCAGTCGCACTGGCTCTGCAGGTACGGCTCCTGGGCGGGGAGTGGGGTGGTGTGAACTGGGGAGGGTCCACTCGGGTAGTACTGGATCCCACTACGCCTGGCCAAGCATCTTGGCGGAGCTGGGAAGGGCGGTGTCACCTCCTAGCCTCCTTCTCCAGAAACCCACCTTCTGCACTCCAGCCCCATCCCTCTACGCATCTGAATGCCCGGCAACTTGCAGGTTAGAAAAAATGTAGGCGTGGGGACCCCGATTCCTCCCCAGGGTCTTACCAACTAGAGATGTATTCATAATGCATGCAAGTGCGAATAATTAAACCCAACTGCACCCTTGTGGTCCTAAATTCAGTGTGCTTTCCTCCGGGGCAAGCCCCTCGGGGCCTGTGATTATCGAGGTCCCCTTCCAAGTCCCACAGGGACTTGGCCAAGTTCTAAAACTCCATACAAAAGTTATTTGCTCACATCTCCAAACTGCTTTCCTTTCTCTCTGTTCTAAAGACTGCCGGGGTGATTTGGGAAGGCATCCCCAGGGGAGGGGAGGGGCAGCATCGCTGAACCCCAGGTAGGAAGCACCTCTGTCTTCCAGGCCTGGGAAAGCCAGGTGGGCAGAGGCGGAAGGGAGTGGCTACAGTCATATCTCTCTGAGAGAAGGGCTCTGGGGCTGGGGCCGGAGAGTTAGCCCAAGAAGACGCCAGGAACAGGGCCTAAGAGATTCTGGGCGCCACTGAGGCCCTATGAAGATCCTCAGGAGAAGTAGTGCTCAGCTTCTGGGAGAGCAAGCATGGAGACTCTCGACCTCAGGACCGCCAGGTCAGGTGTACATGTTGCTAGGAGCCATCCCGGCACCCTCAGTGTGAACACTGGCTTCTCAGTAAGATCCCCTCCTCCGCCTCTTTCTGTGCGGTGCGCAGTGGCCCGGAGACATGCTCTAGGAATGGTCAGGACCACAGGGCGTGCAGACCACCACCCTGGTGCATAGCCTGGGCCCGACTGCTAGCCCTGTGGGGGTGGGCCATGGCCCTCCTGTCCTCTGGGTTTTGCCCAGGTCCCAGGCTGCCCCCCATGGGACTGTAAGTGGCCCCTGGCTCACCTCAGCCATGACATTGGTGCTAGACAGGCAGTGCCCACTGCAGTAGCTCACTTCTACCTGGTCCAGGTGGCACAGCCCCTTGGTAAAGTTTCGAAGCTCAGTAAGGCGCTGGCAGGAGGGTGGCCGCTCCTCTGTGGGGGGAGAGGCAGGAGCTGGGGCAGGGAAAGGGGGAGGCTGTGACAGAGCCCAACCCAGGGATAGCGGGACCTACAGAGGCCAGAGCCTGGGATGCTGGAGCCTGTGGGGTGGGGGTGCCAGCCAGTACGGTGCAGCCCTGGGTTCTCTACGCTCATCCCTGGGGGGGGGGTGCAGGCTCGGGGAGGATGGGCACATGCCAGGCTGAACGGGCAGCTGGGGAGAAGGGTTCAGATGAGGCACCCCGCTGGCCTCCATACCGAGAGTTTCCCACTGGCAAATGGGACAGCAGCTCTCTGGCTCCTGCACCAGCGTCTGGCCCTGTGGAGGGAGCCATCCGCATCTAGTGAGGAAGACGCTGTCGCCTCAGCCTTGCACTGCCTACCAGGACCCTAAGACCAGCCTCAGAGGAGGGCCCCAGAACAGAGGCCAGGAGACACCTGAGTAGGCCACGGGGGTTACCTGAGCACAGGTGAGGCGAGGGCAGAGCTGAGTGCAGACACTTGTCCCTCCCAGGCAGCGACAGCTGTCACAGCCCTCCTGCCATTCGGATCCAGGCTGGGGGTGGAACAGGAGGGCCTCCTCTTGGTTTCTCGCCTGTGCTATGATCATGTCCCCTGTCCCCAGCCCAGAAGCACCCAGCCAGGGTGATGGACTAGGACTGGCCTAGGCAACAAGAGTCTCAGGAGGCCCACGGAGGGTTTGAGGGAGAGCAGGGGGGTCTGGAGGGGTGGTCCACTCCCGCCCACCGCAGAGCAGTAGTGTCGTAGAATGGCTCAGTAGGGAGGGAGGGAGGCCTAGGATCACAAAGGAGTGACATGTGGCAGCAGAGGTGGACTTAGGTCTCACCAAGTGGGGACGCCCGAGGTGCCAGCACTCGCAGTGCTCCGCGGAGACACAGGGACCCGCCTGGCTGCGGAAGCGTCCTGGCTGGCACACGCAGCCCGGGACCTGCAGTGCACTGCAGTTGCTCTGAGCCTCTGTGGCATTTGTCTCCTGGCAGGTCCACTCGCAGGGTCCCTGCTGCCCCGGAGCCACCTGGTGCCACATTTCCCCTGGGGGACACTCTGCAGGGAAGACGGTCTGCTCCGCTCTTGGCCACCCTGGTTCCTGCCTGTATCTCTTGCCCTTCTGGACACCCCTGGGTCCCTCTTTCCCTTCCCATGCCCTGCATGCCTGTCCCCTACCTTCTCAGATAGTTGTGCCCATCTAGGTCTCATTCCTGACCAATTCTGTCCCCAAACCTCTGCCTCCTCAGGACCCATGCCACATCCCACGGGGCCTGCCTGCGTGTCAGAGACCAAGGTGATCTCTGGTCTCCACCCTTGCCCACTATGGTGGGAGTGCTGGGGTGCTGGGCACAAATCCACAGAGCCAGGCTCAGAGGGGGGCACAGGGCCACACCCCAACCGTGGGCTACACCAGGCAGGGCTCCTCGTCCCTGCTGATGCCTCTGGACCTGTTTCCTCAGCAGGAAAGAGCCTTCCACTCCCTGGCCTCCTGCACTTCTTGTTCAGTGCATGAGCCAAGGGCCCAGGGAGTATGGGCAGGGAGTGCTTGGCCTCTGGGCAGGGAGGAACCCAAGCGGGCAGAGAGAGAACAGCTTCCCGAAGGAGGCAGCTGGGCCTCGGCGGTGGGCAGAAGCCGCCCCCCACTCAGGCCAGCCTGGCCTCGGCTCTGCAGGGGCACAGTCGCATCTCACCCGGGCAGTCAGCGAGGGAACAGCTGAAGGTGCCGTGTTGGCAGACACTGGGGAGACAGAAGAGCCCCTCAGAGGCCTCCTGGAACCCCTTCTTTCTCAGCAGCCCTCCCCACCGTCTGGGCACTGACCAGTGGGTGCAGTTCTGGGTGAGCACGGTCCCTGGGGGCAGCTCCTGAGCCAGCTCTTCAGGGGTCAGGCTTAGGCCCCAGGGCAGGGAGCGCTGGGTGCAGGGGCAGGTGGCAGGGGGCACGCATGTGCCATTGTGCAGCAGCTGAGGTGGGCAGACTCAGTTATACTTGGACCCCCTCCTGCTCCCGCCTCCCCATCCACCTGCTTCCTCCAGGCAGGAGTCAGGTACCCAACAGCAGTACCCACCTGCCCTTCTGGGCAGCCACACCCAGGCTGGCAGTGTTCCCGCACACAGGTGGTACCAGGCTGCAGGTGTGAGCAGAGCCTTGGGCAGGAGGTGGCACAGGTGCTGAGCACCTGCCCAGGAGGGCACTCTGAGAAGCACAGAGGTTGTGAGATGAAAGCTGCCGGGCACAGGCTGCCTCTGACTGCCCCCCTCTTCTTGAGTCCACACAGCAGCTGAGGCAGGACCTGGGTCCAGCAACAATGGAGAGACAGGCAGAAGCACCCCGACCTGGGCCCTGGGCACACACCAGGGCAGCGCTGCAGGTTACACTGTCGCTGTTGCATCATGTCCTGGGCCTGGCACGGTGCTGCCCCAGGGTGCCCCGTGCAGCTCCGACTGCGCTCCTCGGTGCCCCCACCACAGGCAGCCGAGCACCTGCTCCAGGCCGACCAAGGCCCCAAGCGTGGGCACTCAAGGTGTGGGCATGCCAGGGACCCATTGACGCAGGTGCTGTGGACAAAGGTGTGTGGCAGGCCTTGGCGCTGAGTGAGGCACGCAGCCGTGGTGCCCAGAATACTCCTACCCTGACCCACCGTAGCCCCTGGCCCAGGTCACCACCACGGCAGCATACCAGTTGTGGCAGTCCAGTTGCACCACCTGAGCTGGGGCCAACTCCCAGGAGGCATTGGCACTGGGGAGGCCACAGCGGCAGGAGGAGACGGGCACACAGTACCCATCCTGTATTAGCTGGCCTGGGGGACAGCGGCAGCCTAGGGGCAGGGTGAGAAGGACAAATAAGATTCGACACTCGGCAAGGAAGACCTGCAGGGTAAGTTCCAGGATGGATGCCAGGCTCAGGTCAGGCCCGAAACCTAGTCACAGTCTCCGCTGCCTGAGCATGAGGCACTCACATAATCATCACCCCATGTCCTCATGTTTTCTACACACACCCCTGACACAGCAGGTCCTCACATCGCCTCCCAGGAGGCAGAGGACCGCACCTGAGCATCCCCAGAAGCCCCAGGCAGTGCTGTCCAGTGGCCAGTTACCTGCTTGGCAGGGTCCCTGCAGACACTGCACGTGGTCCCAGAGGTCAGCACAGCTACGAGGGCACTGATTGGCACAGTCAAGGGTGAGCACAGTGCCCTGGGTCTCACAGCTCTTTCCTGCAATCCAGAAGGTGGGAGGCTATGTTGGGGACACTCGAGGTCCCAGGGCAAGGCCCTCCCTGCCCCTGAAGCCCCCTTCAAGTGCCATCAGCAGGGTTCCAGCTTCGGACCGCCTGTGGGTGCTGGGACATGGTTACCTGGGCAAGACACCATATTGCAGCTCTTGGTCTGAGCCCATGGTCCCGGGCAGGCTCTCAGAGGAGGGCCCCCTGCCTTTCTCCAGCGCAGCTGGAATCCTCCGCTGCAGGGCACCGGACAGGGGCTCCAGGGCCCCCAGGGACTCCACTGACATGGGTCTGGGGGAGAGAATCCAAGTCAGTGCTGTCCCCACCTGGTCACACCCTGCCCCCTGCACCCCAGAGGCCCTGCTGCCTGTCAGCTGTGCCTGTCCTTACCAAGGCAGGCTTCCAGGTCAGGGCAGAGGCGCTGCTGGCTGAGGGGTGCAGTGCACAGGCGAGGGTCTCCGGCCCAGGGCCAGCCTGTCTCAGGGTCCAGACAGAGGCGATGACGATACTGCTCTGAAGCCAGCAGGGGAGCCGAGGTTGGAAAGAAGCCTGCTTTGTCCAGAGGCCAGCGCTCCTCCAGAGTGGCCCTGGACGCAGGGGCCAGGGTGCTTCGGGGCAGGCAGGGCCCACAGGGCGACCACTCAGACCAGTCACTCAGAGGCAGGAGACCTAGGAAGGCGGGGTGTTGGTGCCCTTCCCAAGGTTCCCAGGACTTGGGGTGGGCGGACAGGCAGGAGGGACGAGGGGCTGTGAGCAGGAAGGGCAGGAGGTGGGAAGGGCTGCGGGAGGTACGAGAGCAGCAGAGGGTCTGCTTTGTTCAGGGTCAGCCTGGCTTCATCTCTGAAAGTCGCTTGACCTGGAAACCCACAGCCCCGAGTATGGGGACAAACGTGCCCTTAAGCCAGTTACCTTCACAGCCCTGGCTCGTGCATCGCAGCTCTCCGTGGTGGCACTCACTGTGGGGGAGACATCAGGTGGACTCTGGGAGAGGCAAAACCCATCCCGAGCCAGCCAGGGGGCCCTTAGAGCGTAGCCTCAGCTCTGGGAGTGCTGGGGCAGGGCGAGGGACCTGCAGGGCTTGGCACTTGGGGTCACTGCCCGCTGGTGGGGCTGGGCTCCAGGGCTTAGCTGGGCCTGCTCTGCCCTCACCCTGCAAGGGCTGGCCCGCTCCCAGCCTCCACCTCCCTCCCTTTCCCCACCACTCACCATTCCTTACAGCCCAGCTGCAGGTGTTCCCCGGGAGCCAGGGTCACCTCTCCTCCCTCTCCTGAGGTATGCCAGCAGTTACACTGCTCTGGGGAGACACAGCCCCCCGCCTGCTCCAGCAGCCCCTGGTGGAAGGAGGGATGGGTCAGGATTGCTCAGAGGTCACTGCTGCCCAAATGCCTGGTGCCTGCAGCCGTGCACATGTGTGACACAGCAGATGGCCAGACAAGCACCACCTGGGAGAGCACCCCCTTTTCTTAGAAAGCCCCCCAGCTGCAGCCCTCACCTTGGGACAGTAGCAGCCAGGCTGACAGGGTGGCAGGTCCTGGCAGAGCTGAAGGCTGTGGTGTGTGGCACAGAGCCCAGCACAGGCAGAGCCGCAGGCCTGGAACTCAAAGGGGGCCGTGCAGCTGTCTGCTGTGGGAGGGGGACAGGGTGGTGGGGAACGGCCTGACACACCTGACCAGAGCACATACTGCACCGGTCACCTGGTGAGAGCACACGTCTGCCCCTAGGGAGTGTCCCCCACATGGCACCCACTAAGCCCCTGGTGCCCTCAGGAAGCATTGAGACATTTGGGCCTTAGGATCCCGGCAGGTACTTCAGGGATTGGCAGATGGGTGATACTGGAGCAGACTGGGGAGCAGTTCACAAAAGCTGAGCCAGATACCTGGCCAGGGCCAGAGGGGAGGTGTGACCAAGATATGCAATGACTTTACTTCTTATACTTCGTTTTTATACTTTTCTGCTGGATGGTTAAGGCCAAGATAAAGCAGGACCTATGCAACAAGAGTTGTAGCTTTCGGATCTGATAAGGTCATTGCAATCCCCTCAGGATTTTTCCTGAGATCCTGTACCTCAGATTGTAGA
>NW_004524603.1:6224542-6225353 GCF_000260255.1 Octodon degus
CACTTAGCCCTAAATTCATTACAATGAAAGAGACATGGCCGTGAGTCCCCCTCAGCAGCTCCCCGCCCCATCTGAGCACTCTGAGCCCGCCTCTTTGCCACGTTCTGAAGCACTTCCGCAAGTCCTCTTTGGTGGCCGTCTTTAGTTGCACCTCTGACATCCTGAATGGACCCAAACCATTTCCCTTTTGTGGTCATTTTGACTATGGGCGGGAGCCAGAAGCCGCACAGCGCCAGAGCTGGCGAATGCGGAGGACGAGGACGCAGCGCTGTGCTCTCGCGAGGCTGCCTTTCTGTCAGATGGCACCCAGCAGCGGCGCTCACGGCATGGGTGCCACGCCTCGGACCCCAGCAGGGAGCACCTCCAGGGCTGCCTCAGACATCGGCAGGGCGGGTGGGACACGAGTGTCTGAGGTGAGGAGGAGGACTTTGAGGAGAACTAAAGGCAATGTGTCTCTTTGAGGCAGGATCTCGCTGTGCAGCTCAGGCCGGCCTTGGGCTCACTTTGTAGCCCAGGCTGGTCTCGAACTCGCAACAATCCTCCTGCCTCAGCCTCTTGAGTGCTGGGATTATAGGCATGTGCCACCATGCCAGGCTGTACATTTTTTAAATATAAATATACCTTGTATGTTTTGCTCAGCCCTCATCCAAGGGACAAAGCCACTGCGGGCTGGCTGCTGCCAAGTGAGTGAGTTGTGGTGAGCAGCTGTAAGGAGGGGTGCTGGGGGCAGAGGTAGGGCCAGGCCACCATCCCTGAGGTGCTGGGGGCCAGAGGTAGGGCCAGGCCACCATCCCTGAGGTCCTGGGGGCAG
>NW_004524603.1:6225698-6240607 GCF_000260255.1 Octodon degus
CCTGAGGTCCTGGGGGCAGAGGTAGGGCCAGGCCACCATCCCTGAGGTCCTGGGGCCAGAGGTAGGGCCAGGCCACCATCCCTGAGGTCCTGGGGACTTAGGTTTATAAGCAGGCACTGCTGCCACCCTGCTTAGCTGCCTGGCTTCTACTCCCAGGCCTCACCCGAGCAGTTGCCGATGGGGCACGGCCGGAAGTGGCCATCCAGCCGTGTGCAGGGGGCTCCCTTGGCAGCCCGGCCCGGCGCTGGTCCCTGGTGGCGGTAGCGCTGCTGCACAGGCACCTGGCAGGAGCAGCGTGTCCAGCTGCTCCAGCTGCTCCATATGCACTCGTCTGGGGACAGCAAGGGTACATCAGCAGGGCCCCTTGGGGTCCCTGCAGCCCCTGCTCCATGCCCTCTCCTTTCATCCCTGCCCTCGCCAGCACCTTGTGCATGAGAAAGGGGAAAGGTAACACAGGGTTCAAACAGGCTCTGCTAGGTGGACTCCTTTTACCCAGAAAGGAGGTCACTCAGGGAAGGCCTCCGAAAGAGGTGACAGGAGGAGAAAGACAAAGCAGAGAGTCAGGGGACAAGTGAGGCTGGGACACACATTATTCTATAGCCCAATACAGGGAAATAGGGACGCTTACCCAGGCAGGGCCCTGGGTAGCAGGCCTCGGTGTCCAGGTGTGTGACAGTGCCATTGTTGCATGTGGGGTCAGCCTCGCCGGGCAGGCAGGGGCAGGACCCAGAGCGGGAGGTCAGGCCCAGGCCGCACGTGTGGGAACAGGGCCCCCATGGGCCCCAGAAACAGGTGTCCAGCAATCGCCGACACGGCTGCTGCCCACAGTGCCGCATCTGGGTGTCAGAGCCCGGGCAAGGCGGCCCGTTGCGCTGAGCAGCCAACACTGTGCAGGTCCGGGTGCGGACCTGGTGTCCACCTCCACAGGAGACAGGGCAGTCGGACCAAGGAGACCACAGTGTCCAGCCACTGGGCACTACGGGAGGACACAGGTGAAGTTGGAGGAGTAGGGCAGGTGGGTGGATAGGAGGAAGACTCAGAGAGTTGGGGCAAGATCTTTATACACAAGGGTGGCAGTGGGGTGGGGGGCCAATGCAGAACACAGGGCAGATGGCCAGTGACAGAGAATAGGAGGGTGAACAGAGGCAGGGGTCAGGATGAAACCCAGACCTGCACACTCGGTGTTGTCACAGATCACGCCTTCCGGGGTGCAGGAGCTGGGGGAGGAGCCCAGACTCAGGGACCTGCCCTGCAGCAGGACAGTCCAGTCACCCTTCTGTGCCCTGCACTTACCACTGCTGACATTCTCCATGAAGCCAGCTGTCCCCCAGACTTCGGGGGTGGGTGCCCTGCAGGCACAAGGGTGGGCACGGGGCTTGCGGGCACAGCTGGCTCTGGGACTGCTCCTCTCGACACTCTGGGGCCCATGACCCAGACGTGGAAGACCTAGTGACAGGGCCAGGGAGATAGGAGCAGCCCAGGCCTTACCAGCCCTGAGGGTGGTCCTGGAGGTGCTAAGGCAAGGCCTGGGTGGCCTGTGACCAAGCTGGGCAGGACACTGGGGGAGCAGAATCACTGGAAGAGCAGGTTGAAGACCGCCATCTCCAAGAGGAGATATACCAGGCAGAGGGTCCCTGAGTGGGACAGGGACATCTTCTCGCCTCACCCAGCCTCATACCGGAAGCGGCTCTGCTGTCCCCCGGGCCCACACGAGAGGCTGCAGGGACTCCAGGCTGACCAGCGGCTCCAGGCACAGTGGGTGGGTGGCGGGCAGGGCAGGGCCGTGCAGGAGAGGCGCCCTGCCTGGCAGGTGCAGTTGTTGCAGGTGTCTTGGTGCTGGCTCCCTGGAGCCCAGCTGTGGCCCTGGGCATCTGTGCACTCGCAGTACCCGATGGGCACACAGCTGCCATCCTGCTCCAGGGACCCTGCAAGGAGGCATTCCTTGGTGGCCGTGCTGGTGGCAGCGGGCCCACCTGCATCTCACTGAGCTCCCCATGAGCTGGAGGGCCTGTGGCACGCACTGTTGGGGCACCGGCAACCTTGGTGGCAGACTTGGGGGTCCTCGCACACCACTCCATCCTGCAAGTCTGAGCAGCGGCGGGGGCAGCGGTTGGCACAACTGACAAGCTCCATGCCTGCTGGGCAGCCCTCCTCTAAGTGGAGGAGGAGGCCTGGCATCAGGCGGTAGGCTCTGAGGCCCACATCTGAGGGCCAGTGAGGTAACAGCCTCTCCCCGCAAGGCCCCAAATGAAGCGAGAGGCAGGGTGGCTGTTGCCACTGTCATACCGCAAGGCATGGGGTTGCAGACCCGGGAGTGATGCCTCTCTCCGACACAGGGAGCACCCCCATTCTTGGGTGGGGGGCTTGAGCAGCTCCGGCTCCTCAGTGATCGGCCCCCTCCACAACTCCGGTCACACCAGGACCAGGGGCTCCAGCGTGACCAGCCCCCTGGTACTGTGTGGGAAAGAGAATGGCTCCATCAGCTCAGCGAGAGGGACTCACGCGCCCCGTGAGCCTCACCCAGATCTGGAAGGAGAGACAGGGGATGGAGCCTCACCCTTGGGCAGGCTAGGTGCCTGGGAAGGAGGGAGGTGCTGTGCAGGGAAGGGCTGGGTCCTACGCCTGGTTCTCCCGCCCACCTCACCTGGGCAAGCACTCAGGTTGCAGAAGCGGCGCTCCTGGTAGGCAGTAAGGATGTCGGGGCACCAGTGTCCCCCGGGCCCAGGGGGATGGTATGCTCGCAGACGACGCTGCTGGCCCACCCCGCAGCTGCGGGAGCATGGCTCCCACGGTGCCCAGGGAGTCCAGGAACAGTTCTCTGGCCCACAGCCAGGGCCGGGGCACAGGGGCAGCTCTGCAGGACAAAGTGGAGCTGGAGCTGGCACAACTACCCAGTCCTTTCTCCTCCCCCAGCCCACTCTCCTGCCCCAGCTGGGGCCCCACCCAGATCCTGGCGCCTGTGCAGGTCTGACACTGACAGCTGAGTGCCTCTGGTGTCTGTCCTCCGTGTCCCTTTTCAGCACAGAGAGCAATCCCTGACTCACAGGGTTGCTGGGAGGAATGTGAGGCACATGTGCAGCATGATCCACAGATGCAATGCGTATTTAATTTTTAAAAAATTACACTAAAGGACACATTGCCATTAATCCCCCTCAAAATATCCCCCTCACTTTATCCAGTTACTCTGGCCACTTTCTGGAAGTCCTTTCTCATGGTGTCTTTGGTTGCATCGCTGTGGTGTCTTCTAAGTCCTGAATCAATTCAAAGTGTTTACCTTTCATGGCCATTTTGATTACAGAGAAGATCCATGTTATTTTTTTAAAGTATTCAGTACAAGGTCTCACTACACAGCTCAGACTCATAGTGATCCTCCTGTTTGCAGCCTCCCCAGCACTGGGATTCCAGGCATGCGCCACCACTCGGTCACTGGCTCAGCGAGCCCAGGGGCAGGGCTGGTGTGGCATGTGGTATCAGGGATTGAAACCTGGTCCCTGCGCTTCTCTAAGCAGGTGCTTAGTCTGCAGAACTATCCCATTGACTGAAGAGCCATGTTATGGCTTGTGTCTAGTTGGCCCCCCAAAGCCTCATACAGTCATGGGGTGGACTTCTAGAGTTTGAGATTAACTCATGATGTGCTGGGATTATGGGTATGAGTGCTGCAGGGATTATGGGTGTGAGTGCTGTACCCAGCCTGGGGCAGGCAGCCTGAATGTGTCATAAGAGAGACAGACTTGCTTTCTGTTGCCATTGTTGCCGCAACTCCTCCCTTTTGCTCTTGCTGTTTTGCTGCCTTCCGCTGCCATGAACCTCTACCCATGCCAGTGTGCCTTGGAGCCAGCTGAGTGTGGACTAAAACCTCCAGTAACTGTGTACTAAATAAACCTTTCCTTCCTTTACTTTGGGTGTTGGGTGTTTTGTCCCAGCAACGAGAGAAGAGTAACTGAGACAAGCCACAAGTCGCACAGTGCCAGAACTGTTGAGTCAGGCGGGTGAAGACACTGGGTGTTTGCACAAGCCTGCCTGTCCATTGGGCAGCACTCAGTAGCAACATTCATTGTATTGTTTTTTTGTTTTGTTTTGTTTTGGGCGGAACTGGGGATTGAACTCAGATCCTTGCGTTTGCCAGTCAAGCACTTCTCCTACTGAGCCATCTCCCCAGCCGTCACTGTGTTGTTGATCACACCTCATAAGGACATTCATGAAAGGACCTCCAGGACCGCTTCAGAAAGCGGCAAGAAGGGTGGGGTAAGCATGCTCAAAGCAAGGGGGAGGCCTTTGAGGTGCAGGGATGGCAATGTGTTCTTCCCTGTAAATATTTTTTATAAAACATTCTCTGTGTATTGCGATCACGCCCGGTACACACATGAGAACCAAGCAGTCTGCTGAACTTGGCCGAGCTCCCCACAGCCTGGAATCCGACACTGATTTCAGTGAGATTAGAGGTGAGCTTTAGAAACTTGCAGCTGCCAGAGGCCTACAGGCTGCTGAGGCTGAGATGGGCAGGTACCTGTGCAGGAGGGCAGGTTGCAGGGACGCTCCTGTGCTGGCTCCCCCATGGAACAGTTGGCCAGGCAGGGGCGCAGGCGGCTGCGCCATGCAGGGCGGGCAGGGTCTGTGCAGCTGCGGGAGCAGGGCGACCACGGCGACCATAGGCCCCAGCCACCTGGAGACAGAGGGAGCAGGGACACAGGGGAACTGGGTTGGGGCTGGAGGAGGCTTGCACTTCCCAAAAGGGGACCATGTAGGAGGAGATGGGGGTCTGGGGCTACCTGGAAGGGCGGTCACTGGTTCCACCGTGGGCACTTCAGCCCCTGTGCCAAAAGAGACCCTGCTCAGAAATGCTTCCTGGCCCGCCATAGCACTCCTGAGCTGCACAGAAGGCTGGCAGTCCCAGCCCTCTCCGGCCCAGCCCTCTCTCAGCTCTGTGATCTCCTATGGAGACTCCAGGACCCGCTCAGCACTTGCCAGCTGAGTATGGCCTCTGCCCCGGCTTTTCCAGCTCCCTGGGCTGCCTTCCCTTCCAGGGCTCCTCCATCCCTCAGTCCAGCAGACGCTGCCTCCTCCAGGAAGCCGCCCCGGTGCATCCCTCTACAGTTTCCTCCCACCCCAATTCCCACCTCACACACGCATTTCTATAGGGCTTGCCCCATACTAAAATGGGGTCTCTGAGCCCTTGGGTCCCATGATCAGGGACTTTACCCTCCACCCCAGCCCCATCCTGTGGGATGCACCTGGCTGGCTGTCCAGGAAGGCTGGCTAAATGTATTTGAATAGAAGTCTAGAGCTAGAGAGTAAAAGGAAGGAGGACCCAGAGACGGGTATGGCTACAGAAAGACACAGGTGGGGACGAGGCAGGCAAAATGGCATGAATCAGACCCTGATGCTGCTATCTAGTGTCCCTTACCAGGGCAGTCTGGGCTGTGGCAGTCCTCCAGGTCCTTTCTGGGTCCTAGGCAGCCCTGGCCCCCAGAAGCAGGTGTGGGGAGCATGCACTGGCGGCTGCGGGTGCGGGTCCCCAGCTGGCCACAGGAACGGGAGCACGGGCCCCACGGGCCCCAGGGGCTGAAGCCACTTTCAGCCTGGGAGCAGTTGTCCAGGGAGCAGGACAGCTTCCCATGCACACAGGAGCTGAGGGGAGGGCGTAGGCATGAGGGGCCAGGCAGGAAGGGATGAGGGGCCTGGACACATGTCCAAGGGCCCTAGAAAAAGGGGAAGGACAGGTGAATCTCACCCACATCCCAGCCCAGTCCTCATCCTGGGCAGCCCCTCACCAGTTTCTGCAGCCCATTTGAAATGTCTGGCCTGGGTCCAACTCATCTCCAGGCCCAAAGTGCTGACCTTCTTCTCCCAAAAGGGGTGGGGACATCCCAGACCCAGAGCTGGTGGCACCCAACTCCTGCAGCAGTGTGGCTGTCAGCACACAGGGACACTCCTGGGACAGCGAGATCACACAGAACCAGGTGTCTGTGCGCAGTCTCAGAGACTTGGTGGGGGAGGGAGGGCTCTGGGCTGCATGAGGGTGCTTCCTGGTGTATGAGGGTTGGTGGCCCTTCGACATGGATGTAAGGCACCATGGGTGCTTGTCACTGGGGCCTGGGCCTGGTATAAGCAGGTGCCACCAAGGCCTGGAGAGGACAGGACTTGGCAGAAGCAGGAAGAGCTTAGCCAGAGTGTGGAGGAGTCAAGATGGCTGAGTTTGGATCCAGTTCTGCCCTGGCTGGATGACCTTACTGTCCCTTCCTCTCCCTGAGGTCAGAGTCATCATTATCGAAGTCGAGAGTGAGGGGCCAGATGGCTGCTCAGGTCCCTGTGGCCATGGCATTCTGGAGGCTACCAGGGTAAGGACAGGGCTCCCTGGTGCCTGCTAAGCTCAGCAGAGCAGAGCTGGCACCTGTGCGCCCCCTGCACTCACAGCAGGGGCAAGGGTGCTGGTGCCAGGCAGAGAGGCGACGAGGCGCTTTCCCAAGGTGTAGGAGGAAAGTGAGAAGCAGAGACCTGCGTGTCAGTGGTGCAAAGCAGGGAGTCAAGCCTGAGCTGCCCCCACCCCCAGGAAGCTGCGGTTGCCAGGACACAGGACTGGGGCCATGCGACCCCTGGGGGCGCTGCTGAGTGGACAGATGTGTTGGGGGGTGCCAGGGCCTTCAGGGTGAGGCAAGTGGTCCCCCCAGGAAGTAGGAGCATCGCCCCCACTACCCACTCCAGTCCTCTGCCTCTCCCTGTCTTGACGCTCTCAGCAAAGGGGCCAGGGGTCCAGAGGCCACAGGTCCTCAGGTGTGAAGGGCTGCAGGTGAGGGGCGGGGCAGGGCAGGGTGCGGTTGCGTTCTGACCTGGACACAGGCCAAGCGGTGCAGGAAGGTGCCCTCAGGACAGTGGCAGCCTTCCTCGCAGCTGCTGGAGAAGCAGGCCACCTGGCCCGTGATGTGGGCACAGGAGAAGGGGCATCCCTCGCTGGGCTGGCACTCGCGGTACAGGCGTCCAGCTGGGCAGCCTGCCTCTAAAGCAACACCTGCATCAGTACCTGCTCTTCCCGGCCACTCTGTGCCCACCTATGCTGTGAATGCTCCTTCCTGGGCAGTGCCCCCCCCCAGACTGCCCTCCCCCAAGCAGCTTCCTTCTTCCCTGGCCCAGCACTGGCGAGGGAAGGGGCAGGTGGGCAGGAGGGGAGGGGAGGCCGGAAGGCACCCTTGAGTCAGTATCAAGGCCTCCAAGGGGCCCAAGCTCATGGAAATGTCAGCACAAAGGCTGGCAGGCTCACCTCTGCAGACCTGGGTATGGCAGGTGCGGCTCTGCCGGGCCAGTCCCGGGCAGGGGGGTCGGGGGCAGAGCCGGGAGCGCAGCTGCTCCCCTCCCCCACAGGAAACACTGCAGTCCTCCCAGGGGCCCCAGAACCCCCACATGCCCATGCCAGGGCAACTGGGCACCTCCTGGCACTGCAGGATGCCTGCCACACAGGTGCTGGGGACAAGGGAGGGGGCTTCAGAGAGGGCCTGGCCCATTTCCGGGAGGACCCTCCTGCCTGGCTCCACCCCATGCCTGGTTTGCTTACCAGTTGTCACATGGCCCAGTCACCACCTCTCCAGGTTCCAGACTCTCCCAGGAGCTGAGCCCAGACCCTGCTGACCGGCTGTGGTTCTCAGGAACCCCTGAAGGGTGCGGCAGTGAGAGGTGGGGAGCTCTGGACAGCTCAGCACCCCCACGAATCCCTCCTCCCACACCCCTGCCTCCCTGCAGTCCACCCCGCAGGCTGGTGTCCTGGAGGAGGGAGGTAGAAGAAGGGGACATGGAGGACACAAGGGTTTGCAGGGGGCTGGGCCTTGAGGGCCAGGCAGAATGGCAAGGGCCGAGGAGGCACTGACCCACGGCTCCAGGCTGGTACTGGCAGCGGCAGTGGGCTGGGGGCACACAGAGCCCATCCTGGGTGAGCTGTCCCAGGGGACATCCACAGCTGGGCTGGCACCCCACAGGGCCTGGCTGGCACACACTTCCAGGGGACAGGTCCTGGCAGGAGCGGGGGCAAGGCCGCCCACAGGGCAGTAGAACCTGGCCCCCTCCACAGTCTAGGGCAGGAGGGAAGCAGGGAGGGTGGGTGCTGGTGGCCTCCTACCTAGGCCACCCTGCCACCCTACCCACGGAGAGTGAGTTGGCATGGATGCAGGTACAGGGGTCAGAGGTCAGGGGTCAGAAGCAGCGCCTGCCTAGACTTAGGAGGCTCTCCAGGCCCCTCCAGAAGCCGCACCTGCGCACTCCGTGGAGCTGTCCCAGCATGGGCGACTCTCCTCGTGGGCCCCTGGGCACGGCCTGCCTCCCTCAGAGCTGGGTGGCTGGGTGCACACTCGCCTCCGGTGGGACTGCCCCAGGCACACATCGCAGGAAGCCCATGGCCCCCAAGGGCTCCAGGCGCCATCCACTGTCCAGGAAGACAGACGAACATGCACCTTAGGAGCCCTGGGAACCCCAGGGCGTGCAGGCTGGAGCAGACACTGGGGGGATGGCGTGGGCCCCGTGGAGGCAGCACACCTGGGCAGGCGGTGGAGCTCGGGCAGGCCTCCCTCTGACCCTGGGCCCCTGCCCCGCCGGGGCATGGAGCACCGCCGTGCTGAGGAGCGGGGCAGGCACAAGCCCTGGAGCGGGTCCTCGCCTGGCTCCTGCAGGGCTGGGAGCACGCTGTCCACTCTGACCATGAGCACCAGCTTCCGGGCACTGTGAGGAAAGTCCGGGCATTGGGTAGAACTGATCCTTGCCCTGGCCCAGGACCTGGCCCCCCCATGTCTTCAGGGCTACTTCTTTACCCCCTGCAAGCCAGCTCATACCTGGACAGGGCAAGTCCGTGCAGTTGAGCCTCCCCTCCATGCAGGTGCTGGGTAACAGGTGCAGACACAAGAGGATGAGCCAGCCGCTCAGGGCCACCAAGGTCCCAGGGACAGCCTCCTGACTGCCTCTGTCCCCACCCCACCAGTGTCCCAGTCTGTGCTTGTCTGCAGGCTCCAGCACCCTCTTCACCTGCTCCCTGCCTCACTGGTGGGGACGTCACAGCTGGTGTAACTGGTACAAGGTCAGACAATGGGAGCAAACACCATCTGATCTGTGGCCCGTGCCACCCTGCACCTCTCCTCCAGGAGCACGTGTGTGGCCCTCGGGAGACATATGGGGCTAGCTGCCTCAGTCTCCCCACTTATCAGGTAGGGTCCGGTGTGTCTACCCTGGATTTCTCAGGGGTGGTGGATTTTTAATGTCCCCTCTGCTGAGCCGCGGGTCTCACATGCATGCACAGGAGGCAGGGCCACGCCCATGGGCATCGCTGCCTCCTGACACCAGGGCACGGCCGGCTCACCAGTGGTTGCAGCCATCAGGCCTGGCCAGCTGGGCGCCTGGACGGTGCCGCTCCCCAGTCAGCAGGTCCAGGCAGCTGCAGTGACCCGGCTGCACACAGATGGTCCCATCAGCACTCAGCACCTGGCCCAGGGGACAGTAGCAGCCGGGCTGACAGCGCCAAACACAGTGCTGAGGGGACAGCAAGGAGGGGCTCTGGTCAGCACCAAACAGGGCCTGCAGGGTGGGGGTGGTCACTGGGGAGCCATAGAGTACTCTGGGGGGACACAGAAGGAGAGGACAGCAGAGGAGGCCAAACTGTGACCTTCATCTCGGAGGCTTCCATCCGACACAGTTTATATTTGCAGTTTTGCTAAGAAGGGAGGGGACCCAGGCATAGTGGCACATGATTGGAATCCTAGCCATGCTCAGGAGGCTGAGGCATGAGGATCACTGAGTTTGAGGCCAGGCCGAGCAACACAGTGAGTTCAACACCGGCCTGAACTACATAGCAAGACCCAAAACTAAAACAAAACAAGAAAGGCAAGAAGGAGAACAAGCCAGCCTTGCTGGTCTTCCTCCCGCGAGACTGTGGCATCCAGGAGAAAGAGCGAGCGTCTTTGTCCACGGTGTCCCAGGGAGCGCGCAGGAAACGCTCACACGCACCCAAGTTTGTGCACAGATGTGCGTACGCACGAAGGGTGATGCCGTGGGGTGGTTTCCCCTCCTATTTGTGCTGTTTGCAGTAAAAGCTTTACTTTGAGAAGACGGGGTGCCAGCCTGGCATGGGCTGGTCAAAGGTGACTCACAGACCCAGCACCGAGACAGCCCTTGAGCCCAGCCACGCCTGTGAGGTGGCCCTCGGGTCAGGGGCCAGGCAGGCCAGGCAGGGAAGTCTACTCACCACAAGGTCGTCGCAGGAGTGGGGGCAGGGAGGGCCACAGGCGCTGTACTGGGCCCCCTCGATGGAGGTGCAGTTGGTCCCTGGGACAGGGACCAGAGGGGCTGAAAGCAGTGCCCTTCCACCCCCTGCCCCTGAGCCCACCCCATCCCTGGCACGTACCTGGGCACGGCTGAGCCTGGCAGGTTTCCCCCTGGGCCTGAGGTCCCTCGCAGAAAAGCCCCAGGCCCTCAGGTGGCGGCTGGTCACAGGCTCGGGTCCGGCTGCGCAGGCCTCCCCCGCAGCTCCGACTGCAGCTCGACCAGGGTCCCCAAGGCCCCCAGTCTCCTGCTCCTGAGAGATAGTGAGGGAAGGCAAGGGAGGACTTGGCATGGCCCGTGGCCAGTTGGCACCACCTCCAGGCCAGGGTTGGCCCACTCACGGTCACAGGCAGGCGGGAAGCACGGCTCTTCCTCGGCCTCGGGTCCTGGGCAGAGGGGTGTGGGGGCAGTTGGGGAGGGCAGCAGAGCCTGGCTTGCAGGCACCACGCTGGGGGTGTTGAGGCAGAAGTGGTGCCGGTGGCGACGGGCAGGGCCACAGGAGGCTGAGCATTCGCTCCAGGGAGTCCAGGGGGACCATTTGGGCTGGCCTTGGGGGACACGGGAGAGAGAAGATGAGGAGCGCAGATGTGCCATGCACCCCCTTGGGCCACACTCTCTGGAGAACTGTCCCCAGTCCCAGCCCTGGCTACCATTGCCACCGTTTAGAGGGTAGGCAGGGGCAGGTCACCGTTGGGTGGGAACCTTTCTCACCCTCCTCGCAAGGCCTGGAGGTGCAGTTGGAGACCAGCCCAGAGACACAGGAACTGCAAACGACACAGCAGAGGGCTGTGTGAGGTCACCTCAAATCCTATATTTGAGCCCTAGCTCCAGGACCTGCCCCTGGTCTTACCAGAGTCTTTGTAAAGGTAGCCATACTAAAGAGAGGTCACTGGGGTGGCCCTAACCTGACACTAACAAGGGCGGAAAAGAGGCCAGGGGGTGGGCAGGTCCTGCCTTTGAGGAAAGGCTGGATGCCTCTCCTGCCACTGAGGAGGGACAGCAGCCCCACAGAAGCCACAGGGGACACCGGGCCCAGGCCGCCACCATGCAGGGCTCTCACCAGTTTTCACAGGCATTCAGCACAATGCTGCCCGGGGGGTAGAGGTGGCCCCCGTGGGTACAGGGGCAGTCCTGGGGGGGCACACACATGCTGTTCTGGAAGGGAAAGCCACCTGTCACCTCCAGCGCCAGCCCACTGCTCCCCAGACAGAGCTGGCACCACTCCTGAGGCCCCTCAGAACCATCTGTTCACAATCCCCACCTCCCTAGCACCCTCCTTCTGGGAACATGCAGGCTGTCAGCTGCAGGGGCCATGGGGGGAACATTCCCCCAAGATCTGCAAGAAAAGGTCCTTTTTTAAAAAAAAATGTTTGCATTTGATTTTATTTTTTGAAAAGGTCCTTTTTTTTTTTTTATGTATTTAGTACAGAGTCTACAAGGTCTCACTGCACAGATCAGACCTGTAGTGATCCTCCTGTTTCAGCCTCCCAAGTGCCAGGATTACAGGCGCACACCCTCACACCCAGTCTCAATCCACGTCTCAGTGTGCCCTGGGGGTGGGGCCTACACAGCACGCTGAGGTTTGTCTTTTATTGTGTGTGTGTGTGGAACCAGGGATTGAACTCAGTCAGGCCTTTGCACTTGCCACTCAAGCGTTTGTTCTACTGAGCCATCTCCCCAGCCCCAGCACGCTGAGGTTTGAACCCCGGTCGCTTGTGTGAAAAGGACCATTTTTATATCAAGATAGAAGACTGAATTGTCAAATGCCCTTAAATCACATAAGAAAACATAAAATATGGGGCCGGGGAAATGGCTCAGTGGAATAAGGGCTTCCCTGGCAAGCACAAGGGCCTGAGTTCAATCCCCGGTTCCGCAAAAAAAGAAAATATAAAATATGTTTTTGGAGGGCAGTACTGGGGCTTGAACCCAGAGTCTTTATTTTTTTTTGTCAGAACCGGGAATTGAACTTAGGCCCTTGTGCTTGCCAGGGAAGTGCTTATTCCACTGAGCCACCTCCCGGCCCTGAACCCAGGGTCTTTAGATTGAGCTTCATTCCCAGACCTTTTTTTTAACTTTTAATTTTGAAAGAGTCTCATTAAGTCACTAATTTGCTCAAGCTGTACTCAAAATTGTAATCCTCCTGCCTCAGCCTCCCCAAGTCCTGGGATATAGGCGTGTGCCACATCAGTTACAATACATAACTTTAACAGCTGTGGTGACCCCCACAGAATTTTTTTTTTCCCATCAACGAACGAAGAACAGAGAAAATGATGTATGCAGGATGTTCGGACGAAGATCATTGAAATTTCACAGAAACACTAATTGGACAGTGTGAGATCCAAAGTCAAGCTCATGGATGCTCTTGGCTGGCCAGGAGGTGTTGGCCTGCCCCAGCGTCCTCGCTCAACGATTAGGACCATCCTTGTGCCAGCAGATAGCCTGATGTAGACCCAGACCTCGCTACGCCTGTCCCTTACCCCACCCTACAGTGCAGCAGCAGCTGGAACCCTTCGTCCAAACCCCTCCATGCTCACGGAATTTCTGGGCCCTGGGACCCACCCTCCAACTGGAGAGGATTCTTGTGCTCTTGGTCCTTCCATCTGGGCTCCGGGCCAGGACTCCTTCTCCAGAAAGGCCCCCACGACTGACCCAGCCTGCTCTACACCGTGTGAAGCTCACTTCCTGTTTCCCACGCATCTGTCTTGTTCCTGGTGGCCCCAGGTCTGACCAAAGGCTTCACGAAGGCAGAGCCTATTTGCCCCCTCAACGTAGCTGAGCCCAAGCCTGAGCACACAGTAGGTCTATGTCCCTTCCTGGCACCCTGGGTCCCCAGGCATGAAGAGGTTCTACCTGTGGCCCTCCAAGGAGGACACTCACCAGCAGGAGCGTTGGAGGTGGGCAGTAGCAGCCAGGCTGGCAGGTCTGGTTTGTCTGTCCCAGGGAGCTGAGCTCTGCACAGGAGGCAGGGCCCTGGGCACAGTCCTGCCACTGCTGTCCCCTGGGACACACACCAGGCACTGGCCCTGGAGACACAAATCGATAGACCTGTCCCCTGGGCTTCCTCCAGGGCCCTGTGAGAGGCATCTGTTCTGGGTATGGCTGGGGTCATTGTGAGGCTGCCCAGGATTGCAGGACAGGGCTACAGTGAGAGAAGTAACAGCGCCCTGGGTTGGTGAGGACAGGAACTGGGGGGGGGGTGTCCCCAGAGAGACCTCACCTGCACAGGGCTGCAGGCTGCAGGTGGAGAACTCCACAGGGCCATGTGGGCTGCTGCCTTGGGTGCGGTTCCTGTAGCCACCGCCGCAGGACACGGAGCACCGAGTCCAGGGACCCCACGCCCCACCAGGACCTGGGGATGGAGCCCAGGTCACTGGAGGCCCTGCCTCCCACACCTACACACCAAGGGAACCCTCCCTCCTCACACCGCTAGCCACTTCCCCTGGGCCTCCAACCCTGCTGCGGACCTGCCTCCTCTGGGAAGGAAGCGGCTTCCTCTAGGGAAGGCGTCTCTCGGGCAATGGACTCAGCAGCTCTGACACAGCCTTAAGGCATCTCTCAGGGATGTCCCCTGCACCCCTCACAGGGCCCTGGAGGAAGCCTTGGGGTGCTCTAGCTCCGCTCTGAGGACACGAGTCTGCTCTTACCTTGGCACGGCTGCAGACTACAGAATTCAGCTTCCATGTCGGGACCCTGGCACTCAGCACCTCCGAGGGCAGCTGGGGGTGCAGAGCCTGTCCGCAAGCGTCGCCGAATGCCAACATCACAGCTGCGGCTGCAGGGACTCCACGGGGTCCAGGGGCTCCAGCCACAGGCCACTGCCAGTGCAAAGGGGTGGTGTGTGTGAGGCCAGGTCAAACCACGCTGAGCCCCGACTTGCCTGGGGTCCCACCTTTGTCCCATGGGCTCATCAGAAGGGCCTAGGTACCCCCTTGCTCCCTGACATGGGCCCCAGGTGGGGTACCTGGGCAGGGTTCTGAAGTGCATGCCATCTCACCAGAGACACAGGTGCTGCAGGGAGAGGGCTGGTGAGACCTGCCCTGCCTATCCCCACCATCATCACTCCCTGCCATAGAGCACTATGTCCTGGCCTCAGGGGAGGCTGCTGGTCACAGTGCCTACTACCCATTGCCCACTGTGGAAGTTCATTTTGTGACCAGCAGTCCCTCCACCCAAATCCACCCTGGGGGCTCCACAAGGCCCCCCAGCACTGTGTGGCCCTTTGTCACAAAGCTTCATGGGGAGACACCTTTTTATTCCATTTGCATTTACTAAACACCATTTGGAAATGACCTGGAATGACAAGGAGTGATTTAATGTTTTTTTTTTTTTCTTTGTAGTTCAGGGTAGTCTCAAACTTGCAACAATCCTCCTGCCTCAGCCTCCCAAGTGCTGGGATTACAGGCATACACCACCACACCCGGCTTGGAGGAGGGATTTAGAAAGAACAGGATTGCTGGGTACCCTTCTTTCTCTGTAGTTTTCTCCAGTGTAGTTTTAAAGCCTATCTGTCAAATCCCGGAGGTTACAGAAAAATGATCAGGGGCCAGGGAGATGGCTCAGTGGAATAAGTGCGTCCCTGGGAAGTGCAAGAGTCTGAGTTCAATCCCCGGTTCCGGAAA
>NW_004524603.1:6240742-6295324 GCF_000260255.1 Octodon degus
GATCAAAGAGGAGAGAAAAGGAGAAAAGGGCTCGTGGAGGAATAATAAAGTGAAGAATTGGAGTACAGGACGGAATAGAAAAAGAAGGAAATTAAAAAGTGAGTGAGGGAACTGGGCTCAGAGCACCCTCTGCTGGCAGAACCTGGATGGGCCTTGAGCACCGGGTGCCTCTGCCCTGAGCAGAAATGGAGTGCATCCTAGGGAGGAGGCCACGCCCCACAGAGAGACAGGGAGCTGCCAGGAGGGGAGGCCAGCAGCCCCTCCCCAGTCTCCAGTCCATCACACATCGCCCCCGCAGTGAAGCCCTGCCCCACCCCCACCCCTCGGGCGCACCAGTTGTTGCAGGCATCCAGGTGTGCCACCGCTCCAGGTGCATACAGCTGCCCGTGCAGCTGGCATGGGCACTGGGCGCGAGGCAGACAGCTGCTGTTGTGCAGGAAGAGGCCAGGGGGGCAGGCACAGCTAGGGGCACAAAGGCCTGTGCACTCCACCCCAGGGTCTTGAGCCAGGCACAGTTGAGGGCACGGACCACCCTCCTGGAGACACTGCTCTGCTGAGCGGAACACCATGTCGCTGGGGCACTGCGCTGCAGGGCAAAACAGAGCAGGTCTGGGCAGGGCAGGCGCAGGGGAAGGGAGGCCACGAGAGGGTCTGGGGAGGGCAACATAGCCCTCCCTATCCTCCTCTCCCTCCTGGCTTGCCCCAGTGCCTGGCATGTCACCAATGAAATCTAGGCTTTGCATCTTTGTTTTGTTTTGTTGTTTTGCTTTGTTCTGTTTTTTGGGTTTTTTTCAGAACTGGGGATTGAACTCAGGCCCTTGCACTTGCCAGGCAAGTGCTTATTCTACTGAGCTATCTCCCTGGCTCATTCTGTTTTGAGATAGGGTCTTGAGACTTATTCCAGGCTGGCCTTGAACTCACTACGTAGCCCAGGCTGACCACGAACTCGAAGCAATCCTCCTGCCTCAGCCTCGTGAGTTCTGGGATTACAGGTGTGCGTCACCCTGCCCAGCTAATACAGATGTTCAAGACAGAAGAGAAGGATGCTAGTATCTGATCCAGGAGGGTTCAGAGGAGAGTGGGGGAGGGAGTGAGCTTCCCAGGGCCTGCGCTGCTTGTGCTCAGACCTGCCCAGCATCCTGACTTGCTTGGAGCAGGCCACCTTCTGGGCCAGCATCCAGGAGCCCTGTCCCCAGCAGGAGGCAGAGGGAAGAAACCTGGAGCTCTGCCTGGCTGAAGGTACCACCTGACCTGACATGCGAGGTCAGAGATGTGTGAGGGGGCTTAGTGTGTGTCATACCCAGCGGTGTGGCCCCCTGAAGGATAGGCCAGGGATAGGCCACCCCTCGCACCTGTGCAGGGCTGTGTGTTGCAGTCCCTGGTCTGACTGTGGGGTCCCTGGCACACAGGGTGCCCAGGAGCCGGGCCATCACAGCTGCGCCCACGGATCTGCACACCTCCACCACAGGACACTGAGCAGGCTGACCAGGAAGCCCACAGACCCCAGCTGCTCGGCACTGCAGGGAGAGGCCAGGGCCCCAGTCACGGGGATATAGTAGCATAGAAGTCCGGACTGTGGGGGGTGCAGGCACCCCCAGCCACACCTCCCCAACAGTCAATCATGTGCTGGTTCCAGGGCGTGAGAAGCTTAAGGACAAAAGCCAGGTTTGCTGTGACCTCTGTCCTCTTCCCTCCACTCCCTGGGGCTCATAGGATCCCACCCCACAAATTGACCAGCCACACCAGGGATGACAGGGTCATGCCTGGGCACAGAGGGGGGCTGCAGGGCTCCTCCTGGATGGCCTCTCCAAGGCAGGCATCCTCGGGGCTGGGGCTGGGGCAGAGCCGGAAACGCCGCTGCCAGCTGGGGCCCCCTCCAGGGACAAGGCAGCTCTGGGAGCAGGGGTACCAGGGTGTCCAGGGTGTCCAGCCCAGAGCTTCTACAGGCTCTCCTGCAGCAGAGGACCAGAGAGGCCAGGGGTTAGGGCACGCTTTTGAGGATGCGAGGTACCATGCTAGGTTTGGGGTGGCTTCTGTCCCCTTCAGCCAGCTGGGGCCCCTGTGCCGTAGCCCATTCCTCACACTTAAGACAGTGGTAGGGGGCCTCTCCTGCCCCAGTGGCCCAGTCAGTGCAGGGTGCCACCTCTTGCAAATGCTTGCTCTTGTCAGCCCGCCCTGCTTGAATACCTGGGCCACCAGTGTCTTCATGAGAGCCTGTCTTTCCCAGCAAGGCCAGGTCAAGGCCTGCAAAGGCTTTGCTGACTCCCCTCTCAGGGGACCCAGGGGTCCTCCCCCACTGTGTCCTCAGGGCCAGGCATGGGGAGGGGCAGGTGGCCTTCTACCATACCTGTCCCACACTCCGTGTAGCAGGGCTGCAACTGCTGGCTGTCACCCTCACAGGGAGCACCTCCGAAAGCCACAGGAGGGTTGGAAGGGGACCTAGGGAGACAGGAGCCCTGGGTCCCCTGTCCTCCTCGCCCCCAAGCTCCGAGCCCCCTACCTCCCGCTCTCTTCACCCTGCACACCTGAACCTGGCCTTCACTCCGGGGCCACAGGAGCGGTCGCAGGGGGCCCAGGAGGACCAGGCTGACCAGCCACAGGGCTGGGGGCAGCCACCCGGCTCGCACTGCAGCTTGCCCTTCTCACACACACTGCGGGGTGGGAGAGGAGGTGACGCTATCAGCACCCCAGCGCAAGGCCTGCCCACGCAGCGCCACCCTGCCCTGCACCACCCTGCCCAGCATCATGACCAGCGGCTGCAGTTGTCCATCAGGAAGGATGACCCTGGCTGCTGCAGCTCTTCGCCCACGAGGCAGGGGCACTCCGAGAGGGGCAGGCAGCGCGAATCATGGAGAAGCAGCCCTGCAGCACAGCGGCACCCTGGGGTCGGGTGAAGGGAGGCTGGGGTCTGAGGACAGGTGGCCTGGGCAGGCACACCTCCCCCCAACGCTCAGGTCTGCCTCACCCTCTACACACTGCCCAGTGCAGCTCCTGTTGGCCTCAGGGTCCAGGCAGGAGGGTGGACACCGGGGCACCAGTCCCTCCTGGCATAACTCTGCATTCACGTGCACATGGCCCGGCCCACAGTCTGGGGGGAGATGGGCACCTTGTGGGGTGAGCTCAGGGAGGCTGAGAGAGCTTCCCGTGCCCAGTGCCCTCTTACCTGTGTCACCGGCACAGGGCTGCAAGCCACAGGGCACCCTCTCTTGGGAAGCCCCGGGGCAGGGGGCACCACCATTCTTGGGTGGGGGGTCCACACAGCTCCTCCGGCGACTCCGGTGGCCACCTCCACAAGACACACTGCAGGGGCCCCAGGTCTCCCACTCTGCCCATGCCCCAGCCACTGTAGGGGGAAGGAAGAGCAGAGGTCCAGTGGGGAGGTTTCAGGGGGCCAGGTGCTGTCCAGGAGAGGGGGCAGCAGGGATGGAGCCCTTGCCCAGCCAGTGGAGCAACACAGAGCCCTGGAGCTTCCTCCTCTGCCCAGGACACCTCTGTCTCTCAGATGAGGGGAGCTGGGAGAGGACCTGTCGATGCCTCCTGGGGTGAAAGCTCTGCACCCTGCGAGCGGCAGTGCTGGTGCAAGCCCTGAGTGCACAAAGTGGGTGACAGAAAGTGGCCAAGTGGTGCCAGGAGGCAGATGCCCTCCCCTGTGGGAAGCTCTTCTGGAACGCTCAGAGGTGAATGGGGACCACAACCTCAGATTCATGAGACAAAAAGGCTGAAAAGCTTTTGGCCAGGAACCCAGGGACAAGTGGAACAGCCAGCTGATGCTGCGGTCCATCTCTCCACCCTCACTGAGCTCCACCTATGGAGGCACTTCCATCCTTCATTCACTCATCCACCTGTCCATCCACCCATCTGTTCACTCATCTTCTCAGCCATTGATTTATCCATTGATCCACCTATCTGTCTTCTACTCATCCATCCATCATTCATCCATCCATTCACCTACCCCTCCATCCTTCATCCACCCAACCATCCATTGCTACATTTATCCATCCACCCAGGCACCCATCATTTGTCCATTAATCCTCCCACCCACCCACCCATCCATCATCCAATCATCTTCCCAGATTGCCTTTCTCCATCCTGGATGCCTTCTGATGTGGGATAACCGGGCTTCCCAGTTTTCAGCTCAGATCTAGCACATGGTAATGGGCTCACTTGGGCAAGCAGGAGGGGCTGGAGAGGCCCGGGGTGGTAGGGCTGACCCTATTCCCTCTTGGGGCCTGGTTACCTGGGCAGGCCTGCACAAAGCAGGGCTGGCTGCGCAGCTGGTCCTTCAGGCAGCTTCCCCCAGGCAGGGGTGGCCGCAGCTGCTCCCGGCGCTGGAAGGTGAAGCCCAGGCCACAGCTGTGGCTGCAGCCACTCCAGCTAGACCAGGGTGCCAGCATGCAGTCCACTGAGGGGACAGGTGGGCGGGGTTCAGTGGTGGGTCATAGAGGTACAGGTCCCTCAGGTGTGTCCCCTGCCAGGGCAGCACATACCACAGTTGTCCTCATCTGAGCCATCCTGGCAGTCAGAACGCAGGTCGCAGCGTCTCTCAGCTGACAGACACTCCCCACTGCCACAGCGAAGCTGGCTCGGGGAGCAGAGAGCCCTTGAACCCGGAAGCCCAGGAAGCACTGTGGTGGGCACCGTGAAGGGCTCTGTGCTCACTGCCCGCGAGGCGTGGGAGAGAAGAAGGGAGCCACATGAGTGACACGGTGAAGCCTTGCGACCTCAAGCCAGCAGTGGGGCAGCGCTTGCTGGCCAGAGGCCTGGCCTCCCCTTCCTCCTGGTGCCTCTGCCACTTTCCACTATTGTGAGTGGGATGTACACAGGGTCCTTGGTGTACACGGGTCTCACACAGCCTCTCTACTTGTCAAAGGGTCTTGCAAGTGTCCAGAGAGGGGACAGAGCACTAAAAAATGAGTTCACTCCTTTGGATACCCTCTTCCTGAATGGGTGCTCCCTGGGATGCCCCTTTCTGTATCTGAATTAATGCTTGATTTCTCTTATCCTGATTGTAAGACAAAACTTTGATCGTTAATGATCTACTTTGGTTGGATGGATGGATGGGTGGCTGGATGAAGAGATGAACGCATGCATGGACAAATGGTAGGTGGGTGGGTGGATGGATAGATGGATGGATGGAGGGTTAAGTGGATGGATCAATGGATAAATAGTAGATGAGAGGGTATGTGAATGGTGGATAGATGGATCTACGGACAGGTAGATAGAGAATGAGTGGGTGGGCGGGTGGATGGCTAGATGGATGGATGGAGAGTTGAATGGCTGGATCAATGGATAGCTGAGTGGGTGAGTGAGTGGATGAATAGATGCATAGTTGAAGGATGGGTGGGTGGGTAGAGAAATGAACAACTCAATGGGTAAATGGTAGGTGGGTGGATGGGTGGGTGGGTAGGTGGATGGATGGATGAATGAATGGATCAGTGGGTAAATGGATGAATGGGTGGATGAGTGAATGGATGTGTGGATGGATGTCCGATAGATTTTATAAAACGGGCTGAGACCCAAGGTCTATTCCATTTCCCTTCTTTACCACCTCTGAAGACACTCACATTGCTAATTGTTTTCACACTTTCAGCTTCTCTCCACTCCCTGCTCCCCTAACTCTCCCAGAGCCTTCCCACATGAGCTAGAAATGGGTACGGGGAGGTCCAGACTTGAAGCCGTCTTGCCACCCCAGTACCCATCACAGGCCCTCTGCTCACCGCAGTGCCGCTCATCAGAGCCATCCAGGCAGTCCTCACTCCCGTCGCAGAGCTGTGCCCACTCCACACAGCCCAGCACCTCGCAGGGCACCTGCCGAGGGCCGCACTGTGCAGGTGGGAAGGGACCGGGGGGGATGCTGTGCCCTGTGGTGGGTGGATGGACGGGTGGATGAGGAGACAGACATTGGCCTCCCGCAGCCAGCTGACCAGGTGGCCCGCAACCTCCTGCCTCTTGGCTTGTGGGGTGGCCCGCTTTCTGCCCCTCTTGCGATGATGGAAATGGACTGAACTGGATCAGGAAACTTGTGTCCTGGGCCTGATTCTACCACAAATGGCCATGAGCAGTGTGACCTTGACTGGCCTCCCGGGGCTCTGTGCCCTGGCAGCGAAGCTGGGCTCATGGGTGTGCACACAGAAGGTCTCAGGATCTTACCAGCAGGAGTCACCGGCGTCAGTGGCCGTAGGGGGAACATAGTCACCGCTGCCATTCCTGGCTGCAGGCTCAAGGCTCCAAGGTGGCTTGTGGACGTGGTGGCCACATTCTGCATGGCTTCCCCAGAACTGGGGTGGGGAGACGCAGAGGCTGCCATGGGACTGCCTGGGCTCTCTTCTGTCGGCAGAAGAGGAAGTGAACCGAGGCTGCCATCTCTCCTTGCCATGAGAGGGAGCGATGCAGACCCTGGAGAGGGTACCCTGAGCTTCTGGTGCCAAAGACACTGCAATGTCCAAGGGCCATGGGAGGATTTGAGCCTGGCATGGCAGGGAGTTTGCTAGGGACAGAGATTTGGAGGGGGGGCGGGATCTTGCGCACATACCCCCAGAAGGTGCAGGGGACTTCTGCTTGGGATGCCAATATCCAGTCTCCGTCAGACCCTGCAGAGGGACAGGGCTCAGTCACCCACTGCGACCCAGATACTGAGTGTGGCTTGCATGGTCCCTCCCCCATCCCTGGCTTCCGGAAACCTTGGAGGTGGGATGAGAAGTAAGTGCTGCTCTGCTGGGGAGCTGGGCTGTGCACCCCAAGGCACTGGCCCACACCCTCAAGGGCTTTGGATTCGGATGCTGAGCTCTTCTGGGCTCTGAGAGTAGACACTAGGCACCTGCCCCAACAGGCTCTTGTCTCCCAACCTCCTCCAGGCTGGTGCCCTGCCCTGGGCTTCTCTGTGCCTCTGTGCCTTGGGTCCCTGCCCCCTACTAGCACCAGCTTGTGCCCAGGAAGGCTCTCAGGTAGAAGGCCTGTCAGAGCAGCACCAGGAAACAAATGTAGGACATCAGAGAGGAGGGCCATGGCAGCAGCAGCCCTGATGAGGCAGTGAGGCCCGGGAGCTTCCCTGCACCCCTGTGCCCACCCCAGGGCTTCCAGCTCACCTCCCAGGGCTGGGCAGGGGACAGGGCTGGAGTCCTGGCTGTGGGACGGACCCTGGGAACAGAAATGGCACAAGGAGGTTTCAGGGGTCTCCTGGCCCAGAAGGCCCCATCCAGAAAGGGGTAGGGGGTCTCTGGGCCAGAGTGGGAGGTCCAGGAAGGACACAGCCCACTAAACTCGACAAAGATGAGCTCTGAAAAAGGCTGTCACCTTACTGGCGTGTTGGGGTCACCAGGGCGGCATGTGAAGCACACATGCAGGGCCCCTGGCATGGGCAGGACAGAGCCAGGTGCCACCATGCGGAACACTTAACCACAGATGCTACATGAAGGCACAAAACCCCAGAATCCTTGGCAGAACGGGGCCCTGGGGACCCAGGTTTGTAAGGCTCACAGTCCCTGGGGATACCTCCCGTGTGCCTGTCCCCTCTGAGTCCAGGCAGAGGCCTCCATACCCGCCAGTCCCTGCAGGCAGGGGCCCACAGCCCTTCTCATCAGAGCCATCCTCGCAGTCTGCAGCTCCGTCACAAGGACCCCCACTTGGGGCACACTCCCCACTGGCACAGCGGAGCCTGGTCCCTGGGCATGGGTGTGCTACTGAGGACATTACATGCAGGGAAGGGTGTTGCTCGGGGCTCCTGCCACCCTGTCCCCAACTCCAGCCCCACCTTCACCCCCAGCCCAGCCTTACCTGTCCCGCAGCCCAGCAGCTCTGCCCACTGGAAGATGCCACTGCTGATTCCACTGGGGTGGCCAGTATGTGGCCAGACCCTCACGTACCTCGCCTGGACCATCCGGCCAAATGTCCATCCCTTGGGGGCCACATCAGCCCAGCTCCCAGGGAAAGGCTGTGGTACAAGGCACCCACTGTGACTCTGGCCCTACCAGGTCTCCTTCCTCCCCCCCCCCCCCCCCCCCCTCCTCCTCTTCTTCCTCTTCCTCTTTCTCCTTCTCCTTCTCCTTCTCCTTCTCCTTCCCCCCCCCCCCCCCCCCGTTCATCCGAATCCTTCAACTTTCAGGGCATGGACCCTTCTAGCTATAGCATCTGGCTCCCTGAGGCAGCGGGACTGTGACCATGGCTGAAATTCCCCCCGCTGTCCCAGAGCAGGTGCTCCTTAAGTCATGGACAGCTGCATGGGCTGAGTCCTCTGCCCCATGTGGCTCATTCCCCTTAGGAGGACACCAACCCTGGGACATCTGCCCAGTTATTGCCACTGCAGTGTTTCCTGACATCTGCTTGGTGGTTCCCAGGCCCTCGACTCTGCAGTCAGTCCCTGCTACTTACTGAGTGTTCTGCAAGCATATATGCAGGACTGAGCCTCTGGGAGACCAAAAGCCCCTCCAGGATCCACAAAGGGGCCAACTCGGCCACTGAGCCAAGGGGCCTTGGGTGTTTGGTACCTTGGGCACAGGCAGAGCACCAGGTAGGATGTCACTATAGTTGTGCCAGTGTAAACCATCGCTGCTGAACTGGAGGGAGAAGCTGGGGAGGTGAGTATCAGCCGAATGCGTCCCCTGTACCACAAGGCCTGGAGGGGCCAGGGAAGGACAGTCAGCACTGAAGGAGGCACTCCTGCCCCTCCCCTTCCCCGTCTTTCTTCTTCACTGACCTGTGAGGTTCCGGGCCCACAGCAGGTCCAGCTGCATATAGGGAGGCTGGGGGTGCTGCTTGGCATGAGCATCCTCTCCAAGGATGGGGATCTCAGTGGCAGCTCCCAGGAGGGACATGTGGGTGGGGTCCTCTGACTGTAGGGGCAATGTCCCCAGGCTGCCCTTGGGTGGTCGGGCCAGGCCCAGGGGTGAATAGCAGGGATCTGGGTGCAGGAGAGAGAGGTGGCTGGAGGGCATTGTAACAGCACCAGGGGCACTGTGAGCCTCGGGCACCTGGGGTACAAAAGGCCACACAGGGGGCCTTGGCCTAGGATGCAGGGGCAAGCAGGTGACTTGGGACCACTTCTGACCCTCAGGATGACCTCCAGTGTGCGGGGCACAGAAGGCCTTCCCTGGCCCTCTCCTCGCTGCCCCAGGCCCAGCTACCCAGTGCACTGTGCCCCTCAGCAGCCACTACAGCAGCACATGAGCTCACCTCCCAGTGGGGGCAGGACGTAGGTGGCCAGAGCGGGTCCAGTCTGGGGGCTGGGGGCTGGAGCCGGAGCTGGAGTGTCCATGGGAGGTACCGTGTGGTTCTCTCCTGTGTGGGGAGACCCAGGGAGGCTCACAGCAGTACTGGCTGAGCACTTTCTTTCTAGTGGCACCCCAGAAATAAGCCCCCAGCTGGGAAGGGTGCCTCTTTCCCTCAGTGTGCATGAGGGGTCTTCACACCCACTGCACATTTAGAGACACAGGATAAAACTGCCAGCCAAAGCCACTTAGGGCCAGCACGGCGCAGGTGCAGCTCCTAGCCTCTCCGGGCACTAGCTGGCTCTGGGTGGAAGCAGCCCTCGGGGCTGGAGTCCTTCTCCCAGTCTTCAGTTCCACTGTGCAGTGAACAACCTGTACAGCTGTGTGGGCTGGCTGGCCCGCTCCTAACCTCACCAATCTGTGGGTTCACTTCCAGGATAAGGAAGATGGACCACCCCAGCTTCCTCCGTTCCTGCTGGGTCCTCTTCCTCCCCTTGAACTCCTCAGCCCCCCACAGACCCACTCACCAGGCAGAGCACAGTGGCAACATGATTCGCCCGCTCCTTCCACCAGAACCCAGCCCTGCGGGACAAAAAAGTCAGGCCACCTCCCACTTCTGACTCCCCTCCTTCAGTCTCCCAAGACCTGGCCCCTCTGACCACTCTCCTCCCAGACCCTGCCCACCCAGGCTCCTGGGCACCTCACCTGGGGGCAGCTGCCCAGTGGGCAGAAGGGGGAACAGTGCACGGTGCTAGGATCCAGGCACTGGCACACCTCGCAAGGGCCCCTGCGCCAGCGCTGCCCCACGTGCCACACATGGCCCTGCTGCTCACAGCCCTGGCATGACTTCACCTGGCACCTGGTGACAGAGTGGCAGCCCAGCTGGAGAGAGGCTTGCCTAGGGTGACCCCCCTCCAGAAGTCTGCCCCTGATGGGACACATGAGCCATCAAGCTGAAGCAGGAGAAGTCTGGGCCCCAAGGAGTGCTGGGGTTCAAGAAGCTTGGGACCTGGGGCAGATGGGCGGTGTCCATGCTGGGAAGGGTGCGCAGGAAGTGCCCTCTGAGGAGGGAGGTGAAGGTGAGGGCAGATTCCAGCTGCTACCTGCGGGCCTTGCGGTGGATGCCAAGGCACTGGCGACCCCGGCCTGACTGGCGGGGGTTGTTGGGGCTCCGGAAGGACCACTGGATGCTCTGCGTCCCACAGGGGCCCAGGCAGTCTGCCCAGGGGGACCATGAGGACCAGCCACAGTTCACTGGGAGGAAGTCAAGGCCAGGATGAGAGGGGGTCCCCCGTTGGGACCCCAGGGAAGGGTCAGGCAAGAGATACTTACCCGCACAGTCTGGGTGTGGCCGGCAGCGCCGAGGCCGCCCCTCCTGGCAGACGCAGAGCTGACAGTCAGCCTTGATCCGCTGCCCAGGCCAGTAGTGAGTGCCATCCACCAGGCAGGGGCATTGCCGGGGCCACACACACCGCCCTTCGCTGCCCAGCACCTGCCCTGCAGGGCACCAGCAGCCTGAGAAAAGCCCAGGGTAAGCGAGGTATACCGGCTTGGTTGCCAGAGACCTTGGGCCCAGAGTCCCCTCACCTGGGCTGCTACAGGGCTGCTCGGGTGGGCACGTGGCCTGGCTGGAGACATCACCACAGGTCAGAGGGCAGGGGGCACAGGGCCAAAACACCAGCTCCCCAGAGCAGGTGGCATTGGGGCAGCCATCCGGAGGGCAAGGCTCTGGGAAGGGTGGAACCGAAATGGAGGTCGGGGTGGCTGTGCCCCGTGGAACCTCCAACGACCACCCGGATTCTCTTCCCATCACTCACTGGTCTCACGGATGCTGTGAGGGTCCCCCAGCAGCAGGATACAGGCCCGGCCCCCATTCTGGGGAGGGTGGCACTGCCGTTGCCGCATCATGGTGCCCCCACATGGCTCAGAGCATGGAGACCAGGGAGACCAGGAGCCCCATTTGCCATCCACTGCAAAGGAGGGACCAAGTGGGGAGGAGGGAGGGATGTGCCCGGTGGTTGCTCTGGTTCCCTGTGCCCCTGGCCCTCCCTGGAGTCCCCAACCGTCACCTGGGCAGGCCTCAGCAAAGCAGGCCTGAGACTGCTGCTCAGGGCCCAGGCAGCGCTGCAGCACCGGGAGCCCAGGCGGGGAGCAACGACGACTCCGGCTGCGCACCCCAGATCCACAGGTCTGGCTGCACGGCTCCCACGGGTTCCAGGGTCCCCAGGCTCCACAAGCCTGCTCCTCGGGGGAGGGCCCTGCCTCCCCCAGAGCCACTTGGCAGTCAGACTGTCCATCACACACCTGGGGAGGTAAGAGGCTCAGGACTAGGGCTGGGCTTGGGGACACATTGGCTCTGCCCCCTCTGCCCCTGTCCCCACCCTCACCTTTTGGAAGTCAATGCAGACGCCATTAGGGCATGAGTATTCTGGGCAGGGGACACTTGTTCCGTTGAGGCCTCCTGGGGCTGGAAGAACACCCCCAGGCAAAAGAGAAAACAAATCAGCAGAAAACTGGGGCTATCCCCTGTGCACCCCTGGCTGGGCCCCAGGAGAAGGAGGGGTCCATACTACACCCTAGCTCATCCTTGCCCCGGGGTCAGTCAGGGAGCCCATTGTAGAGCCTCTGGGGTCCAGGCACAGCCAGGAGCGAGGCCACAGGGCAAGAGGTGGGGACCTGGGGACAGCTGCATGGAGCCTGTGGGTGGAAGATGGTCCTGTGCGCCTATGTCCCCAGGTCTTCTATCTACCCCAGGGCAGCAAGAACGCAAAACGTCAAAGTTTCACGAACACAGAAGTCTTTCAGACCCTGTTGTTCCAGACCTGTCCCTTATCTAGCTGCGCTCCCACGTGTGCCCAGCAGGAGACAGAGGTGGGGAGTCGCGGGGGCGACTCTCACCGCAAGCCTCGGGACCCTCGTCCCAGCCATCCGGGCACTGCGGCTCCCCGTCGCACAGCTGCCGCGGGGTCAGGCAGTGCGCGCTGCTGCGGGCGCAGGGCAGGAGGGGCGGCGCGCAGGGCCCGGCACAGCCCAGCTCGTCGCTGCCATCCGAGCAGTCCTCCTCCTGGTCGCAGCGCCAGCCACGGGGGGCGCACTCGCCGCTGCCGCACGCGAACTCCGAGGGGCTGCAGGGGGCTGCGAAGTGGGGTTGGGAGGTAGACCTGAGCCACAAGGCTTTCTTCCAGCTCGGCCTTGAGACTTGCCTGAGGCGTCCACCTCCTTTCATTCCTTCCCAGGGACCCATGCGTCTTGCTTTCCCCTGCGGCATTAGATCCTCCTGAGTTCAAGGGGAACCCTTGAATGCCAGGAAATAAGGCTGGGACCTCAGTGCCTCTCAAACACCTGTACCCTGTTTCTCTCCCTTCCTTCCTCCCTTCCTGCATGCCTCCTGCCTCAGCCTCTCAGAGTACTGAAATTCCTACTTTATTCATTCTAGTCTCCAGCCCCAGGGCTCTGCCCAATTCGGGCCTCTGAGATGCCCTCCTATCCCCTCCTTGGGATGTCAGACTCCCAGTTTTTGCACCCATCTCCTCTGGGAGACTTACCAGGGCTGGCACTACCCAAGGGACTTGATGCACCTTCCAGGGAGCCTGGCGTGGTGCCGGAAGGGGACGCGGACAGAGAGGGAGTGGGGCAGTGTCCAGACCCCTCGTCCACTCCATCTGGGCAGTCCCAGACTCCGTCACATAGTTGCAAGGCCCCCACACAGGTGCCATCGGTGCAGGACAACTCCCCAGGGACGCAGGTCACCTGCCCTGCAGCTGGATAAGAGGAGCTGGTCCCAGGACCCTCCCCAGGACCCTTCTCACTGCCTGGGGTGCTTGCACCCACGCACTCACTCATAGCAGCTTCACCTGTGCATCCTGGCCATGGAGCGGCATGAGGGAGGTTAGGGCTGCCCAGAAGCTGGGCCTGGGGGAAGGGGCAGGGGCTGGGGGCTGAGGTCCAGAGCAGAGACAACTCACCCAGACAGGACTCCTCATCGGCGGCATCCAGACAGTCGGGATGCCCATCACACAGCAGGGCCAGGGGCAGGCAGCGCCCATCAGCACAGGCCAGTGAATCAGAGGGGCATGGGCAGCCCTGTTCATCACTGCCATCTCCACAGTCATCCTGCCCGTTACAGAGCAGGGCCAGGGGCACACAGCGGCCGGAGTGGCAAGGCATCTGGCCCTGCCCACAACCTGGGGTGGCACAGCCTGGCACAGATGCTGGGGTCAGAGAGCACCCTTCCTGCCCCTCACCCCCTCAGGTCATCGCTCTTGCTAAAGGAAACAGCAGCTCAGGAAGCCACGCCGGGGACACAGCTGCCGTCACTGGCACACACAGGCAAAGACACTCACCCTCCTCATCTGAGCCATCGCCACAGTCGTCCTGGTTGTCACAAAGCCACTCATGTGGCACACAGTGCCCACTGCCCTGGCATGGAGCCTCTCCTTCTGCACAGCGAGGCACCAGCTCCTCACAGGGGGCTCCATCAGCTCCGCAGTGCCACTGACTGTCCTGGCACGTGCTGAGCACAGTGTCCTGGGATCAGTCGCAGCAGGACGTGGCTGCTGGGGCTCAGCTCTACCGGGGGCTTCACTCACCAGTTCCCACAGTCCTTTTGCAGCACTGTCCCTGGTGGGAAGAAGCTGCCATCCCACTCACAGGGACAGGCAGCTGGCTCCACACAGGTTCCTCCTGAGACCACAGAGCACAAGACTCAGGGCCCAGCCCCACTGCAGTGGCCCTGGCCCTCTCCCAGTCCTGCAGCCCTGTGGCCTCTGCCATTCGGACCACATACCATGCAGCAGAGTCCCCACAGGGCAGAAGCAGCCCTCCACACAGGCGACAGCCTGGCAGTGCCATCCAGGCTCAGGATGGTGGTCATGGCAGGTGGGGGGACACACGGGACCACAGGCCTCATACACCTGTCCCCCTTCACACTGCAGGGCTGGGTAGAGAGGAGAGAGGCTGGATTCACTGAAGGACAAGAGTGCCGGGAAGCAAGGTGACCAGGTGGAAGGTGACACAGGTGTGTGGCGTGAACTCTTGCTCAGTTGGGACACATCGGCCCTACAGGGCAGCTGTTCTTGCATGTTTGGTTCATCTAGAAAAACACCTAGCAGGCACAAAGCACCCTGCATGCATTTGACTTTGGGTACTTTTAAGTAGAGGGGCCACAAGGCACTTCCCCCCCCCCATAATTTTATTGAGAAATAAGTAGCAATGAGACAGTTTCAAATCAAATTGGTAGGACAGTTCCAATAATTAACACATTGCAGGCTGCCTTCCTAGTGGTTATTTGTTGGACAAGATGCAGACATGATATCCTGTTTACAAACACTATTAGAACAAATCCCTCTATTTCTTGAGCTAAGAGAATGCAGCTATAAATCTACCCTAACCATTTCAAATACACAGATACAAAATGGTCATTCATCTGTATCCCCTTTTCTTGTTTAGTTCCGTCATTTAAATATTATAGGTGTGTGAACTCAGCAAAATATTCCAAAATAGTCCAGTAGCCCATAATAGTATTGGGTCTTCCGCTTGACTGGCAATATCAGAAACTATTGACCTGAGTCCCCTACAGCTCAACATAACAGCATGGCTTTACTTCTTATACTTCGCTTTTATACTTTCCTGCTGGATGGTTAAGACCAAGGTAAAGCAGGAGCTATGCAACAAGAGTTGTAGCTTTTGGGTCTGAGAAGGTCAGTGAAATCCCCTCAGGATTTATCCTGTGACCCTGTACTTCACATTGTACATCCTTTGTCAGTGTCAGCCATGTGGATGAGTCATGGCCATTGCTTGGCCAATGTGCTCTCTGTGAAAGCCTGAGAGAATGTTTTCTCTCCATGTGACTCTCCTCAGGCACACTCTACATCATCGATCACTTTCCTCTCTGGCCCCATAATCTCCTTGGTCAGAAAATTTGGAACACTACTGAGTTACAGGATGTTACAGTACAGGTTCTCATGTATCCTGAGTCTGAATTGACCTTGCAAGGCTAGGGCCAAAATGCTGGCTTTCCTTGTGGCCCTCCTTTTTCTCTAATTTTGGTCTGCAAACTTAGATTGTTAACCCTCCAGAAGAGAAGCTTATTGTTATTACCATATAACCTAGGCTGTTGAGCTCAATTTCAGTCTGAATATCAAACATCCTAGGCATAACATGGAACAGGTATTTTTCATAAAGTATTGATACGTTAAAGGCACTTTTCAAGGGGCAGAGTGGTGGCAGGGCCAGGGGCAGGGCACACTCACGGCAGAGCTCCTGGCTGCGCCAGCGCACGTGATGCCCACGCCTGGCACACTCGTCAGCATAGGTGGCGATGGCCGAGCATAGGCACTCGCAGTCACCCCCTGAATCACAGCTGTGGGAGGGAGCCGTCAGTCCAGTGGCCCTTCCCCTCCTTAGCACCCCACATGCCCCACAGCCAGTGCTCTTACCCGCAGGCGTCGTACACACACCACTCGTAGTGCTGCTGCGGGGGCACCTCTGCATGGCATCGGGCAAACAGTGGCCGCAGCATCACCCCGCAGCGGGTCCGGGCCCACGCTGCCCGGTGGGCATTCACCTGCCACACAGGGTGCTGTCTGCAGCCCCAGGGCCACCCACGAGGCCCTAGAGCTGCCCCTCCTCCTGGTTCTCGGTACTGCCCATGCTCACGGTGCAGGGGTGTAGCAGATCTCCTGGCTCGGGGCACAGGGGGTTGAGGCGCCAGGAGTGGGCTGCCAGCTCAGCTGTGGGCTCCAGGACTCCTTGGCGGCTCCTCAGGTCATTGCTGGCGTCACCATCAAAGTCTCCACACAGGCCGGCCACACGACCGCGGAAGTGGGGGGACAGCTGTACCAGTACGCGGGTACCTAGCAGGGGCACGGTACCAAGTGAACCCCCTGGTCCTCAGCAGACCCGTCTGGGGAGAAAACCTGGGGTGGGTAACACTGCCCACCAGGGGTCCAGATTCCCTCATTTTTGGGGGGGACTGATGGGTGATAAATGGAGAGATAGACACTTGGAGGACAGGGAACGCCTCCTTCAATCCTATCCAGGCAGGAATCCCGGCTCCAGCACAGCCCGAGGCCCGAGGAGGCACCAGAGCCCTCACCAGGCCAGAGTGGGGCATTTCGATTTCTCTGTTTCTCACCAACAGTTAACCTTTCTAACACACCGACTGCTTCTGTTCGGGAGTGTTAGGAGATCTATTTGCATTTCTTCTTCCTAGAACTTGGTATTTTCTACTTGATTCTTGGATGCAGAGGCATAGAACAGAATTGTAGGAACAGTTTGGAAACTCCGACCACTTAGGTGGGCTGGGAGGCAGAGGCAGCCCTGGGATGGGGGTGCCCTGGGATGGGGGTGCCCAGGAGGGTAGGAGGGCAGGGGTCCTGATGTGGTTTGTCATGCTGGAAATCGCCCCTGTGGGCGTGTTGGGGTCCCAGCCCTGACCTCAGAACTAGGTGGGCCCTGGCAGGGAGGGGTTGGGGTCCAGCCCCAAGGTGCTAAAGGTCATTGTGGGCCAGGCCTGACCTCCATCCCAGAGCAAGCTGAGGCCCAGACGCGTTGTCAGCAGCAGGAAGAGTCCAGCATGGCGAAGGCTCAAGCCAGGGCCAGTGTAGACCTTGGGGGGCCTTACGGCCACCCCATTCACTGTCACTGCCCTGCCTGAGGAGGAAGAGAGGCACTTGAGGGAGAGGCCTCCTGGGTCCAGCGAGTTCCTCCTAGCCCCTCCCCCAGACTCTTTGCTTCTCGACTTCTGAGGTCTTGGGCAGGCCATCAGATTTTCTGGGCCTTGACTTCTGGAGCCTTTAAGCATTATAATTTCCCAATAGGAGAGCCACGAGCCCTACCACACTAAGGAAGGCCTGCTCCCCAGCACTCTGCCCTGTGGTGCCTCCCACCCTCAGCCTGTCACCAGCCACCTCTGAGCATGTGCACAACGGTGCTCTCCAGATGCACGGCCAGGGCCTTGGTGCAGGTGAGGCCGCTGGCCCCACAGGGCAGGTTCCGAGCAGAGATGCTGAAGCGGCCGCCAGCCTCTCGCACCAGCAGGTACTCACAGGCCCCGGGGAAGGTGAGGGACAGCCCATCGAATGTCACATAGTGGGGGGCGCCTGATGCCTGGCACCGCCCACTGCACTGCTGGCCTGTGCAGTGCCATTGCCGGCCCTGACACACACTGTGAGCAAGGGACAGGGACAGAGTCACTGAGGACAGGCACTTGGGAGCTCACATGGGGGGGGGCACAGCCAATCTAGGTTCAGCAACTGTGCCTAGGCCCTCAGCATGGGGGACCCAGGCCATCTGGATGTCGGTCCCCTCCAGCCACCCAACCCTTTCTAGCAGAGGGCAGCATGGCCTTTAGGGAGCCAGGTGATCACAGGTCAGGTTACAGGTCACAGGAGCGGGCATACCAAGTGTTGCAGTCCTCCTGGATGGTGGCATTAGGCGGGTACCACTGCCCACTGTGATGGCAGGGACAGAGGTCAGGAGGCACACAGTGTTCGTCCTGGGCAGAGGAGATGCTGTTTGAGGCAGTGGGGAGCAGGGCAGTGCCCTGGAGTAAAGAGGGCTGCCCCACACAGCCCTCCATAGGCTCACCAGCAGCACGGTGCCCGGGGGACAGACACAGCCATCAGTGCTGCCCGAAGGACAGGAATGGCTGGCATTAGGGCTGTCACAGGTGAGGAGGCAGGCATTGGGGGCATAGATAAGCTCCTGGGGACAGAAGGCCCGCTGCGGGGGACAGTGGTGAGCTGTGCAGTTCCAGAGGCCCCTCTCCTGGCAGACACTGCCAACGATGGAGGGAGTAAGAGCCAGGCCCAGAGGCCTCTGCTCTGAGCCCCGCTCTGCCCTGGCAAGTGGCTGAGGAGCCCGGAAGCTCACCCCTACGCATCACCCCCAAGGCCCAAGCCAGCAGTGCAGGGCGTCAGCCTGCGCCAGCAACCCCCAGGCCTGGGACAGGACAGTCACTCCAGCCCCAGTGGGACCATTCAGGGGCCTGGAGAAGGATGGAGGTATTGAATTCCCCATAGCCCCCCAAGGGAGGCGAGGGATCTCAGCGGAGCCCCACTCAACCGCCAAGCTCTGAGTCCTGGCCCTGCCTCTTCAGGTTTGGTCTTCTTGGCTTTATCCCTCAGCAACAAGCCAGCCAGCCTATCTGAGCACCAGGCTTCTCAACTGCAAATTGGGAACAACCTTCCCACCTCCAGCTCCATTAAGTTGTTGGAGTACATGCTTCTTGGGCCCCAAAGTGCCCCCCACGGAGGGGAAGGATCTGCTCCCCAACCTGTCGCTGTCACCCTGCAGCAGCACAGCCCAACTCATTCTCTTGTAAGACCCCTTCTTACCCCACATTCTTCCCCGTGGCCCCAAAATAGCCACCCTCACCAGTGGTTGCAGCCCTTCTGGGTGACACTGCCAGGGGTGTAACGATGGTCTCCGAGCTGGCAGAGGCACAAGCTGGGGGGCACGCACTGGCCCTCAGGGTCCCACAGCAACCCTGGGGGGCAGTTACAACCAGCCACACAGCTGCCCAGCTTGTTGCAGTCCTCTGGCTCCCCACAGTGGTGGCCACATGCTGGGGCACACTCCTGGTACTCCTGGCCACCGGGACATGGGACAGCTAGACAAGGGGACAAATGTAAATCAGAGATATGGCTACCCCCTTGGGCCCTATACCTCTGGTACTTCCATAAGAAAAGTCCTAAAATCCACCAAGGTCAGAGCCAGTCCCCTCAGACTCCTCCTAGAAGGGGAAAGGGGGAATGGCTGGTGGGGAGAGGTGGCTGGTGGGGAGAGAAGGCTGGGCTGAGGGACTCACGGCAGAGAGTCTGGTTCCTCCAGAGCAGCAGGACATCCTCCTGGGCACAGCGGCGCGCATAGGCAGAGAGCACTGGGCACAGGCAGTCCCTGCCTGAGGCACAGCCACACACAGCTGCCAAACAGCGCAGCTGGAAGGGCTCCCTGTCCACCAGCCTGTGGCATGCCTTTGGGAGAGAGGAAATGGGCCAGGTCTTCCTCCAGTGACTTCCCCTCAATCCTCTCAGTCCCCATCACTGCCTTCCTGTGCCCTGGAGTCTTCCCCTTCATCTGGCCCCTTAGCTGTATGGTGTGGGAAAGGCCACCCCAGCTACCTGGAAGGCTGGGCCGTGCAGGATGGCACAGGCCGCCTCCGCGAAGGTGAGGCGCTGGGAGTGGGTGCTGCAGGGGGAGAGCAGAGGGCTGTCCTCGGGAGGGCACCTGCTTCCACCTGCCACCTGGAACTTGCTAGCAAAGGCAGCAATGCTGGTCTCCACGTCCCCAGCTGGCGTCAGGAAGTCATCCTGCTGGTTCCGGGTGAAGGTGCCACATAGACCTTGCACCTGAGCCACAGAGAACACCTGGGATGGTCAAGGCCCACCGGGTCCCAGCCTCACCCAGCCCTTCACCCTCTCCTGGCACACCTGGTGGGCATAGCGGGGGTCCAACATGATGTAAGCTGCAGGGTCAGCCACGCCCCAGAGGACCCGGGCCCCAGGCCAACGCAGCAGCAGGAAGGTAGAAGAGGCTTGGGAGACACTGAGGCCTGCAGCGCCAGTCCAGGGCAAGCCCACATCTTGCCCATCCACCAGCACAGCTCCTGGAACAGGGGCCTGGCATGGGGTGGGCAGCAGGTGGGAGGGTGGGGCTGCAAAACGCAAGGGCTTGGGTGGGAGGCAGGAGGCTCTGGGTCAGACTGGGATCCGCAGAGCCCAGTGGAGACACCATCTCTGTGTGGCCCAAGGACTCAACTGGGTTGGGGAGGTGGGGGGACCATGGCTGAGACAGGCCTGCCTGGGCTAGCCATGCCCAAGGCCTCTTGGGCCCTCTTAACTGCATGACTTGTGCTGTCCCCAAAGACAGAGTGAAAGATGGCCTGGAAAATGTTCTTGGGACCGTGTGTCTCACTCAGAGATGGGAGAGTGGGGAGACTGAGGCCATGAATTTGGCTGCAGGCATTGTGCCAGGCAGTGTGGAGAACAGGTGCTGGAGGGTGCCTGAGTGTAAAGGGTGATGGGAAGGGACAGTGAGCGTGGCGGGCACCTGCAGGAGACAGAGCTGAGGCTACCTGAGTGTCTGAGCTGGATGTGGGTGTCCTCTAGGGAGACAGACAGCGCATGCAGGCAGCTCCCAGAGTCGCAGGCCCCATGCTCCAGCACCATCAGCAGCGGCTTCTGGCCGTGGTCCTAGGCAGATAGCAGGTACTCGGGCTCCCTGGGGAGGCCTCTGCTGGCCTCTCCTGACCTCCCCACCTCACCCACCTTGCCCACCTCGCTGCAGGCAGCAGCCACCCACACAGTGCTGAGCACTTCCCATCCAGCCAGACCTGAGGCAAGGGCTTGACCCTCACCGCAGGGCTGTGTGTACATGTGTGTGCAGGTGTCGTGCATGGGGAGGAATATGTGATCACATGACTGTGTGCCTGTATGTGCATGTGTGCGTAGGGTCGGGTAATTCCCCTTTCTACCTATGGACATGTATGTTCATCTCTACATGTATGACCCAGCCTTCTGGGGATGGCTGGTGGGAGGATGGACCCCTTGTCCCCTGGAGGTGACATGTGAAGTGGCCTGTGGCAAACCCAGCCCAGCCCCTCTATGGAAGAGGGCTATTTTGCTGCCTGGGCAGGGGTGGGAGACACTGTATCACCCTCCCTGGGCTTTTGCTTTGGGGCTGTGCATTGCACTTACTTATTTGGTTCATTTCTTACTGTCGCCTCTCCCAGGAGGGCCCTAACCTGTTGAGACCCCTTTCATGGAGTTTTTCCCCTGCTCACTTGCACCAGGATGTAGTGGCAGCCTGGACCACCTTGGAAGGAGAAGCTCCGCCCATCAAAGGTGAGGTAATGCCCGTCACCTTCTACTGCACATTCAGCAGGGCATGAGGCCTGGGCACAATGCCAGCGGCCATCCTGACACACACTGTGGACACATGGGGCGAGACAGGGCACTGTGGCATCTCCCCCAACCCAGATAGAGAGGCTGAGCTAGTCCCTTTCTTTCCTAGCACCTCCACCCCCACCTCTACCAGAAAGAAAAGAGGTTAAGGGCTGTCAATCATGTCAGGAGAGGTCACAGGTCCTCTGGGAGACCCTGAAGCTGGCACTGGGATCAGGCAGGCTTTGATCCCACCAGAATAAAGGGAGGGACCCAAGGGGACCACAAGGCTGCCACCCCCAGCAAGGCTTGAGGACCCACCATAGGTTGCACTGCTGGTGCACAGTGTCGCCTGGGGCGTAGCGCTTGCGCCGGTGGTAGCAGGGGCAGTGGGCAGCAGGCACACAGTGGGTGCCATCCCAGAAGAGCCCAGGCGGGCATTCACAGCCGCTGACACACTCTTCCCCACAGGGCCCCTCCTCACCCTGGCCAACCATGGAGCAGCTTGCAGTGCAGGACGAGATGCAGTCGGAGTAGAGCTGGCCTCCCGGGCACAGGCGCTCTGTGGGTACAGGAGTGGACCCTGCAGAGCTGGAGACCATGGGATACAGCCCAAGGGCCACAGGGGGTGAAGGTGCCCTCAGGAAATAGGAGTTGCTCCAGAGCCCTTGGTCGTCCCACAAGGCGGGCAGGCAGGGCCATACCACAGAAGCCAGGCTTCCTCCAGTGCACGTGGATATGCCACCTGGCACAGGCCTGGGCATAGTTGCTGAAGGTGGCACACACAGCCTCCCTCCGGCCTGCTTGGTCACTGCCCACCACAGGTGCTGCACAGTAGGCGAAGAGGCAGGCCTTGTGGTACTCCTCCGGGAGAACCTGAAGTGAAAAGGTGGCAAAGCCTTCTTGTGGGCATCTCCCACCTATGGTTTTCATTCCGCCCTGGCTTAAAATCAAACAGATGAGTGCTGGAAAGAGCCTCAGAGATCACACATGACAGCCAGCTTGTCCCTAGAGACAAAGTCCAGGACAGGGAAGGGCTGGCCAGTGGCCAGTGCCATCTAGTGGCAGCTCCAGGTCGCCTAGTTGGCACCACTCTGACTTCCACTCCACCCATGTGAGGTTCCTTCCCTCTAGAGAGGGTCACCACCTCCATGCCACCCATACCTGGACATGACATTGGCTGAATGGACCCTCCAGCAGCTGGTGGCACACATCCTGGGCCTCAGCCCGCAGCTGGCCAGCCTCCACGCTGGCCTCTGCACCCTCTGTGGGGCTCTCACAGCCCTGGGCTGCCTCCACTGCATCTGGACACCCAGGCTGGGGACAAATGGAGCCAGGGATGAGTGAAGATGAAAATTTGTCACCACTGTCCACATTGTCAAACCCACCAGCTCCATCTTGGCTGTGCAAGGCAGTGAAGTGACAGGGCTGGTGGAGACAGGGGAGTTGCTACATCGGCCACAGGCAGAGGTTAGAGGAGGTAATGGACCAGAGCCAGTAGTGCCCGGCTCAGTGGGGGTGTCCCCGGATGGTCAGTTCACTGAAACATCACATAACTTCCTGTGGGATATGGGGTCTGCCCACCCTGCTCTCCAGGCCAGAAATGCAGGCTGGGGGAGCCAAAGACAGGCAAGTGGGGCCTTGGATGGCAGTCTCACCTCGGAGCCGGGGAGCCGCCAGGAATTCCCAAAGGTGGCGGCCAGCGCAGCCTGCCCCCCTCCTGGCTCCTGGAAGTCATCTGAGGGGATATGAAGCAGAGGGCTGCATCCGGGTCCTGCCTCTGCTCCCTCCCGCTGCCACCCCCAGGCCACAGCCCACCTACCCTCCAGCTGGCCATTATAGAGGCCACAGAGGCCCTGCGTCTGTCCCTGGAGCTCATGGTCCATGGAGACCCAGACCGAAGTGGACCTGTCCAGCCGCACAACAACCCCCAGGCCCCCGGACAGCACCAACCAGTCCCCCTGCCATTGCAGGCTTAGCCCTGGGAAGGGGCACAGTACGGTTTGTGTCTAGACGCCCCCAAAGCCTCACAGTCAAGGGCTTTTGCAGAAGCGACTGAACCTTCAGTGTGTGTGGTTACTAAATCAGTCCACTGATTGAGCTGGCATCCAACCTGGCGAGGATTAAGGGGCTGGTGCCATACCCGCCTTAGGGCAGGTGGCCCTAGGCATGCAACGTAGGGTCAGAGGGCAGCTTGTCTCACGCTTGCACTGCTCCTGCTGTCTTGGAAGCTGTTCCCTTGTGTGGCGGTCTCTGCCAACCACCCTACCTCAGAGGCAGCCGACTACACACAGAAACCCCACAAGCTGTGAGCTACATAAGCTCTGGGGGTCCCAGCTGGCGGGGGCCAGTCCCCCAGCACAGGCCCCCCACTGCCTGGGGCGGAGTTCTGGCTGCTCTGGAGAGCTCAGCCCTGGCTTCCTGAGGTGGGGCTTTGCATGCTCTTAAGAGAGTAAGCCACACGCCACACACACACACACACACACACACACACACACACGACACTAGACCTGCAGAGCACTATGCATGACACATACACCATACACACAACACTACACACACGCACCATATATACACACCATGCATAGAAATACACCGTGTAAACACATCACACACGTACACACAATACAATGTACACACATCACACAACACTATGTCACACACACTATCACACACCTCATACACACACACCACACATACCATTAACATCATACATACATAAACACATCACTATATACACATACCACACAATATACACGTAATACCATACACTCACACACCATACATACACACATGCCACACACACATGCAGAACACTATGCACACCCCATTCATGCACACCGTCACACACAAGTCACACACACAACACCACATATACACACACACCATACCACACACATATTATATACACAACATACACACACCTCACACTTCATACATATACACACCACATATACAAATACACATCATACACACTGCATGCAGAGAGCATATATACAAAAAGTACACACATACCACAAACACCACATAGAAATGTACATAGCACATATATCATGCATATACAAACATATCACACTATACACAGAACCACAACTCATATATACCACATATCACACACACACACACACACACACACACACACACACACCCTACTGCTGTGATTTCGGCTGGGGTAATACAGTTTGTGAGGTAGATGGGGAAATTGAGGCTCAGGAGAGTTAAGTAGTAGGACCCTCCTGAGGGCCCGCTTGGACCAGGCTGAGCCCTCTCCAGGGGCCTGCTATGGGCCGTGGTGGGGAGCAGCAGCTCTGACAGCTACTGCCCGCAGTGGGGAAGCCCTCCGGGAATAGGAAGATGCCCTCACCAGGGAGCAGCTGCGACTCCCCCTCGGGCACTAGCCTCCCCTGCACAGAGACAGCACCATCCTGGATCAGCACGTCCTCGGAGCCCATCATCACCCGGACCTAGGGAGGTCCACAGTGAAATGGGTCAAGGACCCTCCTTGCCTGAGTCCAGTCCACTCCCTGGGGCCACCCGCCTCACCAGCTGGCAGTGCCCAGGCTGGGAGCAGTGGCCTCCAGGCCTCAGGTGGACAGCCCAGGTGGAGTCAACAGCACCCGCCAGAAGGTAGGTGCAGCGGCCCAGGAAGTGGTAGTGACGCCCGTCGAAGGTGCGGTAGTGGAAGCCTGACCAGGTGGCACAGGTGGCTGAGGGCCGCTGCTGCTGGCTCCAGACCTGGCCCACAGCCCCTGCAAGCGGCTGCAGGAGAGTTGCAGAGGAAGCATCCCCTGGGCAAGACACATCACATCAGAGTGAGGCTCTGAGCCCAGGGGGAGGGCTGAGCTAGGGCACAGTGGGAGGCCTGTGGACAGGGCATGGATTGCAGTGGTGGTCAGGGAAGCAGGCAGGACCCCCAGAAATGCCCAGCGATCAAGGCTAGGGAGGTGCAGGATGACGGCTAGAATATGCTCTTCCAGAGCTGGGGCCTGCAGACCTACCTGGGAGGTGTTTGCTGTGGCAAAGGAGGCAGACCTGTGAGCTGCCATCCCGCCAGCTGTGTCCCCAGGGCCGGGCGCAGCACTCTTCTAAGCTTCCTGCTGAAGCATTAGCTGAGCCTGCCAGAGGCTCGCACTGCCATGTGGCAAAGCAGCGGCCATCAGGGCTGGCTTCAGCCAGAGCTGTGGTGGGTGGAGAGAATGAGGCAGGCCCAGGGGTCAGCCTAGGGACAACCTAGGGTTCTCAGCCTGACTGCCTCCCCTGGATCACAGATGGGGGTTTGAACCACAGATTCAGGTTTGCCTAGGATCCCAGCAGGGACGCCCCGCAATGCCTATGCTTACCATCAGTGCACTGTGTGCCCCCCCAGCCTGGGCAGCAAGCCCTCACCGTCCGGTTCTGGGTGACAGAATGGATTTCAGGGGGTCTGCACGCACCGAGCAGGAGGAAGCGGGGAGAGATGTTTGTGTTCAGCCCAGGGCCATCGCAGGGAAAGGCCTGTGCCACTTGGTCTGGTCAACTACTCTCTGAGAGTGGATTGGGGGATTGTGCGATTTATTTCCTCCTGCCTGTAACTTTCCCCAGTGCAAAGTGAGAGGCACTGAACCTTTTCCTGTTCTGCCCACTGTGGTGCCCTCAGTCACCACCCTGATCTCATACTCTCGGCCCTTCACCAAGTCTACCAGGCCCCACTTCCCAAACTCCTGCTTGTGCCACATCCTCCACCATCACAGGACGTCCGCTCAGCACCCCTTCCCTGCCCCACGGACATCCCTGTGAGGGCTCTGACCCTCACTCACTTGTAGATGGCACAGAGCCCAGGCGCTGGGGACCCGGTGAGCCCTGCACGGCCGCTCCTGGGCAGGTCCAGACGCCAGCCTAGGCGGCTATAATGGTAGAGGCTGGTGCAGAGCACCAGGTCCTCCCGACGGGGGGCTACTTCCTCCTTTGTGTGGACGGTCTCTGTCCACTCACACCACCGCCTGTCCAGGATAGAAGGCTACAGCTACTACCACACCTCCTCTGTCCTCAGGAAGCCGTCTGTGACCCCCACTTTACCCCTAAGAGCTCATTCCCCAGGGAGGTCCCTGAAACAGGCGGCTACAGTTGGGAAGAGAAGCCCAGGAAGGCAAGTCTGGTGCCACACAGGGTCCCGGGTGTCAGCCGGAGGATGTTAACTGGAAGGGTCCCGGTGGGCTGCTTACCCAGTAACCAGCGCCCACAGCATCCCAAAGAGGACGAGAAGCAACATGTGACCGAATCCCAGGCTACCCTCAGGGGACCTGAGGCTTGGGCTTGGGCAGCGCTGCCACAGTGAAGCAGAGAGGATGCCAGCCTGTCCAAGGCTGGGCCCTGGTAGTGGGGACGCTTTAGCCTGCCCTCACGCCCAAGGGCCACAGCTGCTCAGAACTGGATTGGACCTGCTGGCACCCTCCCCTCAGAGGCCAGCTGGAAACGGCCCCTTCTGCCCCTGCTCGTGTGTGTGTGTGTGTGTGTGTGTGTGTGTGTGTGTCTGCGATTCACTGGGGAACCAGCCAGGCACTGCGAACCTCTGGAGTTCCCACACATGCAGGTGCACTGCAAATTAATGTGGGCCTCTGGGCAGGGCACCTCCCTTTCTGGGCCTCTTCTGACCAGTAGAAACCTCAGGGACTTCCCAGGAACACAGATGGGACTCAGGGACTCCATGAGTTCTTAGAAATGTTGTGTGCATGTATTTTTCAGAAGACAGTTTCAAAATTTTATTAGATTCTCAAAGGCAGCCCCACCAAAACATTAAAAGTTACTGGGCTAAAATGGATGAAAATGACTTTTTTACGGCGTTCTCCCTGTTCTTGTCCTGTCTCCCCTGTCCCCTCTCCCACCAGGCCATGAACTCAGAAACTGAGGTCCAGGAGATCTGAAGGACAAGAGGACAGTGTGTGCCTCCACCTCTGTGGGACCTGACAGCTTAGGAAGGGTGATCGTGTGTGGCTGGCTGGTCCCTGTGAGAGCTTTGGAGGATCCCTGGTGTTCTGAATCAGGGCATCAGGGCTAAGGGTCAAAAGGACAGCATGAAGGTGGCATGGGAAACCTCCCCTCCCCCCCAGCTGAGCCGGATGGAATAATCCCAGTGTCCGGCTGAGAGGGGGCAATGGCAAGCTCCACTGCAGAATCCTGGTCACATCCTGGTTACCAGCAGAGCTCCGAGCACAGCAGGCTGGAATGTGGCCTGCGTGTCAAACTCGGACCCCGCCACCTCCTAAGCCTGGTGTCCCACAAAGCATGCCGTGAAGTCATCCAATCTGGGCAGTCAGAGCTGGTCTACCGTCCCCTCTTCTGGGCCCACCACAGGGCCGGGCCCAAACAAGGGTCCCAGGAAAGGGCCAAGGTCTGTCCTAGTCTCTGCTCTGCCAGCCTCATCCCACACTCACCCTTGGACATGCCCTCCTTCAGAGTCCCTCACGCAGGAGACCTGGGTCCCAAGTGACAAAGTCTGGCCCAGCGCATACAGGGGGGAGACACACTCTGCCCAGGGGCACCTGCAGTCTCCTGAGCAAGGGACTTGTAAGAGCTTACACAGCTGAGCCTGAAGGGACACACACACACACACACACACACACACACACACCTGCTTCTCTAGGCCCCCGAGCTTCTCCAGGTCACCCAGTCATAACACTTCTTACTCTAGCCACCCACAAAGGCTGAGAGACCATCTAGTGTGCCAGAGCTCCCTTGTGTCTTTGAGGCCAGCTCTGGGTCGCTGCGTCCACACTGCACAGTTGTCTCCATGGTAGTGATGAGTGCTTAGCCAACGCTGGGTCAGTCCACAGGTGCAGTCATTCCCTGCCTTCCCTTCGTCTCCCAGCTCTGGGCAGCGAGCTTCTCTCAGACTGGGAAGGAAGGCAAATCGCAGCCGCCCTTTCCCCTCCAGGGGTGGGCAGGAGGAAGTAGGCGCCCAGAGGAGTTTGCAGAAATATCTTGGGGAGGTGGCCCAGCAGAACTCGCCAGGGTTTAAACTGAGCGAGACAGGTCTGGGGCGTTTCAAGAGTGGGGTTGGGGTGGGGGTGGGGACAACGCCAAAGAGAAAGGGCTGAGGCTGTCTGTGGACTAGGTCAAGAAGAGCCAGACTGAGGGCTGAGAACCTAGCAGAACTCCGCGCCCAAGCCCCCAGGTGGCGCCCCCTCCCCACCCCGCGCCCCGCCCTCAGAGTGTCGACCTCTCACCCGCTCCCTGCCTCGAGGTCAGCCCTGCCTTCTCCTCTCCCAGGGGGGACCCAGCCCCACGCTTGTGGCTACTCAATTTCTACCCCAAGGGCCCAGCTCGCTCCTCTCCTTCCACCTCCCAGGGCTCCCTTCGCGGGTCTCGTATGGGATCTCGGTGGATCGAGCAGGTTCCGGGTGGGATCCGAGTGGACAGCGAGGTCACAGTCTCCCACACGACCGCCGACCCACCGCCACCGGCTGCGCTGTAGACGGCAGCGCGCACGCCCAAATCCCCTCTCCACGCGCGCCCCTCCCCACCAACGTCCCCCAACCACACACACACACACACACACACACACTCTCTCTCTCTCTCTCTCTCTCTCTCTCTCTCTCTCTCTCTCTCCCTGCGCGCTCCACCTTTCCCAGCTCCTCCCTCCAGCACCCTCCCCCCCCTTCTTCCCGTCGCCTCCCTACCCGGGCCTTGCGCCTCCCGACCACCACCTGCATACCTAGCGCCCGAGCGCCCTCCCGGGACCCTCACCCTTGAAGGCTCTGTCTCCCACTTCCGAGTGGGCGCCCAGCTCGGCTCCCTTGGTCCCCGCCTCCTCGGGCGCCGCCGCCCGGCCCCTCTCCGCCCCCCGCGTGCCCTCCTCCCCGCGAAGTTTCGGGCTGTCAGTCCGTCGGTCTCGGGCCGTCCGCACCGGGCAGCAGGCGGCAGGCGCCATTGTGCGCGGAGCCGCGGGTGCCTGGGTCCCCGCGGGCAGCTGCCGGGGACCTGCCAGGTAGGGGCCAGGTGCGGGGCAGGTGCGGGCCGAGGCTTCGCTGCCCCCCTCGGGCGCCCGGCCGGCGCGCAGGTGACAGACCAGGGAAAGGGACGGGGGGGTGGTGAGGGGTGGGAGGTCGAGGCGCGCGGGGGAGGGTCGCGGGGCAGGGCGAAGGGCCAGGGAGCCCAAGAAGGGAGGGACCCGGAGGTCCGAAGTGGAGAAGGGGTGCAAAAGGGAAGGAAGGCGGAAAAGCGGGGCGCGGGGTCGGGCCTCTCTGGAGGGGCGGGCGCCGACAGGTGACCGGAACCGGAGTGACTCTGGAGGACCCGCTTGGGGTGCAGGCGCGGTAGGGTCGGGTTTGGAGGAAAACTTGGGAGGGGGTAAGAAGTCCTCAGGGAGCAGAAATGGGCCCGGGGCCCGGGGCCCGGAGAGGGGGGTGTGCCGGGCAGAGAGGGGCTCCGAAGGGCGGCGGGGCTGCGAGGGCGAGGGCCGCGCGAGGTCACTGAGGGCCACAGGCTTGGGGACCGAGGGAGCAGGCTGGAAGGGGAGGGGAAGAGCGGTTCTAGGGATGGGTGGGGGGCGGTGAGTGAAGCTGGAAGGGGCGGCTGTGAAGAAGAAGGAGAGCCGCGAGGGGGGAAGGAGGACGCAGTGGGCAGAGGGGGAGGAGAGGAGAAGGAAGGGAAACCGGAGTGGGAGAAGGGAGGGGGAGGGGAAGAAAGGAAGGGGAGGGGACGGGAGGGGAAAGGACAAGGAGGGGAAGCGAGGGAGGGGAGGGGAAGCGGGGGAGGAGGGAGGTAGAAGAGAAGGGAAACCCAAGTGGGGGAGGAGAGAGGAGGAGGGGAGACTTGCTGGGAGGGGAGGGCGTGTGTCAGGGAGGAAGGAAAAGAGGAGGGGAAGGAAGGGAGAGAGTGCAGCTGGGGAGAGGGTGGCGGGGAGAGCCTCGGGCGGGGAAGGGCGCCGGCAGGGGGAGGGGAGCACGGAGCACAGCCGGGACCGCCTGCCGGGTGCAGAATGGGGGGCAGCAGCATGGAGGCCGACCCGTAGGGGCGGGGCAAGGGGAGGAGCTCCGGGCAGACGCCGGATTCAGTGGGGAGAGAGGGCGGAAGGCAGAGGGGGAGGGAGCGGGGAGGGGCAGAAGGAAGCCAGCCTGCAAGAGGGGGAGGGGAGCCTGCTGGGGGAAGGGCAGGGATCCTGCATAAGAGCTAGGGAGGAGACAGGAGACCGAGGTGGGCGGTGGGTGTGAGGTGGGTAGGGCGACACAGCCTGGGTGGGTGCCCCAGCCCAGGAAGTCTCATAGGGGGTGGTTTTGAGGTAGGGGGTTAGGAGGCAGAAGCTAGAGCCATGTCCCACTTTTAACAAGGAGGCTTCTCTAGAGCACCCCCAGCCCTAAAGAGACATTCACCTTCACCCTGGTTGGCTTCTATTTCACCAGCTCCTGCAGTGAGAGCTGAAGGACCCGCGGGATGAAGTTTCCCACCCCCTATCTACCCGATATCCCACCCTCCCCTCCCCTCCCCAGGGAATCACATGGTTCCTGCATTTCCCCAGGCAAGGACACTGGGGTGCCCCTGGGATGGTGCTGCTGATGGGCTAGGGCTGGCTCTGGGAGACCTGTGAGGTGCTTGAAGATGTGGCTTCTCAAGGCCTTAACTTTCCAAGGACCCGGCCCGCCCTTGTACCTGGGAACCCATCATAGGGCAGGGGTCCAGGGTGGAGCTGACAGGAAGAACGTGAACAAGCTGCCTCCTCTCCATAGGGTCTGTGGCCTGATCCCCAAAGAGGGGCTACTACTCCCTGTTGCCATGAGAGAGACCCTGGAGGCGCTCAGCTCCCTGGGTGAGTCAGTCCCTGCAGCTTGGAGGGGCCTTGGCATATGTAGGGCAGCATCCTTCTGGGTCCTGGGGGGTTGGAGTGCCTGGAACATGGGAGTTGTGTCTGTCTATGTAACCATGACCACGCAGAGAACCCTGGGATTTAAATGTGTTTCCCTTAGTCTATTGCTTCTTCCTCCCATCCTTAACTCCAAGGGGCTGAGTTGGTGCCAAACAGGCTACAGGTCTGTGCTGATAGCATGCTGTGTACTTTGCAAGCACCTCTGATTACCAGAGGTGATCACTAGTTCCCCACCTCTGATCACCAGTTCTGGGCGGCATGCTTTACTTGGACCCCTTTCTGCCTATGACAGGATTCTCTGTGGGACAGCCAGAGATGGCCCCCCAAAGTGAGCCCAGGGATGGGTCTCCTAATGCCCCAGGGCAGATGTCCTCTGCCAGGGAAGAGAGAACATTGAGCACGTGCTCAGGTAAGCCCAAGGGGACCAAGCAGGGCGCCACAGGGAGTAACCCTTTGGGTATTTATTCCTTTCTTTCACCGAGTAGTTATTGATCACCTAGTATGTGCCAGGTGCTAGACACTTGGAATATCTTGGTGACCAGAGATCTCTACCTTCAAGGGACTTAATCCTAGAGTGTACAGAATCAACCAACAATAAACGTAAAAATTAGAAGTTAGTGTTCCACAAATTGGGGACGGGGGACAAAGCACAGCAAGAGGTTGCAGGTTGGGGGAGATGCATCATAGGGTTCATTAGTGTGCTCAGAGCAGGCTGGATGGGGAAGATTTGGAAGAGGTGAGCAAGATAGCTAGGGGGACTTCCAGAGAGGGACTTTTGAGAGGGACTGCTTAAGACTGGGTGCCTAAGGCAAAAGCATGGGATCCTGAGCAATGATTTGCCTTGCAACTGGAGTCCATTTAGGGGATGAGGGGTCCACCTGGCTCCTGGGAAGCACAGATTAGCCTCAGGTAGGCAGCTACCTCAGAAGTGCCTCTCAGTTGAGGCTTCTCCAACGGGGGGCACACCCATAGAAAAGCACCCTTGCCCTGGGGGAGGGGGGCAGAGCCTTTCCCAGCTTTCCCCAGGGTATCTGGGCACTCAACCTGCAGGTATGAGGTGGGAACAAGTCCTGTGGGTGGGCTAGGAGTGGTGCTTATGGTGCTCCTGCTTCCCAGCACCAGCAGGGACCTTCATCTGCCTGTGATGCTTTCAGAGCCCTTGAGGTCCCTCTTCCCTCCCAGGACACGAGGTCCCTGGCACAGAGGAAGGTGCCCAGACTGAACAAGCCGAGGCTCCCTGCAGAGGAGGCCAGATGTGCACCCCACAGAAGGCTGAGCCCATGGGCTCCTGCTCTGGTGAGTGCTTGCTGCTGCATCCACTCTGGTGTCAGGCAAGGGCAACAGGGCTCTGCAGGCCCCAGAGCTGCTGTCTGATGAAGCAAGTCTGCCCCTTCCCCCAAAGACAGCCAATCTGGGCCCTACAGGCCAGCTCTTCTTCAGTGCCCAAAGCAAGTTCCCATTTGTAGGCAGCAGAACTGGAGAGCCACTCCCCAGAGCGAAAGCAGCCTGCCTCATACCCTGCTCTCGAGGGCCTAACTTGCCTCCTCATGCCCCCAACCTAAATGCTTGGCGCGGCCCACCCAAATCACATTGGCCCAAAGATAAAGGATGTAGATCAACCTTTGTACTGTCTCTCCCTGTCCTGAAAATCTCTCCTGATTCCAGCAGAACCGTGTAGTCACCCATATCTTCCAAATGAAGGGCCATCACTTCTCAGCCCCATCCTCACTTCCTTCCACTACCGCCATCCAAATCGCCTCTTGCCTGAGTGATATCGCTCCCCCAACACAACTCACTTAGTGATGACTGTGTACGAGCTATATTGGGCGTAGTGAAACCAGATTGGCCCTAGATCTGAACACTAGCTCTATGTTTAGAGTACCTGTGGCTCTGATAGGCTGGCTCCTTGCCAGGAGATGCTCTGTCTTCCCTGTGAACCTGGATGATAGTATTTTCATAGTTGTTGTGAAGGCTTATGACCATTGACAGACATTGGCTTTTTCTGTGTGTGTATGTGCAGTACTGAGGATTGAACTCAGGACCTTGCGCTTGCCAGGAAAGAGGAAAGTGCTTATTCTACTGAGCTATCTCCCCAGTCCTAGACATTGGTCTTTGATAAATAGTGATGATCCCCATTTTTATTTTTTATTGGACACAGACACATTTGTTAGACATAAAATCAGAACATAGGTATCTGCCCTCTAGAAGCTACAATCTAGGTGGATTAATACAAACAAGGGCAAAGAACTGAGAACTATATGAAATAGGTGTGAAAGTGTTCACAGGAAGTGCTACAGCTTTATGGTAAGAGATGTGTGTGTATCAGATTTGTGAGAAACACTGCTTTGTGCTGCGCCCTGATAGAGGTGCAGACTGCAGCCCCATAGTGGGGTGGATGTAGGATGGAAAGGCGTTCTAGGTTACAAGGATTTTGAAACAGAAAAAGTGCCAGGCACATGGCTGGGGTTGAGGGAACAGCATGGAAGGGAACGGTCACCTCTGGAGAAAGAAAGTTGGGTAGGTTTGGGTGGGCCTCATGCAGCTGGAACTTGCTTTGTCCTGTGGTGGGAGCTTTTGATGGTTCTTGAGAGGAGAGGCACATTGAAAATGCAAGCGACATCACAGTATGACGAACTTGTTTGGAGTCAAGTGGATTGGTAGAAGAAACTCAGATGAAGCCATAGCAATCTATGTGTAATGTAATCGAAGCTCAGCCTGTGATAGCCTTTTAGGGCCAAACAGAACTCAGGTTGTCCGCTTCAGTGTTTCTCAAGCCTTACTCTGGGAGCCTTAGAGAAAGAGAACAGGACCAGGCGTGGTGGTGTGTGCCTGTTATCCCAGCATTCTGGGAGGCTGAGACAAGAAGATGGCAAGTTCAAGACCAGCCTGGGCAATGTAGTGAGACCTGCTGGGATGTAGCTCAGTTGTAACATGTTTCCCCAGCATGTTCAAGGCCCTAAGTTTAACCCTCAGTGCAAAATAAGAGCATACAAGTGCCATAATAGATATCTTTAGTGAAAGCTTCCTAGGAAATGGGGTACAGGACCGACCCTGAACTCTGGCCACAGAGGGATGGAGCACAGCAGAAGCAGTGAAGGGGCAGTTTCTAAATCCTGTTGGGAGTAGGACGAAGGCTGCAGAGCCAGGGGACTTAACAGGCATCAGGAGAGGGAAGCCTTGACTACAGAGCGTGCAGGGAGGGCTTCTGGGAGACAGGCCCAGGAGGATCCATGCAAGCCTTAGATTTGGTCAAGTCCTGCAATGCGCAGTTGGGGGATGCGGGGTGGGAGTCAGGCTGCAGGGCTCAGGAAATGGAAGCAGTGGTCCTGTTGGCCAAAAACAACAACAAAAAACCATGGCGGTTTGGGCTTAATAGATGCTTCTTGTTTTGTCTCTTCAGGTGAGGAATGGATGATTCGGAAGGTGAAGGTGGAGGATGAGGATCAGGAAGCAGGAGAGGAGGTCGAATGGCCCCAGCATCTATCCTTACTTCCCAGTCCCTTTCCTGCGCCCGACCTGGGGCACCTGGCAGCTTCCTATAAACTGGAGCCCGGGGCCCCTGGGACATTGGGTGGGCTGGCGCTGCCGCTGCCGGGGTGGGTCCCTGAGAAGCCCTTTGGATGCGGAGAGTGCGAGCGGCGCTTCCGGGACCAGCTGACGCTGCGGCTGCACCAGAGGCTGCACCGCGGTGAGGGCCCATGTGCCTGCCCGGACTGCGGCCGCAGCTTCACGCAGCGCACGCACATGCTGCTGCACCAGCGCAGCCACCGCGGCGAGCGGCCCTTCCCTTGCTCCGAGTGCGACAAGCGCTTCAGCAAGAAGGCACACCTGACGCGCCATCTGCGCACGCACACGGGCGAGCGGCCCTACCCGTGCGCGGAGTGCGGCAAGCGCTTCAGCCAGAAGATACACCTGGGCTCGCACCAGAAGACCCACACCGGTGAGCGCCCCTTCCCCTGCACCGAGTGCGAGAAGCGCTTCCGCAAGAAGACGCACTTAATCCGGCACCAGCGCATCCACACCGGAGAGCGGCCGTACCAGTGCTCACAGTGTGCACGCAGCTTCACACACAAACAGCACCTGGTTCGCCATCAGAGGGTGCATGACGCTGCCGGCAGGGCCCGGCCCTGCCCCGAAGCGCCCACCTCGCTGCATTCTCCCTCTGCATCCCCTACACCGTCTCCGCCTGGGCCCAAGCCGTTGGCCTGCTCAGATTGTGGCTTGAGTTTTGGCTGGAAAAAGAACCTCACGACGAACCAGCGTCAGCACCGCAGCGAGGCTCACCCTTTTGGGTGCGATGAGTGTGCCCTGGGTGCCACCGCGGATCCCACCACCACCGAGCCGTTGCCCTGCGAGCCTGGCGGCCCAGGCTGCAGCCCAGGCCCAGGCCCTGAGGCGCCCCCGCATAGCGGCCCCGGCGAGCGCGCTTTCTTCTGCCCGGACTGTGGGCGTGGCTTCGCCCACGGGCAGCATCTGGCGCGGCATCGGCGCGTGCACACGGGCGAACGGCCCTTTGCCTGTGCGCAGTGCGGCCGTCGCTTTGGCTCGCGGCCCAATCTGGTCGCTCACTCCAGGGCTCACAGTGGTGCCAGGCCTTTTGCCTGCGCCCAGTGCGGCCGCCGCTTCAGCCGCAAGTCGCACCTGGGCCGCCATCAGGCGGTGCACACAGGCAGTCGCCCCCACTCTTGCTCCATCTGCGCCCGCAGCTTCAGCTCCAAGACCAACCTGGTCCGCCACCAGGCTATCCACACGGGCTCCCGCCCATTCTCCTGCTCGCAATGTGGCAAGAGCTTCAGCCGCAAGACCCACTTGGTGCGGCACCAGCGCATTCACGGCGAAGCTACTCTGCCACCCTCAGAGGGGGACCTGGCAGCTCCAGCCTGGCCTGCTCCCACCGAGGTGGCGCCGGCCCCACTCTTCTGAGCCTTTGCTCACCAGGATCCTTCTATTACGCAGCTTCAAGAACCTTGAGGCCCTGATACCTCATGGCCAGTCAGCGCTATGGCCTGGACTCCTGCGACCATTGTCCGTACCCCTGGTCTGAGCCGGGCCCACAAGGCATCCCCAGCCCCGATTTGGAAGTAGGCGTGGAGAAAGAACTCTTGCACTAGCCCCATGGACAGAGTGTGGCCTAGGCAGATGGGCTGAGAACTTGTAGCAGGAGGAAAAGAAAGGTTATCAGTGTTCTCAGTGTCATTAAAGTTCAAATCCCAGGTCCTGGGGTAGTTAAGGGAGGGAGGAAGTGGAAGGGCTGACTTTTCAACCCACTGTTCCGCCTCCATCCACAGGAAGTACTGCCTTCCCTCTCTCCTGGGCAAGTTAAATGGGGTGGCCTGCTACTCACTGGCTGCTTTGAATCAAAATGTAATATGCTTAATTGCCAAGCCACTACCCTCATTCAGAAAATTGACACGGAAAGGAGGTTAGCATACAGTTCCCCTTATGCCAGGTGCTGCCAACTAGAGCCAGAGATCCTACTACTAGGCAGAGGTGCTGCCTTTGGCCAATCCCAAAGAGACAGTGTGCCACCCTAGGCTCTGGGGCTCTGTCCTTTGGCCTGTGTGCTGCTCTCCCAAGGGGGCTTCAATTGCCAAGCCTCACCTGCCTTGGGTGTGACGAATACCTGCACTCCCACTAGAAGATGTGTGGCCCTGTGGTCCCTGCAGCTGCACCTGTCTGATGGGCTGTGCGAACCAGGGCTGGCTGGCACGGTGATGGGGGACTCCTGGGTTTTTAGAGAGCAGCTTGGGGGATTTGGAGCGACAGCATTGGTTGGCCTGGGCCTGGGCCTTTTCACTAAGAGAGTGGCTTTCAAAATGAGTCAAAGCCTTTTGAAATCTGCATCATTAGCACAGAAAATAACCCTAGTGAGTGTTTATTGGGTGCCGGGCACTGGGACAGCTGGTGAGATAGCAAGGTCCCTGCCCCCGCAGAGCCCATGGCACAAGAGGGGCCAGTGGAGAGCTGTCTGCAGCCTTGGGAGTGCAGTAAGGCATCCCGTCATCTAGGAGAGGTCTAGGGAGGGTGGCAGGATGGGGACACGTCCAGGGAAGCTGTAGGAGGGGCCGGGGCACGTGGGATGTGGTAGGCATAAGCTGGAGGGGTGCACAGACCCAAGAGGAGTGTCTGCTCTCATGGGGCTCGAGCCCCCAGTGAGGGACAAGAGGCTGGAAAAGTGACTCGAGGGCCTGACAGGCTGCTGTTAAAGGGTTTGAACTGTATCTGAGGGAGGACAGGGTTTAGGCAGGGCAGGAACCTGGCCACCTTACCATCACATTTTAGATACGGCTGAAGGCAAGACTGGAGGCTTCTACTGTCACCAATGTGTGAGATGGCTGTGACCGTGGGCTGGAGGAGGAGAAGTGGTGTGTTCAAGAGGTGCTTACTAGGCTGGTAGAGCTGCTGAGAGGGAGCAGGGGATTTGGGGGAGTCCAGGATTTCTGCTTCAGGAACTAGATGACAGTGGCCTTCCCCTGAGAAGATTTCACAGGAAAGTAGTTTGGTGCTGAAGTTAGTGGCCAGCATGGGACCCATCAGAAGCAGGCTGTGCAGGTGCAGAACTCAGGGAGCTAGGCGGATCTGAAAGCCATGGGCTCATTGGCAGAAGCCCCCAGAACTTTAGGAGAATATGAGTGGGGTGGGTGGAGTGGAGAGAAGACTCCACGAAGTGGCAACCAGGGAGCCAAGGCAAGAACAGAGCTTGAAGAGGGAGGGAGCTGCTAAAGGCTGTGGAAGGCTCAAAGTCCAAGCCCCTTGCAGGGGCATTTATTTATCATCAGTGACAGCAGTGTCAGGGACACTGGAGTGAAGTCAGATTGAAAGAGTGAAGTCCCAGAGTGGAGAGAAGAGTATGAGACCTGGACACAGGTAAGGAAGGGACATTGTCTCAGAAGCCCCTTTCCCCGTAGTGCCAGGGGCCGGTGGATGCGGGTGAGTGAATTTCATGGCTGAGAATGAGTGGGCAGCTGCAGGTTCATGTTAATGAGCCCAGTGAACATGAGCTAGTTTATTTGCCCCTTTACCTTGGCACTATTTTAAATACCTTGAAATTTCACACGTAAATCTGGACTTCCATCTCCTCTTGTATACAATGGGAAGATTTGACGTCCGGCGTCTGGCCTGTTGGACCCGGCGTTCTGAGGCACCACTGCCCGTTCTTTTCAGCCCAGGATAGCTTCTCTGTCTGAAGCTCTGATCCCGGGATTCCTGCTGAAATGTAATTGTGTAGACTTTTGAATCCAAACACAAGAAAACCATGTTTACGTTCATTATAACAATGTTTCCCCGTCTCCCAAACATTCTGGGATTCTTCTGTCAGAACAGCTTTTAAATCGTGCAGCATATTTAGTGAGACCTAACACGTGCCAGGTGTTTCCGGAGTTCGACGTTCTCTGAGATTCTCTACGAGGCTTGGCTTTGTCTTTTGAGCTTGTTTGCAAAGAGTAGAGTCACTTGCTGTTTGCTGTCAAGGGTGATGGTGATCGAAAGCAAAAATGCCAGGCCCGGCTGTCCTAGCGAAGCCTCAAACTTCTTTAGAAACATATCCTGTAGAGTGACAATGCTCAGAAGTAAAGTGGTTTGCTGTTTCTATATACAGAAATCTTTGCTTAACTAGCTGAAGTTCATTTGCTTTCCTCTAATCTTCTTCCAAAAACAAAAGGTTTTACTCTAGCTCGTGGGTATAGACAGGGTAGCTAGTAGGTGCCCAGTCTGTACTAGTCCCGCTGCGCAGTGGAACAGAGATTTAGAACGTGCCACTTGAAATAAGGCACTGCGGTCCCCTGAGATGAAATGTCCGTGTCCACCGAAGTAGAGAAGGTCAGTGCTTGTGGCATTCTGAGGACTCCCGGCTTGAAAGAGCTGGAGTTTTCTCTTGGGGGGAGAAGGGGGTGCTGACCAGAGATGGAGTGGGTTTGTGGAAGGCACGAGAGGGGAGGGAGGGGAGCTCCCAGCCCACCATGTCCTCACATGTTGCTGCTGCGCAACCCTGTTGTCTGCCCCCCTCCCTGAGCGCCCCCTCCCAGTGGCTCCTCTCGCTCTCCTGATCCCCATGGGAACCTTTGCTTTCCAATCTTTTCCTCAATTTTTAAAATTTTGGTAAAATATGCATAACATGAAACTTACCATTTTAACTGTTAAGTGCGCAATCTAGTAATCTTAAGTATATCCACAACATTGTGAAACAGTCATCCATATTTATTTCCAAAAAGTGTCGTCATGCCAAATGGCAGCTCTGTCCCCAGCCTTTTCACGGGATGGTGTATTTAGACAAGGCTGATGTTAAGGTCCTGGAGGGGGCAGCCTGAGGCCCGTGTTCATAGCTGGGGCTGCTCTGGACCCCACCTGGTGGTCCTGAGAGCAGAGAGAGCAACAGGCCGCACAGAGCCTGCCGCTTGCAACAGGTTGGAAAACTGTTCCGTTCGTTGCATATGAGAGCCACATTCATGCATCGCCAAATAATAGCATCCAGCAAGCCTCCCTGGAGTACGAGGGTCCTGAGACAGGAAGCGTTCTCGTGGTCAGACTCGATGCTCAAGACTCTGCCGCTTATTTTGATTAGTGTCCTTATTTCTCTGTACTCCACTCTTAGTTCATTTCCTGTTGCTAAATCGTATCTAGGAGGAAGTAATTAATAAAGAGGCTTTTAAGGACCAAGGAGATAGCTCAGCAGTGAAAGTGTCTTCTGGCAAGCGCAAGGCCCTAAATTCAGAGAGAGACAGAGAAGAGACAGACACTGAGACTGAGAGACTTTATTTTTGAAGCAGAGTCTCACTGTGCAGTTCTGGCTGGCCTTGAACTCTGCAGTCCTCCTGTCTTAGCCTTCCAAGGGCAGGGATTACAGTCCTGCACTACCATGCCTGGCACAAAGGGAGCTATTTTGGCTCACGGCAGTAGGTTCTGGCAAGTCTGGGATCGAACGCTGCCTCTACAAGGCCCACATGCTGCCTCCTCACATGGCAGAAGGCGAAGGGGCAGATGGGCTTGTGTGAAGACACGAGGGGAGGTCTCACCCTGTAATGACCCAGCCTCACTCATCGGATCCTGTGAGGTGGACCTCTCACCAGTGACAGCTTTAACCCAGCCCATGATAGAAACAAGAGCGGCTGGGAGCCCAGAGGCGGGAGCAGAGCTCCACTCCACAGAGAGGACAGTGTCTGAGTCCATCCCTGAGGGTCCATCCCTGAGGGCATCTTACACATGAACTCCAGCCCCACCCCCAAGTTGCTACTGCTGTCTGAGCTCTAGGAGGGGTGTGGCAGTGGGCGGAACTTGTGCTTACAATCCATGTGGTGCACTGCTCTGGGCGTGGTACAGACGCCCTCCATGCTGTTCCTCATTCTCATTTAGGCGCCCCAGGCTTGGGGACCTGATCAGTCATACAGTGTTCGGAAGGGGTGGAGTCAGCGCAGGGTGAAATGAGCAGACTTCAGTAATATGTCATTTGGGCTTTATTAAAATTTGCTGTCCTGTAGTTTGTAGGACATAAGAATCTTCCAGGGAACCCAGCCTCCTGCACCGCCTCTCTCCCCGTCTGCAGGGCAAGAGCAGGTCAGCAACCTGCTGAGATGCCTGCCAGTCTCAAGCCAGAGTCCAGTGCGGATCTCGGGCTGGCTGGCTCAGGCAGGCGAGAGGCTGGCATTTTAATCCATCACTCATGAAGACTGGCTGAGTTTTCAAATCTGCCAAGCTGTGTGCAGACTGTAGGGCACAGAGCAAAAGATCTTGCCTCTGTGCAGTTGATCATTCAGCTGGAAGGCTAGCACGTGGCTCACCCAAGGGCCCTGAGTGCTGGGCGCTCAAGGAGATGGGAGGAGAGCGAGCCACGGTCCTGAGCTGGGGAGAAGCAGGAGTCCACGTGTCTGGACCTGCATGCGTGGTTGCGTGGGCCCAGAGGCTGCATCCTCTTCTGCAAGGTCAGGCGTGGGCTGAAGAGCTCAGGGGTGCTTTCTGGAGGGAGGCGGGTCCTGGGTGAGATTTCAAGTGCACATAAGGGGTACAGGGCAAGAGAAGGAACTGAGACACTCAAGCCCACAGTGACATAGGCCTGGGGTCCCAGGGGGCCAACTGTTTGGAGCTCTGGTTACCGTGAGAAGGGTTTGTCTGGCTGTAGCTTAGCCCCTCTGCAGGGACTGTGACCTTGGCCATTCCATCTACCTCATACAGAATCATGGAGTGTTCATCGGCCTCGTTTCACTTGGTGTGAAGTCTTCAAGGTCCTCCCACCTTGCGGCATGTGTCAGAATTTCCTTCTTTGATAGAATGATTTTTAGTGGGAGAATTAAACCTAATTACCTTCCTTTCTAAGGCTGGATAATATTGCTTGCTATTCTTCTGTCAGTGGACACTGAACTCAGGCTGCTTCCGCTTAATGGCTGTTGGGGGTGGTTCTGCTAAGAACGGATCTACACATAACTGAGTTCCAGCCGTTGGATATATACCGAGAAGCCAACTGCCAGAGCACGTGGTAATTCCACGTGCAATGTTTCGAGGTGCCACTGTACTCTTTTTCCATAGTGGCAGTACCTTTTGACATTCTCACCAACGGTACTAAACAGTTCAAATTGTAGCTGTTCTCCCATGGTGATGGCTTTGTTTTCTGGCTTTGTGATTTCATTACTGGAAGTTTCAGTAACTTGTGGACAACTGCAGTCTAAAACACTAAATGCAAAACCCCAGAAATAAGCAATTAATAACATTTAAATGGTGCACCGCTCCCAGTATGGATGAAGCTATAGGCCATCCAGTCCTCTTCTGCCCAGGACACGAGTGTCCTACTGACATCTCAGTCACGTCATACTCATCTTAGTTAGCAGATCAACTGCTGTAGTAATGCAGTGCTTTGCTCAAGTCAAGATATTGGGAGGAGAGGGGGAGAGAGAGAGAGAGAGAGAGAGAGAGAGAGAGAGAGAGAGAGAGAGATTCATGTGGAATCTTGATATAGCGTATTATTATTTCCGTTCTTTTATCTCTTGTTACTGTCTTCCTGTGCCTAATTTATGAATTAAACTTATCATAGGTATGTATGTATAGGAAAAACATAGCATGTATGAGATTCAGTTGTTCCTGTGGTTCTGGTGCGCACTGAGGGCCCTAGAATGTACCCTGCGGGTAAAGGGGCACTGCTGAGCCCCACAGCCTGGCCAACCCTCACTTTCTGTTCAGGTTGGTGTTTTGTATTTGTATTGTTTTGTCTACAGTGCTGGGATTGAACCATAATCTCCTTGCATCCTAGGGAAATACTCTACCACTGAGCCATACCCCAGGCCTTGTGTTCTGGTTTTGACAGTGGTCACCTTAGTCATATTCCTTGTCACAGAGACACAACAACACCTGACACTTATAACTTAAAGAAGGAGAGGTTTGATTTGGCTCACAGTTTGTAGAGGGTTCAGTCCATGGACAGCTGGCTCTGAGGCAGTCGGCACAGAATAGGGGCCTGGAGGGGGAGAGTTGCTTGTGGCATGGGGGACAGGAAGCAGAATGAGGGGGGAGAGCTGGGAAAACAGATGGACTTCCCGACCATGTGCATATGGATCCACCTTTCTACCAGGCTGTACCTCCTAACAGCGAGTCTCCTACCAGCCACCATCTTCCAGCCATCTTTGAGTGTGTGAGACTTCAGGCAGGGGGAACATCCCCATAGAAACCATAATGCCATCAAAATGTTTGTGAGATGGAGTCACACGGTGGTTTTGACTTTAAAACTTCAGACTTTTCAGTTGCCTTAAAGAGAAGACCCTCCCATTCCAGGGTCTTTAGGGAGCTCATGGACTCATGGGTGGGTCTAGTCAGGTCATGTGTAACAGAAGTGTGTGCAGGAGGGCATGGGACAAAAGGTAAGTGACAATGAGTTGTTCCGGGAGGGCCAGCAGGTGAATATGAGGAGGTCAACTTGGCAGGATTGAGCACCCTTGGGATGAGGACCCCAGCCAACCAGGCAGCACATTTCTGTTCACCTCAACCTCCCTGGTGCCCCAAATAACAACCCACATTCAACTGTGGGGACCTCCCAAGGTACAGGTATGGTTGAGCTCAGGTTGAAATGTGGATGTCAATCACAGCCTTGGACATTGGCGAAGTACCAGGCAGGGTGAAGCTTAGTTTTCATGGGCAGTGTTACTGGGGAAACACTATCAGGTAACCTCCTTATAGAGGTAATGGGGAGATGACTGCTGTCCAAGCAGGGATCTACGGAAGGCCACAAGGGACTCCGAGAGGACACAGGAGCTGCTGGAAGAACAGCGGCATCTCAGATATGTGTATGGAACCATGGAAGGAACCCAGGAGGAAGCCCTGGGCATCACAGACAGGTGCCACATCAGCCCAGCTTTGGCATCTGAGAATGGCCTGCATGTTATCCTGTCCCCTGGTGTCACCTGCCTGCTGCCTGCTGCACACAACAGAGGGGGCTATGCCTCGCAGCTGTCTCCAAAGGCCCCATCTTCATGTTCTGGCGTCAGGCCAGTAATTAGACATTAGCGAGACTGAAAGACAAAGCAAAAAATCCAAAACAGCATGTTGTGTCGATTCTAGTTAGGGACAGAAACAAAGACCCTACTGTGCATAAATTTATTAATTTATTATTCATTTTTATGGGGGAAAAAGTTTGTATTTAGAATTAGCCAGCTGGACTCAATTGAGATGATCCCAATTTTGTTGGCAACATCCAATGCATCATAATCGGGAGCCAGTCGAACATATGCCTTCTTTTCTCCATCAGGCCTGATTAGGGTACTGACCTTGGCAACATCAATGTCCTAGAGCTTCTTCACAGCTCGTTTGATCTGTTGCTTATTGGCTTTGACATCCACAATGAACACGAGTGTGTTGCTGTCCTCGATCTTTTTCGTGGCTGACTCTGTGGTCAAGGGGAACTTGATGATGGCATAGTGGTCAGGCTTGTTTCTCCTGGGGGCGCTCTTCTGAGGGTATTTGGGCTGCCTCCGGAGCCCCAATGTCTTGGGCCAGCAGACGGTGGGTGATATTTGTATCTTCTTTTTGTGGCTGTGGACACCTTTCAGCATGGCCCTCTTGGCCTTCAAAGCTTTTGCTTTGGCTTCAGCTTTGGGAAGGGCAGGGACTTCCTTCTTCACCTTCGGTGCCATCTTGACCCATAAATTTATAATCACAAAGCACACAGCATTCCTGGACACCATAGCCTACAACTCAGTGTTATCAGAAAAGCCCCTCCTGCCCCTCCTGCCTTGGGCCAGGACCTGGATTAGATTAAGAATTTATCTTTTGTACATTTTTTAAATTTTTTTTTACATGATTGAGGCCCCCAAGGGAACACTAGCCATCTGAAAATGACAGGAAGACATTTTTATTTCCAAAGTAACTTCTAAGAGAACATCACAGATCTGTAATCCCAGCACTTGGAGGCTGAGGCAGGAGGATCACTGTGAGTTTGAGGCCAACCTGTGCTACACAGTTAAAGGATAGCCTGCACTGCAGAGCAAGACCCTGCCTCAAAAAAAACAAAAAAGAAAATGAAAGTCTGTAAGTAACATAGTTCCCTGAACACCAGGAGCAACTCTTGTGCACATAACAAGACATACAAGCGTGTGCTGGGTGCAGATGTCTCATGACATGGCTCACTCTCTCCCTACTTAAAAAAGTCTCCCTCTACTTCTGCAAAGCCACAGAGAAGCCAGGAGGTCCAGTGAGACCTGTTCCTCAAGCACCAGCACCCAGATCCTTGGTGACACTGAGCTCTGCTAGTCAAAATATCACAAGCTGGGTGGCTCAAAATAATAGAACGCCTCCTCTCACAGCACTGAGGGCCATGAGTGTGAAGTCTGGTGCTGCCCCTAGGCAGCCTTGGCCACATCGTTCCCCCAGCTGGGCTGTCCCTAGTAGGAAACCTCTGTGATCTCTACCTGTCTTTGGGAGACTTTTTCCTGTGCCTTCACTATGTGCACGTCTGTGTCTCCTGTCCTCTCCTAAGGACATGGGTCATGTTGCACTGATTGGGACCGCTGTTCAAGCCTCTACATCTTGAGTATCTCTACAGAGACGCTGTTCCTAAATGAGGGCATATCTGTGGGTGAGGGCAGCTTAGGATGTAACACATCTCTTCAGAGGACACACTTCAACCAGTTGTGGGGACCGGGAGTGAGATGCGTATCAAAGCTGGAGGAGGATGGACAGAAATGAGGACCGCTGGTGCTGGGAGGGACGGGGTGGGTCCGCAGGAGCACGGTCCTTGGGAACCGGTGCTTCGGCTCCAGGAGCTCTTGTACCTCCTCTGTGCTGTGCAGAGAACTTAGTTTTGGAAATCTGTCCTGCAGAAAAGCTGAAAGAGATAAGAAAAAAATTGCCACGTGTGACTTTATTCTACAAGTGATTTGTACATTTACATTTGCTCCTGGAACCATGAAGCAGCTTCGATGTGACAGTAAACAGCAGCCTTTCTAGGGGCAACTAGGAACAGAGCTTTGGCTGCCGAGCCTGTTTGGTTCAGCAGTTTCCGCCAAGTTGTACGTCTGCGCATGTGCGCCAGGGTCCCTGTAAAAAGATGTAAGAGTGAAGAGGGGAGACAGCCAAACAGGGTGATGCTGCCCATAGGACACGACCTGGAGGGAGCCGGGGTCAGGGTGGAGCTTAGAGAACGTGGAGTCAGCTCTGGGCTGAGTCTGGAGGGAGAGGAGGAGCCTAGGATGCTCCTGGTGCTGGTGAGGGTCGTCAGGGACACCTGGTCCCCACTAGTGAAATTTTTTTTCAGTCCCAGGGACCCAGGAATCTTCCCCAAGATGATGATGAAATCCTAGGGTCTTAGGAAGGCCCGCTCTCTGCTCCCCAGGGGGACACAAACTGGTCTCCACTCACGTACTGGTCCTTGGAATATCTGCAGCCAGAGACACTGTTCTGCTTCACAGAGCAAAGCAGCCACCGTCCACAGGGCTGCAAGGGAGCTGGTGTCCTGGGCACTCTGGGCAGGCGGGGCGGGGGTCCGGCATGTCTGGGGGCCTGAAGATGTGGCCTGGAGCAGGAGGAAGTGGCAGGATGGTAAGCAGGGGACAAGCTGGGCTCAGCAGTGTTGACAGAAGGCTGGAGGAAGCAGATTTATCCCTTTGCCCTGACAAAGGACAGAGCCTGAGGTGGTGAGAGGGGGATTAGGTCAGCCTGGGGGCAGGGGATGTTTTGGTCAATGAGGGACTGTGATTTACGTAATGGGCTTATGTAATGTCATTATGTAACATCATTAGGGGCCTCACAAATTGGATTCTATTTTAGGCTCCACAGAAGCCAGACGGGGCTTCCCTCCAGGCCTTGGAGACAGTTCCTTTGAATTCAGAGCCCGCCTCTTTCTTGGGGTTTCTTCTCTCAAGGTTTCACAGAGGGCTTTTGGAACCGGCAACGGGGCCTGCAATCTTACTCCTGGGTGTCAACGTGATCTTCCTGGAAAGCACTGAGTGTGCTCTAAGAGTCTTAATTAGAAATGGTCTTGGCAACACAGCATTCTTTTTAATGGCAACAGAGAAAGGAAAGGCCACCGAATGAATGGTGTTACAGCTGGCTGTTTACAGCCTCTCTGCGACATTGTTACAGTATAATCACCATTGTGTTCTACTTCTCCTGACTTGGTTCACAATGTTTCACAGGCCACCTCCCTTGGAGTGCGCTGCCCAGGTTCTAAGTGCAAGTGCCCGGATTGTAAAAGGGCTGAGGACCTCTGAGGGCTGAGGGGGCTTCAGACGTGTGGCCGTAAAGCCGGGCAGGCGTGGGTTGAGGTCCTATAGCCACCCGGCTCACTGCTGGATTCCAGACAAGGCCTCTGAGTGCCTCGCAGCCGAGCGCCTTACCCACTGCGCTGAGGCGTACCCTGGGAGAGCCGGGGGTGCCCTACCACGCACAGGGGAGGGACGCAGGTAATGGGAGACATTACTGGCTCTGTTGTCTTCTACATCTGCCTCTCCACATTTCCTGTAACAATGTAGTCCATTTACTATCAGAATAAAGATAAATATATTAAGAAGACACAGCTGGCATGTGTAGGTGCGTCCGTTGTCTAGTGCTGTGCAAAAATCTTGAGTTTAGTGGCTCAAAGGTTAGTGTCCCTGGGTTGGGGTTCCAGCCCTGGGGGAGGGGGCCCACTGTCTCAGGCATCATCAGCAGGTGCGACTGGGGAACAGTCTGCCCTGCACTCCCTTGAGCTGGCAGGATTCATGGCCGCAGCACTGAGGAGGCCTGGCTTTTTAGTGGCTCTGCACAGAGCCACCCCCTGGCCGTGGAGGTCACTGAGGCTCTCCGCCATGTGGGCGCTGCATCGCGTGCTGCTTACTTCCTCAGGCCTGGAGGAAAGCCTCTGCTAGCGTGACAGAGCCTTAGGTCCTGGGACATGATGAGAGCAGTCGCCTCCCGGCACTCCTGGTGTCCCACAGCTCAGGAGCCCTGTCACAGTCTTGCTTACACTTGAGAGCGACTGATATGAATGGGGAAGGTCAGGGGCTTGGGCTGGCCTCAGAGTCCATCCTCTATAATGGTGACACAGGGCTGAGCACATGCCAGAGTCCTGGGCTCATATTTTCTCAGTCTAAAGAGGAGACCCTCAGGGGCAGGGAGTCCGACATACAGGGGTCCTATTTGAGGGGGCAGAGCTTACGCATAGAGTACACGAGGGCCTGGGGAGGCGCCCATCAGCACTCCTGGGTGCCCAGGAGTGTGTGGAGTGAGGGGGAGAAGGGTGGGTCCACACAGCTAGCCTCACATGGGGACAGTGGCTCCATAAGAACCAGCCTCTTCGTTCGTCTTCAACACTCAGGCATGGTGTGACTTTTCAGCGTGTGGAGCGGATCAGAGGAAAAGTCTCTTCCAAGAGGGTCCTGAGACATTCTCCGGGAGAGAGCTCACGGCTGGGGGGAGGCCCAAAGTAAGAACCGTGGGACCCAGAGGACAAAGAAGGGAGACGACGACGACGAGCGGCTGGAAGGGTTTTGCAGGGCAAGATGCCCCCTGAGACTTGTACAGTGCGGTTGGAGGATGCGCTCTCAGAAAGAGCTTGGGAAGCCAGGCCGCACGTGGGGGTTCCATACCAGTCTAGACAGCGCCAGTGCGTAACCCTCACTCAGCCAACTCTGTTCACAGGAAGCAGTGAAGTGAACCCAGCCTCCCTCCCACAGGAGACTGGTTTTAATTGAGAGTGTCAGATGTAATCAAGTTTGAGGAGTTTTCGGCCAAGTGAGTAAAGCACCCCAGAGGCCTCAGGCCTAGAGGGGAAAGTTGGCTGCCTGGGAGGACAGGCTGCGGGTGGGGGAAGGGGTGCGCGCTGAGTTCAGCCCTCTGAAATCCCAGCAGTCCTGCTGGGGTCACAGACTGTGGGGACCCCACAGGGAAGTTCACCTTGGGTGTCAGCACACAAGACTCAATGGCACTGGACCAAAGCAGCTCTAAGATGCTGCCCAGGGTGACAGCTAAGCTTAAGCATCACGCGAGTCCCCAAAGTAGTCCCCTTCCTGCAGTCCCGGCACGTTGGTGAACTTGTCTTTATCAGGAGCTACAAGTTCTAGCCATCCCACAACATCCCCGTCAGGAGAATGGCTGCTCCAGGGCTCATCCAAGGCATCTTCAGGTTCCCAGGAGATGAAAGAATTATTTGCTTGGCTGGCTTCCCCTTGTTATTTGGATTCAATTTATTGGACATGTCCTAGTCACTGATGTGGCCGCTGGAGTGGAGGTACCATAACTCTTTGTCCTCAGAGGCCTTACATTCTATAGGGAACACAAAGAATAATCAAGGCAAGTAAAATAGCAGCTTGTTAGCTAATGCTGCAGTAGAGAGTTAAGTGACGTACAGGGATGAGGAAGGAGGATTACGGTGGTCACTGTGGTTGCAGTAGGGTAGTCAAAGGAGAAGGTGACATTTTTTTGGTTTTTCTGGCTGAACTGGGGATTGGACTCAGGCCCTTGTGCCCACCAGGCAAGTGCTTATTCTACTGAGCTCTCTCCCTGGCCGGAGAAGGTGACATTTAATTCAAGAGTGATGTAAGTTTCAGTGGCACTGATGAGTAAAAATAGCAAAGGTTTCTACAGATGGGTTTCTGTGTATTTTGCATAAGGTTTTGAAGTGTCCAGTGAGCTTAGCGAAGAGTAGGACATCAAAGAACTGCCAAGAGGGACCGTAGAGACATCATAGGTTGCTCAAGCACCTTTAGGTCTTGGCCCTGCTATTCGGGCTCTGGAATACTTACTCAGACTAATATTTAAGGCAGTGAATTAACAGTAACCTGAGACTTAGGATGCTTGTAACAGTCCCCTCGGAAACGACAGGGCTGGTGATGTAGCTCAGTGGCACAAGACCTGGCAGGCCAAAGGTCCTGAGTTTGATTCCCAGTACCAAAAGAAAGAAAGAAAAAGAGAAGCAATGACATATCAGCTGAAGTCTGTACACCTAACGTTTGATCTTAGTATCTGAGTCCTGTTCCTACCCAAATGAAATTAAACCTCAAAGGAAGTGGTTGTTTGTAAGTCTGAGTCATGAAAAGCTACAAAGAGAAACTGAATTCTTTTTGTGCCAGGAAATGAGTTTTGTTTGTTTTGTTTTTTCAAAGAGTGGTAGAGCTGGGAATCAGCTTGACATCCAATGGCCAAATTGGATAATTGGAGGGTCAAAAAGAACAATGGGCCAGCCAGATAGCTCAGCAGATTAAAGCCTTGCTTAGGCAGATGCAGGGACTGGGGTTCAATCCGCAGCATGCCGTGCCAAGCCTGCCCCCAGGACACGCTGAAATGGCTATTGAGACTGAGTATGGTGGTGCATACCTGTAGTCCCAGTGCTTGAGTGGCTGAAAACAGGAGGATCACTATGAGTCTGATCTGTGTAGTGAGACCTTGTATTAAATACATTTAAAAAGGGAGGGTGCTGGGGAGATGGCTCAGTGGAATAAGTGCTTCCCTAGCAAGCGCAAGGGGCTGAGTTCAATCCCCAGTTCCCCCCCCCCAAAAAAAAAAAGAACAACAAGAATATACAAGAAGTCATGAGTTTGTGGAGATACTACAGGGAGGTGGTGGTTAGGAAGGTCCTTTAGGGAAGATGGAATCTAATAAATATACAAGGAATGAAAGAACTTTAAAATGGTATTTTTGCAAACACCAGTGTAACAACCATTTAGGCAAAAGTTATCAATGGATGCTGCAACTGCTGGTCAGAGTTTTAGGGAACAGCACAGTAACCATCTCAAATTGTCACCAAACTGATACAAAGGGAACAGTTACAAAGGGAAAAAGCATTGCTACAGGAGATAAATGCATGTATCACTGTAATGGAGTGGCTTTATTTATCATCATCAATGAGACCAGTAGGTACACCGATAGCTGTATTTCCTGCGTTAGTCTACAACCTTTCTGTTGCTATGACAAAATACCTGGATGTGCAACTTAAAGGAGGAAAGATTCATTTTGGCTCATGGTTTGAGAGATTTCACTCCATGGCTGTTTGGCTCCATAGCAGAAAGGGATGTCCTGCTCATGGAAGCCAGGAAAGAAAGAAATAGGAAAGAACCAGAGGGGAGGGAACAGGGACACTGTATACTCTTTTTTATGTATTTGGTACAGGGTCTCGTTATGCAGCTTGGACTCACAGTTATCGTCCTGCCTCAGCCTCCCCAGTGCTGGGATTACAGGTGTGCGCCACCATGCCCAGACTCAGTTTCCGGCTCAGCACGACTGGCAGTGGGGCCATCGCAGCATGCAGTAGCAGGGATTGAACCTCAGTCCCTGTGCTTGCCTAAACAGGTGCTTAGTCTGCTGAATTATCTTGCCAGCCCTTATATACTCTTAAAGTCGTGCCCCCAGTGATCTTCCTCCAGCTGGACTCCAATTCATCAGGATCTAGTCAACTATGAATGGATTAATAGTCACCTATGGATTAATCATTAAGCGGTCAGTACCCTCAATACACGGGTCTGTGGGGGGATATTTCATACTCAAACCATAGCCTTCCACCCCAGCCCCCAAAGCCTTAGGTTCATCCTACAGTGTGAGATGCATCTCAGCCATCTCTGAGGGCTTTCCAACTCTCAATAGCACTAGCACTGCTCAAAAATCCAAGTCCAAAGTCTCTTCTGAGACTCATTACAAACTGTGACATTAGGAATTGCTGCTGTCTGTTTTTATTCATAGTAACATGGACCATTAAGACCAAGGAGCAGAGTTCCTTGAAAAACAAAGAAAAACAAGTTACATATTCATAAGGTACAATGCAACAGGGTAGACATTCTCATTTCAAAGAGGAGGAATAGGGGAGTAGTAAAAAAATCAGACCAAAGCAAGATTGAAACAAAGCAGACACACATTACATCCTGTAGCCCCATAGCCAGCATCTGGAGCACACGGGGGCTAGATATGAGTTCCAAAGGGCTTGTGCAGTCCTGTCCCATAGCCTTGCTGCTTGAGTATGGCCTCTCTCCAGGGTTGGTTTGACTTGCAGCTTTCTTTAGCAGACATTCCATCTTCCTGGAATTTCCCACTTCCTGGGGTCTCCAGTATAGCTTCTGCCTCTCTGTCCACTCTCAGGGACTCCCAGCAGATAGTCTGACCCTGTTACACATTGCCTGGCCTTCCACAACTTCTAATTAAAATCTAGATGTTGGCGCTTCTGTGAACCTGTACCTCTTGCATTCTGCATGCCTACAAAACCAGTATCACGTGGATGAAACCAAGGTCTGCTGCCAGCTTGAGAATAGCTGGGCCCTCTTGGACCATGGCTACAGAGGTCTCTGATGAGCTCATGGCAGTTAGGAAGCAGAGAAAGGGACAGGATGAACCAGAGAGAGAGCGAGGGGCCAAGACCAGACATATGCTTCAATGTCATGCTTCCAGTGTCTTAATTCCTCCAACTGGGCCACATCTCTTATAAACCATTCAGTTATTAACTCAACAGTGAACTAGTCACTAATTGGTTAATATCTTCAATACATGAACCTTTGGGACGCACCTCACAAGTAAGCCATAACACTTCCTGCCAGTAAACAGTAGGAAATAGTAGATACTTATCTGTGTAGTATTCTTGCTAAAATGCTGAAACTGAATCCAATCATGAAGAAACAGGTAGATAAATCCAATTGGACATTGTCAAGACATTAAGAAGTATTAATGTTATGAAAGAAACAAGGATAGGGGATGATTGCAGATTAAAAGTGGAGGAGAAGGGCTGGCCAAATAGCTCAGTGAATTAAAGCACCTGCAAGCAGGCACAGGGTCCAGGGTTCGATCCCTGGGCCTGACGTGCCAGCCCCGCCCCTGGGGTGTGCTGAGATGCAAATGAGACTGGGCATGGTGGCGTGCGCCTGTAATTTCAGCACTTGGGAGGCTGTAAACAGGAGAATCACTACAAGTCTGATCTAGTAGTGAGACCCTGAAGACCCTGTAGGCCCGTCCCTAAAAATACAAAAAATAAATAAATAATAAAAAATAAAAGTGGAGGAGATAGGGTGATCAAGTTGGAACTTAAATAGAAAGAAATTATAGAAGTTATTGGAACAACTGAGGAAATTTGAATATCAACTATCAAATGTACAATTGTGTGTGGATATATGTTGTACTATTCTCACACATTTTATGTAGGTTTGAAAGAAAAAAAACCCTCAATTTCATCATTTGATATAACTTACAGAATTAATACAGCTCTACAGTTCATGGGGAAATGCTTTAGGGAAGAAATGTGACTTTCTCTATCCAGATCCCTAACATACACGCACTTGGTGATCCTATTCCGGGGGATTTCAAACTCAGGAGCAAGCCATGGGCATGAAGTTGTTCACTGTCACACAGTAAAAGGATGCCTAAATGCAACACAGTGCCTCAATTGCACAGAGCACTGGTTGTCCGGTAATTAGGATTATATATGCAAACACCATAGAGAGTGGAAGCACATTGGCCAGGCTAAACTAGCTGGACAGGGCAACAGGGAACAGCTGAAAACAAGGGTTGGGGGGCAACCCACTGACTGGGGTCCCTTCTGTCCCTCTCTCAGACAGAAGCTTTCTTTCCCCTGATAAATAAATTCTGCTCTTAACCTCCATTGTTCCTAAAATTCATTCTTCAGTCTTAAGAGAACACAGACTCATCCAGGTACCTTGCAGGGTGGGAGTTTCATTCCCCTGTGTCATTTAGAGGCCTTCCACCATGATCACTGGGTGGAGATTTAAAGCTATGTATTTGCCTACCCAGGATGAAGGTGCCTGGTGTCTACTGAGGGCCTGTAGATAAATATTCTGGAGAGCATCTCTAACTGCCAGTCAACAACTACGATCCTGTTCAGCCTGTAGAAGCCAGAGCAGTCGTCACCCATGGGTCCCTCATGGCAGTTTGGGTTACTTCTTTTGATGGGGATTGTTGTAGGCAGTAGAGTCAGATAGAAATATTACAGGCAGTGAGCCAGGGCTGGGCCCTGAAGGAGCCAGAGTGGAAGGCAAGATACCTCGCAATGTGGAAGAGACAGACATTCTGGGGTGGGCCAGCCCTCAGGACACAAGATTAAACAAATGCAACCGCACTTCCCTAGGGATAGACATCAGGGATTGCTATTCTAAATAGGCAGCAACCACCCAAAAAGCCACAAAGAGTCACTAACTTAATCCCTTACAGGAAGAGCCCCTGGTCTGTATTCATGCCCATTTGCTAAGTGACTCTCTTCCCATTTGATCCCACATTTAATCAATTTTACCTGAGCAATTGTGCTTGTAATCATATTGGTTGGCCATAGTTTTATCCCACCTCATGTCCCATCTTGTCCTGTGTTTTCCACCTTAGGCCTGCCTCACCTTGTGGATCTGCTCTATAAATTCCCTAGAAAAGGCAGTCCTTTGACCCACTCAGGTTCCCTTCCGTCCCTCTCTTGGACAGAAGCTTTCTTTCCCTCAATAAAAAAGTTCTGCTCTTAACAAAAAAAGAAGAGAGGGGGAGAGAGAGAGAGAGAGAGAGAGAGAGAGAGAGAGAGAGAGAGAGAGAGAATGTTTGATATTCAGACAGATAGTGAGGTTAAGCTTAACAGCCTAGGTTGTATGGTAATAACAATAAGCTTCTTTTCTGCAGGGTTAACAACCTAAGTTTGCAGACCAAAATTAGAGAAAAAGGAGGGCTGCAAGGAAAGCCAACATTTTGGCCCTCGCCTTCCAAGGTCAATTAAAACTCAGGACATATGAGAACTTGTACTATAACGTCATGTAACTCAGTAATGTCCCAAATTTTCTGATCAAGGAGATTAAGGGGCCAGAGAGGAAAGTGATCGATGATGTAGAGTGTGCCTAAGGAGAGTCACATGGAGAGAAAACATTCTTTCAGGCTTTCACAGAGAGCACACTGGCCAAGCAATGGCCGTGACTCATCCACATGGCTGAGACTGAAAAAGGTTCTACAATCTGAGGTACAGGATCTCAGGAAAAATCCTGAGGGGATTTCACTGACCTTATCAGATCCAAAAGCTACAACTCTTCTTGCATACATCTTGCTTTATCTTAGTCTTAACCATCCAGCAGAAAAGTATAAAAACAAAGTATAAGAAGTAAAGCCATGTTGTTATGTTGAGCTGTAGGGGACTCAGGTCAACAATTTCTGGCATTGCCAGTGAAGCAGAAGACCCAATACTATTATGGACAACTGGACTCTTTTAGAATATTTTGCTGAGTTAACACCCCTATAATAGTCAAATGATGGA
>NW_004524603.1:6296324-6301670 GCF_000260255.1 Octodon degus
GAAATGGGTCCAGCACTGGCCTTCCCGCACACCAAGCTCCTTCATCAGGGGCACTGAATCACAGGGTGTCAAGGGCAGGGAATTGGGGTATCTGCACTCCTCTTCCCAGCCTCCCTTCCATCAGAGACCTCAGGGGTGCCAGGACAGTGGGACATGGGGAGCCTGCTCACATCTGAAGCAGAACCTTCCAGGTTTGCTGCTGTACAGGGGACAGGACTCAGGCTGGCAGCAGAACCCCAACATGAGCTGGGAGCAGGAAGCTCTGCTGACATCTGGTAGCAGCCTTCCCGGGATGATGGCGGGCAGACCTGGAGCCTTCTGTCCCCCACCCCAGGCTCCCAGAACTGCAGAGTCCATAAGGGCCCTCCAGCGTGAAAGGCCGCACTTCCTCTCCAGACCTCTTCCGAACAGAAGCTGGACAGGACACGGCACCAAGGACCCACACTCTACACAGACTTTGTACCAAAGATTCTGGGCTCCTCAGTGAGCAGCTGTGAGGCCGCAGGACCCGGAGACCCACTTCCTGCAGGATGGACAGAGCTCACGCCACATGGCTTCCTGCTCCACACTTTATTCACATTCCAGTCCTGCACTCCTTGGGCAGCTTATGGCCCACTTGGCTCTGCACTGCCCAGGCTGGGCTCAGTCCCGACTCTCGCCTGGCAGATGTAAGCCGGGAGGAGGTAGCTGTGCTGCAGGGTGAGGGGCTGTGCCCAGCTCAGAGTTGGGCTTGCTCCCCTCTGCTGATGGAGAGCCAGGATGCCGAGTCTGCTTTCTTACCTGTGTGCTGGTCAGGGCAAAGTGAGCTTGCCATGCCACGTGGGCATCGTGCTAGGTCCTTGGCACTACCTGCACTTCTCCTCTTAGCATGGAGGGCAGAGTAGCGTGGTAGGGAGGCTGGGGACAGAACTCCCACCTCCTGGAGGTCCCCTCACCCCCCTCCGCAGGTGCCTCTCTTCCGTCCTCCCTTTCCTCCAGCACAAGCTGCCCCCAGCTGATAAGGAGGGCAGGAGGCTGCTGAGCTCCACAGGAGCTGGGAGCCATGCCGGGCCCATTTGCAGTCTGCAAGGCTGTGGGAAGCAGCGGCTTGTTTCCATCAACCTCCTGCTCATATGATCTTATTATGAACACCAATTTCCAGGAAGTCATCTTGAGATTTGCTCTAGTCCTTAAGATGCCCCCTTCGTGGCAGTGACCCCTCCCCTCTGCTGCTCAGCTGTCACGCAGCCAGAGCAGAGGCTTTGCTCTCCTACCCCAGACGGGGCCACCTACCCTTCCTGCTGAGGGGTACCCAGGTGCCCTGATCTCCAGTGAAACTGATTTTAAAGACACGCAGGCAGCCACGAGAGCTGCCTGTGGTCAGGTCACCATGAGCAGAGGCCCATGCCACCATGGGCTTCAGCACCAGCACTCCAGATCCCTGGGCTCTGACAGCAGAGCTTCCTGGGCTGCCTCCGGCAGCTGGGCCTTCCCCTTGGTACAGGCAGTTTCCAGAGTCCTGGATTAAATAAAGGCTTCAGGTTGCACTCGGGCTCTGGTGAAAGAGGTGAGCAAACACAGGCGGCCAGCTTCAGGACTCAGCTGGCGGGGTGACACAGGTCCCTTCCATCAACAGGCGCAAGTGGTCTGCAAACATCGGGTCACTGCCATCTCTGGAAAAACCCAAGATGACTAGCCCAGGCCCCTAATGTACTGCAAGATGAGCACCCTCCTCAACCTCAGAGACATCCCTTGGAGAGAGGACTATAAGAGCTAATAACCAAGTTAAACAAGTGAATGAGGTGGCTCCTGAGTATAGCTATTCTGACACACAGGGAGCATTGGGAGACATACACAGAGACCTACGGGAACGTGGACACAGCCGTCAAAAGGCATGGAGAGGCCTGGGACAGACAGCGATCCACCGCCTATGGAAGAACCAACCCTGGCAGCACCCACCTGCATACAGCCCTTTCCCAGGGACCCTGTGGGCCTAGTGTACTGTGACTTCAACTGAGGTATGCTGGAGGCACAGCGTGCAGGCCGTGCTCCCGTGTGGTCCTCACAAAGCAGGGCCAAGGCCTTTCCTCAGCAGCTAACGTCTTTAATTTTAGAATCCACGCGTAAACCCAGCTTGAGTTCTCCAGAAACTCGCTTGCGACTGGCATTCACTCTAGGAAGGCAGTGCGGAGCTCAGGAAGGGTGAGCAGTCGGGGGCAGCCCTGGAGCCGCCCCGCGCATACACAGTGCGCACTTGTATGTACGCATGCCGCCCACCAGTGACCCTGGACGGCTCTGGTGAGGACAAGAGGAAGGACAATGTCTGACTGACCCTGAGCTGAGACAACCCGGGGTGCGGTCGAAGAATGGCCCGAGGAAGCCCCTGGAGCAGACACCATCGGGTCCCAGCTCCAGCAGTGCAGAAGACCAGCGGGGTGGAGCAGGGGACTGTCCAGCACCCGCTGCATGCTCAGCAAGGCCAACCTGAGCAGAGTCCAGCTAACGGGCCCCCCACCGGGGGTCCCTGTGCTCAGCACCCCACAGGTCCTCCCGGAGAGCCCTTGGCTCCTTGGGCCGGGCTAGGACGCTGACCTGGGTGCCTCCTACAGCCGATGGCCCTGGGTCTGTGCTGGCTGCGGCAGGCGCCCGCAGCGGGGGTAAGGCGGCAGGTGTGAAGGGGGGCAATGGGCGCTGCTGGCACCCAGGGTGCCCGAGGAGGGAGTGTCCAGTCAGCACAGCAGGGCAGCTGGGTCCCAAAGGGGGCTGCTGCGGTGGGCTGCGGCTGGGCCTGGAAGGCTCTGCCAGGAGAGTGTCTGCAGGCAGTGGTGGCACAGGGGGTACCCGTACTCTGCACGGTCCTTGGGGATCACCGGACCTGCAGCCTTCCGCCTGGGCCTGCAGTATCTTTGGTTTGGGCCTAGTGGGGCCCTTCTGTCTCCAGTAGGGCAGGTGTCTGTGAGCAGAGCCATAGGCCCAGCGAGGTCCCCTGGGAAGGGACCACAGCCAGGAAGCTGAGCCCTTTGGCCCAGGCCCCCGGGGGCGCCTCCTCAGCCGGTCCACCTGTGTCCTCATGGTGGCCACTTCCTGAGCCAGGCCTGCCAGGGCTGCGGCGAGCTGGTCCAGCTTCTCTGTGAGGGTGGCACCCAGGCTGTGCAGCTCCTGCTGGAGGGGCTTCCGACAGGGACATGGCGGCCGGGGGGAGGTGTCTGACCACACAGGTGAGATGGCTGCTGGAGGTGGAGAATTGCTGGGCAGCTCAGGTAGGTCCCCAGGGAGCAGTCCCCCTTGGGTCCTGGCTGAAACCAGAGAAAGGACAAGGTTAGAGTTCGTGGGTGGTAGGGACCTGCTCTCTCCCCTAGAGGCTCCTTGGACACTGGCTTTCCGGCTCTTCATCCCCCTAGAGCCTGGCCTTCCAGCACAGAAGGAAGGCTACTCCAGATTAAGGAAGTATATTGTGTACATGTGCACATGTTTTGTAGTCCCAGGATCAAACGCAGGGCCTGTGCACGGCCGGCAATCCTCTACCACTGCGTCTCCAGCCCATGGCCGAAGGGTACTGATGCACAGCCGTGCTACGTCAGAACAAGGCCACCATTTGGTCTGGTTCTCTAATCAAAACAAGAGTTTGGTCCGGGGCTTCCATCTGAGGAAGGGCAAGGTTCAAACACCCTGCACAATACAGGGCTCTTAAACCTTACATCCCAGGAGCAGGCAAAGTCAGTGCCAGATGAGATGCCTCCCCACAGGCTGCCGGTCAAGTCCCGTGTGACCTAGCACGTGGGGCTGCCTTGGGGCTGCCTCACCTCCAAGCTCCCTGCAGGGCGTTGGCCAGGTCCCCTGACAGTGCCAGGGTTCATTTACCTCTGTCCTCTCAAGTCCCTTCAGACCCCTAATTGACTAGCAATACCTCTCAGGCAGATCTGTGCTCTTCTGAAAACCCCAGCAATTTCTGTCATAAAATGCTAGAGAAACGCACTTCCAGGCAAGACTTTTCCTCACGGTGACCTGAATAATGAGCTCAGAGAGTGTTTCTCTCCCCAAGCGGACAGCCAGGGCCTGGCCCAGGCAGAGGCACAGAGAAGCCACCAGCTCACCTGCAGCACTAGGTCTTATGCATCTGGGCTCCGGGCCCCTCAGGTCCTCACTAGCACTGGGCCCGGGCCTCTTCTCTGGTGGGGGGACAGGCCAGGGAGCCCCAGCTGCCTCTGCAGAGAAAGCACACAGCACTTGAGGCTCAGAATGCACCCTTCTGCAGGAGCTGCCCTGAGTGGCCTCCGAAGTCACATGATTAAGAGAGATGCAAGCCAGGAGCCCACCAGGGGCGGGAAGCCCAGCCTGCAATGGTAGGTGCTGTCTGCAGGAGACTGTTGTGCACAGTTCCAGCCTTACCACAGGGCCCACCGGGACAGGGACAGGTAGGCAGGATCGGATTGGTGGGTCCTGATCCCAGGGAGACTCCCCAAGGGTGGGCCCACTCATCCGATCAGCCCACTCCACGTTTTCCTGTGGGTGTCCAGGGTTATGAGGAATGGGGTACAGCCCAGCCCCCTGCACAGGCATGGGCCAAGGCCTGGGAACAGAGCTGCTTACCCAAGTGTCTCCCAGGCCTACCTCTTACTCTTCCTCCCCTGGCTGCGGCACTGCTGAGAAGTCCAGGCGGACAGGCACGCCCTGTGCACTCCTCTCTCCTGAGCCGCAGAGAACCGCCTCCCGTCTCTTCTGCTTTTCCTGCTGGAAGCAAGTGCTAGATCACAGACAGGATGGAGAAGTAAAGCAGCCTGGGCTAAGGTCAGCATCTCTAGTGGCACTTTTTCCCCCAGTACTGGGGACTGAACTCAGATCCTTCACATTGAGCTCTCCTAAAATAAATTTTTTATTTTGAGATGGGATCTCAGTCAGTCACTAAGTTGCCCAGGCTAGGCGCAGAGTTGCAATCTTCCTGCCTCAGCCTCCTAGAGGGCAGGAATTGCAGGCGTGCACCACCAATCCAGCTACATCTACCTTTTGGGTTTTTTTTTCCATGTGTTTGGCACAGCGTTTCACTACGTTGCTCGGACTTACAATGATCCTCCTGTTTTCAGCCTCCCAGTGCTGGGATTACAGGCATGCACCACCATGCCCAGTCTCAGTGGCCAGCTCAGAGTGCTGAGGGTGGAGCTGGGGACTAAACCCGGGTCCCTGTGCTTGCTTAAGCAGGCGCTTAGTCCTCTGAGCTATCTCACCAGCCCTTGTCTACCTTTCCTTTCTTTTTTTCTTGCTGAACCAGGGATTGAACTCAGGCCCTTGCACTTGCCAGGGAAGCACTTTTTCTACTGAGCCATCTCCCTGGCCCCTGTCTACTCTTCTTTTTTTTGAAACATTTATTTA
>NW_004524603.1:6301770-6322711 GCF_000260255.1 Octodon degus
TTAGTGTGTGTGTGTGTGTGTGTGTGTGTGTGTGTGTGGCCAGCTCAGCCCACCAGGGGGCGCGGCTGGCTGGCATGTGGTGCTGGGGGATCGAACCACGGTCCCTGTGCTTTGCTTAGCTTAGCTTGTTCCAAGTAGGTGCTTTAGACCACTGAGCCATCTCTCCAGCCCCTGTCTACTCTTCTTGATGGGACAACCTCAAATATGTTCTCCCCGTGAAAAAAAATCTCTTTTCTGATATTTCTCTTGCTGTCAAGTTTTTAAAATATTACGATAATATTAGCTATTAAGGACACATTCACATGCGCATTTTATATGTACAAAGATTAAGCACACGGTGCGCACATTTCTTTACACAACTACCAGTCTCCTCTGCACGGATGCTAACAGGCGCAGGCCAGGCCCGATACCCAACAGCCCACCTTCTTTGCTCAGCTCTTCTTTTGGAGAACTAAATCATCAAAAACAGAGCGAACGCTGACCAGGGCCAGGCAGGGGGCTGGACGGGGCACACAGAAGAGCCTGGAGCCCTGGCCGCTGGGAGCCCCACAGCTGCCCATCTGGGGAACCCCAACTCACCTGCCCAGAGGTTGCTGCGATCGTGGGACTCTGTTCTCACAGGGTTGTCTGCAGGGCTGCTGCTGCTGCTGCTGCTGTTGCCTGTGGGGGACCCACTGGGGCCAGGGGACTGAGGGATGGGACGCTTGCAGCTGGGAAGGTGGCCTCTCTCTGTGTCATAAGCAAGCTGTTGTCAGGGTGCTGAACAGCTCCCCAGGGAGCAGCTCACTGCCCACCCCGCCAGCTCACCCTGGAGGAGTGGCTTCCAGAGCTCAGGCTCTGGCCTCAGGTCTTCTCCATCGGAGCTGTAGAGGCTGGAGCTGGAACTGGGGCCTGGCCCAGGGCTGGGGTCAGCCAGGCAGGTGAAGCGCAAGGGCCTGGCAGGCAGAATTCCCCGCAGAGAGCTCTCCAGGCAGTGCAGCGGGGAGGGCCTGGCAACCACCCCTAGACAAACAGCAGACGCGAGGACTTTTCAGTTTGGCCCGCAGCACCCACAGGCTCTGATGGGGCCTGAACAGCTCACTCACTGGCTGTGAGAGGTGCAGGGAAGGGAAGCCAGAGCCAACTCTTTTTTTTTTTTTTTTTTTTTTGCAGAACCAGGGATCGAACTCAGGTCTTTGTGCTTGCCAGCAGAGCCAACTCTTGCCTCCTCTGGAAACTTCCAGAAGTGTATAAGCCAGGCAGGCTCCCCATATTGCAGGCCATTGTCCCCTCACTGTCACACAGGGGCTGTCAGCCTGGCGAGCGCAGGTCGGCCACACTGATGAGCTGTCAGCCTCTCAGCCCACGCAGACCTGGGCAGCTGCTTCAGAGCTACCGGGGCCCCTCCTGTGGCAGCATCACCCTGAGAAACCCAAGGGCTGACAGAGGGCCCGCCCCCAGCACCTGCGTTACTTCTTTCCTGGAACAGTGAAGCTCCTGCCTGGCACTGACATCCATATTCCAAGGATGGGATGCGGGTCAGGGAAGGACAGGAACAGAGAAGGATGGGAAATCTACTTTCTTCTCAGCAAATTTAACTGGAAGGAACACAGGCCAGGAGACGCTGAGGGTAGCTTACCATCTTGTGGCCACCTCCACAGCCCTGGCCTGGTGGGCCCCTGGTCTTTGAGCCTTTGTTGGTGGCAGGCAGGAACACAACTGGAAGTCAAGGCCTGTGGGCTGGCCAGGCAGGGGCTCTGGGGGGGTGCTTCTCCTCCCTGGGCATGGCGGGCTGGCTCACTGGCCTCACCCTTCAGTCCTGTTTCAAGGGAAAGTCAAGAGGCCTGTCAGCCCTGCGGGCCTTGTGCTGTCCTGAAAGAACAGGGAGTTTCTCCACAGCGGGGTTCTTGGGCACTGGGTTGCAGGGGCAGATTCTGCCCTGGTGCCTCTAGAACATCTCCTCAGCTCAGGGGGTTCTCCCCTGCAGGCTGCTGGGGGCAACAGTGCCTTGGTGACAGCATGGTGGCGGCCAGACTTGCTCCCAGGTCCCCTTGCACTCCCAGTGGCCGCAGCTGCCACTGAGTTACCTTCCTTGTCTGCCATCCAGCTCCTGGACTCCACTCTCCTCAGGCCTCTGTCCGCTGCAGCAGAGGCGCAGGGCTGGGCAGGCTGTGGCCTGGGAACAGGGATCTCCCTGAGGCAGTTCTCCAGTCCCTGGAGTGGGGAGCTCCCTGGTGGGTACCCTGTGAAAGCCACACATTCTCAGACTTGGCTGCAGTTTGACTCATACCCCAGAGGTTGCCTCTTCCACCATGAGCGCAGGCCTGCTTTGTTGCCCTGCAGGAAACCTGGAGTGCGGAAGGCACCATGGCGAGTGATGACACCACCTGGTGGCCCTAATGTGGGAGAGGTTTTCTCTGCCTCTCTGAGCTTCCCTGCTGCCAGGTGTGACAGGCCATGGCAGCTCTCAAGCGCTGTCAGCTAGGAAAAAAGCAAACATACTACAAAAATCATATTCCTAGTGACAGCCATGGAGGCAACAGGAGCTGACAACCTGAGTGGGAGATAGGAGGGAGAGAAGGTCCCAAGATGGGAGGGGCTGGGCATGAGCCCAGGGCAGCTGCCGGGCTCGGGTCTCCTGCAAGCCTACTGGCACAGGGGACCGGAAGAGAAACATGCCTCACATCACTACATCCTGTCACAAAGAAACAGTGCTGGGTGCCCAAGAACATTACCACATAGGAAGATGTCGAAGACAAGAGGCATGGGGAGGGCATAGCTGCCACCGTCGGTGTGAGAGGACAGATGTCTGAACAGTGGATGAACTCACAACAGGGCTGGCATGGAACACAAAAGGGGGCCTGGGGGGCCAGGGATGGAGGGAAAATCCATTTTTCCCAAGGACCTTTCATAGCTTTTGGACAAAATCATGTGCTACTACCTATCAAAAACTAAACATTAAGACGTCTTCTGTGTTTTAGGGGAGAAGCTCTCGTCCAAGGGGCTCTCCCTGGTACGACTCAGGCAGAGAGTAGGACCTAGGCTGGCTCTCGGGCCCCATTGGCCCAGCCCTGGGCCTTGCTCCAGGCCCTTCACCCAATAACAGATGTGATCAGAACACAGACAAAGTGTGTCCATCTGTGGGACAAGATGCGCCAAGAGCACTGGGGTTATTCAGATAGGAAAAGGTCAAAAGGGAGCACTGGAGAGAAAGCACCCTGAAGTCTCCAGTCCAGGATGACTCGGTGGGGGCTCCAGGGAGGCACAGTCACCAAGCACCCTCCTGAAGGTATATCACAGGGGCTCACGACATTTTCCCTAGGGTGGAGGTGAGTCAGGTGTCAGGCAAGTCTCTGGCTGGGACAAGGGACCCCAGACACTGTCCTGCCCCTACTGAGCCAAGTCACTGCCCCACTCAGCCCCACCCAAGGCAAGGCTGGCGCCTGCTTTTCAACATTCCCAGCTCTGCCTCTGGCAACGGGCACAGGGGCCTGAGATGATGGTGGGCACGATCCTCCTGTGGGCTCCCAGAGGGGCTCACCTGTGCCAGGGTGCTGGCCCCTGCTCCCCCAGGGACTTCTAAAGTCCAGGTCCCCATCCGTGCTGCTGGCTGAGGAGAAGCTGGTGGGGGTCCCTCCAGGAGCTGAGCGTTGGGTGGGGCCCACAGGTGCAAGAGGCCCCCTGCTGGCATCTGCAGAGAACAGCATGGTGACTGCACAGCCTGCTGGAAAAGAGGTCCACGGAGGGCTGGCACCAGGAGACCCTGCCCCAAAGCATCTGCCCACATGCTTTCCCATGGGCTGGGGAAGACCCCACAGTTCATCTGGGGACCACGGAGAAGAGCTCGCAGAGGGTAGCAGAGAAGAGAGGCTCAGGGAAGAGGCAGGCAGGCGGGTCCCAGGAGGCCTAGAGGGGGCAGGATCATGCCCTTGGCATTGCCTGCTACTACATGCACAGGGACAGAGCCCGCCCCAGGCCCGTGGCCACATGTACCTTCACTATGTGATCCTTGGGGCTGCAGCTCAGGCCTCTGAGACCCAGCGTCTCCTGGCTGGGGGGTCCGGGACCAAGAGGTGGCTGGTGGCTGGGGAGGTGACAACGCACTTGTGGGAATGCCCTTCAGACAAGCCTCCAGGGCTGCCAGGGGTGAGCTTGATGCCCTGCAAGCTGCGAGAGGGGAGAGTACCCTGGCATCTTCTCTCACAGCTTCCCTGGCCCTGCCTTCTGCAAGGGTGACAAGTCCTGCGCTTGGCTCTGGGGACATGCCAGGCAGGAAAGGTCCCTGTCGGGGACCTGAGAACTACATTCTGGGTCTCACAGGGAGATAGGGTGGACAGCCCAGGCCTCACCTTGAGCCTCAGGGCCCCAGAAGGGCATGTGAACTGCTCTGGTGTCTCTGGTGACAGAGGGGCTGTGGCCCTGCCTGCCAAGCTGGCAGGACGTGGGCACTGGGCTGCTCTGGGCCCAGCTCTCCTCCACCTTCACCGTGCTCAGTGCGCCACCAGCTCCAGGACTGGCGGGGTGCGGCAGGGTCTGGAGGCGTCTGGGCCCTGTGGGAAGGCAGGCAGCTGGGAGGTCCAGGCAGCAGGCTGGGACTCAGCCCAGTCCTGTGAGGCTGCAGAGGGCCAGCAGAGGCGTCCAGGGTCCTCTACAGTCGCTTCCTGACCAGTGCAGACCCAATACAGTCCTTCCTCCCAGGGGCCTGGTGCTCGGGAGCACTAGGCTAAGCGGTGTGCAGCAAACTGCCCCGCGTCAGCCCGAGGCGACTCCTTCCCCTCAGCCACCATGCCTGGCTCTCCCCACCCTGTCCAGCTCATGTGCACAGAGAAATAGGTGGGCCTGGAAATGGGGCCCATCCCCCACACACTGATGGGAACCCTGAGTCACAACTGAAATACGACTCCTCGAAACACAACCCACCTGCGTTCCTTGGCCCCTCCCCCTCCCCCTCCCCACAGCCCTTTTCTTCCTTCTGGAACTTTCACCATGGCAAGAGACAGTGTGGCCAGTTCTCAAGCACTGGCCAAGCACCTCCTGCCTGCCTCGCTCTAGGTAGAGTGACGACCCCCCACGTGGCTCCTGTGACTGGCGTGCTGATGAGAGCCCGTGTGTGTCGCTGCAGATGGTCGCCCACAGCCCAGGCCATGTATCCCAGTGGGGGCTCGCCTGGCTCGGTCTTTACCTTCAGGATTCCTCTTCCAGGGCCCTGGATCTTCCTGCACACATGCAGACCCTGCTCGGGAGGGGCTGGAAGGCTTGTCCTGGGTCTCTGGAATCTCCTTCAGACAGTTCAGCAGCCCCTGGAGGGGACAGTCCCCCAAAGTGGCCTCGGTCTTCACTGAGAGAAAAAGGCATGTGTTTCCACCTGAGCCCAGCATCCTCAGCCCTCCTATGTGGTGACAGACAAGGAACCATTCTGGTTTCAGGAAGAAGCTGCAGGGCTGGAAATCTGGAACTCATGTCTGCCTGTGCTTCCTAAGTCTTGCACAAGCCGCCATCACCTCAGTGTGTGGAACTGAGAGTGGACCTCTGCCTGCCTTGCTCCAGGTCGAGTGTGTGGAGTGCAGAAGCCTGGTGGTCACGTGCCTCACAGAACTGGGTGGGTAAGAGGGGTAGGCAGGAGAGGGCACCAAAGGCTAAGTGTGGGCAGCCTGAGGTCACTGAGACAGTGCCCTGGTCCTGAGCCATGGGGCCCTTCCAGGAGGGCAGACTCTGAGACACGCAGACACACACACGTCATGGGACAGACGCTGAAGCAAGGGCCACGGCTTCCTGGCCTGTGAGCACGCCACCCACGCTCTTCTGCATGCTCCAGGCCTCGAGGTCCACGCTCAGTTCCTCACCGAGGTCCACAGGAAGTGACAGGGGAGTGCCATGGTATTAGCAATAGGAAAGAGCACTGAGGAAACCCGGGCACACTCTGCCACTGAGCTTCCTTTGCCTTTAGCCAAACCCTGTCCTTGAAGAACTACCTGGCTACAGACACAGGACACCTGGGCTACAGGAGGGGCCTGCATAGTAAATCAAGGCAGGCAGTGTGCAGCTGAGAAACAGCTACAGTGTAGAAACACAAGCTTTCCGGGGACTCACCTGGCCAAGGTAGGCTACCTGGCCCCACGTCCACTCTGCTTTGCCTCGATGTACCCAGGCCTGGGACAGGGGGTACTCGGCCTGGGGCTGCATCAGGGTGCTGGGGCCTGGGCACAAGGATTTCTTTCAGGCAGTTGATGAGGCCTTGCAAGGGGCTGGTCCCAGGAGAGACTCCTGCATGTGCACACAGGGGCACTAAGGTGCGAGTGGCCCAGGAAGGGCAGCGTGAGGCTTTCACCAGCCCACCCAGCCACCAGACAGGGCTGCCTGTGTCACAAGGCTGGGACAGGAGAGTGGCACAACCTCCTCACATGGTCTGAACACCTCACCCTCCCGATCGCAGCCCCACTCAGCTCAGGGCCACCCCACCCCTACAAGACCTGCTTCTCACCTGTCCCCAGGGCCACTCTCTCCTGTCTTCGGGGGCTCTTCCTCTGGCTGGGGCTACTGATGGGAGTGCTCAGCTCTGCACTTGGGCCTTCTGGGCCTTCCTTGTCTGTGGGCCGTGGCCTGTCAGCAGCTTCTGTTGGAAAACACAAGGAGTGCTCAGGCTCCACTCTGGGACCATCCCACACCTGGTCCCCATCAGGACAGATCTCCCGAGTTCCCAATGCCTTGGGTGCAGCCAACTCCTGGGAGCCTGGACTCGTGGGGCTCACTTCGGAGGACTTGTTTCAGATAGGCTTTCCCCACCCTCATTCCACTTTTTTGTTTTTTTTTATGTTTTTAAATAATTTTATTGAGCAAAAATAGCAATGAGAATGTTTCAAAACGGATTAGTAGGAGAGTTTCAATAATTAATACAATGCATATGGTTGTCGTCTTAGTGGTTATTCATAGTACAAGAGGTAGACCTGATACTCTGTCCAAACACTATAAGCAAAAATCTTCCTTTTCAATTTCACTGAAGAGTCTGAGGACAATAGGCAATATATCTTCCATACCTCATTCCACTTTAACTGCAAATACTAAGCCTGGTGTTCACCCTGAGTAACACTGGACCCTCGTGGTGCCTGCAGGTTCAACGCATGGGCCACAGGCCTATTTCTCAAGCAGGGCACATGGAACCCCGATGACACCTAAAGCCACAGGCTAAGTGGAGGATGCTCTTCGGAGTGCAATGTTGTTCCATACGGCTCCCACCTCTTCATACTAGAAACGCTATTTGCGGATGGGCATGGCTGCTTCTGACCATGTCTCCCCAGGTCCTCGCCCTGATTTTCTTAGCTCTGACTTTTCAGTTTGTTTTAACATTTGGAAAAGAACAAATGAGATGCCCAAAACTCCCTCTTTCTCTATTGTTTTTGGTTTTTTACAATCAACTGCAAGACTGTCCAAGTTCAAGAAAAAAATATTTTTTTCTATTTAAATAATCTAAATGGAAGGCGATAACTTGGTGGTTGACCAACAGCCTAGCACATGAGAGGCTCTGGGTTCAATCCCCAGCACCAAAGAGAAAACAGCAAAACAACAACAAAAAGCCCCATCAATAACCAAAAGCCCTCAGATACACAGACAAATGCAAATTTGCCAGGCAGTTGAGCGATGAAGTGAGACCCCAGATAAATTCTAGGGGCGACCTTTGTTTTCCCTGCTTATTGCGCTGCTTTGATGAAAGTTGAGAATCAGCCCAGCTGCACACAGGGAGCCACCTGCTGACCTGACCCCCTGGCCTGTACACATGGGCCTTAGTAATCAGACTGGGGCTGACACTCCGTGACACCTGGTCATGCCCCCTCTTTGGCCTGCAGACTGGAGGCTCAGCATGTGGGTTCACACCCTGGGGACCTTGGTCCCATTTAGCACCAGAGGAAGTGCAATCCTACAGAAAATTAAGCGGGCACCCAGACTCCACAGCTGCACGCTGGTGCCTGGCCCTTTCCTTGCAAGGTGAGACTCACTGACATGGAGGGGGCTTCCCTGGCCTCCGTCTCTGGGCGGGCCGCTGCAGGATGAGCTGCTGGTGGGCGTGGTGGCCAGGCTGGGCCGGCTCACAGGGCTGTCTGGAAGGCAGCTGAGCAGGCCTTGGAGAGGGCAGGTGCCCCCAGGCACGGCTGCTGGTAAGAGGAACGAGTGGTAAGAGGACTAACGTCAGAATCCCAGCCCTTTCTTCTTCTTTTTTTTAATATACATAGCTTTTTTAAAAAAAATATTTATTTATTTTGTGTCTGTGTGTGGCCAGTTCAGCCCACCAGGGGGCGGGGCTGGCTGGCATGTGGTGCTGGGGGATTGAACCGCGGTCCCTGTGCTTTGCTTAGCTTAGCTTGTTCTAAGTAGGTGCTTTAGACCACTGAGCCATCTCACCAGCCCCCCTAGCCCTTTCTTGTGTGCGGCTAACAGTAACCTGGATGTCAGTGACCTTGGTACTGCCAACCCTGAGCTGTGAAACCCAGATTTACAGCCACATTTGTGTCCTGAGGGACACAAAGCAGCAGCTCTAAAGCCACCTCCCAGTGCCCCAGTGCCCCCTCCATCTCTGCCCCAATTTCTTCTTCATCCTCCATCAGTCAAGTGGGGCTGGAGTGTGCAGGGATCCTGGGGGCAGGTGCGGCTAGAGCTAAGTCAGAACAGGTAGGAGACAGCCAGCCAGAGAGGCAGGGGACACAGGGCCACTGCTGTCACTGGAACAAGACTCAGTGTCACTCTCTAACTCATTTGCACAACCAGGGACAAGCACACTGGTCACCTCCCACACGAGTACAAGGTGACAGGGTGGGGTCGCCGTGAGGAGGCCGAATTCACAAAGAATCCACTAGGAGCAAGGCTGAGCAGCTCTCAAATCCCCTGGCCAGGACTCGAGGGATGTGGGATGCAGGCATAGAGCCTGGCCACCAGGAACCACTGCCTCACTGCGGGAGCTAGGAACTGGCAGGCATGCAGCACACAGCGCCAGACGTGGACTTGGCCTTAACCTCGTGGGGTGTGCAGAGGCTTGAGAGGCCGTCCCCATGTGTGACCTACCTTGTGGGCTCGCTCTGTCCCCATCCAGGCTGGCTCGGCCGCTCTCAGGGCTATCATCGGTACCCTTGGTTTCCCCAAACAAGAACTCTGGAATCTCCTTCACCAGCTGCACCAGGGCAGTGAGGTGCAGGCTGTGCTGCAGCTGCCGTCCTGCAGAGGGCTGCCGTGAACACTGCGCCCGCGGCTGCAGGGTGCACACTCAGCCCCTTGGGTGACCCTTGCGGCCACCGGGGGAGCAGCTGAGGTCAGACTGCTGTCCAGGGAGGCGCAGGGGCCGAGCCCCGGGCAGGAGTAGGTGGGTGGGCCGTGGGTCACAGGCTTCCTCTACGTGGCCACTGTCTTCTCTTGCCTCCTTTCTTTTTGTTCCCACTTTTGTACTGGCACATGTTTGCAACACATGTTTACATGTATCTTGTATGTACCACGTCTCAGTTCTTTCTATTCTCCTTTCCCTCCTGCCCCTCCCAGCTCCTCTGCCATGGGATCCCCTCCTTGTTTGTAAGAGATTTATTATCTCCCAATTTCCTACATCTATCTTTAAAAAAACTATTTATAACTTGAAGGGCAGCAGGAGTTCTACCGGGACATGATGTGGGAGAACTGTGAGACGCTAGTGTCTGTGGGAAAAGGCTATGGCCTCCCCGAGTGTACAAAAAGTTATGGATATTTCAGTTTATGTATCTGATTTATTCATTTAACATTTAAAGCACTAGAGACCACGCCCCTGAGAATCATATGGAACCAGAAGAGACCCAAGGGAGAAAAGCAATCTTGGGCGCAACAAAAAGAAAGCAGGGGGCATCACAATTCTGGATTTCAAATTATACTACAGAGCTACAGTGATAAAACAGCACGGTACAGGCACAAAAACAGGTCTGTGGATCACTGGAGCTGAGTGAAGGACACAGCATCAACCCCGGGCAATTCAGCTATCCGATCCTTGGGACCAGAAGACGAATGCTGGAGGAAAGGGACAGCCCCTGTAGCTAACGGTGCTGGCGAAGTGGTCACACACATGCAGACCGAATGCACACACTTCTCTCTCTTGCCATGCGCCAAAGTAAATATTAAGCAAAGACACAGCCATGGAGACAGAAACATTTCATCTGCTGGAGGATAAAAGAGCTACCAGCCCTGACCCCTTGCTTAAGCGCAACATCAGGGAAGGCCATCTCCACCCTCTGGGCCTCGCCCAGCCCGGGCCCATGGGCATCTCCATCTGAGGCGTTGCAGGCTGGCCCCAACGTGGGGCTGCAGGCAAGCTTCTATGGGGGCTGAGGAGGGGCTGAGGACCATGAGCGGGAGGGGCGCCCAAGGTCTGCTGGGAAGACTCACCCTGGGGGCCTCCCCCCACGGGAAGCTCCTGCCCGTCCTCAGTGCGGCTCCCTGCCCCTGCCGTTCCTCCAGGCTCCGTGGGTAACAGGAAAGCAGAGAGCGGGAGCAGCTCGGCTGTCCCTAGGAAGCCAAGACGGGATGCTCAGTGGGGGCAGAGGAGCAGCCTCTCTCCATGGCCATTCAGTGGCCAGAGGCCTGCACATCTGTGTTACCGTGCATGCCTGGGTGGCTGCCCAAATTCAAAGAACTGCAGGGGCCCCTGGGTGCCCTGTGGAATGGCAACCAGAGGCCACCCCAGTGCAGCCGGGGCACAGGAGTGAAAGCGAGCCCCAGGCCAGCCCCAAGCCCTCAGCACTCCCCCAGACCGTCCATCTCCCAGATGAGGAGATTAAGGCCCAGGGGGCCTGAGGCCCACGAGATTCAGGGAGCTGGAGCCCACTGCGCCCCGCACGCTGGGAAGCTAGAGCCCTTACCCACGGACACCAGCGTCTCGTAGTTCTCCCGCATCACGTCCCGGTAGAACTCCCGCTGCCCTTCCTCCAGGAGCCGCCACTCCTCCTCGGAGAACCGCACAGCCAAGTCCTTGAAGCTGATGGGTACCTGCAGGCACAGTCTGGGGGTTGGCTGGTTCCAGGCCTGGCTCAGCTGGCCCTAGACTCAGGGACCCAATCACATCTGCCGGTGGATGCTGAGAGCGGGAGGAAAGGCGCAAGACTGGGGACTAATACCAGGAGCATCAGGGACAGGACCACGTGCAGCAGCAGCAGCAGCAGCAGCAGCGGCAGCAGGAGCCCATGGATCCCCAACAAGACGTACTGAAGTCCTAATTCTCCTCTCTGTGCACATGACCTCATATGGGCTCATAAGTTAAGAGGGGGTCACTTTGGTTCAGATGGCTACTGTCCTTACAAAAAGGGACATGGGGACAGACACATGGAGAGAACAGCCCATGTGAAGATGCAGGCAGAGCCCAAAGGGATGCAGATGTAAGCTACGGAGCACCCACAGCTGCCGGAAGCTGAAGAGGCAAAGGACGCTGCCCTGGACCCTTCACGGCAGTGTGGCTCTGCTGACACCTTCGTTTCAGGTTTCCGCTTCTACAACCAGAGAGAAGAAAACTCTGCTCCTTTAACTCCCCTGGTTGTGGTCCTGAATCGTGGCACTCCTAGGAAACTAGTATGACAGTCTCATGCTCTGTGGGTGAAGGTCAAGCCCATCCAGCCCTAAATTCGACATATTAGGTTGGGTTAATTTGCATTCATAAGCCAATTTTACTGTGAATGTGCAAGGACTCAGGATCCTAGCACCGTGACATTCACAACATTTTATAAATAAAACTAACTACAAGGGATACCAAGGCTGACTCAGAGCAGAGGGGTTCTGGATTTTCACTTCTGGAGTGCTTGCATATGCACTGCCACGCAAGCCTATAAATGAAATTCACTTACTTCATATGCACCCCCCTTACACCTTCCTGGAAGTGCTTTTAGACAGTATTTCCAGCATATTTTAAGTGTGACCTGTCCGGTGTGGGGTTCTCCATGTATGGTGTCGAGTGCTTAAAAGTTTTCATATGCTAGGGTCTAGGGAAACAGCTCAGCAGCACAAGCACCTGCCTGACAAGCACAAGGTCCCCAGTTTGATCCCCAGTACCACACACACACACACACACACACACACACACACACAAAAGTCAGAATCAAACTCCTCAAATGTTTATGCTGTCCCTCTAAGTACCACTCAGAGGGACATGGGGTAGGCAGTAAAAATCTCACGCAGCCTCACCTTCCTCTGGCTGGAAGCTGTGTCATTCTGATTCTGAGCACCTGCACAGAAGTAGGCAGAAAATCCAGCACCCCGGGAGCTTTACGTTCTGTTTGGAACTCCTCTACGCTTATTCTGCTAGCCTGGGGCCCTTTAGGCAAAAGTAACATTTCTGTCTTGCTTAAAAAGGTCATTTGTGGACTTGAGAACAGCCATGAAAGCCTAGAAAAGGACTAGCATCTGAGAGGCATGAATTTAAAATGATGGAAACTATGGATCTCATGTAAATGAGACAAAGAGAATGTAAATGATTGGAATGGCTCTTCTGACTCTGAAATAAATATCAACCATTTTTGAGAATTATTAAAATGATACTTTCAATAGAGCAAAGATGATCAATTGCCTTGTTTCACCACTCAAACCAATTATTACTATTTATTTATTTATTTATTTATTTATTTGCAGAACAGGGGATTGAACTCAGGCATTTGCGCTTGCCAGGCAAGCACTTATTCTACTGAGCTATCTCCCTGGCCCCTTCAAACCAATTACTGAAAAAAAGAAAACTGTTACTGAGCCAGGCTTCATGGCACATGCTTGTAATCCCAGCACTCAGGAGGCTGTAGGAGGATCAACACAAGTTTTGACGGCAACCGGAGCTACATGAGTTCAAGACCAGCCTGTGCTACATAATGAAACTATCTAAAAAACAAAAACAAAAAACCCTGTCACTGCTATTAACTGATGGCTTTGTCACCTACTCACTGCCACACTGCCTGCCACTTCTGAAGGCCACAAGCTGGTGCCACAGTCATGCCCCTATCCCTTGGCTCTCTGAACATGTCGTAAGTTGGTTCCATCCTGGATCTGGCTCGGAACTTCTCTGCTGACTGCCTGCCAGCCTGGAAGCCCAAAGGAGGCCAGAGGCTGTGGCGCTTGCCTCCCCAGCTCACTCTAAGACCCCAGCCCCTTCTACCGCCCACAGCCTCGCCCCTGAGCTAACGAGCCTGTGGTTCTAGCCACTATAATCGCTTCTCTAGAACATCTTAGACATCCTCCAGGATTTCTTAGTGACTTACATTTTTCCTGGCCTTCTGAACCAGGGGTGGGCCACACAACTACTGGGACAGGCCTGGTGCTGCTGCCCTTAAAAAGGCTGTGGGCTGGGGATATAGCTGAGCGGTATAAATGCCTGCCTGGCAAGCGCAGGGTCCCAAGTTCAATCCCTGGTACTGCAGAAAAAAAGAAAAAAAAAAATTGGACTGGGCAGCATAACTGCCTGCCTAGTAAGTACAAGGTCCTGAGTCTGATTCCTGGTATAAAAAAAAAAAAAAAGGCTGTGAGCAGGCAGGGCTGTGAGCAGGCATCTGGGAACATCAGAAAGGTCCCCACCATTCCCAGTGGTTGGGCTGTGCTAAGGGTAGTTTGTGCTAACCCTCCTCTTTCCTTCTGGGAGCACAGGATTTGCACATGTCTTAGCCAGAGAGTGCCTCTGTGACCAGCTCCAGTGACAATACTGTCTCTAGTGAGCTTCCCTAGTATACAGCATGTCACACAGGTTGTCACAACTTCATGCTAGAACTGTGTCCTGTGACTGCACTGATGAGGGCTCTGGGAAGCCAGTCCCCTTGTGTCCCCAGACTGTGCCCATGGATCGCTGCCATTTGCTGTTTTGTGTGTGTCTAGGGGTATCTGCTCAGTCTGAGCCCTCCTGTGAGTCTCTGACTCTGGGATGGTCTTGGGGACCTTGACAAAGGGCCCCATAATCTCTTGGCCACCTCATCCCCATGTTGTCTGGCCAGAACTGAGATGTAAGTCCTTGTTCTTTATAAACTAGTCTCAAATATCCTGGTGTAGTGGTACAAAACTAACCCGACAGGGGGCCAAAGACTTAATCAGCTGCCACATATTTCCTGTCTGAGTGTTAGCCTTCATTTTTACCATGAACAATCGGCTTATTTTGGGTCTCAGTTTATTTTCTGTTCCTACAACAGAATGCCTGAGACTGAGTGATTTATAAAGAAATACATTTCTTACAGTTCTACACGCTGAGAAGTCTGTAAAGCATGAAGAGGCCACGGATGTGGAGGGCCTTCTGCATCCCAGCATGTGACATGGGGAGCCCGGGCGGACCAGCCAGAGCTCGCCTTTTACAGGAAGCCACTCTCTTCATAACCGATTAATCAATTAATCTATCAATGGAGCGATCTACTCAGGAGAATAAAACTTTCATGACCCAGTTGTTTCCCAAGGATTTCACCCCTCAAACAGCATTGGCATATGACTTTGGAAGGAAGTTTCCAGCAAGTGAAATTTGGAAGCCACCCTTAAATCACAGCTTTCGGATCTGTCTTCTGCGAGTCTGGGTAGTGTAGGTTGGTTCTCTCCAGAACTGTAAGCCATGGATGCGCTGAACTAACTGGTTATGGGACTTCAGATGAAGTACTTGCAAGCTCACCCATGATATTAGGACCACGATAAGCTACCTCCCAGGGATGTTGTGAAGACAAAGAGAATTTTGTCTTTTGTCCAGGAGCAGTGCCTGGAGTAAATGATGGGGCGTGTACACTGCCATGACTGGTGTTGCTGTCCCCAGGTCGTTCTGCCTTTCTCTGCCCGCAGGTCACATCCTGGCACCTTGGGCTCTTCCACATTGCCACCTCCAAGGCCTCTTTCTCTGCAGGCTAAATGGATCTGTTTCTTTTAGACATTTGTGGGCAATGCTTTCCAGGCCTCTCCCATCTCTGGTGACCAAGTTTTCATAAACTGCAAATGGGAACTTGCTATAGCTAGAGCTGGTGCTCTTGTCAGAGTTTCCCCAGGGTCCTGAGAAAGAGCAGCAAGAATGTGTGTGTGTGTGTGTGTGTGTGTGTGTGTGTGTGAATAAGGGAAGAGCAAACGTTTGTCTCCAGGAGGAGGGAAGTCGCCTGCAGCTCTCCCCCTGCACCCCTGCTCTTTTTGGACCTACCTTGAGCCTCATCCCAATTAACAGAAGCGTTAGGGGCTGACCTTGGACTCCTACAGCCGGGCCGCCTCCTCCCACCTCTCTTCTCCCAGAACACAAGTCTTACCCGTCTAGGCCATCCTCCTGGCTGATTTTGGGCTGCTCGAGCCCTAGATCCCACTGTGCACCATGCTGCCCGTGTCTCCCCTTTCACGCTGTGTGTGCTCATACACCCCTGGGCTTCTGGGAGTCACCCTGAGCAGGGAGATGGAGGGCCGCTCTGTCCTCCATCTGGCTATCACCTTGTACTCCCCGAGGTCACTTCTAGTCACCTTCCCTAAGAAGCTACAGGGGGGCCGACCAGATAGCTCAGCGGACTAAAGGGCCTGCTTAGGCAGAGTGCAGAGGCCAGGGTTCGATGTGGTGCCCGCCAGCCCACTGGGCACACTGAAACTGCGATTGAGACTAGGAGTGATGGCATGCGCCTGTAATCCCAGCATTTGGGAGGCTGAAAACAGGAGAATCACTACGAGTTCAACCTACGCAGTGAGACCCTGTAGACCCTGTCCTAAATACAGTAAAAAAAAACTTCCTGTAATTGAGATTACTTTCAATTAAAAAACCCTTATAATTGAGAGGAGAGGAAAAAAAGAAAAAGAAGCCACAGTGTGAGGGAGCACCCTCCCCTGAACGTGGGTGTCCAAACCTTCATCTTCCAGAAGGCCCTGGATGGGACCAGGGCACCTGTCTGGCAAGGGTGTCCTTGGGCTGCCTGTCAGCCAGTGGAGACTGGCCCCCTCCAGAAGCAGTCCATTTTCCTGGTTGCCCCTCTTCTAGGACACTGTGTGATGACAAGGTTCTGGCACAGCGCCTGCCCTGCCTGGCAACACCGCCGGCCCCCACCCCAGCTCGGCTGCCTGAGTCTGGCCCACGCTCCTGAGCCACCACAGCTGCACAGCTGGCTGCAGGCACCCCTAGAAGACAATGCAGCAGCTCCCCTCCGCATCTTCACAGCCCACAGCCAAGCCCCAACTGCCCCAGCGACGGCAGATGGTGCTCTCCCTGCAACTCTCGGGTCTACATGCCTCAGCAGGACAAAACTTGGAATCTGCTCTGTCTTCAATGTCTCCCCACTCCCCAGGATCTTATCAAAATTAAAAGTACCAGACTTAGCCATTCCCCCGAGGCCTTCATACCCACCACCGTTACTCTCAGGGTAACTTGTAACAGAAGGAGGCCAGCAGAGGAAAGGCAGTGCTTATGCCCAAGAATAACTTCCCCCTGATGGAGAGAACCAGGAGGTCCGTGCATCCAGGGGACGGGCAGTGGGGAGGTCGGAGGAGGATCCAGACTTCTTGGCTCGCTATTAGGGACGCCCGGCTCGCCCAAAGTTGGTGGTCGCGGTCTTCCCCGCCCCGCCGCCCCGGTCGGCCCGCGCGTGCGCCCCGGCTCGCCTTACCTGGCGCGCCATCCCGGGCCCCAGCCTCGCGGCCGCCCCTTGACCACCCCAGCTTCCGGCGCGGCCCAGGGTGGAAGATGCACCGCGACCCACGGTGGCGGACGCCTAGCTCCGCTCGCGGGCAGGCGGGGGCGGAGGCGCAGGCCGCGAGGGAGGGGCGAGGGTGGGCGCGCGCGGACCCGCCCCCCTTATCTGGCATCGCGGTGCGGATGGACGCGCTTCCGCCCGGAGTGCCCGGCCTCGAGGGCCTGGCCGGCGCAGGCGTGGACTACACTTCCCAGAAGGCACCGCGAGGGCGGATTGGGGCGGAGCCTCGGGGCCCCATCCACTGTGCGCTGATCTCCCCCCATCCTGAAACTGCGCATGCTCGTGCGCACGCTTAAGCCCTTGAGCGCCTTGATTGGTTCTGGCCTGTGGTTACGTTTTGTGTGACGCCTGCTGGCGTAGTCTATTGATGGTGTCCGCCTGGAGCAAGTAGTAGACCTCAAATAAAGGTGCGATGAATGAACCTACCGTGGGTCCCATCAGTCTTCCGTCTTCCCCTGCGCGCCCAAATTCGTGTGTGATGCTCCCTACGAGGCATGGGGTCCAGACTGAGAACGCTGAGTCTCGTTTCCCTGCCTGGAGGGCCCCGATAAGCAACTTGAAGGCAGGGCATGAGGGTGACCTGCTTCCGGACGCAGCAGCTTGAGCAGCGGGAGCAGAGGTCCCAAGAAGGGCACATGCTGCTCTGAGCTTAGCATCCCAGCCCAGACCCTGTCAGGGGGTCCTCGTCTTGAATATCCAAGGAGGGGGGTTTCTCCCAGCTGCCCAACTGGTCCCTAGCACCGCTGCGCTCCGATGGCCCCCCTGGCTTTGCGGCCAGGAACCTCCCAGGACATCAGATGCCCCGCCGACGCCCCGGGACGGCTGCAGAGGAGGCGCGTGCGCGGAGACCACTTTCATCTCTCCCCAGTTGACCCAGGGCGAGGCCCTGCCTTCATGGCCCACATCTTTGACCCTGGACTGGGCTTGTGTAACCTACTGAACAGAGTTTGAAGATAATCACAAGACAAAAGGCAAACTTCGCGTTCAACGTCTCGTCTCCAGTGGCACCTCAGGGTAAGTCCCAGGCGGGAAGCCAGGGACCCCACCATCGGCCTCAGGATTCTCAAACTGTAAAATGTCAAAGTTTGAAATAGCTCTAACCAAAAAAAAAAAAAAAAAAAAAAGACACACCTTTATTTTAACTGTATGGAGTCCTGCCGCCTCTTTGAGTCAAATACCCCTTTCCCGACAAGGCACTGTGCGCCATCTGTAGAGGCGGGTCACTGAAAACCGTTTGCCAACGTTGGATGTGCTGAAGAGCCTGTTCTCCAAGATATGGAGAAAGGTCCTGCCACTGCCCTTCCCCCAAAGTTTTAGGTACACCTTTGACTTGGTACCTGTACCAACACCAGCTCTTTTATTTGCATTACAAAAGGGCTGTGGAAAAAGGGCCTGAATAGGGTTTCTGTAATAGCTTTCCTCAACCTAGAAAGAGTGGTAGCTAAACCAACTCTCCAAAACAGAGAGTTTGCTTGGCTTGATGGAGGATTGGGTGATGGAGGATAGGGGGGACCACCTATGAGTATATCCTGGAAGACAAAAGAAGGGTTTTTACAGGATAAAATGAGCAGGTTGTTTGGGGACAATGACCCTTGGTGACAATGATCAGCAACAAACATGGTGTCAGTCCAAGGTTGAATTGGTGCTTGTAGGGTGGGCTGCCACACCTCTTGCACCCGTCCTGGTAGGGTTCAACAGAAGTGACTCCAGTCTGATTGTAACAACTTTCACACTCTGAAGACAAAAAGGCAGAAGTGGAGATGGAACGTATTTTTTTTGGGGGAAAAAAAATCCTTAATTCAAACTGGTTGTTCCAGATAGCTCAGGGGACTAAAGCGCCTGCTTAGGCAGGCACAGGGACAGGGATTTGATCCCTGGCATGCATTGCCAGTTCTGCCCCTGGGGTGTGCGGAGACCAAGACTGGGCATGGTGGCACACATCTGTAATCCCAGTGCTTGGGAGGCTGAAAACAGGACGATCAGTAGGAGTCTGATCTGTGTAGTGAGACCCTGTAGATCCTGAACTAAATACATTAAAAGAACAAAAACTAGTTGTTTAGCCAATTGACAGTCAGTGGCTTAGTTTTCAGTAATTTGCATTTTGGGTTTCTGGTCTTTCTGTAAAATGTGTTTTGTTGAACTTTTCAGCTACAGGTTTGCTAGCTTTTCCCAGTGGTAAGTTGTGTTGTCCACTCCCCCATGTGAAAATGGCTGTGGTTTAAAGGTACTTTTCTGATTTTTTTTGTTTGTTTGTTTGTTTTCTTTTCTTTTCTTTTCTTTTCTTGAGATAGAGTCTCACTATGTAGTTCAGGCTGGCCTGGACTCACTCACTATATAGCCCAGTTGGCCTGGAACTCAGGCTGATCCTCTGACTCAGCCTCTGGAGTACTGGGATTACAGGTGTATACCCCCACATCCAACTCTGACTTCTGTTATGATTTCGTTTTCCAATGCATTCACTTAAAAATGCACTGGAGGGCTGAGGATATAGCTCAGCAGCACAGTCCCTACCTGGGAAGGGTCCTGAGTTGATTCTCAGTACTCCCCCCCTCCACCAAAAATATATATATTGGAATTTTATTTCTTTTCTTTTCTTTCTTTCTTTTCTTATTTGGTACAGGGTCTTACTACACAGCTGATCCTCCTGCTTTCAGCCTCCCCCAGTGCTGGGATTACAGGCCTGTGCCACCAGACCCAGACTCTGTCTTGGTTTAGCATGCCCGGTGGTGGGGCCACCGTGGTATATGGTTCCAGGGATCGAATCCCAGTTCCTGTGCTTGCCTAAGCAGGAGCTTAGTCCACTGAGCCATCTCACTCTGGTTTTGAATTTTACCCTGTAATCTCAGAGTATAGTATACGATGCTGACTTTAGGACTTTCTGAGATTTTCCTCATGGCCAAATAAGCAAAAGTGTTAGAAATGTTTCATGTTTGCTTCAGAATGATACAGGAGAAATATAACTCTCAACTTATTAAATGTCCGATACACCAAGTTTGTGCCCCCTGAAATTGATGAATGAATTCTAAGGAACAACGGAAACTAAGAGTAGGAAAGACTTATTGAAAGATACCTTCGGGGGGGGGGGTGCATTGCCACTGACATCCTTTCTCCAAGAGTATTTTATAGACCAAAATCATGACGTGGAACAAAATCACAAGTGGGTAAAACATGGGTCACACTATAATCAGCCAGTAAAATTATAAATCTAGCGGTTTAACTAATATTGGTCCATTAGCAAAGTGGCTTGCCTGGCAAGTATACATGGAAAAAGCAAAGATATTTTTTTGGGGAAGGAGTGGGTCTAGATGCTCTGGCCACCCACCTAGGTGACTGATGTCCATTTGGACTTTATTGGGCCAGATGGTACGAATTATAGCATAATGTGAAATTAGCGCTTTTCCTCCAGGGAAGCCTGTGGGCTGGGCCATTTCGCCTACATCCTGAGGCCTGGTCTTCGGAAGTATTTCCAGCCATAACCTTGATGTCTGTAGATTCCTGCTCACTCCCTTGAGAGCCCAGCTCCTCTCTGATGGTATATGATATCCATCTAACTTAGCTGTCTATAATGTTCCCTCTCCTGAAGAGTTAGCCCTAACTGTGGTGAAGGGAGAATGGGCATAGTTTCAATCTAGCTGCTTCAGGCTGAGAAGGGTAGTACTGGGGAGACCACCATTAGGGGCTTCTCCAAAGAGCTAATCTAATCTTCCCCAAACAGCATTGGATGGATAGAAGTTGTTTTGCAGTTTAGCAGTTATGAACTCTTTTCAAGGTATATCTAGTGGATCTTGCTAAAACGAAATCTAACACTTTTATTTTTTGACAGTACCGAGGATCAAACTTGGGACCTTGTGCTTGCCAGGTGGGCATTTGTAACACTGAGCTTCCTCTTGGCCCAGTAGCACATTTATCGTTGGTTCTATCTGCATAAGCATTAGCATGGAAATTTTCCAACAGATTAAAGTACAATCAAAGCATAAGCATTAGAATGGAAAGGCAGATTAGGGGGAAGAATTAGGATCAGACATTGCTCCTAAGGGGCTAGAATAGTGATTGTAACAAGCTGGCTCTTTGACCCCTCTACTGATGGATATTGTCTATAAGTCACAATTCTCTCTAGTTTTAGCTGTAAGGAAATGCAGAGTTTGGTGGTTTTGTGGGAAAATTTTAGGTAAGGAATTGAAGGGCTCTTACTGAGCTTTTATAGATTCTGCTGTAGCTTTCTAGCCTTATTGAACCATTGCAGTGGTTAGCTTCCAGAGAGGTTCAGTGACTGGAGCTCCCTTTTTATATTGAGCCTTTATTACTATGGTATTGCATATATA
>NW_004524603.1:6322811-6325359 GCF_000260255.1 Octodon degus
TTTTTTGTAAAACCAGGGATTGAACTCAGGCCCTTGCGCTTGCCAGGCAAGCACTTATTCTACTGAGCTATCTCCCCGGCCCCTACATCTTTTGATTATACTTTTCTGCTAGTTGTTCAAGTTAAACTGAGACCTGTGTTAATAAAAATAACATCTAGCTACATATCAAGGTAAGTTAAGTATTCTTACGCATTACTTTGGAACCATGTACAGGACCTCTCAGCTCCTCTACCAGTGTCAGCTTCTAAAATGGGTTACAGTCTTGCTTGACCAGGTGGCTTTCTGTGATATCACGAAAGACTTTGCTCTCTTTGGTGACCCTCCCTTTTGGCACAGTGTGCGTTGGTTGACCCCTGTTCTCCAGGGGCTGGCAATCTCCCTTTTCAGGATGTTGAGTGACTCATCAAAGTTGTAGGCTACTGTGGAAAAGGTGCCCTAAAGTCCTGAGTCCTCACTGACCTTGGGGGATCAGGGCCAAATATTCGCTGCCCTTTTGCCCTAGTTATCTTTCTAGTTTTGGTTTCCAAATCTCAGTGGTCAAACACCCAGAAGAGAAGATCAGCTAAATCAGTATTATATTTTTACAATCTTATCTGGATATCGATTGCCTTCAAATATATAGTATGACCAATGACCTGTTATTTCTTTACCAATCATAGTTGCTTTAGAAGTTGAATCCATGCAGAATATTAACATAACAATTATAAACTTTTACAGGGGAAACTTGGGCTCAAGGGCCACAAAACATTTTAGCACAATGATCATGTACATTATTATCTGTGAAGTACTTAACAGTATAGAATAGCTTTTTAGTCAGTTATTGTCTAATGACAAGATATTAAGTGACATAAAAAGACTTTTACCTAATTTGTTGCCTTTTAACCATTTTTAGTGACATTTAAGTAGAATGTTAATAAATCTTATTTATAGATGTACTTTACAGGGTATTAATCCCTAACCTCCAATCATTAGAGGACATTTTTTGGAATCTAGAGTGTTTAGGTACCATTAACTGTTATAACATAATTATATAACAATCATACAACCAGGAGCCTGAAAACATACCCAGCTCGTCTATGTGGCTGTCTCATGCTGCACTGGCCTGGACATTTCATCACAAATAGCTGAAACACAAGTTAGGGAATGCCAGGTGTTTGAGCCTAAAAAATTTACCACCATACATAGCTGTAACCAGGAAGGTACCAATATGATAAGCTGTTTTTCAGTTATGTATCTTTAAGGACAGGTTAGGGGGAAAAGTCATGCCTAGACTTTGCTCTTAAGGGGCTAGAATAGTGATTGTAATCAGCTGCTTCTTTGACCCCTCTGCTGATGGAAATTATCTATAAACAAGTGTCTCTAGTTTTAGCTGTAAAAAGGTGAAAGTTTGGTGGGTTTGAAGGCCTGTATACTTGAAAAACATGGATACACTTAATATACTTGTCTTAGTTACTCTTCTCTCATTGCTGGGACAAATACCTGACACTCAAAGCGAAGGAAGGAAAGGTTTATTTAGCTCAGTTTGAGGAGGTTTCAGTCCATGCTCCGCTGGCTACAAGGCAAACGACAGCAGCTCATGGCAGCAGAAAACAATGAAGAGCAGAGGAGGAGTGGCAGCTGCGGCGTCCATCAAGCCTCTCTCTTCCTTCTAAAGACGGGCGCTCCACGGCAAAGATCATGGCTCCTCCGAAGACTGGGACTTCTCCAAGGAAGCGGGGCAGGGCGGCCAGGAAGCCTTCCTCAGCTCCTTTATGTACACTTTCCATGCTGAGTCACTCTGAGGCACCCCTGGCCCTAGGGTGGAACCCATCCCACCCCAGTGCTGGCCCAGTAGCGCCCCAGGTTGGGCCCTGCGCCTCCCCCGTGCCGGGAAGTGCTGGAGCCAATTCAACCAAGTTGACACAATGTATCAACTACCACTATACCATAATGAGAGTCACAGCTATACAGAAACCTTTGCATTTACTTATTTTTTATACTTACAGCAAATTTGAGACTCTTTAATAGGTTTTATAAGGGGCAACTATATTGACTAGAATTAAGGACATCTTTACAGATAAGTTTGGGAGCAGTATTCATGATAGTAAATAGACATTACTCAATATACAAGTGTATGTCACTTCTATAGTGACAAAATGCTTATTTAATCAATCCAGTAGATGTAGATCAGATTTAAATATCAGCACCAAATTTATTTTTTTAATTTTTTGTATTGTAGGACAAGATGCACAGGGTGTACAGGGTCTCACTGTGTACATTGTGACTTGTAGTGATCCTCTTGTCTATAGCCTCCCAAGTGCTGGGATTACAGGCACCCATGCCCGGTCTCAATCGCAGGCTTGGTGCGCCCCCAGGGCGGGGCTGGCACGGCAGGCCCCGGGAATTGAGCTCCCAGCCCTTGCATCTGCCTAAGTGCCTGAGCTATTTGGCTGGCCCAGGACAAAATTTAAAGAGATGTCAAATTCTGACCAGTTTATATGGTTAAGGTCTAAATGTATATTGCATAAAAGAGAGCACCAACTTAGTACTTTTATATATTAAATTTACA
>NW_004524603.1:6325495-6330080 GCF_000260255.1 Octodon degus
TAATCATGAACTGATTATTGTGAAAACATTCCATAGGTTAACACTTACTCTCTAACTCTTTGTTTTGAGGTCCCGGGGAACAAACTCAGAACCTTGCATTTGCCAGGCAGGTACTTATGCCACTGAGCTATATCCCTGGCCCTTAGTCTTTAACTCTTAAAGCCCCGTTTTATTGACCAAAAGACTAATAATGAGGACACCAGACACTTATTTTAGTAAAATATAAAAACCTTTGGTTTTATATCTAGTTTTTAAAATTTAACCCAACATTTCAGTATGCTAAGAAAACCTTACCAGGGAGATACCTCAGTAGAATAAGTGCCTGCTTGGCAAGCACAGGGTCCTGAGTTCAATCCCCAGTAACACACACACACACACACACACACACAAAACCTTATTCCTCTAGACATAGAAAGCTTAATCTCTTAGTTGTAGCCAACTTAAAAATATCTTAATAGTTTTAGATGACTCCTGAGCATTATTGAGGACCAAATAATATCATTTAAACATTTTAAGCTATACATATTATTGACCAAGAAAAACCTCTTAAATTATTATAGCAAACAATTGACATTGTATTGATAAAACCAATCTCTTGATATTATCTTAGTAGCTAACATGCTGGATGGAAGTATGTTTCCAACTGTTTTTTTGTTTGTTTGTTTTGTTTTGTTTTGTTTTGTTTTTCAGAACCGGGGATTAAACTCAGGCAGTTATGCTTTCCAGGGAAGCGCTTATTCCACTGAGCCATATCCCCGGCCCCTATATTACCAACTTTGAAGTCATCTTTATTCTCACCAAGTGATTTAAATTAGTCTACTGTTAAGCTATATGCACCACAAGCACTTGAGGTAATGTCTTCAGTGTTTATCTAGAAAGCCAACTTAAGTAGAACTTCTGGAGATCATGTGTGCTTGCCACCTTCTGGGAGACAGGAGGGGGACCCAAGTGTGGATTACCACGGAGGTCACTGCTCTAAGAGTGTTTCATAGACCAAAATGATGATGTGGTACACAATAATAAGATAAGCACAACATGGGTCAAACAATAATCAACCAATGAAATTATAAACATAGCTATTTAATTAATATTGATCCACAAGCAAGTAGGTCACTCATCAAGGGTGCATGGAAAGGAAAAAGGCACATTTTGGAAAGGGATAGATCCAGATGTTCTGGTCACGCATCTGGTGACTGATGTCTATATGGACTTTACAGGACCAGTTGAAACCCATTACATGAGATTACTCATGTACCCAATACATGAGTATAATCTCATGTTATTGCTTATTAATATCAACCTAAATCATAATGTAACATTTATGTTATCAAACTTTAGGGCTTTTATTTGTAAGTTTTATATAAGCCATCAGGGTGCTGGGGAGATAGTTCAGTGGCACAAGTGCCTGCCTGGCAAGTGTAAGGTCCTGAGTTCAATCCCCCCATATCACAAAAAATAAAATAAAATAAATATGCAAGCCATCAGTCTTCATAATTAACATTTTAAATATAAATCAATTATATTTATAAAAATATAAATATAATTATAAATTAATTGTAGTATATAATATATATTTATAGTATAATTTATATAAAATAAATTAATTATACCTTGAAAACCCATATAAATGATCTTTCCATGGAAATCTCAAAAAGTTTGTTGAACTAAAAAATAGTTTTTTTCTTAAAGGAAGCAGCTTCGGGGCTTTAACTGGTTATCACCACACACTGAACAGACAGACACACGCAAGATGGTTACATTTCAATTACAGTGTGCTCTCAGATGCATTTGGCGAGTTGAACTCTGTGAGCCCTTTTGCAGTATTTATGTCTGCAACTATAAGCAAACTAGTCAGAACACTTCTTATAGGACATCAGTTAGGAGATTTCTTGTAATAAGAGTCAGAACAAAAACCCCTTTTACATCTGTGAGAGCAAGTAAGGATCTTGTTTAGGGAGAGCCTGGGCCCCAGTAGGAGCTAGAAGTTCCCCCTTGCTCTCTTCTCTGGTATTTTAAAATAAACAGTATGATATTCATCTCCCAACGTAATAGCAACCTGCAGTGCCAACTTGTTTCTCTAGAAGTCAGTTGAGTAGAACAACAACATTACATCTTCCCTGTTGTAGGTCTGAGCAAATCCCCTAAAAACTTCTATGTACTTATTGAAATTGCCTCAAAACTTTGACAGATCTCATTTGACCTATTCACAGTTTCTGAGAGCAAAGAATACCTGGACGCAGGTAGGACCAAATTCTTCCCCCACCTCCTATAAGGGATATTGTCCTTCAAGAGACTGAACAAAATCAGACAGAAGTGAATACAGTATGGTAGAGGCTTCAGTTAGGGCTGGCTTGGTGTCTCATTCCTAGGTTCCGGAGAACCTAGTGGTACTAATAGTAGATGCGTCAGATTGTGCCTTAAAGGCCAGAGGTGCCCTGTTTTCTGGCAGCCAACATCTACACCTGGAGCACAAGTCAGGGCTGTCTCTTAATGCAAAGAAAATCTGAACATGTGTGTCTTAGTTTCTTTTGTTGCTGAATCAAAACAAGTGAAGGGAGGAAAGGTTTATTTAGCTCATAGTATATAGAGATTTTAATCCATCATTAGCTGGTTCCAAGGCAGGGTGGCTTGGCAAAGGGGCATTGCAGAAAACAACTTGTGGTGCCCACAGGCAGCAAACACAGTAAGGGACCTTAACAGCATCCTTCTTCCCCTTTTAATTTCCCCAGACTACTTCGAGTGGGCAGCTTTTGCACTCTAATCCTAGTGTCTGCCCTTGAGCCTAGCATTGCACCATGAATCAGTTCCAGCATCACCCACTCTAGCTGCAGCCAGCTCTGAAAAAGCCTCTCCTATGGCTGCCTAAGGCCTTGGGAGGACATCTAGACACAGCCCCTAACAACACGGTACCTCTGACCATTCTCTCTCTCCCTTGCAGTACAACTCGCCGTGAAATGGTGTCCTGAACAATACTTCCCTCACATTTCACTTTGCCTCTAGGGGCCAGACAGACCATGCCAGGGTGCAGAAAAAATATTACATAGCTCTTTCTTAATATGTGAGTGTTAAATTCTAGTGCTTAAGAATGCATTCCCAGAGGCAGGCATGGTGGCACATGCCCAGCACTCGGGAGGCTGAGGCAGGGGGATCGTTGTGCATTTGAGGTCAGCTGGGGCTACAAAGTGAGCTCAATGCCAGTCTAAACTGTATAGTGAGACCTTGTCTCAAGAAGACAAAAAATGAAAGAATTCATTCCCAGCCTGGCAAGCATGAGGTCTAGAGTTTGGTTCCTGGTACAAAACAAAAAGCCCCATAAAAATTCATTCCCAAGAGATCCAGTCCTAGCCCAGGCCCGTGAGTGTGTGGGAGAGCTTCAGGCTACACCGCACTGGCAGGACCTGCCAGTCCAAGCCCAGGTGCAGCGTGGATGAGACCCTCTTCCACCCCCTTGGAACACCCCCATGACTCTGCAGCACCCCCCCACCCCGCCCGCCGTGTGAAAATTTCTGCCACATTCTAGGGACCCCCAGATCCAGACCTACCCCAGACCCGGTGAGTGTGTGGGAGAGCTTCTTCTCCCCCCTACTCCACCTTGTGCCTGCCAAACTCAGTTCAGGCCTGGCATACAGGCCTGAGATGAAACCCTGCAGCTGCAATCTATACAGAGAGAGTAGGGGACAAAACCACTCAGCTAGTCCAGGAGCAGAACATCTTACCAGAGGGGCAAAACAGGTTCACTCCAAGAGTGGCAGCAGGCAGGAGCTGAGCACAGCAGCCAGACCCAAGCCAGGCACAGCTGGATAGGTCCAACCTTTGTAGATTTGCACCTGAACATCAGTAGGTGCTAAGGTTATAATTGCACCAAAGCTCTACAACAAAGGTCAGAAGACAGTGCTACACAAAATGACAACGAGAAAGAACAAAATGCAATCTCAGACCTCAAGCCCGCCCATAACAAGTGCAGCAGACACTAACACAGAACAAATTGGGAATCACACAGCTGAAATCAGTGAATCAATAGCTTCTGAAATAAAGAAACAACTGCAGAAAGGTATAGAGGAACTCAGATTGGAAATGAAAAAAAGAATTCCCTGAATTAATAGCATCTGCATTAAAGAATCAAATGCAGAAACATATGGCGGAAAACCCAGTGTCTACCCAGAACAAGTGCAGAGGACACTAGCTCAACTCAAATGTATGAATTAATAACGTTGATAGTAAATAAGCAACAGCAGAAAGTTATAGAGGAACTCAGAGCGAAATTCTTTTCTGAAATAAAAAAAAGAATTCTCTGAACTCATAGCATCTGAAGTAAAGAATCAACTACAGAAACATAGGCAGGAAACCCAATCTGGAAAAAACACTGCAGTAAAAGAATTAATAACTGCTTCTAAAGAAGATATTGATAAAAAATAGAGGAGATTAGAAGAATGATGGATTCCTTGAATGAGCAATACAGGAAAGAAATAGATCGCAGCAAGCAGAGTCAAAGAGATATAGAGGAATTTAAAATCTCAATCACAAGCTTGCAAAACCATTTAAGTGAAAGTGAGGACAAGAGTTTCAGATCTTGAAGATGCTGGTG
>NW_004524603.1:6344245-6375694 GCF_000260255.1 Octodon degus
AAGGTCTTCTCTCCTGTTCAGGGTCAGTTAATGAGACAGTTTGCACACACCCTAAGTCTGCGAAAGTGAGAGCAGGGAATAAAAACTAAGATCGCTTCCTTCCCAATAGAGGATCAGACCAGAAAGAAACTGAGGCAGAACAGGCTTGACAGTCCCATCCATGAGGGGATATCTGTCCCAGTGAATCCTGACTCCCAGATTTAAGGATGGCTGCTATCAGGGCCTAGACCCACGCAGCTGCTCCATGCCAGACACTGACACGAGAAGAAGCTTCATTGGGCGGCGATGCACCAGGCTGTCCAGTGGACCCAGACAGCCCCGAACAAAGCAAAACGCGGGGCTTTTAAGGAGCTTTGTGGGGAGGGTGTTCGCAGTCCAGCCAGGATGTCTGCTTGAGAGCCAGTTATCTTCACAGGGACATCTGTGCTGTGAGTCAGGGCACAGGAGGTTTTCTGCTCTAGCACGTCCTCAGGGCGGGGAGCATGTCTCTCTTGACCCAGCAGCAGCCACACTGGTTGTTTATTTGGCTGAGGGGGTCCCATACTCTTAGGAGGCCATTTTATTTCCTATAGAGACTAGATTGCATCCAAAATCCATTTCACAAGATTTTCCAAATTCACATTTTGGTTAATGTTTCAAAGTCTGCTAGTGGGGGCTTCAGTGTTAACCCAGCACCACTGTCTAAAGTAAGGCAACAAACAATATTCACCAAACAAGTCAAGCAAGTCCAGCAAGGAATACAAGCAAATTCACCAACTAGTAAGTCTCTGTGCAACATATATAAAACAGGAATACAAGGCCCTGCCTGCAAATATAAAATGTCCCATTAAAGAAACATCATAATTTTCCCATCCTCTCAACTTAAATCTGCCATCACAAGGAATAAGCAAATGACAAACAAAAGCAAACACTGGGGATATAACTCAGTAGCACAGTGCCGGCCTGGCAAGCACAAGGCCCTGAGTTCGATTCCCAGTACCAAAAAAAGATAATTTTTGCTTGCCTAGATGAGTCACAATCCAGAATCAATTCACAATATTTAGGGATGCACTAAAATAGGAGAAAACACTCTTGCCAGGGATGTGGCTCAGTGGCATAAGTACCTGTCTGGCAAGGGAAAGATCGTGAGTTGAAGTTCCAATGCAAAAAAAAAAAAAAAAGCAAACTCTTACCTCTTTCTAATTATCTCAGTGGGACCACCAAATGATAGAGGAGAAATATAACTCTCAACCTGTCAAATGTCACTTATGCCACCACCCCTGGCTTGTCTTGCATATAATGGTTGCCCTCGTTCATTACATCCTATTTTGAGACCCTCTCCTGCTTAAAGTTATTGCTTTTGTTGTATATAATCTATGATTTAAAAAAAAATTTTTTTTTTTTACACCAGGAGTTGAACTCAGGACCTTGTGCTTGCCAGGCAAGTGCTTATTCTACTGAGCTATCTCCCTGGCCTTATATGATGTTTAGATTTGTCAGTGTGATCTTCAGTAGCTTTATTCCTTTTTAGTTCTTTCTTTCTTTTTTCTTTCTTTCTTTCTTTTCCTTTTTCTCCTTCATGAGTTTGGTGTTCTACTTGCTAAAGTATAATTTTTGAAAGTTTTTTTAAAAAACAAGGGTATGTTAGAAATAAATGCTTATATGCACTATATGCAAGTGTCTTCTGTGAATGATTGTTTAGCTAAGTGGAACATTCTAGGTTGCATTTTCTTTTCTACTTTTAATATTTTATTCCATTGTCTTCTGATTTTCATTTTTGCTGTTGAAATGTCTGTCTTTGCATATGATCTGTCCTTTCTATCTGCAGCTCTTTATCTTCTAATAGCCTCTCCTTCCTACTATACTTCCTCTTAGAGGAATTTGTTTTGATGTATGTTGGGCCTCTATTTTCCCCACCTTTCCTAGCTACTCCTTCATTTTATGTATGTATGTATGTATGTATGTATGTATTTATTTATTTATTTTGTGTGTCCAGCTCAGCCCACCAGGGGGCGGGGGCTGGCTGGCATGTGGTGCTGGGGGATTGAACCGCAGTCCCTGTGCTTTGCTAAGCTTGTTCTAAGTAGGTGCTTTAGACCATTGAGCCATCTCACCAGCCCCAGAGAAAGAGTCGGGATGGGGGCACGAACCGGTGACCTCACACTCCACAGCCCAGCGCCGAGACTGCCGCGCCAGGTTGCCGCCTTACTTCTTCATTCTTCATCATTTTTTAAAGATTTATATTTCTCATCATTACTAAAACTTTCTTTGGCCTTGTCGAATTTGTGTTTAATCTATTAATTAAAGGATTGATGTTAGTGACTATATTTTTCATTTTAGATAAATATCCTTTTTTAAAAAAACTACACATTCTTAGATCCTTATTTTAAATAGTTTTAACCATCCTTACTTTAGCCATCTGATAATTTTTCCTGAGAGTGTTTTTCTGGATGGTTTCCACTAATAGTTGATTGGTTCTTGTTTATTTTATTATAGCCATCCCTCAGCATCCACAGAGGATTGGTTCCAGGCAGTGTCTGAGGATATGAAAAACCCAAGGATGATCAAGTCCCTTCCATAAAGTAGCACAGTATTTTAATAGAATTTATGCAATTCTCCTGTGTACTTTAAATCATCTTTAGATTGCCTGTAATACCTAATACAGTATAAATGCCATGCAAATCATCTTTATACCAAATTATTTAAGGAATAACCACAAGATAAAAGTCTGCACGTGCTTAGGACAGAAACATGCTTAGTGCAGACAATATTTTAAATTTATGAATTGTTCAATCCACAGATTGTGACGGATAGGACCAACTGTATTTTGAACTGGGAGCCTGTTGCAGTTGGGTTGGATCAGTGGGTATCCCGTGTGGCCTGGCAGAGGGGAAGCCATTTACTCTGTGTTTGCAATTCTAAGATATATATTTTTTCTTTTTTGTTGTACCTGGGATCGAACTTGGGACTTTGCACTTGCCCAGCAGGCGCTTATGTCGCTGAGCTGTCTCCCCCGCCTTCTCGCCTCTTCTATGTGTTCCACTAGAGTCACTGTTGCCGGAGCAGGCCTACTATGTGTGAAAGCAGTTCTGTCATGGTAAGTCCCAGGGGAATGCCCTTCGTCCCAGGAAGAAGAAGACCTGTCTCCTCGCGCTGCGCCCCTGCACCTCACCCGCTAAGGGCCTGACTTTAGATGCGAGGAGGGGGGCCTCCTTGCGTGTTGCAGTACCCGCGTCTTCCTGCAGGGGCGCAGAGGAGGCGGAGCTGGACCTGCCCACCGTCCCTGACTGCCAGAAGCTTGTTTCCAACCTCAGCGTGCATCCACCTGTTTATCAAGCCTCCCTAATGATCTAAGGATGTGGGATCCCAGCCTGGCCCCAGTGTGCAGATCACGCACGCACCATTTCAAATCCTGCAGATACCATCAGCTTTGTCCCAGGTCTCGGAAGAGATCATTCCTGCTCTTCCTAATCTGCATTATAATCCCCTGGGTGACTTGGAGGGTGCCTTAATCTATTTTGTGGCTCCAGGTATGAAATTGTGCATTCATTGAAGTCATTAAAAAAAAAAAAAAGGACAGGAGGAAGATTAGAATTTTTTTTTTTTAAACCAGGAATTGAAAAAAAAAAAAAAAAAGAAAAATAAAACCAGGAATTGAACTCAGGATCTTAGGTGTGCTGGGCAGGATCTTTGGTGTGTGTTCCAGAGCTATATCCCAGCAAGAGTTATTGGTTTAATAAGAGTTGTGAACCCAGGACGAGGAAGAGCAGACTCAGGCCCCAAGACTGTGTGCTTGGAGAGAATGTGGATCTTGATCTTCTTGTCAGATACTCTCCCTGAAGGGTGTGGGCCACCTACCGAGGTTGAAGGATGTCTGGGCCATAAGAGGCAACCCCCTTCCAGAAAGGGCAGGGAGCTGCTCCAGAGAGAGGAAACTGTTGCTTGTTTTGCAGGGAAATAAAATTGTAGTGAGGCAGGCTCCAGGAGGCCTAGCCTGAACAACACCAGCAAGAACATTGTATAGGACTGTTGGGCATAGCTGAGCTCATAAGAGGAATCACTCACAGCCACATTAGCAACAGGGGGCATAGCTCAGGGGTAGAGCATTTGACTGCAGATCAAGAGGTCCCCGGTTCAAATCCGGGTGCCCCCTGCTACCCTATAACTTTTCTCACTGGGGTTTGTGTTGAAGATTCAACTCTGGTACCTAAATTTAAGACCTTGAACCTCTCCAAATCTGGAAAAATTCAAAAGTAATATAGACCCAGAGACTCCAGATGAAAAATTCCTCTAATTCTAAATTTTTGTTTCATATCTAAAGGATTTTGTTCGGTGTAACCTGCTGTAGTTTCATTTCTTTCGGCATGTTTTCGTGACCTCCAGACAGTGGTCCTGGTGCAGTGAATGTTTAGCCGGCTCTCCGTGGGCATTTGATATGTAGCGAGTTCCAGTTTCGTGGTATAAGTCATCCCACCACAGCCAATTTCAAGATACAAATATGACATCACTGAACATGGACTTGGAAGGTCTGATTTGTGCTGCCAGCTGGCACAGGGACGCCACTGTTCCCGGCCAGCGTCCTTGTGGAAGCAGGGGCTCTTCAGCCCTGCTCTGCGATTGGCGCTTCCTACCACCCGAGCAGTCACGCTCACGTTTGAGTCCTGGTGGATCCCAGACGCAAGAAAGACAAAGCTGGACAAGAAGGGTCTATGCGAAGCCAAACAGCCCAGTAACGAAAAGATCAAGCAGTGACAAGGATGGCTGAACAAACAAAGGGAAGCCATTGGAAACCTTTGTTACTAGCAATATGCTAGTGATGGTCTAACAGTCCTGACTCAAAGCTCTCAGGAATGCAAGATAAAATACGGCAAACACCTATCCTAGATGAGTTCAGCCTGGGTGTGTTGAGACAAGTTAGCACTGACATTTTCATAGCCACAGCAAGAAGAATACAACATAGCAGGGGGCACCCAGATTTGAACCGGGGACCTCTTGATCTGCAGTCAAATGCTCTACCCCTGAGCTGTGCCCCCTGTGCTAAGAGAGCTGTGAGCAATACCCGTCATGAGCTCAGCTGTGCCCAACAGTCCTATATAATGTTGCTGCTGGACCTCCCGCCTGCCTCGCTACAATTTTATTTCCCTGCAAAACAAGCAGCAAGTTCCCCTCTCTGGAGCAGCTCCCTGCCCTTTGTGGGATGGGGTTGCCACTTACAGCCGAGACACCCTTTATTGTTGGTAGGTAGCCCGGGCCCCTCAGGGCGAGTATCTGACAAGAAAATCAAGATCCGCATTCGCTCCAAGCACATAGTTTTGGGGCCTGAACCTGCTGCTCCTCACCTTGGGTTCAGGACTCTGTTACTGAACCAATAATTCTCCAATTTTCCTCCTGTCCCTGTTCCTTTTTAAATCAGTTTGACAAATGCACAATTTCATATGTAGAGCCGCATGATAGATTAATGTGCCCTCCAGGCCGTCCAGGGGACTAGAATGTAGATTTAGAAGAGCAGAAACGTGCTCTTCGGAGACCTCGGGCAAAGCTGATGGGATCTGCAGGATTTGAAATGGCGCGTGGTGTGCTCCCCGGGGCCAGTGCTGGGACGCTAAATCCTCGGAGATCTTTTGGAAGTTTGGTAAACATGCAGGTGCTGGCTGAGATTAGAAACAAGCTCCTTTGGAAGCGGGTGGGGGGTGTCTCTAGCTCTGCCTCCTTTGCGCCCCCGCAGGAGGACATGGGTACTGCAACACGCCGGGAGGGCCTGGTTTGGACCGGTGGAGCCAGCCAGGGTCAGCCAGAGCAGGCTGGGGCAGCGCGTTAAACCCTGCACGTGGTCACTGGCCCTCTGAGCTCCACTCTAGACCAATGGTTCCTAGTTTTAATGCGCAGCTGAGGCTCAGGAAGCAGATCCGGTGGGAGAGGGGAGCGTTCCAGAGGACAGTGAGAAACAGGTATGTGGAGTGCATGCACATATTTGTGCAGCAAAAGACACTGTCACCCAGCTCTTGGGGGGCTGGAAACAGGCGGATCACTACGAGTCCTACCTAGTAGTGAGACCCTGAACACCCTGTAGACACTTCCCTAAAATACAAAACAAGAAAAGACACTGTCAACAGGGTAAAAAGATCAACCCACAGAAAGAGTGACAATACTTGTGAATCACGTATCTTATAAGGAATTGGGACCTGGAATATACAGTAATTCCTAAAACTCAACAGCATAACAACCCAACCAAAAAACAGGCTTCAGCCTTGAGTGGTCATTTACCCAAAGAAGATATGCAAATAGTCACAGTCATGTGAAAAAATGATCAACATTCAAAATCACTAAGGGAATGCAAGTCAAGACTACAAGGAACCTTGTACACAGTAGGGTAGTGTCTTGGTTACTTTTCTCTTGTTACTGAGACAAAATACCTGACACCCACAATGAAGCAAGAAAAGGTTTACTTAGCTCATAGTTTGTGGAGGTTTCAGTCCGTAGTCCACTGGCTCCAAGGCAGGGTGGCACGTGGCACAGGAGCAGCAGTACATGGCTGCGGAAGACAGCAGAAGCAGCAAGAGCAAAAGGAAGAGGAGCCAGCCTCCTTCCCTCCCTTGTTTTGTATCTAGCCAGGGAGATGGCTCTGTCCAGACTGCTGGGATTAGGGCGACGCCAGTCCAGTCAGTGGGCGATCCGGCCATCAAGCACCCTCAGTCCCAGCACCCTTAATTCCAGCATTGCACTGGGAATTAATCATGGGCTCTAGATTCAGCTGCTTCAGAAAAGCCCAAGAATGGCTGCCTGAGGCTTGGAAGGGACATCTAGACACAGACTGTGACAGATGGCCACTACTACAAAAGCAGAAAGTGTTAATGAGGGTGGACAAATCGGAATCCTTGTATACCACAGTTGTTATGAAAAATTGTGAGGCCACAGTGGAAAACAACTTGGCCATTCTTTAAAAAGTTAAAAATACAGGGCCAGCCAAATAGCTCAGCGGATTAAAGCACCTGCTTAGGCAGACGCAGGGGCCAAGAGTTTGATCCCTAGGCCTGCCGTGCCAGCCCCACCTCCGGGGCACGCTGAGACAGCGATCGAGACTGGGCGTGGTGGTGCAGGCCTGTAATCCCAGCACTTGGGAGGCTGTAAACAGGAGGATCACTACGAGTCTGATCTACACAGTGAGACCCTGTAGACCCTGTAGACCCTGTCCTAAATAAAAAAATAAGTAAATAAATAAATACAAATAGAATAACTGCAGAATTCAGCCATTGTTCTTTGGATATATATATCCCCAAGTTGAAAGTGGGGTCTTAAAGCGATACTGCTGCACCTGTGTTCACAGCTGCCTTCTTCACAATAGCTGAAGTGCAGAAGCAGCCCAAGCGTCCAACAGGTGACTAGGTAAGAGAAAGTACAGGCTTGCCAAGAAATTTTACTCAGGCTTGAAAAACAAGGCAGGAGGCATTCTGAGCTGAGATTCAGAGCCTGGGGGGTGGCCTAGCCTCAGGCTCCAGGGTCAGGGTGTGCTTTGACAAGAGACACACATCACACGTCAGCTCTGTGGCGGGAATCTGACCGTGTTCCTACCACAAGTCTTCATTTTAGGAGCACAAGTGACACAGTACGGGGCCAGAATTTAAGGAGCATGGACAAATTTGCGAAGTAATTAATGTGGAGACAGCATAGAGCAGGGCAGGATTCACAAACTGTGGGCAACAGTGCGGCTCAGGCAAGTCTAGCAGTCAGGAATCCAACTGGGTGGCACCGACCTGTGAGGATGTCCTGCCACAGACTTTATTCCCAAGCTGGGTCTCCCTGTGCCGGTACTGGTGGGCTTGCGGCTGCGGCGCGCACAAGTCCATCCGAGAAGCAGGAGGCTCAGCCCCGGGGGAGGAGGGGTGCACAGGAGTGGAGGAGCCTCTGGTCGATTTGTAGCTTGTGGACCAGGGTCCGGCTGTGAACATCTACAGGCTAACCAGGGGTGAATAGGGCTCACAAACCACAGCTCTGAGTGTGGCAGCACAGGTGAAAGGCGCCGGGAAGCCCCAGCTTACCAGGAGGGGGTGTAGCTCAGGGGTAGAGCATTTGACTATAGATTAAGAGGTCCCTGGTTCAAATCTGGGTGCTCTCTGTTGATACTTTAGTTTACTGAGCTGTAAACTTGGGTGCTTCTTGTACCTCACTGAGCTATAGGATGATGTGCTGTGTCCAAACACAGAAAGACATGAGTGGTTTTTGCCTACCATTGGAATGGTCCTGAACTAGTTTCCATAACGTGTTTCTGGGCCAAGGAGATAGCACAGTGGCATCAGTGCCTTCCTGGCAAGTACAGAGTCCTGAGTTCGATTTCTGATACCAAAGCAAAACAAAAAATCAGCTAATAATGTGTTTCCCTGTTGTCCAATCCTTAAGCATGTGATTCCTGTAACATATCTGCTCCTGTACAGTACTTCACCTGGATTAGGTCTGGGCCACAGACAGAAAAGTCTTAATGTTTAGAGTTCTCTGGATCAACACGAGCCTCCCCTAGTGGAAGGCAGCGGTCTACTCCTCACCTTGGCAGCCACTGTGGGTTATGAAGGGCAATTAAAACTAGGGTGCCCTTTGTGCAAGGGACAGGGCTGTTCTGACATCTTGAAATGTCATCATACACCTGGGGCCCAAAGTACGAGAAATGCTCTCATTGTCCTGCATTCCACAATGAAAAATAGCTTTGTTATCCTGGCGTCTACATCTCATTTATTGAAGGAACTCAGACTGAGCTATAAGCAGGCTGGGTAGAAAACAGCCCATCAGAGCTGGCAGCGTCCTCTGGGTCGCAGAGCGGTGACTCAGCTGGAGAGTGGCCTCTGGTCGGTTGGTGGTGGGTCTACAGCACACTGTGGCTGTCCCAACACAAGTGACATAGGCCAAGAAGAAGACAAAGCTAGGCAGGGGAAAATGGCTCAGGGGTAGAACATTTGACTGTGGGCCAAGGGTTTCTTGGTTCAAATTCAGGTGCCCCTACTGCTGACTTGCTTTATTGTGGTCATTTTTTCAGGTGACATCAGATACCTGGCAGAAGCCAGAGTCCTCTTTTTAGTGATCTTTGTGTATTTCATATCTTTTTTTCCTGTATTTTAGGGACGGGTCTACAGGGTGTTCAGGGTCTCACTACTAGATTGGACTTGGAGTGATTCTCCTGTTTACAGCCTCCCAAGAGCTGGGATTACAGGTGTGCGCCACCACGCCCAGTCTCAATTGCTGTCTCAGCACGCCCAGGGGCGGGGCTGGCATGGCAGGCCCAGGGATTGAACTCCAGGCCCCTGCCCCTGCTTGCAGGTGCTTTAATCCGCTGAGCTATTTGGCTGGCCCTATCATTTTAACCACTGTAAATTTTCACACCAATACCATGGACGGGCACAGACTAAAAAAAACAACAAAAAACTTCCAATCTGTTTGAGTCATCCAGGAAATTCATTAGACCCACACAGCACCTCAGGGTCCCCTTCAGAGGCTCTGATCTAGTTCTCAGGGAAACCAAGAACTTTTGCTTTGGCCCAACCTTCACCCCACCCCCGCCCCAAGCCCAGTCTACCCCTTTCCTGTCCTCCCAAGAGTCTGTTGAGCAGCTCTCTCCTGGAGCGCAGCAGGTTCTGGGAGGTAAGTGCGCAGAGCGATCTCGGTGCAGACCCCCAGGTGTGTAGTGTCAGTACCTGGGCCAGGGACGTGGCCAGGAAGTGCTGGTCACCATAGAAGGTGGCAGTCAGCTGAGTGAAGGCGGTCAGATTGGTCTAGTAAAAAGGGAGGGTGCAGTACCAAAGCTCTAGAAGCAGAGGTGTCCCCAGGATGGCCAGAGCCACGTGTAGTGACACAGGTTTACAGAGCCTACTACACACACCTAGTTAGCCAGGTGGGGGCATAGCTCAGGGGTAGAGCATTTGACTGCAGATCAAGAGGTCCCCGGTTCAAATCCGGGTGCCCCCTCGCTAGGCTCATTTTTAGATATCACAGAGTAAAACTCCTTGAAGCCACTAATAAAGTACAAGATGGTTGTCACCCATATTGGCCCCTTATGAGCCGTGCAGTGTTTGTTCCACTGTGCGCTAGCTTCCAGAAACAGCCAGTAGAGGGCGCTGTGTGGTCCATGGGGTGGTGCCTGGCTGCTCACGTGGTGACACACATGGGGTCTTCAAGACCACCACCCTGAGGCTCCCGGCAGGGAAACCCAGCCCTTGCAGGAGATGAGCGAGGCTGAGGAGCCCAGCTTTCTTCCCTGGCAAATGCTCCGTCTCTGCAGGAAGCACTCCCTTACCCCCAGTTCCTTCCTCCTGCTCAGCAGGCGTCCCCTAAGGAGCTGCGGTGGTTCCCGGCTTTGTGTGCTAGGAGGATTCATACTCTGAGGATTGAGGACAATGTCTTACCCGTCTATGACCTCAACGTGCGTGACAGGACGCACAGCCAAGAAGCTCCGTGTTTGTTGAGTGGGTGGCTGATGGAGTAAAATAACGAGCGTCTGTCTGAGATTGTGGAGTACGGAGGGGCTCTCCTGGGCCACGCGTAGGTTCCCACGCCAGGGTGGGCCCCTCTTGTCCATGCACTGCGCGTGGATTTAGGGGAAGGACCAGAGTCTGGTGCCTTTCTAGGCATAAAGAGGTGGGTAGCGTCAGCGCAGTCCAGGAGACAGGGGCTAGGGGCGCTACCTAAGGGTGGAGAGGAGAGAGGGGAGGGCAGACCTCATCGAGCGGTTCCTGGAGCAGGCAGTGGATTCAGCGGACTACGAGTACAGATACTCCTCGTGTACTGACTTACCTATCTAACGACAGTGGGGTCTTACAACCCTGCTGCTAGGCCTTGTGGCCCATCGTGTTGGTGTTTTTTTCTTCATAGTTTGGTAAATCTTGTTGATAGATCCTCAGTGTCTTTTATTTCATACACTTTGTTTAGACAGTACTGTGATTTTTTTTGGGGGGGGGTTACTGGGAATCAAACTCAGCACTGTAATTTTGCTGATTGTCCTTTACTTTACAGCACTGTAGATAAGAGTTATGAAGATGAAAGCAAAGTGGTCAAGTTAGTTTAGTTTCTTTTGACCATTTCTTTCAGTGTGCTTTTTTTTTTTTTTTTTTTTTTTTTTTTTTTTTTTTTTGCTGTACTGGGGATTGAACTCAGGACCCTGCACTTGCCAGGCAAGCACTTATTCTACTGAGGAGCTATCTTCCCCGGTTACTCTTTCTTCCTTCCTTCTCCTTTCTTTCTTTCTTTCTTTCTTTCTTTCTTTCTTTCTTTTTTTCTTTCTTTTTTTCTTTCCTTCCTTCCTTCTTTCTTTCTTTCTTTCTTTCTTTTTTTATGAATTAGGGCAGGGTCTACAAGGTGTACAGGGTCTCACTACGTAGATCAGATTGGTATTGATCCTCCTGTTTTCAGCCTCCCAAGAGCTGGGATTACAGGCGCACACCACCATGCCCAGTCTCAATCTCCATCTCAGCATGGCATGCCCCGGGAATTGAACCCTGGTTGCTGCACTCTGCCTAAGCAGGCACTTTAGTCAGCTGAGCTATCTGGCTGGCCCTCTTTTGACCATTTCAGTGTTCTGAATGTCGTCATTGGCCGTCCTGTATACTAGTTCCCATTTAGTGACTGAATTCATTTAATGACCTGGTGACAGGAGTGGGACTGGGTTGTTTGGCGGGGGATAATCCTAGTGATATTTTAGGCGCATTTGCTAAGCATGTTGTGCACACAGACAGCGTTCGTGAAAAGAAAATGTCTTCAAAGTTGGTTTTATTCCTATAGTGCCTGATACTGGGGAGAGGTGAGCGACATGACATTTTCTGGATGCTGGGACAACATAAGACTCCTCCTACATAAGGAGTACCATACAGTCACCAAAAATGGATGGGTTGCCTGTCCTGATGCAGACAGGGCTGATTTAGGGCACAGTGTTAGGCTCCTGGTGGCCACAGAGGACCCAGGTGCACAGCTGTGCCTTAGCGCCAGAAAGACTCATCGGAGCGCTCTTCGTGTTGCGCTCACTTCTAAGGACTGTTTGCTCCCAACAGCTCCTCGGGCGATAATCAAATGGATTCTTTGGAATTAAATCCGTTCTCAGAGAGAAACTCTTCAGGAGTGATGCTTCCTTCGAAGCCCTTTGATATGGAGAAATGTCTCCTATCGTGTGAGTGCACATGCTTGCTCAGGGTTTCTGTGTTATGTCTGAATTGCATCTGCTTCGCAATTGTGACCTTTGATGAGTGCTTTCTACCTCATTTCTGCGCTGTGAGATAGCTTGGACTTTCTGAATAATTTCACCCCTGCCTTGTCAGAAATGCGGGATCAGTACTGGCAGAACCAGTGGATGTGGTGAGTTGTGTGTGCTGCTGTACTTTATTTTAAAAGTTATTGGAGAGCAGGTATTCTTAAGGAAAGCAGATCATTTTCATTGAACTCTTTTGAGAACACGATGGCTAATACAGATATTCCTTGTTTGACAGCTCACCTGGCTAACCACTCTCCAGTCATTTAGCAGATGCACTGTTCAGATGCGCTCGTGACCCAGCACTTGGTCTTTTTTTTTTTTTTTTTCCTTGTAGAACCAGAGATTGAACTCAGGACCTTGCGCTTGCCAGGGCCTTGCAGGTGCTTATCCTACTGGGCTATCTCCCTGGCCCCCGCCACTTGGTCTCATGAGCCACTTTTTTTATACATTTCTCTACATCTTGTTGACAGAGATTATGTGTCTTATTTTGGACAGTACACCTTGTTTATACAGTATGGTAGCTTTTTCTACCCTCCAAGGTATACTGTAATTTGTCTTTCTATCCAAGGTATTTCCCACGGAGTCCAACATGCACCGTGATGGAGTGCTCTTGACCGAGCGCACACTGGTGATCACGGAGCAGGCAGAACCAGCCGATGCGGGTAGAAACCAGAACAGCCCTTGCTTCCTTAGGGTGGTGGTGGGGGTCGGAGGTGAATTTCACCTGCACTGGGAAATTTTCTGGGAATGGCAATGTTGTGTATTTTTGGACTGTAGGTTATACTTCGTATGTTTTTTCAGAATTTATTAGCTAGCACATGTAAAATCCTTGCATCTCTCTAGATCATATGGCAATAAAATTAACATACCTTTTCCATCATCCTGTCCTGACAGACCTATTTTTTATTTTTGTATTTTAGGGAAGGGTCTACAGGGTGTTCAGGGTCTCACTACTAGATCAGACTCGTAGTGATCCGCCTGTTTACAGCCTCCCAAGAGCTGGGATTACAGGCGTGCGCCACCACGCCCAGTCTCAGTGGCTGTCTCAGCATGCCCTGGAGGCGGGGCTGGGATGGCAGGCCTGGGGACTGAACCCCCAGCCCCTGCACCTGCTTGCAAGTGCTTTAATCCGCTGAGCTGTTTGGCCGGCCCTAGTCCTGCCTTTTAAGGACAAATACAGCTAGAATATTGGAGCGTTTTGGGCTTGCAGCGGCATGAGCCAGCTTGGCGTGCTCCCCTTCTCTGTTCTTCCCTGGCTCCACCCTACTCTCCATGAGCCTTCTGGGCAGATGTGCAATGCCACACAGCCTGGCCCAGGCTGCACCCCAGCAGTAGCCATGCCCAGGACGCCTAGTGGCCCTAACAGTGTGCTCACCAGCGACTCTGGGTGTGAGGTTCTGGCCAAGGTACCTACACAGGCCCTGGGAACAGGTCAGAAGCTCCAGGGCCCCAGTGACCCAGAGGGTAGGACTGAGGGCAGAGGGTCCAGGTAAGTGCGTCTTCCCAGGAGAGGCACCGCTGGAGGAGACAGAGAGCAGGGCTGGCTGGACAGAGGTGTGGGGGCGGAGGCTCCTGTTAGCACCCGCTGAGCCAAGCCCGGGTACTCCTGAGCGGCAGGGCTGACTCCAGAGCCCACTGCGTGCGTGCAGAGCTCTTGCCTACACCGTATTCTGGAGAACAAGAACACCTTCCTCTGCAGTTAACAGCCCCATGACTGCCAGCTACCCCCTCATCCTGGAGCACCTGTCTCTGGGGCTTTCTTCTCTGTCACCTGCTTACTTCTGTTTCTTTCTCTTCAAGACCTAGTAGTTGGTAGTCTAGAAAGGGGCTTGTCTTAGTCTCTTTGCAATTGCCATAGCAAAATATCTGATCCTAGGTCACCCATAAGGAAAAGAATCCTATTAGGTCACAGTTGTAGAGGTTGAGAACTCCAAATAGCATAGCACTGGCTTCTGGTGAAGGCTACCTTTCAAGTGTGGTCTGGAATCACAAGGTGGGGCTGGAGGTGGAGAAAGGGAAGGGAAGGAACAAGGAAGAGGAGGAGAAAGAGGAGGAAAGAGGGAAGGGGGAGGGCGGCTGGCATTGTAAGGGAAGTGAGAGACTAAAGAGACTTAAGCAGAGGCCAGCCTCGCTGTTTGACCAAAACCCAGTCTTATCGCCCTAACCCACCCCGGACAGCAGTATTAACCCTTCACAAGTCACCCATCCCAAGGGCCGTCTCTCAAAGGTCCTACCAGTTTCCAGTGCCATTGCACTGTGGACCATTCTTCAACGTAAGTGGGAACAGACCCGCCCCACAGTATAGCAGGTCTTCTTCATACCCCAAAGGACAGAAAGAGCACAGCATTGGTAAGCCCATAGGGCAGTTAGGTGGATCCTAGTGCTCACCTTGAGCTACTTAAACTCTGATCCTCAGTCTTTCTATACGGAAATAGGAATTAGAATAATAGGTTGTAACGGTTGATTGACTGGGTCAACTTGAGAGTTTTAGAAGCTGAACTAAATGGGCTCACACTTCTACTCCTTGGGGTGTAGAGGACCCACCCTGGGGCAGCTTGTCCCGTAGAGACTACAAAAGGTAAATGAGAAAGGACGATGGATGTCAGTCCTTCGGAAGAGCTCCAGTCTTCGCCTTCAGCTCGGACGTCGTCACCTGGCCTCTGGTGCTTACTCTCTGGCTTCCTCACTGAGTCCTTCAACCTCCCAGTATAGACTCTTCAGCCTTCCCAGTGCAGCCCCTTGATGAGTGAGCAGGGGGTGGGTGTGGGGATCCTGGAGAGTGGGAGGGACCTGTCTAGGATAAGTTGAAAAATAAGTTGCTGGTGTTATCAGCTGTCTAGGAGTAAGCAGAAACTTACACTGTGTTGCAGGCATGCTGAGTGTGGCTAGGAGGGTACAAGGCACTCATCAGACACCCCTCGCAGGCAGGGGGCATAGCTCAGGGACAGAGCATCTGCGTGCAGACCAAGAGGCCCATGGAGGGAACCCAGGTAGTCCCTGCTGTGTGTTCTTTTGCTCACAGAAGCTAATTCATATCTGTTGTGCTTTCCTTTATTCCAACTATCCTTCTCCCAGGAGCTGGAAGTTGCGTGCTAACCGTCTGACAACTTGTAGTTGGAAAACCCCCCATCTGTTCCTGCACCCCCGCGTCTCTGGGATTCTTGGCACGTGGCTGCTTTCTTCATGCTTGCATCTAAATTCTCCCACCTACTGGATTTGTAAAGAGAAGCAAGGTCTGTGATGCAGAATTCTTCGGGGCTTTTCCAGGGCAGAGACAGTGACAGATGCAGTGCACTTCCCAGGGATAGATGGCCTTACCTAAGCCCAACATCAGGTTCTTTGTGTAGGGCAGACCCTCTGCTCTGACCCACTATCTCTCCCATGCCTGGAGTGGTGGCTGTAACACGGAGACCCAGGCTCTGCAGTGCCGTCCTACAAATGCCTGCTGCTGAGCACTGGGACACGGTTTCAATTATGGTCCCTTCTGTCCTCACTGAAGGAAGAAAAGCATGGGCTGGGAGCCCAGGCAGGATGGCGTGGGTGGCTTTGGATACAGTTGGCCAGGTGGTGGTTCAACCACAAGGGCACTAGGAAATAGGGTTGGCCACCTTTGCGTACCTGGGCTGATGATGGCATGCCAGGACAGGCCTGGGAAGCTGTGGCACCGAGGGCAGGCCTGGCATTTTCTATAGAGTTGGTCCTGACGGGGAGCTGTAGCTTAATGTTGCTAAGCTGCATGTTACCCCTCAGATGGCATTACTTTGGAAACCTTGGCACCGCAGAGAATACAGCTCAGGTGTGGATCACTTGGCTGCATTTGTTTGCAGAATAAGAGATCCTTGGTTCAAATCCGGGTATCTTCTTATTTACATGTAATTCTGAAAGCTAACTGATCCACACCCATCTTCTGCTGACCCTCAGGAAATGGAAGAGGTCTGCATGCTTTACGGATTCTAGAAAGATCCCACATCCCAGAGCTGGATGACGGTACCGCTGATGTCCCTGTTAGTGCCAGGCTGCCCTCCTGAGCCCACTCTAGTCCCTCAAGGCCCCAAGGCTCCCCTGATGTGGGATCCCCGCTGATTAGTGCTGAAGGCTGGATACCTGACTGCAGGCCAAGAGGCGCAAAGCTGGGGCCTGCTTAGCACTTACTTGCCACGCCAGAAGCGTCCTTTCCTGACGCGTTGTTCAGGTGACTAGGCACTGCTGTCAGAACCCTTCCTCGGTCCTGTGTCGGTTTTCTTTTGTGCCATCAGTTACCTGGTTTTAAAGATTCAAGCACAATTCAAAAGTTTTCAATTCGTTCATGTTTTCAGTTTATGGCATGAAGGGAGGTGCTGGGTCAGAGTTTACCCGGCCGGATCTTGCATCAGGATTACTGGCTGAGCTTGGTAAGTTTACGGATAACCCCTTGTGACGCTGACCTAGGACCACTGCGGGGGAATCTAGAAACTTTTCATTTTGGTAGGTGACATTACTCATATCTACCAATGACATCATAAGGAAAACTGAACGGAACGACAATGAAAACACATAGCCTAAGATCTGTCATGGAAAATGAAAGCAGCAGGCGGAGGGAATTTTATTGTCTCAAATAGTGAGGGGCGTCGGTGGCTGACCTACGCGGACGGTGCTAAATAGAGCTAAGAATCGGGTTGCACATTGCCAGGTTTCCAACTATTTCACTTTTCTATAAATATCTAAGATTTTCCACAATCACTTGTCTCAGCCACAGTTTTGGTAAACACACAGCCGAGCCTAAGACAAAAATGAGTAAAAAACAAACATCGCTGGAAAACTTCTTTGATTTTATGTAAGTGAAGGTCAGCAGCAGGTTACTCTCTAACCCATGGGGAGAGTAGCCTTTTCCTAGGGACTGAGCGAGTCATGGGAAGGCCGTCCAAGGATCCCCGAGGGGCCCTAGGAGTTTTCCATGATTTAGTTCTTGTGGTGAATGTGTGTGTGTGTGTGTGTGTGTGTGCGCGCACACACACAACTTCATCCAGCTGTGTGTGAAGACGATGCACTTTTCTGCATGTAAACCACGTTTCAATGAAAAGTAACTAGAAAGGAAACCATCAGGGACATTCCACATTTCCTGAGTTTCTTATTTGATTCATTTAAAAGTACACACCATATGTGGCCATTTTTTAAACCTGTGGTCATTTTTGACAATCTTTTTGCTCTTCAATTCAGTCTGTGTTTCCCTCTTGTATGGAAGATGCTCTGGTTCACTCCAGTACTTTCACATATGGGGACTTTGAAGGCTGGATTTCAGTGTTACTGTTTTTCTGTCTGTGACGCGTGCTAGCTGATTTCCTTGTGAGCTTTTAACTGGCTCAGCAAATAGTGTGCAGAGCCCACTATGCACCTGTGCTGTTTTACGCATTTTCCCAGCATCGACTCATTTAATGTCCAAAGCACCGCTTCAGGTTTCTACTGTTACAATCCCATCCTACAGCTGGGGCACAGGGTGGGCCAGACCTGCTGCAGTCTGTCAGCTGGAGCCGGGCGGGAACTCAGGCTGTCAGCCTGCTGAGTCCATTCTGTGGACGGCCACGTGACCCTGCTTCTCCTCAGCTGGTGGCACTTCCTGATCCTTCAGTTATCTTAGTTTGGTGCCTTGATGCTTCCCGGGCCCTTACATCACCTTCTATCTTTCGGAGGGCTCGTCCTCCATCGTTCACCATCTGCCTCACTAAGCTCGGGGAGTTGGACGGTACATCCTTCAGCATAGAGTGTAATTTTGTGGAAAGTGCCCCAAACTGAGAATTGGGCCAGCGGGGTCAGAGTGACTGTCAGGACCTGTGTCAGGAAGGGCCCCTCAGATGGCTGGAGGCTTTCTTCATAGGCTCTGCTGTGAAAGTCACCGCCATGACTCTGAGGATCATTCTAGCAGCCAGTGGCAACGCTGCTGCTAGCAGCAGGACTGAAGCTGGGAGGACCCTGGCTCTAAGTTCTCAGGAGGGCATCTGTGTCCTATTAATACCCGGGGTGGGGGTCAGAGAGATGGCTCAGTAGAATAAGCGTTTCCCTGGCAAGCACAAGGGCCTGAGTTCAATCCCCAGTTCCACAAAAAAAAAAAAACAAAAAAACAAAAAAACACTGGGGTGGGGGTGAGTTTTGTCTACTGCAGCCCCGGCACCTCTGAAGCGCTCCCGCCTGGAAGTGATCACTCCAGTTACAGTGGCCAGGGTGTGGCTTTAGACATGAAGATATTAATCCTTACACTGGCCAGAGGGGGCTCTGCTCAGAGGTAGAGCATTTGACTGCAGACCAAGAGGTCCCCAGGGCAAATTTGGGGGCCCCCTACTCACCACTAGTTCTGACACTTTAGATACAGGCCTGAATTTCAACTCTTTAGTAACATCAGAGTAAACATTTCATTTTATTTTTTGTTGAACCAGCAGATGGTGAGGCTTTCCTATGTTGATTCTTAACCCCTAGTTTAAAATGGAATACGGGAGGAGTCTGTAAAGTGCCTTTCCCAGGCCCCGCCCCAGACCTATTAAACCTGAGATGAGAAGGGAGCAGGGCGGAGCCGCAGCTACAGCTCTGGGGACTTCTAGGCTCAGCAAAGGCTGAGAGCCAGCTGTGCACAGGACTTCCGGCAGGTTCTGGGCTCTTGCTCGTTGTCACCATCTTGGGTTCTGCGAAGAGCCACCCCGGGCAGCAGACAGCTTTGCTTCACCTCACACCACTGCCCGCATCGTGTGGTTGCGTGGTTGTCATGGGCCCCTCTGAGCTGCACGTGACCCCGCCACAGCTCCCTCCACTTTTTCATCTTCTGCCTTTGGAAGTGCAGCCTGAGCCAGTTTTTCAGTTTCTCTTCTTTGACAATCAGGGCACTTTCAGGAGGGAGTGTGACACAGGGGAGAGGGGGCTCCACACCAGGAGCCCTGAGTGCCTCTTACAAGGCTGCAGGCCTGCTGGCCACCTCCAGGACTGGCTGGGTGACAGAAGCCCTCTCCCTGCACAGTCACAGGCTTTTCAAAGGACAGAAGGAGGCTGGCAGGTTGGGGTCAAGAGGAACATGGGGCCTCATGGGACCACCAGCATCTACAGGATCAGCGAGAGCTGCAGTCCCCTCTCTCTGTGTCCCTCAGGAGGCGCCCTTGCCACCTCCCTCCTACACCACCATCTCCCTTCCTCAGGGAAGAGGCTCCTCACCTTCCTGGCTGCGTGGAGGACTTCCTAGCAGAGCAGGCACTCTCCCGGGAGAAACAACAGAGCCTTTCTCTGCCTATGGCGCTGTCCCCACGACTGACTTCTGAGCGCTTCTCTGAGTGAGGAGGCCAGTTTATCTCCTTTTTACCACCAGCTTTGACACAGGCTTTGGGGGTACTTGGGCATCTGCATTCTCACCCTGACCTTAATCCCTTCACATCCGTAATCTCCAAGAAATTGAGAGGTCAGGGAGCAGAAGAGGCCAGGGTTGAGAGCTGGCACCAGGGTGAGACAGGGCTGTGCTGCTGAGCAGGCTCGCTGGTACAGGAGTGTCCCTGAGCCACCACAGGGGCACCTTTACTCCGCAGAGCCATCCAGTCCACCATGACGGCCCAGCTGGGCGGGCGGAGGACATCTGGTGTGTGGAGCCACAGTGACAGCAGAGAGATGGCAGGGAGGCGGATGACGGCAAGGGAGGGAGGGCTTTGGGCTGCAGGGCTGTCCTAGATCTGAGGAAGCGGCCGTGGGAGGATCAGCTGATCCCCTCAGGCTTCTTGGGTTTCTTCAGTTACCTCAAAGACTCAGTCCCTTGAAGGTGGGGAGCATCCTGACCCTCATAGTAGTTATCACACAGGCATGTCAGAAAAGAAAAGCTGCCGCCACCCCGTCCTGATCTCTTCAGTCTCCCTCAGGGGTAGCCCCTTAACTATTGGACTAGCCTTTAACCGTTCCCCAAATTCGCCGTGTCATCCACTTCGCGCTGTAGGTCATCATGCCCTTGGACGCACACACGTTTGAACACACATCCGAATGTGTTCGTGATCTTTTCTGATATAACGAGGTGTCTGCGCGTGTTTTCGAGTGTCCCAGGGGCCTCGCGTCACGCGTGTGGCCTGCGAGCTGCTTTCCCCACTTCAGCCCCGTCTTGGCGTCCTTCCGTGCTCGCGGGTTGGACCTTCTTATCCCTGGCTGTGGCCTCGTGTTCCGCCCGTGAGGCTTTAACCAACATCACTCCGTGAATATTTGAACGTCTTCTGCGTTGGCACTGGTGCTGACGGCGCAATGCTTGGACAGTTTTCATCCTGCTAGGACTATTTCTGAGGGGCGGAGCCCTGGGAGTGGGACCTTTAGAGAGAACAACATTTAGAAAGAAACTTTCTTGTGCAAAAGCTATATGCTGGATGTGGAAGAGATGCAAAACAAATAAAAACAGATACAAGGCTGCAATCGCCCAGAGACTCACTCAGAAACAATTTGCAATCTGCCTCTAAATGATAAATTATCACAATTACTCTTTTCATTTGCCGTGAAAGAGCAGCTCACCCGTGGCTTTGACCTTCAGGCGGCTGTCACCTACACTCCACTCTGTCCTCAGTGCAGTCCATGAGAAAAAAATATAGCTACCGAGCAATTGTTCTTGTGGTAGGGGGTCACCTGCATGATTTCGCAAGGTTGCTCCGCTAAGTGAGGCAACAAACCCAGTAGTTCTGCTCAGCCGGAGTCCCTGGGGAGTGCTGAGGAGACAGGACAGGTCTAAGAGAGGAGGGAATGCGAGTTTAGAAAGACGGGGAGAGCTGAGAGGTCCTGCCCAGCAGGCTGGACTTGCCTGCAAAGCATGCATTTGTATAAAGGGTGCTGCTACCCCGTAACCCTCACTAGGGAGGCGTCCCTCACGAGTGGAGGATTTGACTGAGGATCAAGAGGTCTGTGGTTCAAATCCAGCTGGGCCCAAGTGCAATCTGCTTTATTGACAACCCCGGAAGAGTCTTTTCTCGAGGTATCAGACTACCACTCTGCCTGCTTTGCACGTCAGATTTGTCTGCTGACATAAAGTATATTGGGCACGAGACATGGTTTTGGGGGATGGAGTTCGTTCAGTTGTTTCTTGCACTACAGGTAATTAAATACAGAGCTGAGAACTTCTTGCTGAACTTCTCCCGCTGAGTTTCATCTCTAGCGTTCTTTTTTGTTTTGAGACAAGGTCTCAGGGAGTCCTGAAGTTGCCCAGCTGCAAACCAAATTCCGATCCATCTGCCTCAGTCTCCTGGAAGGGCTAAGATTAGAGATGCCTGTCAGCAGGATCAGATAAGCACTTCCTTTGAATACTCCGTGAGGGTTCAGTAGTCTGTGTTATGTTGCTTTATTTGTTTTGTTTCGTTTTGTTTTCCTCTAGTTGCATTTTTGACAACTTCAAGAGCAGTTCCTAGTTGGTCCTCTGTAAGGACCAGAGAGCAAGCCTTTAGACAATGGCGCCTTCCCCTTCCAGGTCCTCTAGGGCTGAACTTTCTCCAAGGAAGCGAAGAGGATGAGCAGGTCACCCACACCCACGTGGACCCCCTCCCAGGTGACCTACCCGAGCCAGCCCTTCCTTGCAAGTTCAGCCACCCTCAGCTTTCTTGTGTGGCCATTTCTCCTTGGTCCCCAACCACTGAATCCCTCATCCCCATTCTGAGAATGGTGTGAGGCTGTAGAGAAAGGACAGCCTGCAGCCTCAGAAGCCTGTAGCAAGCTCCCTCACTCCCTGTGCCCAGTGTGACTTGTACTTGTGGGTCCCAGCCAGGTGGAGTCTGTGTAGAGCTCAGTCAGGGCCCCTTAGGACCTCAGAGAGGAGGAGGCAGAAAGTAACCCTGGTCCTTGGGTGACTCCACACAGCCAGATATGCTCTCCGCAAAGTCTAAGGTGGTAGGAGGGCATGAGCGTGGGTCAGAGCATGGGCCTGCACGTCAGGCAGGCAGGGAGAGGGCCAGGCTGCCACGGGCTGGCTCGTCCTTTCCTACTGGCGATAAATGCAACCTCTGTGCCATGTCATGCTGCAGGGACACAGATCTCCATCCCTGCCATGTGAGCTCCTGCCCGTGGACCCTCCATCCGTGTCCCTTCTTGTCTCTGACACAGGAGACCTTGTGCACATGGAGCCTGGGTGAGGAATGGACGAGGGGTGAGGGAGCGAGATCCATTTTTGCCCCAGAGTGCTGAGTGGAAAGAAGACCCTTCTCAAAGACACGAACTCGGCTTATCATGGGGTCAGGCCTCCCAGGTGTGTTCTCCACCCCTGTCATCATTTTCTGACCTATGACTCTCCGAGTGACCAAAGAAAATTATCTCTTCCCAAGTGCCTGTGAACTGGCGTCCCCAGGAATGCATGAGAGAAACACAGAGCTCTGGTCCCCTTCCCTGAGGCTCTAGCTTAGTTCTCAGGGGAACCCAGATCGTCTGCCTAAGCCCAGCCTTCACTGCGCCTCCACCCAAGCCCAGCCTACCCCCTTCCTGGCCTCCCAAGAGGCAGCAGCTCTGTCCCGGACAGCAGCAGGTTCTGGGAGGTGGGAATGCAGTGTGACCTTGCTGCAGCCCTCCAGGCTTGTGATGCCAGCGCCTGAGCCAGGGCCTGGGACCAGGCGGGGCTGGTCACCACAGGAGGTGGCAAACGGGTGAGGCAGTGGTCATGATGGCCTAGGAGAAAGGGCACACATGATGATGGCAGATCTCTAAAAGCGCAGGTGTCCCCAGGATGGCCAGAGGCAGTGTGGTCACACAGGCTTACAGAGCCTACTACACACACCTAGTCAGTCAGCTGGGGGCATAGCTCAGGGGTAGAGCATTTGACTGCAGATCAAGAGGTCCCCGGTTCAAATCCGGGTGCCCCCTGCTGGTGACCCACTTTATTGCCAAACCTACAAGGGTCTTGTCTCCAGTCACTCTGCCTATATTGTGTGTTACCTTTCTCTGGTGACATCCATGGCACAACGCATCATTTGGGGTCATGCCTTGAGAGGACAGTGTCCTTCCCTTTCAGGTCTCCTTAGCCTGAAGCTTTCTGCAGGAAGGCACAACATGATGAGTAGGTCACTTAGTCCCGCCTCTAGTACATGGACCTGCCACCCAACCATGTGACCTCCCAACACCGGCCCCTCCATGCAGCTTCAGACCTCCTGGGTTTTCTTGTGTGATCATTGCCCTTGTGTCACTGTCCTTTTTTCTTTTGTCCCCAACCCCTGAATCCTTCACCCTCATTCTGAGCAATGATGTGAGCTTGTGGAGGAACGATTGCTGGGAGCTTTGGGAGCCCACACCAAGCTCACTCCCTCCCTGAAGGCTGTGGGATTCCTGACACTGAAAGTGTAGTTCTCAGTTAACAGATAGGTGATGACATAGCTTGTCAGACAAGGCCAACACAGTCTGTGCCCTGATCGTCCTTTGCCAATCCCAGGGAGTCTGGGGCATCACCACCTCAGCTTCTTTCCATAGCATTTGGCCCCTCATGTCCCTGTGCCTCATGGTCCTTGCTATGTGCCCTGAGGTCTACATGGTCCTTTGGTGTCATAGTGCTGGTATTGCTAGACCAAGGACACAGGGCAGAGGCTGCTTAATGGACACGTGCATCCTGAGTCTTGGGCCCCTGATGAGCAAACAGCTCAGGACTCTTGTGGCTATGTTTGGGGCATGCTTGGGCTGTGACCCCTCGAGGAAGGTGTCGCCCTCAAAGCCCACGTAGAGAGGAAGAAAGGAGAACAGTATAGATGAAGAATGCAGGCCAAGGCCAGAGCTCCCTGTGCACAGGGCTGAGGGGACGGCAGAGAGCAGCAAGGGTGTGGAGGACGAGGCCTCCTGCACTCAGAGAGGAGAGTGGGAGTCCAGCTCTACACAGCAATTCCCTCTCTGATGGCATGAGGGGGCAGAGCAGGAGGCCAAGGGGAGGGTCTGGGTGGGGTGAGGATTTCTCCCCTCCTGGGAAAGGACTTTGGTGGAGGAGGGGCAAGGAAAGGACCCAGCCAGGTGAGGTCTGTGGAGAGGCCAGTCAAGTTCCCTGAGACCATGAGATAGGAGGAGACAGAATATCCCCGGTACTGGGGGAATGCCACAGAACCAAAGCTGCTCCCACCAAAGACCAAGGATTCGGGAAGGTGTGCGTGTGGGTCAGAGCATGGAGCTGCACATCAGCAGGCAGTGTGTGGGCCAAGGCTGTCACTGGCTGGCTCTTCCTGGCCTCCTGGCCACAGGTGGCAATCAGTGTGCTGTGGTCTGCTCCAAGGACATAGATCTGAGCCCCTCCCATGTCACCAGCTGGCCTTGGACAGAATCCTGCATCCAGGTCTATTCTGGTCTCTGATGGGGAGACCTTGTACACATGGAGCCTGAGAAGAGTGAAGAGGAGGAGGGGTAACAGTCTGCTTAAGTTTTGTCCCAGAGTGCTGTGTGCAAAGAAGCCCCATCTCGTCAGCATGAGCCCTGCCTACCATGAGGTCATGAATCTCTGTGACTTCTTAATGGCTGGCTTCATTTCCAGACCTGTGACCTTCCAGGTCTCCAATGAAATCAAATTCTTTCAAAATGTTTGTGGACTACAGCTGCTCAGGAATCCCCTTAGAGACACACAGCCACCCTGGGTCACCTTCAGAGAGGCTCTCACTTAATTCTCAGGGAAACTAAGAACTTCTGCTTTGGCCCAACCTTCACCCCACCCCACCTCCACCCCAAGCCCAGCCTACCCCCCTTGCTGTCCTCCAAAGAATCTGCTGAGCAGCTCCGTCCTGGAGTGCAGCAGGTTCCGGAAGGTGAATATGCAGTGCTATCTCACTGCAGGCCTCGAAGTTGTAGTACCAGTGCCTGAACCAGAGACTGGAGCCGGGAGGTCCTGGTCACCAGAGGAGGGAGCCATCAGCTGTGCAGAGGCGGTCAGACTGGCGTAGCAGGAAGGGTGGACATGACGATGACAGAACTCTAGAAGAGCAGGAGTCCCTAGGATGGCAAGAGCAGGTGTGGTCCACAGGTTTATGGTGCCTATTACACACACCTAGCCAGTCATCTGGGGGCATAGCTCAGGGGTAGAGCATTTGACTGCAGATCAAGAGGTCCCTGGTTCAAATCCGGGTGCCCCCTACTGATGACTAACTTTATTGCCAAACCTACAAGGGTCTTGTCTCCTGTCACTCTGCCCTCCACTCTGCCTACGATTCTTCCAACATTGTGGAACGTTCAAGAGGATGAGTAGGTCACTCAGTCCCACCCTCTCCTACACGGTCCCACCACCCACTCATTCAGGTGAATACCAGCCCTTCTGTCCAGCATCAGTCTTCCTCAGTTGCTTGTGTCACCATTTCACGTGCATTGTCCTTTCTTCTTTTGTCCCCAACTGTGAGACCCACATTGTATTCTGACCAATGGTGGGAGCTTGTGGAGAAAGGACTGCCTTCTCCTCAGAAGCACACGTTGAGCTCTCCCAGGCCCTTGGTTCCCCGTCCCTTGTGTCTGCATTCTGTACTGGCTAATGATTCACGCGCATCTCTAGGGGCATCAAGATCCAGCGCCCCGCTACAGGTTCTACATGCTCCTCCTCAGTCTTGTTAACTCCAGTAGGCAGAACCAAGGGTGTGATATTCCTTATCCCGAATGTGTATCCCACAGCTAAGAAGGGCGATGACATATTTTGTCAGACAAGGAAGAAACCGTCAGTGCTCTGATTATTCTTTGTCAACCCCAGTGACTTTTGGGTGTCATCGTCCCACGTCCTTCCACAGCTCCCTGCCTCTCATGTTCCTGGCCTCGCAGTCCGCACGGTGTGCCCTGAGGTCTACATGACCTTTTCTGTCAGTGTTGGCTCCGTCAGACAAGGGACACAGGGCAGGGTCCTGTTAATAACGCCAGTGCCTCCTGAGTCCTGGGCCCTGCTGTGTAAACAGCTAGGGCGTCTTGCAGCTCTGCTCAGCTGATGGATGGGGACATCTTAGGGTGTGTCCTCTCTGACACAGAACAACCTGTGCACATGGAGCTTGGGAGCGAGAAGATGAAGGGTAACAGAGTCTGCTCAATTTCTTCCCCAGAGTGCTAGGTAGAATGAAGCCCCTTCTCACCAACAAGAACGCTGCTTACAATGGGATCCTGCACTGTGTGTTTTCTTAACCCACGTCCTTTTCACACCTGTGACCTTCAAAGTCACCCACGAAACTCACTTCTTCAAAGTGGCTGTGAATGAGTTTCCCTCAGGAATCTGCTTAGAGACACACAACAGCCCTGGATCCCCTAGCAAAGGCTTTGGCTTAGTTCTCAGGGAAACCAAGCACTTCTGCTTGGACCCAACCTTCACCCCACCCCCACCACAAGCCTAGCCCACGCCTTTTCTGTCCCCTAAAGAGTCTGCTGAGCAGCTCCCCACTCGAGTGTGAGTGTGGAGTGCGTTTTCCCAGCAGATCTTGAGGCTTGTAATGCTGGCGCCTGAGTCAGGACCTGGAGCCAGGAGGTGCTGCTCGCCAGAGGGGGTGGGAATCAGCCAGGCCAGGCGGAGGTGCTGCTGGTGGCCTACGAGGAGGAGCACAAGATGATGGCAGAGCTCTGCAAGCTCAGGTGTCCCCAGGATGGCCAGAGGCAGTGTGGTCACTCAGGCTTACAGAGCCTCTTACACACACCTAGTCATTCAGGCGGGGGCATAGCTCAGGGGTAGAGCATTTGACTGCAGATCAAGAGGTCCCCGGTTCAAATCCGGGTGCCCCCTGCTGGTGACCCACTTTATTGCCAAACCTACAGGGGTCTTGTCTGCTGTCCCTCTGCCTACTGCTCTGCCTACATTGTATCTCACCTTTCTCTGGTGACATCCACTATGGCAGAACACATCCGTTGGGAACATAGGACTGTTCAGTTGATTTTTGTACTACAGGTGATTGAATGTAGGACCTTGGCACTTACTTTCCCCCTAACTGTTTTTGACTTTTTATTTGGACACAGGCTCTCACGGAGTCATGAAGCCGTCCGGCCTGCACCAATTGTGTGATCCCCCTGCCTCTTTCTCCCCAAGTGCTCAGAAGATAGGTTTATGTCTGAGGCTCACCGTGAACATCTCTTTAATGATGTGTGTGTTTTATTTCTTTTGCCTTCATTTTACATTTATTTACTTATTTATTTATATTTTGCTTTTAGACACAGAAATTCAAGCATATGTCCTAATTGGCTCCTCTGTTGGATTTATGTTGTAGAGGGCGTGCTGATTCACCAACAAACCAGCCTGACCAGAAACAGTTTCTGAGGCGCCTTACCAAAAATACAGATGAGGCCACTGCCCATTTAGAGTTGCAACAGTTGTGGGGGCGCTTGTCTTCAACTGTGAATTTGAAGAAGCACTGTCCCCCGCTACTGTGCAATGAGGTCACATGAAAACAAAACTTAGCATAGAATTTCCAGGTCAACATAAGGCTCAACATCACTGCGTTAGTGATATGAATGATTTCCAATCTAAGTCCTCCACAGAGGGGCACAAAACCGTGGCCTGCACACATAGGCCATGGCCAGGCATGCAGTAGCGTGACCTCCCGTGGAGGACAGGGAAGGGTGGCAGGAAGCAGTGGCCATGGCGTACAGGCGATGGCGCAGTGCCGCTATGCCAGGCGGCAGGTCACAGGGAGGGTCGCAGGTCTCCACAGTGAAGCTTAGAACGGAACGTGGTCGTTGGCCAGCGTGAGGTGTCGGATGCACAGCACTTTGCTCTCTTCAGAGCAAGCTGCCTGCAGGTCAGGGCTCTCTACCTGCACTTGCTTTGGCTCCTTGTCTGTGCCTCGAGAGGACAGTGTCCCTCCTCTTCACTTTCCCATTAGGCTGAACTTTCCTGAAAGAAAGCACATGGAGTCACAGGAGCTCGGCTGAGTTTCAGCCTGCCTATCCCACCATTGCAGAAGGGAGGGTAGCCCCAGGTTCTTACGGGAACCTGGTGAGACATTCGCTGCCCCATTTTGGAGGAGTTATCCTTAACAGTGCCTTGTCTCTCCTTGATTACACAAGGTAGGCTGACAAGGTCAGCTATGGCGACCTTGTGAACTGGGCCCTGCCATGCCCGACCATCGCTGGGGTGTGCTGACCCCCAACCCAACCCTCTACTGTCACTGCTGAGCCCGGGGTGAACATTGCAAGCTTCAAAATTGTTAACACAAAGGAGCAAAAGGGAATCTCAGACCTCCAGCCCACCCAGAACAAGTCCAGGAGAGAAGGACATAGAAGAATTTGGAAATCACACACTGGAAATTTCTGAAATGACAGCAACTAAAATGAAGAAACAACTCTATCAGAGTATAGAAGAAATCAGATAACAAGTAATCTCTCAGCTTAATAAAAAATAACAATAATGAAAGAATTGCTCAGTGCATCTAAGAAGACATTGATTAAGAAAATAGAGGAGAATAGAAAAATGATGGTAGTACGGGCTGAACAATACAGGAAAGAATTGAATGCATGAAGCAAATTCAAACAAATATCTAGGACATTAAGCAGTCCACTGAAATCAGGCAAAACTACTTGAACAAAACTGAAGATAGATTTTTCAGACCTTGAAGATAGCATTGCAGCTACTGATCATGAAAAAGAAATATCTCTTAAAAGTAACAAAGAAGCAGGAAATAATTCAACATCTGCAAGAGGATGCAAGAAAAATAAGATTGATAGGAGTCAAACAAAGGACACAAAAACTATTTGCGGTAGCAGAAAATTTCCCAAGCATGGGCAAAGAACCTAATATAGAGATAAATGAGGTACATAGAATCCCATTGGCTGTATCCAAAGCAAATCTACACCCAGGGCCAGAGAGATAGCTCAGCAGTCTAAAGCACATGCTTAGGCAAGCTTAGGCAAAGAGCAAGGACAGTGGTTTGATCCCTGGCACCACATGCTATGCCAGCCCTGCCTCCAGGGCAAGCTGCCAGCCACACGCACAAAAAATCTACACCCAGAAACATAACAATCAAGATCCCAGAAATTCAGCAAAATAACAGAATATTAAACATTGTAGAGAAAAGAAGCCAATCAACTACAATGGAAAGCCCATTAGAATCATGGCAGATTTCTCACAGAAAGCATTGAGTCGAGAAGAGTTCAGGTCCTGAAAGAAAATAACTTTGAACTGAAATGGATGTACACTGGAAAACTGTCTATAAAATTTATACTTGACCTTAGCCAAAAAGCTGAGAAGCAATGTCAAATTTAGCAGAGAGATAAGATGCTTCCATGAGAAACAACTGAAGAAACTCCTGACCAGCGAACCCTACAAAGAGTACTGTCAGATCTTCTAGAAAGAGAGAAAAATGACCGCATCTTCAAGACCAGCAACAGCAAGGGGCTACCAAGCAGAGCAAGCGATTAAACAGAGGGGAAAAGTAGGGAACCTACAGCAGGAAAATAACATGACACACATAAGCCAATATGCAGCAGTTATAACCATCAATGTAAATGGCCTCCATTCGCCAGTGGAAAAAAAGTAGACTGGCAGAGTAGATCAAGGGACAAAAATCCAGCAGTGTGTTTTATACCGCAAACATATTTAACTCGAAAGGATATTCATAGACTGAAAGTCAAAGGATGGAAAACAATACGCCATGTGACAGAGACACTAAGAAAAACAGGGGTAGCTATTCCGGTTGCTGACAATGTGAACTTCAAAATGAGAATGATTGAAAGAAGGGCTGACTAGATAGCTTGGGGGATTAAAGTACCTGCTTATGCAGACACAGGGACAGGGGGTACGACCCCCCACATGTCATGCTGGCTGCACCCCAGAAAGCACTGAGGCAGTGATTGAGATTGGGCGTGGTGGTGCGTGCCTGTAATCCCAGTGCTTGGGAAGCTGAAAACAGGAGAATCACTATGAGTCTAATCTGTGTAGTGAGACCCTGTAGACTCTGTACTAAATACATTTTTTTAAAAAAGGAATGATTAAAAGAGATTTAAAAAGGTCACTACATACTTATTAGGGGAAAACTGTAAGAGGAAGAGATCATGATAAAGATATACGTACCCAATGTAAGATCACCCAACTATACAAGACAAGTTTAAACAGACATGAGAAATCAAATGAGCAACAGCACAATAGTAATGGGGACCTGAACACCGCATTGTCTTGAAGAGATAGATAAACTAGACAAGGGACACCACATAGGAGGACACAGAAAGTATCCCCAATGCTCGGATGAGGCCACACAGACAGCCAAAGCTAACCATGCCCAAGCTCTAAAGAGTTAGGAGGTGTGAGTGTGGCCAGATCTTGGGACTGTGCATTGGTCACTCAGTGACTGGCCCAAGGCTGTCTGTCACCAGCTGATTTTTCCCTGCCTGCTGGCCACAGGTCATAGTCACTGTGCCATGTCATGATCCAGGGACACAGATCCCTGACCCTCTCACCTGAGCACATGTCCTTGGACAGAATGCTCCATCCAGGTCCCTTCTTGTATCTGCTTCAGGAGACCTTGTGCACATGGAGTCCTGGAGGAGAGAAGAGCAGGGGTAGCAGAGTCAGCTCAATATTTGCCCCAGAGTGCTGGGTGCAAAGAAACCCCATCCCATAAACCCAAACCCATCTGATCAACACAAACTCTGCTTACCATGAGGTCATGCTCCCCATGTGTTTCCTGAAACATTGTCCTCATTTTCAGCCCTGTGACCTCCCAGGTCACCTAAGAAACCAATCTCTTCCCAAGTACCTAGGAACTAGAGTACCCCAGGAATCCCCTTAGAGACACACAGCGGCCATAGGTCCCCTTGGCAGAGGTTCTAGCTTTGTGCTCAGAGGAACACAGAACCTCTGCTTTGGCCCAACCTTCTCCTTCTCCCTAACCCCAGCCCCAACCCCCCACCTTCCTGTCCTCCAAAGAGTCTGCTGGGCAGCTCCCCCCTGGAGAGCAGCAGGTTCTGGGAGGTGAGTGTGCAGGGTGAAGTCACCACCGACCTCCCTGCTTGTAATGCCAGCGCCTGAGCCAGGGCCTGGGGCAGGCAGGTGTGTGAAGGTGGTCAGGCTGGCCTGGAAGGAAGGGCACACATGACAATGCCTGAGCTCCAGAAGCACAGGCATCCCCAGGATGGAGAGAGGCAGGAGCAGTGACACAGTCTTAAAATGCCAATTACACACACCTCATCAGTCAGCTGGGGGCATAGCTCAGGGGTAGAGCATTTGACTGCAGATCAAGAGGTCCCCGGTTCAAATCCGGGTGCCCCCTACTGGTGACCCACTTTATTGCCAACCTACAAGGGTCTTGTCTCCAGTCACTGTGCCTACATTGTGTTACTGTTTTCTGGTGACATCAACTATAAAAGGCACAACATTCTTTGGACAGGTGGGA
>NW_004524603.1:6376419-6378154 GCF_000260255.1 Octodon degus
CACAGGAAGGGCAGGGCAGGGTGCAATGAGCTGTAGCCACGGAGACAGGCGGTGCATTGGTGACACAGCGCTGCCAGGTGAGGTGGCAGGTGTGTGGGTGGGGGAACCACGTAGGAGAGGGCGGGACTAAGTGACCTGCTCGTCCTCTCGTGCCTTCCTGCAGAAAGCTTCAGCCTTAGGAGGCCTCAGAGAGGAAGGTGCTGAAGGAAGCCTGCGCGCTGGACACGGGGTGCTCTGAATGCTAGCGACGTGCTAGCGAGGTGCTCTTAGCAGCTCTGTGGCCCAGTGTTCATGTTCCAAGTCTGTAAACAGCGGGGGCGCCTTGCAGCTACGCTGAGCTGATAGATGGGGACAGCTTGGGACGTGCCCTCTCAAGGAGTGTGTCTCCCTCGAAGCTCGTGTAGGAAGTGCAAAGAGAGAAAAGCTGAGAGGAAGACTGGAGACAGTCAGGAGATCCCTGAGCGCACAGGCTGAGGGGGGTGGAGAGCAGGAGGGGGGAGGAAATGAGTTCTCAGGGGGGAGAGAGTGGGAGTCGCTGCTGGGAGGGGACTGAGCAGGAGGAGGCCGAGGGCAGGGTGCTGGTGGGCTAGGCTTTCTCACACTCTGAGTTGGGCTATGGGGCAGCAAGCACAGGGGAAGGGCCCAGCCAGCAGGGATCTGTGTGGAGCTCAGTCAGGTCCCCCAAGTAGACCAGGTAGGAGGAGACAGCAAGCATCCCCGATCCATGGGTGAGGCCACAGACACAGCTGCTTACGCCTGAGGTCTAAGGAGCTAGGAAGGGGCAGGTGTGGGTCAGAGCATGGAACTGCAGATCAGGCAGACAATGAGTGGTCCGAGGCTGTCCCCACCAGCTCTTCTTGGTCTACTGGCCACAGGTTGCAGTCACTGTGACGTGTCATGTTCCAACAACAAAGATCCCCGTCTCTCCCAGGTCAGCATCTGTCCTTGGACAGAATCCTCGGCCCAGGTCCCTCTGGTCTGTGACAGGGGAGAACTGGTGCACGTGGAGCCTGGAGGGAGAAGATGCAGGGAAACAGATTGTGCTCAATGTGTACAGCAGAGTGTGACGTGCAAGAACGCCGGATCTCATCAACATGAATGCGGCTTAGGATGTGATCTTGCATCCCACGTGTTTTCTTAACCTATGTCCTCATTTTCATACCTGTGACCTTCAATTCACCAATGAAACTCAATCTCTTCCAAAGTGCCTGTGAACTACATCCCCTCAGGAATCTGCTTAGAGACACACAGCAGCCCTGGGTCCGCTTAGCAAAGGCTTTGGCTTAGTTTGCAGGGAGCCAAGAACTTCTGCTTTGGCCCCACCTTCCACCCCACTCCTACCCACAGCCACACCCACTAACTTCCAAAGAGCCTTCTCAGTAGCTCCTTCAAGTGCAGAGGGTTCCGGGAGTGCAGTAGGATCTGGGAGGTGAGTGTGCAGGGTGGTCTTCCTGCAGGCCAGCCAGCTTGTAATACCAGCCCTGAGCCTGGGACTAGGGCTGGAAGGTACAGGTCACCAGAGGAGGTGGCAGTCATGTATGCAGGGAAGGGCACCCATGGCAACAGCAGAGATCGAGAAGCACAGGTGTCCACAGCTTGGCCAGAGGCAGTGTGGTCACACAGGTTTACAGTGCCTATGACACACACCTAGCCAGTCAGCTGGGGGCATAGCTCAGGGGTAGAGCATTTGACTGCAGATCAAGAGGTCCCCGGTTCAAATCCGGGTGCCCCCTAC
>NW_004524603.1:6409307-6411045 GCF_000260255.1 Octodon degus
GTGACCCACTTTATTGCCAAACCTACAAGGGTCTTGTCTCCAGTCACTCTGCCTACCACTCTACCTACATTGAGTGTCACTTTTTCCGGTGACATCAACTATGGAAGAACACATCCTTTAGGGGCATAGAACTGGTCTTTTTTTCTGTACTGTAAATGATTGAATGTAGGACCTTGATACTTGGTTTCATCCCTGTTTTTGACTTTTTATTTGGACACAGGCTCTCACTGAGTCCTTACATTGCCACTCTGCACCCATCATGTCAGGGACCAGCATCACATAGCCTACATCCTCCGAAGGTAGATTTGTGTCAGGAGTCTCAGCTCTAAACTTCTTTTTAATGATGCGTGTGTTTTACTTCTCTTTTGAAATTTATTTTCTCAGTTATTAATTTATTGATTGATATTTTCCTTTTTGAGACAGATGTTGAGATGGAGGTGGAGAGCAGGCAGCCTGGGAGAAGTTGAAGCTTTCCGTCCCTAGAGAGCAGAAAGCAGGAGTCCAGCTCTACACGGAAATTCCCACACTGGTGCCACAGTGGACAGAGCAGGAGGAGGCCAAGGGGACGGGACATGGTGGGTCAAGAATTTCTCACATCCTGGAATAGGGCTATGCAGAAGAAGGACAGGAGAAGGTCTCAGCTATGTGGGGTAGTGTAGAGGTCAGCCAGGTCCCCGAGAATGCCAGATATGAGGAAACAGTATCCCCGATGCTTGGATGAGGCCACACAGCCAGCCAAAGCTAACCATGCCCGAGCTCTAAAGAGTTAGGAGGTGTGAGTGTGGCCAGACCGTGGGACTGTGCATTGGGCACTTGGTGACTCATCCAAGGCTGCCTGTCATCAGCTGCCTTCCCTGCCTACTGGCCACAGGTTACAGTCACTATGCCATGTCATGATCAGGGACACAGATCTCTGACCCTCTCACCTGAGCACCTGTCCTTGGATAGAAACCTCCAACCAGGTCCCTTCTTTTATCTGCTTCAGGAGACCTTGTACATATGGAGTCCTGGAGGAGAGAAGAGCAGGGGTAGCAGAGTCAGCTCAATATTTGTCCCAGAGTGCTGGGTGCAAAGAGTCCCCCTCTCATTAACACAAACTCTGCTTACCATGGAGTCCTCTCCATGTATTTTCTGAACCAGTGTCATCATGTTCAGACCTGTGACCTTCAAGGACACCAAAGAAACCAATCTCTTCCCAAGTGAGCTAGAGTCCCCAAGGACTCCCCTAGTGACACAGAGCATCCTTGGGTCCCCTTTGCAGAGGCTCTGGCTTAGTTCTCTGAGGATCCCAGAATGTCTGCTTTGGTCCCGTGTTCACTCCCTCCCTAGCCCCAAGCCCAGCCCACCCTTTTCCTGTCCTCCATAGTCTTCTGAGCAGCTCCCTTGTGGAGTGCAGCAGGTCCCAGGAGGTGAGCGTGCAGTGCGTCTCGCTGCAGACCTCTAGACTTGTAATGCCAGAGCCTGAGCCAGGGCCTGGTTCATGCGGTGCTGGTGACCACAGGACATGGCAGGCAGGAGTATGGATGCCACCTGCTCCATTTGGCCTAGCAGCAAGGGTGCACGTGATGATGCAGGAGCTCTAGTATTGCAGGTGTCCCCTGGATGGCCAGAGCCACGTGTGGTCACACAGGTTTACAGAGCCTATTACACACACCTCATCAGTCAGCTGGGGGCATAGCTCAGGGGTAGAGCATTTGACTGCAGATCAAGAGGTCCCCGGTTCAAATCCGGGTGCCCC
>NW_004524603.1:6412180-6419229 GCF_000260255.1 Octodon degus
TCTCTAATACATGGTCCCAACCCAGCCACCCACGTGATGTCCCAGTACCAGCCCTTCTGCCCAGCGTCAGTCTTCCTCACTTTGCTTTGTCACCATTTCACTTGTGTGCTGTCCTTTCTTCTTTTGTCCCAACCATTGAGAACTTCATCCCATTCTGAGAAATGGCATGAGCGTGTGGAGAAAGGACTGCCTGTAGCTTAAGAGTCCCTCGTCAAGCTCACCCATTCCCTTTGTCCCATGTCCCTTGTGCCCATTCATTTCTTTGTGAAAAGTTCATGTGTGTCATTAGGGGTATCAAGATCCAGAGCCCCTCAATATTGTTTTATGCTCTGTTCCTCAGGTTTGTAAACCCTGTAGACAGAATCAAGGGTGTGCTGTTCTGTGCCCTGAATGTGCATTCTGGAGCTACGAAAGACGATGACAGTTTTTCAGACAAGGAAGAAAATCACTTCTGCTACTATCTTCCAAAGATTCTGCTCAACAGCTCCTTCAAGTGCAGGAGGTTCTGGGATTGCAGCAGTGTTGAGAGGTGAGTGTACAGGGCGCTCTCCCTGCAGACCCCCAGGCTTGTAAGTCCAGCATCTGAGCCTGTGACTGGGGCTGGAAAGTGCTGGTCACCAGAGGAGGTGGCAGTCAGCCAGGCAGAGGTCATCACAGTGGCCTAAGGAAGGGCACACATGGCAGTAGCAGAGATCGAGAAGGGCAGGTGTCCACAGCTTGGCCAGAGGCAAGTGGTGTCACACAGGTTTACAGAGCCTGTTACACACACCTAGCCAGTCAGCTGGGGGCATAGCTCAGGGGTAGAGCATTTGACTGCAGATCAAGAGGTCCCCGGTTCAAATCCGGGTGCCCCCTACCGGTGACCCACTTTATTGCCGAACCTACAAGCATCTTGTCTCCAGTCACTCTGCCCTCCACCCTGCCTACACTGTGTGTCACCTTTCTCTGGTGACATCCACCATACATAGCACAACTCCACATTGTTTGGCCTTTGGCTTGTTCCTTTGTTGTTGGTACTACAGCTGATTGAGCCTAGGACCTTGGCCCTCAGGTTCATTCGGTAGCCATCTTTACCTTCTGATTGAACAAAAAAATCATGAGTCATTAGTTTGCCCACCCAGCACCCAAAGTGGGAGCCACCTCCCTGAGCTTCCCCAAGTGCTCAGGTGACAGGTATGCCCCGGGAGGCTTGGCTTAGCAAGCTTTTCCCCTGGGAGCCAAGGTGTTTATTTCAGAACTGCACTACTGGGAGCCTGGCCTGGCGCACACATGGCTCCAGACCCCTGGGACTAGAGGTGATAAGCCTCGTGATCACAGCTGGGATCACGGGCTCTCGGTGGCACTGATGGCATGTACAGAAGTGGTGGCATGAGGGCACCTAGCTGCCTGGGCCCAAGGCCTGATGCTGGCCTGCCTGGCCTACTTGCCCAGGGCATTTGTGAAGTTTCGGCCAGAAAACTCGGCCTTGCTGCCCAGCTCCTCCTCGATTCTGAGGGCCTGGTTGTACTTGGCAGGCTCTGGTGGGCACCGCGCACTGGTCTTGATCTGCCCAGTGTGGGCTCCACAACCAGGTCAGCCATGACGGCATCTTCTGCCTCCTCAGACTGACGTGACACCACGACGCCCCAGCGGTTGGGTGGCACCAGCTCACATGCCTGCAGGGACTCGTCACCGAGCTGATCTGGTTAACTCTGAGCCGCAGGCAGCTGCAGGCCTTCTCGTTCACAGCCTCAGTGATGCACTTGGGGTTGTCACTGTGAGGTCATTGCCTGCCACCTGGATGCCAGCGCTGGCTGTGAACTGCCAGGCCCTGCAGTCCTTCTAGTTGAAGGGGTCCTGGATGGTTACCACTGGGTGGTCCTTGATGAAGGACTCGTTGAGGTTGCCCAGCTGGTTGGGTGAGATGTACCTGCTGGGGTCTTCGGGGGACCTGAAGTCCAGGTCATACTTCCTGAACTCAAAGAAGTGGGGTGCGGCCTCTTCCATGCCTCTGAAGCACCTGCCCAGGTGGCGGGTCTTGTCCTTGTCCAACAGCTCCAGGCCTCGCAGATGCCAGTGGAGGCCCCGCAGCATACAGCAGCACTGAAGAGTCCTTTGGAGGTGCAGAGGCCAACTTCAACAGCGCGGCTCCCAGGGGAGTCCTACATCTCCCCGGCGCGTGTCTTGAGAGTAGATGTGCTGTGTTTCTGGCTACCAGATACGGTTGCCCCGGGAGGAAGGACAGGGGGCTACGACACCCGGGTACGCATTAAAGTGGAGAGCAGCTTCTGCAATTTCTGTAATAATGTATGTGTGTTGTGTGTATTTTATTGCTTTCTTTCATTTATCTGTTTGCTTGCTTGTTTGAAGGGTTGTATGTCGTGATTTGGCAAAGGGCCCAAGCACGCTTCCTAATTGACAGCTCGGTGAGGCTTACATTTTGGAGGGCCTGCTCAATCACCCACAACTCAGCCTGAGTGGCCACGCAATTTCTGAGGAAGCTCACCACGCGTACAGATGAGGACGCTGTTCATTTGGAGATGTAACACTTTTGGGGGCCGCTCATCTTGAGCCTTGAGTTTTCGGAAGCACCAAGCCCTGCCAATATGCAATGAGGCAAAGTTGAAACAAACCCTAGCATAGAATTTCCAATACAACCTAAGTTTCAAAAAACACTGCGGTGGGCTGGGGATATAGCTAGGAGGCATAAGCACCTGCTTGGCAAGCACAAGGTCCGGGGTCTGATCCCTGGTACTGCAAAACAAGAAACAAAAACCAAAAACCAAAACCACTGTGGTAGTGATGTGATGATGTCCTAGTCAGTGCCTCCATCGAGGGGTGCACAGCCGCTGCCTGGATTCAGATCACGTGTGAAAAGCAGGGAAGGGTAGAAAAAAGGCATGCTGAGGGACAGCAAGTGAGCCATTAGTTGGCACAGAGTTGCTAGGGGAGGTGGCAGGCCACAGGGAAGATCTCAAGTCCCTCTAGGAAAGCACAGAATGGAGCATGAGTAGTGGGAACCCGAGCTGCTGAGTTCAGCACTGCACTGCTGTTCACAGCAATCTAAGGCCAGCTCAGCGACTCCCTCCCGCCCCTTCTGTGAGTGCTCTGCCAGGAAAAGGCCACAGGGCAGAGTCCCCTTAGGTGACACCAGTGCATCCTGAGCCCTCAGCCTCTGGTGTTCAAACAGCTCGGGGCCTGTGCAGCTGTGAGGAGCCGAAGGTTTGGGGACTTCCAGGGGTGCGCCATCTCTGGGAAGCTGTCTCTCTTAAAGCCCATGTACAGAGGGAGAAGGGAGAAGAGCCGAGATGAACAGCACAGACCAAGGCCCAAGAGCCCTGGCATACATGAGCCGAGCGTGAGGCGCAGTGAGGGAGGGTGGGAGAAGGCATGGCCTCCTCTCCTCAGGGAGGAGCAAGTACGAATCCGGCTCCACAAAGCAATTTCCCCACGGATACCACAAAAGGCCTGAGTAGGAGGAAGCCAACGGGAGGGTGCTGGAGGGTCCTGGGACCAGGCTAAGGGGGAGGAGGGATGGGGGAAGGTCCGTGCCAGGTGGGGTCTGTGTAGAGGTCAGTCAGGTCCCTCAAAGACAGGAGGAGACGGAAAGTATTTGTGATCCTTGGGTGAGGCCACAGCCAAAGCTGCTGGCACCAAAGTCTAAAGATATAGGAGTCTGACTAACGCGCCTGCTCAGGCAGATGCAGGGGCTTGGGGTTCGATCCCCCGGCATGCCATGCTGGCCCTGCCACCAGGGTGTGCTGAGACGGCGATTGAGACGGGGCATGGTGGTGCAAGCCTGTACTCCCAGTGCTTGGGAGGCTGAACACAGGAGGATCACTATGATCTGTATTGTGTTTTTTTCTAAATACTTAAGCAAAAAGACATAAGAAGGTGCGAGTGCGGGTCGGAACATAGGGCTGCACATCAGGCAAGCAGTGTGTGGTCCAAGGCTGTCACCGGCTGGCTCTTCCTTGGCTGTTGGCCTCATGTGGCAAACACTGCTGCACACATCAACATCTGGCCTTGCACAGAACCTCCCCGCAGGTCCATTCTGGTCTCTGGCAGGGGAGGCTTTGTGCATGTGGAGCCTGGGAGGGAGAAGAGGAGAAGTAAGAGTCTGCTCAATTTTTGTCCCAGAGTGCTGGGTGCAGAGAAGCTCCCTCTCCTCAGCACAAACTCTGCTTACATTAGGGTCATGCTCCCCATGTGTTTTCTTAACCACTGTCCTCATTTTCAGACCTGGGACCTCCAATGCTTCCAAGGACACCAATCTCTTCCAAAGTACCTGTGAACTAGCGTCCCCCAGAAGTGGCCTTAGAGAGACACAGCAGCCCTGGGTCCCCTTTGGAGAGGCTCTGGCTTACTTCTCAGGGTAACTAAGAACTTCTGCTTGGCCCAACCTTCACTCCCACCCTCATCCCCACTGCACCACCCTAAGCTCAGACCAACCCCTCCCTGTCCTCCAGAGTCTGCAGAGCAGCTCCGTCCCAGAGTGCAGAGGTTCCGAGAGGTGACTGTGCAGAGCAATCTCGCCGCAGACCTCCAGGCTTGTAATGCCAGCTCGTGGGCCAGGGACTGTGGTCAGGAAGTGCTGGTCAGCAGAGGAGGCGGCAGTCAGCTGTGCAGAGGAAGTCAGGGCAGCCTGGGAGGAAGGGCACACATGACAATGGCAAAGCTCTAGAAGCACAGGTGTCCCCAGGATGGCAAGAGGCAGGAGCAGTAACACAGTTTTAAAATACCAATTACACACACCTCATCAGTCAGCTGGGGGCATAGCTCAGGGGTAGAGCATTTGACTGCAGATCAAGAGGTCCCCGGTTCAAATCCGGGTGCCCCCTACTGGTGACCCGCTTTATTGCCAATCCTACAAGGGTTTTGTCTCCAGTCACTCTGCCTACTGCTCTGCCTATGTTGGGTCTCCTGTCTCTGGTGGTATCAACTACACATGGCATAACACATGGTTTGGGGTCTCCCTGAGCCATAAATGGTCCTCCGTAGGTGTCATCCGCCTGTCTCAGGTTCCCCAAGTGCTCGGATGACAGGCATGTGTCATGAGGCTCAGCTTTGCAATTCTCTTTAATGATGTGTGTGTGTGTGTGTGTGTGTGTGTGTGTGTGTGTGCGTTTTATTTCTATTTTTCCTCTGGGTATTTATTATTTTATTCATCTCATTTTTATTTGTATTTGGCTCTTGGAGACAGGCATCCGGTCACACTTCCTCACTGCCTGCTCTGGAAGGTTTGCACAGTAGAGGGCCTGCCGAATCACCAACAACTCAGCCTGAGAGGCAACAGAATTTCTGAGGAATCTTACTGAAAACACAGTGAAGATGTGTTCATTTGAAGTTGTAACGCTGTCTGTAACACATTTTGAACCACGATCGTGGGAAGCACGATCTCCTGCTCCTATGCCCCGAGGTGAAGTGGAAGCAAACCCTAGCGTAAAATGTACCGCACAACATCATGCTCGATAATATGGTAGTAGCAACGTCAATGACGTCCAAGCTGGTGCCTCCACGGAGGGGTGCACTATCATGGGCTGTGTGTCTAGGCAACGGCCAGGGGTGTGAAAAGCAGGGACAGGTGGAGTGAAGTGGTGGCCATGGCAGACAGGTGACACATTAGATGGCACAGGCCTGCTTGGGGAGATGGCAGGCCACAGGAAAAGTTTCAAGTTCCAGTAGCGAAGTTCAGAACGGAATAAGGCTATTGGACGGACAGCAGGAGTCGCTGTGAGGACAGCCCTGTGCTGGCACTCAGAGCAGCCTGACTCGGCTCGCTGGCGGGCTCCTTCCCCAGCCTCTTTTGGCTCCCTGTGCGAGCCTTGAGAGACAGTGCCCTTCCGCTTTGAGGTCTCCTTAGGCCGAAGCTTTCTGCAAGAAGGCACAGGAAGATGAGCAGGTCACTGAGTCCCGCCCTCTGTTCATGGCCCGGCCACCCACCCACCCGTGTGACCTCCCCACATCAGCACTTCCATCCAACTTCATTCAGCCTTGGTTTGCTTGTGTGACCATTTCCCTTGCATCGCTGTCCTTTCTCCTGTTGTCCCCACCACTGAGCCCTTCACCCCACTCTGAGCAGTGGTGGGAGCTTGGGGCGCAATGACTGTCCGCAGCTTCAGAAGGCCTCGTCAAGCTCACCCGCTTCCTTTGTCCACTGTCAGCTGTGCCAATGGGGTCCCCCAGTTTGCAATTCATATGCACCCTCAGTGCAGTCAATGTTCAGGTGCGGTTAATAATGTTCCATGCTCTCCTCTGTGGTCTGGTAAACTGCACTGGAATGATTCAAGGCACAGTATTCTTTACAGCAGATGTACATTTCTCTGCTACCCAGGAGGAGTCCGGCTCCACAAGCAATGCCCACACTAATGCTACAGGGGCCTGAGCAGGAGGAGGATGAGGGCAGGGTGCTAAGGGGGACAAGGACTTCTCAAATTCTGCCATAGGCCTCTGGGGGAGGAAAGACAGGGGACGGTCCTGGCCAGGTGGGGTCTGTGTAGAGGTCAGTCAGGTCCCCCTTGATCACCAGGGGTGGGAGACAGAAAGTATCCCTGATCCTTGGGTGAGGCCCCCACAGCCAAAATTGTACAAGGCTGAAATTTCTGTATATTTCCAGTCAAGTCATTTGTAAAGAATCTATAATGTGTTCGGTGATAGGCCAAGAAGTACCAACATGATATTGTTTTAAAAAGTGATATCATCCTACCATCTCCTGGGCTCCTCTGTGCGGCTGCGGTTCTGGCCTCCTTCAGGAGCCTTTGCTGCTTGGATGGGTACGTGAGTGGCACCCACCACAGGGGATGAGTCTGCCAGAGGCCCGGCACACACCGCTCGCTGAAGGCCCCCAGGCCAGAAGAACCAGGGAGAAAGCTCAGCCCCATCCAGGGGCCAGAGGCCTGCTCCCTCCGACCTCAGGTGGCCAAGTGTGAGGATCTCAAAGCTGCCTGCCTGCCTGCCTGCCTGCCTAGTTACTCTGGTGAGAACTAAGCTGGGCATCTCTCCCCTCATTTCTTGGCAAGGCCGGGCTCTGAGGCCTGCTGGGGTGTAGGCACGCGGGTGGTGTGGTGGTT
>NW_004524603.1:6420829-6423889 GCF_000260255.1 Octodon degus
TGATCTCCCCCTGAGCTGCACCCCCATGTAGGCAGAGCCTCTCGTGTGCACCTCCCCATTCGTGGCACCATCCCCAGGCTTGCTACGTATTTACCACCTACTGTTCTCTGCTATTCCCAGAGCTGGCAAGCTTTGCCACTGAAGTGTGCCCTCCCCCCTTCCCTTTCCAACCCGAACTGCACCTACCCAGTCCCTTCCATCTTGAACTGCAGTGAGGGCACCCATCTGCCATCACACTTGGAAAAGACACCCGACTAGTGTTTTGATCAAGTCCACACAGTGATGGAGACAAGACTTGCTGGTCCTAGGGCCTTACTGAACCCTGCACACAGCCCAGGGAGAGCCCCTTCCATGCATTAAGGCCTCAAGAGGGGGGTGATCATTATTTACACCATCATTCATTCACTTGACAAACATGGGACTCTGTAGATAATGGCCCTTTCATCTTGTTGAGGCCTTAGAGATAGGTCAAACGTTGTCCTCATTCCTCAGAGTCCTAGTACAACAAGAGACAAGCCCACTGTGGCCATTAATCCTAACTTATCAACTCCATTGGATTAAGAAAGACTAAGGAAACTTGCAGAGCATGCCCCTTGGTGTGTCTGAGTGGGTCATGCAGGGTGACCTTGCATATTGCATATCCCCCTGCCCTGTTCCTCTCTGGCCCTCTTCCCTTCTGCTTCCAAGCTACCATGCATTAAGCATCTCTGCTCACGATGCCCCTCTGCCATGGCGTTTCTGCCCTGGAGCCGGCCAACCGTGCCCTGAATTCCCCAAAGCTGTGAGCCAAAATAACTATTTCCTTCTTTAAGTGCAGGTGTCAGACGTTTGTTCCAGTGATGAAAGTGAGTAGCACAGACAGTTGGTGCTGTAAGTGGGGTCATTGCTCTGACTGTTCCTGGTCATGTGGTTTAAAAGCCTTTAGTACTGGCTTGAGGCAAGTGTTTGGAGAAGTTTAGAGACGTGGAAGGAGAAGCCCTAGGGTGCTACAAGCAGTCTGACAGGTGATTCTGGCCAGAGCAAAGAGGTTCAGAATGCTGGTAGCAATGCAGGTAGTCAGGGTCAGGCTCTGGAAGTCTCCACTGAGAACAGAGGCCTCATGGGCAACTGGACTAGAGGCCCTGTGGGTTATGCTGCAGCAGAGCCCAGGACCTGAGATTATGCAGAAGACTGAGATGAAGAGTGGTAGACTAATTCATGGTGCTCTTTGAGCTAATGTAAATGGACTGAAAGTTGTCACAGGTTTTGAATGGGGGTGGATGAAGTCACATTTGACATAAATCCCCTCAAATCAATAGATTCTTTCTTTCTTTTTTTTTTCTTCCACAAATAGGATTTTATTTATCACTATTAAAAATCTGGATCTTAAACAGACTCTTGCACTGGTGGTTCATATCCATCAGCTCGTTCAACTTTAGCTCCCGTCCCATCCCCAGTAGCCTTTCCAGAGCTACTACCTTCACCATGAAGCTCCATGAGTTTTCCCAATTCCAACTTGAGTTTCTTCAGCATTTTTCCTTTTCTGACAAAGACATCATGAAGAGGGTAGATAGATTGGCAAGCCTTTTCTATGTCTTTCCCAATACTGTCTGGAATCAGTTTATTGACCACTTCCTTCAAGTCATTTGTCTGCACCTCCCGGGTCATGATTTCCATCATCTTCTTCCGGATCTGGCAGACCTGCTGGTGCTGAGTGTAAGAGGTCTTCCGGATCTGATTGTTGTGTTTTTTAGTAAAGCCAACACAGAACAGTCGAAGCAAATAACCTTCGGTAGTGTTGACATCCACATGAGCTTCGATCACAGTCTTCCATATTTTGACCATGGAACACATTCTGTCATGGGCGAGGTCCATGCCATGGAAGTTAGTCAGGCAGTTTTTGCCTTGAACATCTTCAGTAATTAGCTTGAATTTTTTAAAGACAGCCTCATCATTCTGCAGATCAGCAAGGCTCACTTCAAACACATGACCTGTGAACCCATCAGATGCCATTTTGGTTCCTTGAGTTCTGGGTATGAGTGTTTTTCAAATATTTCTTATGTTGAACATAGCCGGCCCCTTCACATCATACCAGTCTTTTGTAGGAAATGGATCAACCACTTTCTTCTTGGCTCCCTTTTTGCAGCCTTTCCTAAGGTACTTGCTCTTGCCTGCCACCATGGTGCTGCTCAGAGAGCAATAGGTTCTTTCTATACAACAGCAGGAAATCCCTAGCATTGCAAGTTATTTAGAAATGGACACCAGTGAGCCCAGGCTTGACTCAGCCAACTGAACAGACAAGTTTGTCTTAGCTTCTCCAACTATGGTATTTTAAATAGCATCTTAATGAAGTGCACTCATGATAATAAACTTGTTTAAGCTTACTCTTCTTCCAATATAAAATGCATCAAGGGCCCAGGTCCGCTGGCAAGTGTAAATTAGCCTGTTGAAAAGATGTGGGTGTTGGTCTGCAGCTCCCAGCAACCAGTACTAGGATCAGCTGAGATCTGTCTCTAGCTGTGTTTCCCAGACACTACAGTGGGACGAGATGTCCTTGCATTCCAAGGTATTTCTGGCTTAGAGGCTGAGAAAGCTGGGGCTGCCCCTAACATGGACATTGGTAGCCCTCAGGCATCCTCAGGTGACCTATAGAGACTCAGTTGAATTCCTACATATACAAAGTCCTTCCTGGACCTCAACATGGGCCACAGGAGTTTATATTTCTAATTCTATGAAGAAGTTATTGGAATCCCAATGAGTAATTCCAATCCATCACTTCCAGTGCAATCCCTGGTGAGAAAAAAGACACCAAGGCATATTTGTAGTTGTGAAAAGCCAAGGGGAGCCTGAGTCCAGTTAAAACGAAGGCCAACCAGAACAAAGGCCTGAACCCAGGCCTAGACCCAGGTTTTATTAATTCATAAAGAGGGGCGTGGCCCAGGGATGAGTAACTGAGAGAAAAGCAGGAAGCACACGAGTGCCGTGAGCTGGGCTGGTTGGGAGGACTGATAGCACCTTTGCAATAGTGAGAGAGGGAAAGGGAGAGAGAGAGAGAGAGAGAGAGAGAGAGAGAGAGAGAGA
>NW_004524603.1:6424044-6444127 GCF_000260255.1 Octodon degus
CAGACAGACAGAGTAGTGAAGCATTTATCAGGACGCAGACTGGTTCTTCCTTGTCTGACAAACTATGTCATCCTCCTCCTTAGCTGTGAAATATACTTCCAGCATAAAGAGATCCTCACAGGCTGGGGATAGAGCTCAGCAGTCTAAGCACCTGCCTGGTAGGCACAAGAACTCGGGTTCGATCCCCTGTACTGTATGTTGTGTTAGACCTGGAATCCTGGGTGCACTATGCCCAACAGTGAAACCAGGTATGGTGGTGCACGTCTATAATCCCAGCGCTGGGGACACTGAAACAGGAGGATCAGTATGAGTCCAAGCTGTGCAGAGAGACTGTGTATCAAAGAAAGAAAGAAAGAAAGAAAGAAAGAAAGAAAGAAAGAAAGAAAGAAAAGAGTATCTCATATTGCATCTGTCTATTGGAGTTTACAAGACGGAGGAGGCGTTTACAAACATTATGGAGGGTCTCTGGGTCTTGATACAGCTAAAATGCTTATGAATAGTTACCCGGAAGGGCCAGGAACAAAAAGGGCAAAAGAAAAAAGCAAGGGGGAACCTGCCAAGGGCTTCCGCAGCTGCAGGCAGTCACTGTTGCACAAGCTCCCTCCATTGCTCAGAATGGGGATGAGGGGCTCAGGGGTTGGTGACAAAAGAAGAAAGGACAGCAATGCAGAAGCAATGGTCACACAAGCTAGCCCAGGACAAGGGCAGCTCTACCGAAGTGCTGGTGCTGTGGGGCAACGGATGTGGGGGGCAGGGCCATGGAGTGCAGGGCGGGACTACCTGAGGGACTTGTCCTCTTGACCCTTTTTCAGAAAAGCTCAGCCTGAAGGGACCTGGAAGGAGCAGGTCGCTGCTCTCTCAAGGCATCCACTGGGGGCCAAGGAAGTGTTTGAAGGGAGCCTCTGAGTGGGAGTCGGGTGGCTGGGAGCAGCAGTGTTGGACTCACAGCGATGCCTCACAGTCGTGTTCTAGCCTCAGCTTTGCTACCAAGACCTGAGACCTCCCCTGGGGCCTGCCCTCTCCCCTAGCAGCTCTGGACCACCTGATGGGTCCCCTGATTTCCATGGCCACACCTTGGTTCCGCCTGTCCATGCCTTTCACACGTGAGCACCCTGCTCCTCACCTAGCCATTGCCTGGGCATCCCGCCCATGGTTGCGCATCCCTCGGTGGGGGCACCGGCTTGGACATCACTGGTGGCACTACCACAGTGTTGTTGAGACTTATGTTTTACTGGAATTCTATGCTAGGCTTTGCTTGCACTTGGCCTCATTGCACCGTGGCAGAGCACTGGGCTTCCCAGAGTTCTTAGCTCGTCCTGAGCCCTGAAAAGCATTACAAGTCAAACTGAACAGCCTCCGCCACTGTGTGTTCAGTAGGGTTCTTCAGAAATTCTTTTGCCCTCAGGCTGAGATGTTGGTGATTGAGCAGGCCCAGCCCGAGGTAAACCTAATGGAGGAGCCAATTAGGAAGTGTGCTTGGATTCCTTTCTCCAAATGGGCCATACAAACACATAAATAAATAAAAAAGAGAGAAATGAAACACAAACATCATTAAAGAGAACTGCAAGGCTGGGCCTCCTGTCACACACCTAGCATCTGAGCACCAGGGGAGGCAGCGGCAGGTGGCTCTCACGTTGGGTGCACGATGGGCAGCTTCAGGACTCAGTGATGCCTTGTGTCCAATCAGAGGGTAAAATACAGCTAGAGATGAAACTGATGGGAAGGGCCTAGTTTCAATCACCTGTAATACAGACAACAAACAAACAGACCTACGCCCCCACATGACATGTTGTGTCATGTATAGTTAATGTCACCAGGGAACACTGACACACACAGTAGGCAGAGTGATAGGCAGCCACAGGAGACAAGACCCTTGTAGGTTTGGCAATAAAGTGGGTCACCAGCAGGGGGCACCCAGATTTGAACCGGGGACCTCTTGATCTGCAGTCAAATGCTCTACCCCTGAGCTATGCCCCCAGTGGACTGACCAGGTGTGTGCAACAGACACCATAAACCGATGTGACATACTTGCCTCTCTCCAACCCAGGATTGTGCATCCCTCAGTAGAGCAATTTGCCTGGATATCATTGATGTCAGCACCACAATATTGTTGAGTCTGACTGGTGCTGGGAATTCTATGCCAGGGTCTATTTTCACTTCTCATTGAGTACTGACAGGGGGTTGTGCTTCCCAAAATGTTTGGTTCAAGATGGGCCCCCTAAAGAGTGTTACAAATCACAATGAACACTGTCATTGTCTGTGTGTTTACTATGGTTGCTTAGAAATTCAGTTGTTGGCTGGAGAGGTAGATCAGTGGTCTGAGTGCCTGCTTGGCAAGCTCAAGAGCCTGCAGTCGATCTCTGATACCCAATGTCATGCCAGCCCTGGAACTCCATGTGCACTGTGCAGGCCACTGAAAAGGGGCATGGTGGGACATGTCTGTAATCCCAGCAGTGGGGAGACTGAGACAGGAGGATCGCTACAAGTCTGAGCTGTGTAGTGAGACCCTGTACTAAATAAATAAATAAATAAATAAATAAATGATTAAAAAACTAAAGAAGAAATTCTGTTACCACTTGGGTTGAGTTGTAGGTGACTCAGCATGCCTTTTTACAACATCAGCATTGCAGAGGAGCCACTTAGGAAGTGTGCTTGGATTCCTTTCTCAAAATGTCCCATGCCCATAAATAGACAGATAAATAAAGGCAACAGAGAAACAAAACACACAGTAAAACACACATTATTAAGGAGAACTTCAAGGCTGGGCCTCCTGACACACATCTATCATCTGAGCACTGGGGGAGGCAGCGGTAGGTGGCTCTCACGTTGGGTGCACGGCGGGCAGCTTTAGGACTCAGTGATGTCTTGTGCCCAATCAGAGAGTAAAATACAGCTAGAGATGAAGCTGATGGGATGGGCCTAGGTTGACTCACCGGCAGTGTAGACAACAGATGAACAGACCTATGCCCCAGATGATGTGTTGTGGCATGTATAGTTCATGTCTGCAGGGAAGGCTGACACACTGTAGGCAGAGAGGAGGGCAGAGTGACTGGAGACAAGACCCTTGTAAGTTTGGCAATAAAGTGGCTCACCAGTAGGGGGCACCCGGATTTGAACCGGGGACCTCTTGATCTGCAGTCAAATGCTCTACCCCTGAGCTATGCCCCCAGCTGACTGACTAGGTGTGTGTAAGAGGCTCTGTAAATCTGTGTGACTGCACTTGCCTCTGGCCATCCTGGCATACCTGGGCTCCTAGAGTTCTGCCATTCTCATGTGTGTCCTTCCTCCTAGGTGACCCTGACTGCCTCCACACAGCTGACTGCTCCCTCTTCCAGTTATCAGCACCTCCCGTCCCCAGGGCCTGGCTCAAGGGTTGTTTATATAAGCCTGGAGGTCTGCAGGGAGAACACCCTCCACACTCACTTGTTGGAGCTATGCTCCAGAAGGGAGCTGCTCAGCAGAAATTTTGGAGGACTGTAAAGTTGTGGGGTGGGTTTGGGGTGGAGGCAGGATGATGGTTGGGCCCAACAAAAGTTCTGGTTTTCTCTGTAGACTAAGCTAGGTCATTTCCCAATGGGGTGTAGTGCATCTGTGTGTCCCTAAGAGGACCTGGGGTGAGGGAGTCTGGTTCAGAGGCTCTGTGGAAGATGGGAACTTCTTTGGTGACCTGGAAGCTCACAAGTTAAAAAGAGAGAACAGGGCTTAAGAAGACACATGGGGTGCAGGACCCCATGGTAAGCAGAGTTCCTGTTGAGGAGAAGGGGCTTCTTTCCACCCAGCCCTGTGGAAGAAAAATTGAGGAGACACTGTTACCCCTCCCCTTTACTCCTCCTAGGCTCCATAGGCACAAGGTCTCTTATGGTCGACACAACAAGGTGCCTCGCTGGACGATTCTGTCTAATGACAAGTGCTCAGGTGGGAGGGGCTGAGATCTGTGTCCTTGGAGCACAACATGCTGCAGTAATTGCAACCGATGTGCAGTAGACAAGGAAGGGCCAGCGGTGACTGCCTTGGCCCACTCACTGCCTGCCTGAATGCAGCCCATGCTCTGAGCTGTACTCGCACCCTCCTACCTCTTCAGTCATGGTGGAAGCAGCTTTGACTGAGTGGCCTCATCCAAAAATGATGGATTATTTCTGTCTCCTCCTATCTAGGTACTAGGGAGACCTGACTGGGCTCTACACAGATTCCTCCAAGCTGGGTTCTTCCCTTTCCCTCCTCCCCCACAGCCCTATCCCAGAATGGGAGAAATCCTTGCCCCACCACAATGCTCCCCTTGGTCTCCTGCTCAATCCATTTGTAGCATCAGTGTGGGAATCACTGTGTAGACCTGGACTCCTGCTCTTTTGCTCAGAGAATAGGAAGCCTCATCTCCCTGCTCTCCATCACCCTCTCAGACCCTGGCTCTCTGATATTCATCTCTTCTTCTTCTTCTTCTTCTTCTTCTTCTTCTTCTTCTTCTTCTTCTTCTTCTTCTTCTTCTTCTTCTTCTCACTTTCAAGGTCGGCTTTGAGAGAGACACCTTCCCTGACATGGAACACCTCAAGCTGTCCCCAAACAGTCTGCTTAGCATAGCCTTATTTGTTCTGAGCTGTATGCACACCAGGGGGTCAGGACCCAGGATGCACTGGTGTCGTGGAAGGGGACTCTGCCCGATGTTCTTTCTCTAGTGCTGCTAGCAGTATGACACCAAAAGACCATGCAGACTGCAGGATACAGAGTGAGGACTGTGGCCAGAGGACACAGGACACAAAGAGCTGTGAAAGGTTGGTGGGATAATGACACCCTAATCTCCCTGGGATTGGACAAGAATCTCCCAGGGCACAAACTGCTTTCTGCCTTGTCTGACAGTGGACATCATCTACCTTCTGAGCTGTGAAATACACTTCCAGCAGAAAGAATAACGAGCTTTCAATCATTGAAATGTTGCCTCAATTTGAAAGACTGAGGAGGAAAGCATAGGCCATTACTGAAGGTCTCTGGCTTGTGATAGCCCTGCGATGAACATGAAGAGTTAGCCAGGAGACCCTGCAGTCTCAAGGGACAGGGACAAAGGGAGGGAGGGAGTGTTGTGGCTTTCTGAAACTGTAGGCAGTCACTTCTCCACAAGATCACACCACTTTTCACAGTGGGGATGCCTTCACTTCAAAAACAGAAAGTGAAATGGTCACACGGGAAACCCAAGGAGAACTCAAACTGGGCAGAAGGGCTCTTATTGCTAGGCCACATGCGTCGGTGGGTGGGTGGCAGGACCATGTAGCAGAGGGTGGGACTTATGGACCTACTCGTTTTCTTATTTATTTTTAAAGAAAATAAATAATATTTAAAAACATTAGCAATGATCTATCATTTCACTACACAATATGATAGGAATCTAATAATGGTTGTCATGTTGCAAAATGTTATCTGCAAATTAGTCATTTCGGTTACCAGACATAAACATGCAAGCTGCCCCAGTTGCCTAATGGATAAGGCACTGCCCTCCTATAAACATGCCAAACTGACCAAAAACTTCGTAGGAAATTATACAGAAGAAAAACATTTCAAGCATTAACTGCTCCTTTCAATAGGCCAGCAGAAATCAGCAGTGCAATTATCCAAGGTGTCCTCTATATGTACATAAAATTATCTTTGCCCTCGCCGCTTGCTTTCTTTTGTTCTTTTCCTTATCGCAGCGGTTCCCTTCTTCTGAACAGATTCCCTCCATTTCATAGTACCTAATGTACCTCTCAGATTTTATTTACACTTTCAGGTTCTGATTGTACACGAGGGTCTGATCCACTTTCACTTGCTAGTATGTTCTCCAGTTGCATCCATTTACCTACACAAACCTCAAGTTTATCTTTTTTATATCGGAGTAATATTCCATTGTGTAAAAATTTAGCAGTACTCCACTGTATAAAAATACTACATCTTTTTATCTAGTCCTCAGCTGATGGGCATTTACTTCCAAGATTGAGCTATAACAAATTTTGATGCTATAAACATGGGTGCATATATATCACTGTGGTATGATGTTTTCTGTTCTTCTGGAAAATTACCCTGCAGGGTAATAACTGCATGAGTGGGACTTCTAATTCTAGCTTTTGAAGGAATGGCCGTACTGATTTCCATAGTGGTTGTACCAGTCTACACTCCCTCGAATAGTGGAGAAGGGTTCTTTTTCTCCTGCAGCCCCTCCAGCATTTAACATTGGTTGACTGCTTGGTGATAGCCATTCTTTCTGGAGTGAGATGGAGTCTCAGTGTGGTTTTAATTTGCCATTTGGCCATTTCTCAAATGGCCAATTATGTTGAGCATATTCTCCTATATCTATTTGCCATTTGTATTTCTTCATCTGTGCGCAGTGCAGATTCATCTCAGATGCCTATTTTTGACTGGGTGTTTGAATTTGGGGGGCCTGATTTTTAAAAATTCTTTATATGTTCTAGATAAAAGTCCTTTGCCTCAGGGACAGTTGGCTAAAGTTCTTTCCCTCCCCCCAACTGGTGGATTTTCTTTTTATTTTGTTGGTAAATTTCTTTTGATGTGCAGAAACTTTTCAAAAAGATGAGATACCCGTGGGATGTTGGGATGGAGCCTCTTTCAGGAGTCTGGGTACCGTGAACAGCCGCGCAGTGCTTTTCTCAGAGCAAGTCACCTTTCCCAACAATCATGTTTTATTGTAGCTTTGCTACAGGGACTGGACACCTTGCCTGTGACCTTCCACCCCTCTAGTCATGCTGTTGCTTCTAATGGGTCACCTGTGTTCCACGGCCACACCTTTGCCCCCCTCTTCCTCATCTTAAACACGTGATCCACTTTTTCACACCTGGCCATTGCCCATGCACGCAGCCCGCGGTTGAGTGAAAGCACCCACGTGGCCATCATTCATGTCACTACCACAGTGACGCTGAGACATAGGCTGTGCTGAAAATGCTTCGCTAGTGGTGTTTTCACACTGCATTATTACAGAGTAGCAGGGGATTATACTTCCCAAAATTCACGGTTGAAGATGAGACACCCTCCCGCAAATGCTACAAATCAAAATGATCAGTGCCCTCACCTGGAAGGTGCCTCAGAAAGCGTGTTGCCACTTGGGATGATTTGTTGTTGATTCAGCAGGCTCTCCACAACCTAAACCTAACAGAGGAGCCAATTAGGATGTGTGCTTAGACTCCTGTCTCTAAAAGCAAAATATAAATACTAAATAAATAAATAAGAAAATGAAAGAGAAAGAGAAATAAAATGCACACACATCATTGAGGAGAAGTGTAAAGCGGAGCCTCCTGACACACACCTATCATCTGAGCACATGGGGAGGCTGAGGCAGGCGGGTCTCACACCTCACACTGGGTGCGGGGCGGGCAACTTTACGACTCAATGATACTTTGTGTCCATTCAGAAAGTAAAAATGGCATAGAGATGAAACTCTGAGCCTAGGTCCTAGGCTCAGTCACCTGCAGTACAGACAATAAACAAACAATCCCACTCCCTAGGTCCATGTGCTTTGCCATGTATAGTGGATGTCACCAGAGAAAGCTGACACACAAATTAAAGTGGAAGGCAGAGAGACTGGATAGTGGATGTCACCAGAGAAAGCTGACACAGAAAGTAGGAAGAGGGCTGGTGAAATAGCTCAGTGGATTAAAGTGCCTGCAAGCAGGCACAGGACCTGGGGGTTCGATCCCTAGGCCTGCCATGCTGGACCCACCCCAAGGCACACTGAGATGGCCAAGGAGACTGGGTGTGGTGGTGCATGTCTGTAATCCTAGCACTTGGGAGGCTGTAAACAGGAAAATTACTAGAGTGTGATCTAGTAGCGAGACCTTGGACATCCTGTAGACCCTTCCCTAAAATACAGAGAAAAAAAAAGCAGAAAGAGTGGAAAGCACAGTGACAGGAGACAAGACCCTCGTAGGTTTGGCAATAAAGTGGGTCACCAGCAGGGGGCACCCGGATTTGAACCGGGGACCTCTTGATCTGCAGTCAAATGCTCTACCCCTGAGCTATGCCCCCAGCTGACTGAGTAGGTGTGTGTAACAGGCTCTGTAAACCTGTGTGACCACACTGCCTCTGGCCATCCTGGGGATACCTGCGCTTCCGGAGCTCTGTCATCCGTCATCATGTGCGCCCTACAACCTAGGCCACCATGGCCACCATGAGTACACGACTTCACCTATTCTAGGGACCTGTCCCTGGATCAGACACTTGCATTACAAGCCTGGAGGTGTGCAGAGAGAACGCAATCCACACTCACCACCCGAAACCTACTGTGCTCCAGAACAGAGCTGCTCAGCAGGGTCTTTGGAGAACAGGAAGGGGGGTGAGCGGGGAGCGGGGCGAAGGTGGGGACCAAGCAGAAGTTCATGGGTCACCTAAGAATTAAGGAGGAGCCTAGTGAAGTGGGGCCAGGGTCCATGTGTGACTCTAGGAGGATGCCTGGCAGGGCTAGATCTCCTGAACCTTGGAAGAAGTCTGGCCATTGGTGACTTTGGAGATCAGAGGTCTAAAAATAAGGACAGTGGTTAAGACATGCCATGGAAAGCACAACCCCATGGAGGGCAGAGTCTGTGCTTTTGACAGTGAGATTCCTTCACCCCAGTGCTTTGGGACAAACTTCAGCAGGCTCTGTTACTCCTCCTGTTCTTCCCCTCTCAGGCTCCATGAGCACAAGGTCTCCTGAAGCAGAGAAAAGAAAGGGCCTGGAGGCAGGATTCTGACCAAGGACCAGTGCTGACATGGGTGGGACAGAGATCTGTGTCCCTGGAGCCCAGCACAGCACAGTGTTTGCCACGTGGGGCCAGGAGCACGGGAAGAGCCGGCCGGTGACAGCCTTGGCCTACGCACTGGCCGCCAGATGTGCAGCCCCATGCTCTGACCCACACTCGCAACCTCCTACCTCCTCAGTCCTCAATGGGAGCACCTTTGCATGAGGGGCCTCAACCAAGAGGCCCCTCCTCCTATTTGGTGTCTTCCAGGGACCTGACTGGGCTCTACAGAGACCCCATCTGGCTGCGACCTGCCCATGTTCTTCCTCCCCTGTAACTCTACCCCAGGATCTCAGAAATCCTCGCTCAGGCCCAACCCTCTGATCACCCTCCGCCTGCTCAGTCCCCTCTTGGTATCAGCGTGTGGATCGCTGTACAGAGCTGACTTTTGCTTCGGCTGCCCCGAGGTGGGAGCCCTCATCTTCCTATCCTCTCTACTCCCCACTATTCTCTCAGGCCCAAATGCAGGGCTCTGGGGCCTTGGCCCACAGTCTTTATGTAAGCTCTTTTCCCTTCTCCATTTCTCCCTGGGCTTGGAAGGGGACACCTTGCCGAGGGGCACACCCCAGGCTGGCCTCAAACCATCAGCTCAGCAAGGCTGCAACAAGCCCAAGCTGTGTAAACAATACAGGCCCAGGTCTCAGGATGTACTGATGTGTGAGGGGACCCTGCCTTGTGTCCTGCTCTGGAGGGGCCAACTACAGGAGACCAAAAGAGCACACAGACCACAGGACACACAGTGAGGACAATGGGGAACTGGGACACGAGAGACAGTGAGCTGTGCAAGGACAGTGGGGTGATGACATTGAAAATTGCCTGGCTTAGCGGAGAATGATCAGGGCACAGACAGTTTTCTGCCTTCTCTGACAAAATGTGTCACCCTATTTGTTAGCAGGGAACTACACTTCCTGTGTCAGGAGTCCCACAGCCTTGAACCTTTCTAGTGTAGTGTACAGGACTGAGGAGGAGAGCAGAGAACAGCGCTGAGGGTCTCTGGGTCTTGCAACCATTATGGAAGCCTATGATGAGCTAGTAGGGAACCACATAGGCACATGGGACAGGGGACAAAGTGGGTGAATGAACTTGTCATGGGCTTCTCAAGCTGCAGGCAGTCATGGCTCCCCAAGCTCTCACAATTGTTGAGAATGGAGATGAAGGGCTCAGGGGTTGGGGACAAAAGAGGAAAGGACAGCAATGCAAGAGCAATGGTCACACACAAAGACTGAAGCTGGACAGAGGGGCTGCAGCACGGAGCTCACTTTAGTGCGTGGTGGTGGCACCAGGAAGGAGGGGCGGGCCTATGGGACCTGCTCACCCTCTTGTGTCTTTGGCACAAAGGTTGTGCCTTAGGGGACCTCGAGGGAATACCCACTGTCCTCCCAAGGGAAACTGGGAGCCAAGGGAAGTGTAGGGAGGGAGCCTCTGACGTGGAGTTGGGTTGCTGAGAATAACAGTGAAGTGCTGTGGTCACAAATGCTGTTGGCCAATAACCAAGTTCCATTCTGAGCTTTGCTGGGAGGATGAGACCTTCCCCGTGGCCTGCCACGTCACCCAGGGCTTTCCATCCAATGGGTCACCTGTCTGCCACGGGTGCTGCTTCACTCCAGCCTTCCATGATTTTCACAGGTGGTCCCATTACCCCCATGCCACTGCTGCCTGTGCGTCCAGCCCACAGCTCCTCACACCTTGGGGGAGGTACCAGTTTGGACATCACTGAAGCCACTGCCACACTGTTGCTGAGATGTACGCTGGGCAGTGATCCTACCACAGAGCTGGTTTTCACTTTGCATCATTGAATGGCAGGGTAGTGTGCTTTCCAACATTCGGGGCCAAAGATGAGTACCCCACACAGCATTATACCTCCAAATGAGCACTGTCCTCATACGGTTCCCCACAAACTCTGCTGCCACTCAGGCTTAGTTGTTGGAGATTCAGCAGGTCTTACACAACATAAACCTTAAGAGCAGCCAATGAGGAGCTGTGCTTGGCTTGCTATCTCGAAAAGGGAAACATTAATGAATCAAAAAGGATGGATTAAAGCAATGGAAAGGAGCAATAAAACACACCCACAGCACAGACAGGTTATTAAAGAGAAGTCCCAAGCTGAGCCTCGCGACACACGCCTATAATCTGAGCACTTGGGCAACCTCAGGCAGGTGGATCACAGGTTGGTGCAGGGAGGACCACTTTCTGTCTCAGTGAAACACTGGGTCCAAATAAAGTCAATAATGGCTAGAGATGAGGCTGAGTGCCCGAATTCCAGGGCCAATCACCTGTAGCGTGGAAAACAACTCCATGTTTCAAACTACGTGTTGTGCCTTGTGTAGTGAATATCACCATAGAACACTGACAATAAGAGGATGCAGAGCGGAGGGCAGAGTGACTGGAGACAAGACCCCTGTAGGTCTGGCAATAAAGTGGGTCACCAGCAGGGGGCACCCGGATTTGAACCGGGGACCTCTTGATCTGCAGTCAAATGCTCTATCCCTGAGCTATGCCCCCAGCTGACTGACTAGGTGTGTGTAAGAGGCTCTGTAAACCTGTGTGACCACACCTGCCTCTCGCCATCCTGGGGACACCTGCACTTCTAGAGTTCTGCTTTTGTATTGTCCATCATAGGCCACAGTGACCACCTCTGCACAGCTGACTGCCACCTCTTGTGCTGATCCACCTCTCCCTTCCCCAAGGTCTGGCTCAGGCACTGGTTATACAAGTCTGGGGGTCTGCAGGGAGAATACCCTCCACACTCCTCTAGTAGAGCTGCCCTTCAGAACTGAGCCACTCAACAGAAATTTTGGAGGACAAGAAGTGGGTAGGGTCGGCTTTGTGAGGGCAGGTTGAAGGTGGGGCCCAGCAAAAGTTCTGAGTTTCCCCAGGAATTAAGCCAGACCTTCTCCCAACGGGGCCTAGGGTAGCTGCGTGTCTCTAAGGGGATTCCAGGGGGCTCTAGTTCACAACCTCTGTGGAATAAGTGAGCTTCTTGGGCCAGTGAGATGGCTCAGTGGAATAAGTGCTTCCCTGGCAAGTGCAAGCGTCTAAGTTCAACCCCCGGTTCTGAAAAAAAAAAAAATTAAATGAGCTGCTTTGGTGACCTCGAGGCTCACAAGTTTGAAAATGAGGACAGGGGCTAAGAACACACTCAGGCTGCAGGACCCCACGGTAAGCAGAGTTCATGTTGATGAGAAGGGGCGTCTCTCCACTCAGCTTACTGGGACAAAAATTGAGCAGACACTGTTACCCCTCCTCTTCACCTGTGCTAGGCTCCATACGCAAAAGGTCTCCTGTGACAGAGACCACAAGGTGCCAAGATGGAGGATTCTCCCCAATGACAGGTGCTGATGTGGAAGGGACAAAGATCTGTGTCCCTGGATCATGACATGACACAATGATTGCAACCTGTGGCCAGTAGCACAGAAAGAGCCAGCTGGTGACAGCCTTGGCCACTCACTGCCTGATGTGCAGCCCCATCCTCTGACCCATACTCACACCTTCCTACATCTTTAGATTTCGGCGTGAGCGGCTTTGGCTGTGTGGCCTCACCCAAGGATGGGCGACACTTTCCATCTCCTCCCATCTGGTGTCTTTGGAGGACCTGACTGGGCTCTACACAGGCTCCACCTGGCCAGGACCTTCCTATGTTCTTCCTCCCCCATATCCTTATCCTAGGATTAAAGAAATCCTTGCCTGACCACAACCCTCACCTGGGCCACCTCCTGCTCAGTCCCCTCTTGGTACCAGTGTGGAAATTTCTGTGTAGAGCCATATCCCTGCTCTCTGCCCCGAGAAGGGAGCCCTCGTCTCCCACCCCCAGCTCTCTACCACCCTCAACCCCTACATTTAGGGCTCTTGGATCTTGGTCTCCAGTCTTCATCCCAGGTCTTCTCCTGTCTCCCTTTCTACAAGGGCTTAGAGACAGACACCTTCCTCGAGGGGGCACACCAGAAGATGTCCCCAAAACATCAGCTCAGCAGAAATGTGGTGTCTTTTTGACACCAAAAGAGGTGTCAACTGTCTGCACCCCAGGGACCCAGGTCTCTGATGCACTGGTGTTGTGTAAGGGACACTACCTTGTGTTCTTGCTCTGGAGGGGCTGACTACAGGAGCCCAAAAGAGTACACAGACCACAGGACACGTGCTGAGGATAATGGGAACAGGGACATGAGAGGCAAAGAGCTGTGCAAGGACAGTGTTGTGACGGTGCCCACAGCTACCTGGATTAGCAAAGGGTGACCAGGGCACAGACGTTTTTCTGCCGTCTCTGACAAAATATAGCAATTTATATGTTAGCAGGGAAATATGCTTCCAGTGTTGGGAATCGCACAGACTTGAATCTTTCCCATATAGTGTACAAGAGTGAGGAGGGGAGCAGAGAACAGCACTGAGGGTCTCTGGGTCTCGCTATCACTATGGATGCCTATGATGAGTTAGTAGACCGGTCTCCCACAGGCACATGGGACAGGAGACAAAGGGAGTGGGTGAGCTTGGCATGGGCTTCTCAAGCTGCAAGCAGTCATTACTCCCTAAGCTCACACCTAAGCCTTTCATCCTCATTGTTCCAAATGAGGATGAAAGGCTTAGGTGTTGGGGACAAAAGAGGAAAGGATAGCAAACACAAGGGCAATTGTCACACAAGGAAACTGAGGAGTGAAGCTGGAATAGAAGGGCTGGGATTGGGAGGTCAGGTTGGTTGGGGGTGGGTGGCAGGACCATGTAGGAGAGGGTGAGTCTCTGTGACCTACTCATGACCTTGTGCCTTCCTGCAGAAAGCAGGAAGCAGCCTAAGGAGACCTCCAAGGGGAGGGACGCTGTCCTTTCAAGGCAGGTGCAGGGGGCAGAGGGAAGCTTTGGTAGGGAGCCTCTGCAGTGGAGGTGGGTGGCCCTGAATGTGAGCGAGGTGCTGGACTCAAAGCAGCTCATGTTGCCCCGTATTCACGTTCCATTCTGAGCTTTGCTGTGGTGGCTTGAGAACTTCCCTGTGGCCTGCCACCTCCCCTGGTAGGCTAATGTGTCACCGGCCTGCTATGGCCATCTCCTCACTGAACCCTTCCCTGCTTTTCACCTGACCCGATGACTGCCCACTTGGACATTGCCTGTGGATCAAGACCCGGGTTGAACAATCCTCTGTGAAGTCACCACCTGGGGTACCAGGGAGGTCATTGGCATAATGTAGGTGGGACTGATGTTGTGCTAAAAATTCCATGCTAGGGCTTTTGTTTTTTCGTTTCGCCTCATTGTACTATGGGTCCCAAAATTCACGTTTCAAGCTGGGTGCCCTCCATTACATTGTATCTCCAAATGGACAGGGTCCTAATCTGTAATTTTAGTACGTTTCCTCAGAAATTCTCTTGCTTCTCATGCTGAGTTGTTGCTGATTCAGCAGGTCCTCCAAAACGTAAACTTTATAGATGAGCCAGTTAGCTAGGGGTCATAGACTTCTGTCTCAAAAATTAAAATATAAATATTAATGGAATAAAGCAATGAAAAAGAGCAATGAAACACACAGACAACACACACACACACACACACACACACGTGTCATTAAAGAGAAGCACAAAGCTGAACCTCCTGGAACAAACCTATCATTTGAGCACCTGGGCAACATGATGATGGGGGCTGCTGTGCGGGGTGCGGGGTGGGCAACTTTATTAATCCAAATAAAATATCTAAAATGGCTAGAGTTGGAGCTGATTGCAAAAGTTCTAGGGTCAGTCACCTGTAGTACAGAAAACAAACATTCCCACCACACAACATTTGTGTGGTGCCAAGTATAGTTGATGTCGCCAGAGAAAGCTGACACAGTGCAGGTAGAGTGGAAGGCAGAGATATAAGACCCTTGTAGGATTGGTAATAAAGTGGGTCACCAGTAGGGGGCACCCGGATTTGAACCGGGGACCTCTTGTTCTGCAGTCAAATGCTCTACCCCTGAGCTATGCCCCCAGCTGACTGGCTGGGCTCTGTAAAGCTGTGTGACCACCCTGGCCTCTGGCCATCCTGGGGACACCCGGGCTCCTAGAGCTCTGCTCTCACCCTGTGTGCCCTTCCTCCTAGACGAGGCTGCCCCTTCCGCATACCTACCTGTCGCCAGCTGCCCTTACCAGCACTTTTAGGCCTTTGGTTCAGGTGCTGCCATGACAAGCCTGGAGGCATGCAATGTGCTTCACACTCACCTCCCAGAACCTGCTACTCTCCAGTACAAAACTGTTCATCAGACTCTTTGGAGGACAGGAAAGGGATGACCTGGGCTTGGGATAGGGTGGGGTGAGGGCTGGGTCAAACAGAAGTTTTGGTTTCCCTCAGTTTAACCAAGAGGCTCTCTGAAGGTGACCTAGAAAGGTGACATGAAATGGAGGCAGAGAGACAAGAGACAAGATCCTTGTAGGTCTGGCAATAAAGTGGGTCACCAGCAGGGGGCACCCGGATTTGAACCGGGGAACCTCTTGATCTGCAGTCAAATGCTCTACCTCTGAGCTATGCCCCCAGCTGGCTAGTTAGGGTGGTTGTGTGTCTCCAAGTGGATTCCTGAGCGATTAGAGTTGACAGGCAGTGTGAAGCATATTTGGTTTCATTGGAGAGCTTGAAGATCATAGGTCTGAAAATGAGGACAGTGGTTAGGAAAACACAAGGGTTATAGGACTTCATGGTAGGCAGAGCTGATGAGAAGGGGCCTCTTTGCGTGCAGCACTCTGGGGCAAAAATCGAGCAGACTCTGTTACCCTCCTCTTCTCCCTTCCCAGGCTCCATGTACAGAAGGTCTCCCCTGTCAGAGACCAGGAGGGACCAGGATGGACAGTTCTGTCCAAGGCCAGCTATTGACGTGGGAGGGAGAGCAATCCGTGTTCTTGGAGCACACATAGTGCAGTGATTGCATTCTGTGGCCCTGAGTCAAGGAAAAGCCAGCCAGTGACAACCCGGGACCACTTACCTCCTGTCTGACATGTAGTCCCATGCACTGACCCACACTTGCACCCTCCTACCTCTTTAGACTTTGGGCATGAGCAGCTTTGGGGGTATGGCCTCACCCAAAGTCTAGGATACTTTCTGTCTCCTCCTGTGTGATGTCCTCGGGGGACCTGGCTCACCTCTGCACAAATCTAACATGGCTGGGACCTTCCACTGTCCCTCCCTCCCCTTTAGCCTGATGCCAGGAGGTGAGAAATCCTCACCCCACCAGTACCCTCACCTCGGCCCCCTCTTGCTCAGTCCCCTTGTGACATCAATGTGGGAATCGCTGTGTAGAGCCAGACTCTCACCCTCTCCTCTCTGAGCCAAGAGGCCTCGTCTTCCCCCATCCTCTCCTCTCCACCACCCTTCAGCCCCAGGACTCTCAGGCCTTGGTCTAGAGTCTTCATCTCATATCTTCTCTCTTTTTCCTTTCTATATGACCTTTGAGAGAGACACCATCCCTGAGATGGTACACCCCAAGATTGCCCCAAAGCATCAGCTCAGTGTACCCCAAGAGTCCTAAGCTGTTTTCACATGAGCTGCCCAAGACTCAGAATTCACCGATGCCCAATAAGGGGACTCTGCCCTGTGTCCTTTGTTTGGTGGGGCCAGCACAATGACACCAAAAGGCCACACAGACCACAGGGGAAACAAGGAGGACCTTGAGGCACAGGGACATGAGAATCAAAGAACTGTGCAAGGATGGTGGGCTGCTAGGCCCCCCAAAGTTGTTACCATGGGCAAAGGATGATCAGAGCACAGTGTTTTCTGCCTTGTCTGACAAAATGTCACCTTATCTGTCAGCTGGGAAATATACTTCTAGTGTAAAGAATCCCACAACCTTGAATCCTTCTAAGGTTCTGTACAAGACCGAGGAGGAGAGCAGAGAACAGCTCTGAGGGTCTCTGGGTTTTGCTACCGTTATGGATGTCTATGATTATTTAGCCAGAGGACTCCATAGGCACAAGGGACGGGGACAAAGGGAGTGGGTGGGCTTGACACGGGCTTCTGAAGCTGCAGGCAGTCATCACAAGCTCACACCATGGCTCAGAATGGGGATGAAGGTTTCAGGGATTTGGGACAAAAAATGAAAGGACAGTGATACAAGAGCAATGGTCACACAAGCATACTGAGCAGGACTGAGACTGGATGGGAGGGCTGGTTTGGGGATGTCACGTGCGTGGCTGGCAGGAGGGCAGGACTAAGTGACCTACTCACCCTCTTGTCCCTTCCTGCAGAAAGCTTCAGCCTAAGGAGACCTCAAAGGGGAAGGACTCCTCTGAGCTGCAGGCGGGTTGCTCCGCACACTAGTGCGGCGCTGTGCTCACAGCAGCTCATGTTGCCCAACACTCTCGTTCCATTCTGAGCTGGGTCGCAGGGAATTGGAGCCTTTCCTATGGCCTGGCCACCTCCCCTAGCAGGCCGTGCCATGCAATGGGCCACTGCCACGAGCACTGGTGCACTCCACCCTGCCCTGATTTTCACACGGGGTCCCACTACCGCACACCAGCCATTGCCACTGCATTGAGTCTGGGGTTGCGCCCCCTTTGGGGGAGCCACCAGCTTGGACATCATCCACTTTAGTGGTACAGTGGTGTTGAGACTGGTGCTGTGCTTCAAAGTCTCTCTACGGTTTGTTTTCACTTCACATCATTGCACAGTAGCAGCTGACTGTGCTTCTCAAAATTCGTGGTTCAAGATGAGCCCCCCCAAAAGTGTCACATTTCAACATGAACAGAGTCCTTGTCAGTAGTTTTGACATTGCCATTCAGGCTGAATTCTGCACCAGTCAACATGCCCTACCCAATGTAAACTTATAGCAGGACCTATGAGGAAGTGTGCTTGGATTGCTGGTTCCAAAGGAAAATATAATAAAATAAGCTAAAAAATGATGAAATAAAGCAACAATAAAACACACAGGACACACACAAACATCATGAAATATAAGTGCAAAGCTGAAGCTTCTGACACACACCTGTGCTCTGAGCACGTGGGCACCCTGGAGGTGGATCGCAGGTTGGGTACAGGGTGGGCAACTTTACAGCTCAGTGAGACCCTGGGTTCAAATCAAAGGTAAAACACAGTTAGACATGAAACTGAGCGCCAAGGTCCTAGGGTCTGTCATCTGTAGAACGGAAAACAATCGTCTGAGCAAAACCCCAAGGCATGTGTTGGCCGTGGATAGTTGAAATCGCCAGAGAAAGGTGCCGTAAAATGTAGGCAGAGAGAGGAGACAAGATCCTTGTAGGTTCGGCAATAAAGTGGGCCACCAGTAGGGGGCACCCGGATTTGAACCGGGGACCTCTTGATCTGCAGTCAAATGCTCTACCCCTGAGCTATGCCCCCAGCTGGCTAGCTAGGTGTGTGTAATAGGCTGTAAACCTGTGTGAGCACACCCGCCTCCGGCCATCCTGGGGGCACCTTGGCTTCTACAGCTCTGGCATCATCATGCCCACTGTTCCTCCTAGGCCACTCTAACTCCCTCTGCACCGAGGACTGCTGCCTCCTCTGGTGACCAGCACTACCTGGGCCCAGTCCCCAGCTCAGGTGCTACTATTAAAAGCCTCCAGTTCTGCACTAAGATTACCTTCACTCTCACCTACTGGAGTTGCTCTCTACGAGTGAGCTGCTCTGTAGAAATTTTGGACAGGAAAGGGGTGAGGTGGGCATGGGGTGGGAGCAGGTTGAAGGTGGGGCCAAGCAAAAGTTCTGGGTTTCTCTGAGAACTAAGCCAGACCCTCTCCCAGTGGGGCCTAGGGCAGCTGTGTGTCTCTAAGCGATTCCTGGGGGACTCTAGGTCACAGGCACTGTGGAAGACATGAGCTTCATTAGTGACCTTAAAGGACCCAAGTTTGAAAATGAGGACAGGGATAAAGAAAACACACAGGTGCAGGAGCCCATGGTAAGCAGTGTTCATGTTAATAACAAGGGCTTCTTACACCCAGAACTCTGGGCAGAAATTGAGAAGACTCTGTTATGCCACACCCCCATCCCGATGACAGCCTTATCCCACCCCCTGCCTGATGTACAGTTCCAGGCTCTGACCCCCACCCCCACCCTCTGACCGACCGCTTCACTCTTCGGTGGAGCAGCTTTGCATGTGTGGCCTCACCCACGGATCAGGGAAACTTTCCTTCTCTTCCTATCTGGTGTTGTCAGGGGACCTGACTGGGCTCTACACAGACTCCACATGGCCAGGACATTTCTCCCTAATCATCTGTACTCCTATCCCAGCATGCAAGAAATACTCATGCAACCAGAACCCCGTCTTGGCCTCCTCTGCTCAGTCCCTCTGTGACGTCTGTGTGGGAATCACCATGCGGAGCTGGACTTCCGCTTTCTCCTCCCCAGAACGGGAGGCCTCATCCCCCCACCCTCCCTGTTCCCATCCTTCTCAGTGCCTGCACGCAGGGCTCTGGGCTCTTGGTCTCCAGTCTTCATCTCACTCTTTATCTCTGCTCAATTTCTGCGTGGGCTGTGAGGGCAACACCTTCCCTGACCTGTACAAGCTTGGCTGTCCTCGAATTATCAGCTCAGCAGGGCCGGAGGAGGCCTCAGCAGATTGCACAAGAGGCCGCAGGACTCAGCATGCAATGGTGTTGTGAAGGAGATGCTGCCTTGTGTCCTTGCTCTGCAGGCACCAACAATAGGACACCAAAGCAGCACCCAGTCCACAGGACACACAGTGAGGACAGTAGATCCTGGGGAGCAAGGACACCAGAGGCACAGTACTGTGAAAGGATGGGGAGGTTACTCTCAAAGGCCACTGGGATTGGAAAAAAAAATCAGAGCAGAGATGGTTTTCTTCCTTGTCTGACAAACTATGTTATTCTCCTTCATAGCTCTAGAATGCACATTTGGGGCATAGAACACACCCTTGATTCTGTCTACTGGGATTTACAAGCTTGAGGAACAGAGCATAGAACAATATTGAGGGGCTCTGGATCTTGATACCGTAATGACAAATAGGAGTTGTTAAATAGAGAAATGAGTGGGCCCAAGGGACATGGGACAAAGGGAATGGGTGAGATTGACGAGGGACTCTGAAGCTGCAGGCAGTCCTTTCTCCACACACTCACGCCATTGCTCAGAATGGGATGAAGGTCTCAATGGTTGGGGACAAAAGAAGAAAGGACAGCACACAAGTGAAATGGTGACAAAGCAAAGTGAGGAAGACTGACACTGGGCAGAAGGGCTGGTACTGGGACATCACGTGGGTGGCTGAGTTGGGACCATGTATTAGAGAGAGGGACAAACTGACTGACTCGTCCTCTTGTCCCTTCCCGCAAAAAGGTTCAGCCTGAGAGGACCTCGAGGGGGAGGACGCTGCCCTCTCAAGGCTCGCCCGGGGAGCCAGGGGAAGCGGGAGCGAGCCTCAGCTGGAGTCGGGC
>NW_004524603.1:6448297-6462508 GCF_000260255.1 Octodon degus
CCTCAGCCTGTGCGCTCAGGGATCTCCTGACTTTGTCTCCAGTCTTCCTCTCAGCTTTTCTCTCTTCGCACTTCCTACACGAGCTTCAAGGAAGACACACTCCTTGAGAGGGCATGTCCCAAGCTGTCCCCATCTATCAGCTCAGGGTAGCTGCAAGGCGCCCCCGCTGTTTACAGACTTGGAACATGAACACTGGGCCACACGAGCTGCTAAGAGCACCTCGCTAGCACGTCGCTAGCATTCAGAGCACCCCGAGTCCAGCGCGCAGGCTTCCTTCAGCACCTTCCTCTCTGAGGCCTCCTAAGGCTGAAGCTTTCTGCAGGAAGGCACGAGAGGACGAGCAGGTCACTTAGTCCCGCCCTCTCCTACGTGGTTCCCCCACCCACACACCTGCCACCTCACCTGGCAGCGCTGTGTCACCAATGCACCGCCTGTCTCCGTGGCTACAGCTCATTGCACCCTGCCCTGCCCTTCCTGTGTGGTCCACTGCCACTCGCCTGGTCACTGTCTATGCCTCCAGCCCAGGACTGGGCACCCCTCAGTGGAGACATCACTGGCGTCACCACCACAGTGTCTTTGTGACTTACGTTGTGCTGGACATCCTATCCTGGGGTTTGTTTTCACTTCACCGCATTGCGCTGTGGCAGGGAATTGTGCTGCCCACAGTTCATGCTTGAAGAGGAGCCCCCGATAGTTACAAGTCAAAGCGGATCGCATCCTCACCTGTATTCTCGGTGAGGTCCCTCAGAAATTCTGTTGCCACTCAGGCAGTGTAGGTGCTGACTAAGCCGGCCCTGCACAAGAGAGATCTGACAGAGGAGCCAATGAGCAAGTGTGTTTGGACTTCTGACTCAGAAAGTGAAATAAAAATAATAATAAAGTAATAAAAAATAAAGGAAAAAGAAAAATAAAGCATATCATGAAAGAGAAGTGCAACACTGAGTCTCCTGGACACCTCTGTCATCTGAGCACCTGGGGAGGACAAGGCGGTTGGATCACAGGAGGGGAAAAGGGTGGTCAGCTCTAAGCCTCTGTGAGACCCTGTGTCCAAATAAAATGTCAAGAAATGGTTAGAGATAAATGAAGGCCAAGGTCCCATGTTGTCAGCTGTACTCCATGAATCAATCAAACAATCCCACCCCTCCAAAGCATGTGTTGTTGATGTCACCAGAAAAAGTAACACAATGTAGGCAGAGTGGCAGGCAGAATGACTGGGGATAAGACCATCGAAGGTTGGCAATAAAGTGGGCCACCAGTAGGGGGGCACCCGGATTTGAACCGGGGACCTCTTGATCTGCAGTCAAATGCTCTACCCCTGAGCTATGCCCCCAGCTGACTGGCTAGGTCTGTGTAAGAGGCTCCATAAACCTGTGCGACCACACGTGGCTCTCACCAGAGCGCTTGTGGAGCTCTGCCATGGTCATGTGCATCGTTCCTCCCAGTCCACTCTGACCACACCCCTACAGGCTATCTCCTGTGGTCACCAGCACCGCCTGGCCCCAGGCTCTGGCTCAGGCGGCTGGCATTACAAGCCCAGGAGCTGCAGCAAGATCCCACGTCACACTCACCTCCCGGAACCTGCTGCTCTCCAGGAGGGAGCCGCTCAGCAGACTCTTTGATGACAGGAAGGATGGGTTAGGGAGGGGGTGAAGGTTGGGCCCAAGAAGACATTCTGGATTTCTCTGAGAACTAAGCCAAAGCCTCCACCAGAGGAACCCGGGCCTACCGTGTGTCACTAAGGGGATTCCTTGGGGACTCTAGTTCACAGGCATTTTGGAAGAGATCGGTTTCTTTAGTGTCCTTGAGGGTCACAAGTCTGGAAATGATGACAGTGTAAGAAGAGTTTGTGTTAATGAGAGGGGGACACTTTCCACCCAGCACTCTGGGGCAAATATTGTGCAGATTCTGTTACCCCTCCTCTTCTCTTCTCCCAGGATCCATATGCACAAGGTCTCCTGAAGCAGATATAAGAAGGGACCTGGATGGAGAATTCTCTCCAAGGTCATGTGCTCAGGTGGGAGGGTCCCTGGATCACAACACGGCACAGTGACTATGACCTATGGCCAGCAGGCAGGGAAAAGTCAGCTGGTGACAGACAGCCTTGGGCCAGTCACTGAGTGACCAATGCACAGTCCCAAGATCTGGCCACACTCACACCATCCTAACTCTTTAGAGCTTAGGCATGTTTAGCTTTGGCTGTCTGTGTGGCCTCATCCAAGCCTCCGGGACACTTTCTGTCTCCTCCTATCTGGTTTCCTCGGGGGACCTGGCTGATCTCTATACTACCCCACCTGGCCGAGACCTTCCCCTGTCCTTCCTCCCCACAGCCCTATCCCAGGATACCCTGTCCCCTTGGCCTCCTCCTGTTCTGTCCACTGCAGCACCAGTGTGGGAATCGCTGTGTAGAGCTGGACTCCTGCTCTCTCCTCTCTGAGGATGGAGGGCCTCAGCTTCTCCCTCCCTGCTCTCCACCTCCCTCTCAATCCCTGTCTCAAAAAGCAAAATATCAATAAATTGATAAATGAGAAAATAAAGAAAAAAGGAGAAATAAAACCCACACATCATTAAAGAGAAGTTTAGAGCGGAGACTCCTGACACAAACCTACCTTCTGAGGACGTGGGGTGTTTGATGCAGGTCCCTGACATGGGTGCAGATTGGCAACATAAGGACTCAGTGAGAGCCTGCATCCAAATAAAGTCAAAAACAGCTAGGGATGAAACTAAGTGCCAAGGTCCTACATTCAATCACGTATAGTACAGAAAAAAATTGAACTGTTCTATGTCCCCAAAGGATGTTCTGTCATAATTGAGGTCACCAGAGAAAGGTAAAACAATGTTGGCAGAGTAGCAGGCAGAGCGACGGGGCATAAGACCACTGTAGGTTGGCAATAAAATGGGCCACCGGTAGGGGGCACCCAGATTTGAACCAAGGACCTCTTGATCTGCAGTCAAATGCTCTACCCCTGAGCTATGCCCCCACCTGACTGGCTAGGTATGTGTAATAGGCTGTAAACCTGTGTGACCACACCTGCCTCTGGCCAACCGTGGAGACACCGGGGCTCTGGTCTACCTTCATTGTGTGCACCCTTCCTCCTAGGCCCATCTGACCCCCTCTGCACAGCTGACTGCCACCTCCTCTGGTCACCAGCATCTCTCAGTCCCAGTCCCTGGCTCAAGCGCTGGTATCACAAGCCTGGAGGTCGGCAGCAAGTTTGCCCTGCACACACACCTCCCGAGACCTGCTGCAATCCAGGAGGGAGCTGCTCAGCAGACTCTGAAGGACAGGAAGGGGTGGAGTGGGCTGGGCTTGGGGTAGGAGTGGGGTTGGGCCAAAGCAAAGGTTCTCAGTTCCCCTGAAAACTAAGCCAGAGCATCAGTTAAGGGGACCCAGAGCTGCTGTGTGTCTGTAAGGGGACTTCTGAAGGACTCTAGTTCACAGGCACTTTGAAAGAGATCAGTTTCATTGGTGACCTTTAAGGTCACAGCTCCAAAATGGTGACACTGGTTACAAAAACACATGAGATGCACCTCCCCATGGTAAGCAGAGTTTGTGCTGATGAGACAGGACCTCTTTCCTCCCAGCGCTCTGGGGCAGTAATTGAGCTGACCCCCTTAATCCTCTTTTTCTCCCCCTCCTACCCTCCATGCGCACAAGGTCTCCTGTGTTAGTAACAAGAAGGGTCCTGGAGGAAGGATTCTGTTCTCAGAATGGTGCTGACATTTGAGGGGCAGAGATCTATGTCCCTGGATCCCAACATAGCAGTGTTTTCAACCTGTGGCCAGTAGAAAGGAAGAGCCAGCTGGTGATAGCCTTGGCCCACGCACTGCCTGCCTGAGGTGTAGCCCTGTGCTCTGACCCACACTCCCACCCGCCTACCTCATTAGACAGCTTTGGGCACAAGCAGCTTTGGCTTTGGGGCCTCACCCAAGAATCAAGGACACTTTCTGTCTACTTCTATCTGGTGGAGACCTACCTGGGCTCTACACAGAGTCTACCTGGCTGGGACCTTGCCCTGTCCCTCCTCCCCCTTCGCCCTATCATAGGATGGGAGAAATCCTCACCCCATCAGCACCCTCCCCTCAGCATGATCCTGCTCAGTCCGCTGGTGGCATCAATGTGGGAATCACTGTGTAGAGCCGGACTCTTGCTCTGTCCTGCTCCACTCCTGCGTTACCTCTCCTTTTTGCATTGTCACTCTCTTCAAGCCTCCACCTTCCGCGAAGGAATATTGCAAAGTCATCCACATTGCAGTAGTCTTCTCTGGTAACCTAAAGGGTAGGAAGAGCCAGAGATGTGGCCACTTCCCCCTCAGAGGCTCCCAGCATACACACAGTGGCACATGGTAACTCCAGGCATGGCTGACAATGTCTGGTCCTAGAATGAGCAGATCAAGCAGTGGCAGCGATGACCTGGGACCTCAGGCCTACGAGTGGGTGCTGGGCAAGCCTCACCTGGAGTCCTGAAGCAGCCAGGAGCTTTCACCAGATCTCAGGTCAATCACATGGGTCCAGATGTAATTGTCCTTGGCTGGTACCTGGGAATGACACTCTTATAGACTCCTAGAATGACTCCAAATTAAAACGGGGGCTGATAACCACCTTACTCATATTTCACTCATTTCTGGTTGGAAAACAGTATTAATCTTCATGTCTACTAAACAAGTCAAAATCTTCAGAACTGTTCAAAAGGCCAAAATTAATGGTGAGTAAGGAGCACCCGGATTTGAACCGGGGACCTCTTGACCTGCAGTCAAATGCTCTACCCCTGAGCTCTGCCCCCACCTGCTCTTAGAGGTTTTAATTAATATCTTTCAGTCTACTGCCACACCCACTCCGTTTGTAACCTAAGAGTTGTCACTTCACAACAAGAGATGGGAGCTTCTGGGGCTGGCGGTCCTATGTCACTGAAAACGCATGCTCCTGCGCACCTCAGGAGCCGAGCGCCCCTCCTCAGAACCCCTGGAGGCCAGATCCTCCCCACCTTCCGACTTACTGCAGGCAGCAGCCTGGAGGGAGAATCCTCGAGTCACTGCCCAGTGCCTGTCCTGGCAGGAACACGCAGGCAGAAACTCCAGGCGGTTGAGGGGTCCTTTCTGACCCAGGCCCCAACAGTCAGCCCAGCACCTGCTGGTCCCACACTCAGATCAGGGCGCCTCCTACAAAACTCCAGCCCACTTCCTCTTCTTAGTAATACAGATGGAAAGTGATGGAGAATGAGCACCTCCTAGAAAGAGTCAGAAGGGGATTTAGGAATCCTGAAAAGCAGGAAGATAGTTCAAGGACCAGGAAGTGCCACCGTCTGGCTCACAATAGGCAGGATTCAGAAGACTGCCTGACAGACTGGTTTCCTCTCCTGCTCCAGCTGGAAGACCTGGGGCAGGTCAGTCAGTCCCTCCCTGTGCCTCAGTAGTATGATCTATAGAATGGGGATAATAATAGTGCATATTTGACAGGTTGTTGGGAAGACTAACAAGGTAAGACAGGAAAAAGGTTTAGAACAGGACTAACGGATAGTAAATTGTACTTACTATTTGCTGAGCAAATAAAAGCTTACAAGAAAATCAGCTAACTTTCGCACACTAGAATCAGTAGACATTAGAGTTCAGCCTGTAAAAGCCTGAATGAGATTATTGGAATGAATCAGAATATCTTCCATAAAAAGGGAAATCTAAACTGAGCTGAAGGCCAAAAGATTATCGATAGTGACCACATATGATTTGAGATGAATCAAGTAGATATTTGGGAAATTAAAAAATAAAATTGTCGGGGCCAGGGAGATAGCTCAGCAGAAGAAGCATTTGCCTGGCAAGCACAGGGTCTTGAATTCAATCCCTGGTACCGCAAAAATAAATAAATAAATGAAATAAAATTGAGATGTTCCTTTTGATTTAGTTTTTAATTGAAGGGTAGCTGGCATACAGAAAAGAGCCTAAATCGGGATGTGCAAGGGAATATGGATTTCCACGTTTGTGCTCACACACATCCATCACCTAAGTGAAGACACGGAAAATTCCCACTCCCTCAGAGGTTCCTTGAACGCCTCCCCAGTTAGCACCTCCACTCCACAGGTGGCCTTCTCCCTCCCCACGGGCTCCGTGGCCTGTCCATGACCCTCATACACATGGAATCATCTAGGAGTTATTCCCGGAGCTTAGCTTCTTTCACCCATTATTAATTACGTCAATAGATTCCTGCACATCTGTCCACTGTGGCAGCAATTTGTGATGCCTCATTCCCGTTCCCTTTCCCATGGCGTGAAGGATTTCTCTCTCCTCCTGTCGACAGATGTTTGAGTCACGTCCAGCGTGGGGATACTGGGGAAAATGCTGCCAGGAACATCCACAGTCATTCCAGTGAGAAGCAAAAATGGCCAGGTCCCTCTTGCCCTGTTGGGACAGGGAAGCCCCTTCTAAATACCAGTTTCAGAATTTTCCAGCCTTTGCACAACCATCTGACAGAGGACATCACCCCAAAACTCAGTGACAGAGAACAGGAAGCGCTGGGGATTGGGGGTGCTCCTTGAGTAGGCCCCGCCTCTGCCGCCTGGGCGGCCCGCCGCGTTCTTCGGGTAACCTTGCGCTCTGCGCTCTGTGAGGCTTCCGGTTGGTTCTGTCATTGGAAAATACGCGTTTTGTGGTGTCCGGGGCTTTTCCCAGCTGCCTTCCCTCGTGTAGAATTACAGAGCCTCAGAGGGGCTTCTCTTTACTTCGGAAGGGGTCTCAGCGCCCCCTCCAGGGCGCTGGTGCTCGTGTCTGTACCGCTCTCTGAGACACCCATCCTCTTCCTCCGGACTTGGGTCCATTTCCCCAAAGCCTTGATCGCGACTCTTCCCATCGCCGCCTGCAGCTTCCCGGTGTGCCGGACGTGAGCAAAGAATGAAAGAGCGTCCTCACGATTTAGCAGGGCAGAGTGCTGGCGCCTCCTCCGCGCGTGAGCCCTGTCTGGCGAGGGAGTGACCACAGCCCACCGTAGCTCTTCCCTACCCTCAGCCTTCTTTCAGTGCCCCCATGCTATGGCTTGTGTCTAGATGTCCCTCCAAAGCCTCATGCGACCAACACTGAGGCTTTACAGAGCTGGCTGGATCTGGGATGTGTGATTCTGGGATTAAGGGCATATGGCACTGGGCTGGGGAGATACCTCGGTGGGCGAACGCCTACCTGGCAAGCACATCGCCAGGCGTGAGGCCCTGTACTAAACAAATAAGTTAATTAAAAGATTTTTAAAGTATTTTTTTTTTTAAGATGCATGGTACTAAATTAGTCCACTGATTCAAATGGCCACAGTTCCGTGTGTGGCTGAACGGATTTACTAAAGACAGAAGCCTCCCTCCAGACGTGGGTAGCCCCACCCAAAAGGCCTGTAGCCTGCTCGCTTCCTCCTCCCTGCTCTGCCATGGACTGATCTTCCAGAAGAGGACATGAATATCTTCAAGTAAATGTAAATTTTGGTACATAAATAAATGAATATATATTCATGTACATGAATAAATGTAGATTTTTGTATATGAAAAAAGAGACATCCCCCGAAAATAAGCCCTGTTGTGTCCTTCGGAGCAAAAACTAATATTAAGACCCAGTCTTATTTTGGGGAAAGATGGTAGTGGAGGCTCAGACTTGTAATTGGCATCAAAAATAGGAGCGGAAAAAAAAAAAATAGGAGCGGTTACGTGGGACTGAGTCTGTGACCCACGGGACCTGACTCTAACTCCACACTCTTTAAATTCAGTTAAATTAAAAGGTGCAACCTCTGTGTCCACAGAGAATTGGAAAGTTGTTTGGGGGAGAAACACCTCCCTGTCTGATAGCCAGAACTGAGCGCTCTCTACGTGAGTGTTGAAAGCACAGCTAGGAGAAAAGTTTATTTCTCCTATCTATAGAATCCTCTCTGTACATCTCTTCAGGCTACTCCTAACTAATCCATTTGAGTTGTTATCACAAACTACTCTAAATGTAAGAGTTTATAAACAACAAAAATTTAGTTCAGGAAGTCAAGGAGTCCAAGATCCAGCTCTGTGCCTGGGCAGCGCCCACTGGGCAGCTGCTCTAGCTCAATAGCAGACAGGATGAGGGTGCCTCTGCTGGCTTTTTTTAAAAGACACTTCAGCTTCATATTCAGACTACTGCATTTAGCAATCAACAGTGTAGGTGCAAAAGCAACTCTACAGTAAAACCCTTTGTTAGAATGCTATACACTTTCCACAGAACAAAAACTAAAATAACCCTTTATACAAGTAGCCTCAGTCCTGGAGGCTCTTCTCCGTACACACGAGTACCTTCTGCCCACGTCTTCTTCGTAGCAGCGAAGCCCTGACCCACCGAGCCTGGCGGAGATCGCAGGGGTGTTGTATGGAGCGTCCCGAAATCTCACTTCTGTGGCTCTGCTCCCCTGCTGAGCTTTGTTTCCTGCCAGTATTTACAGTCTTCTGCCACTGCCATAGCTACCGATGCCACTAGAGCTGCCACCGTTTGGCAAAGTACTGGCCTTCCCTCCCTTCCTGGGTCCATACTGTGAAGGTTGATTGTAATAATTGCGAAAATCGTCGTACTTTCCACCAGCTCAAAAACTGCTTCCATCATTACCAAATCCACTGTAGCATTCCCCACTCCACCAAAGCCACCTGGACCACTGAAGTTTCCCCCATGACCAGAGTTGTCAGAGCCACCAAAACCATCTCCACGACCACCACAAAAAGCTCCAGAACTGAGCTCAAAGTGGCTTCTCACACTCTCATCGGTTACGTCAAAGCTCAGCGCCCATGAAGAGCCTCCACTGCTGTCCAAGCTGCTTAGGAGCTGCTGACTTTGATGTGAAGGCCGGGGGAAGAGACCTTGACGGCGCTTCCTGTCTGCACAGTGGAGAAGGGAAGGCCCCAGCAGAAAGCAAGCCCGGACTGTGAGGCAGCAGGACCTGCGCCGGAAGCCGGAGGCAACTCCAAGGGGACCGTGGAGACTGCAGCTCCTCTTCCTCCTCTGGCTGTACTTTCTAAGCTCCCAACCACATGGATCAGGGTTCTGCCCTAGCGACAGAGTCACTGCCAAAGGTCTTGCCTCCTAGAGTTATTGCTTTGGGAGTCAGCATTTTAACATATGCATTTACAGAATCCAAAATTTGCCTACAGACAAAGTATGTATGCAAACTTTTTTAAAATATAAAAAGAAGTTACAGTAAGTGCTTCCCGATCTTTCTCCACTTATTCTCCCGGGCCACTTTCTAGCAATCCATTTTTCCTAATCGACGTGGGGGACCAGCAAGGAAGATTAAACCCTAATTGGCCTTCTCTGCAAGCGCCAAGGAGCAAGCGGCGTGCGGGTGTGCTAGGCAAAGGAGAGACAGCTGAGACCCTCTTGCTCCTGGGACAAGTACGGCGGAGGGTGAGAGGCCGGTGAATCCTGTGCGGTTAGTTACCTTGTACCAGATCTGAGTGAATAAAGCCCAAGTGCAGTCATTCGGGGCTCTGGGTCCAAAGGAGACAAGAGCTCTCTGGCCCTCTGTATTTAAACCTAATTCTGTGTCTCTTTGCTTTTCATGTTCTTTGCCCCTCGGTCAGGTATAAGCTCATAGGTTGGCCCTTTCCTGCTTCCTTAATGCTTTGTCATCAAGCAGGCAAAGGGGCCTGGGGTTTGATCCCCCAGCCTGCTGTGCGGGCCCCGCCCCCAGGGGCATGCTGAGCCGGCAATTGAGACTAGGAGAGGAGGCACATGCCTGTAATCCCAGCTCTTGGGAGGCTGTAAACAGGCGGATCACTATGAGTCTGATCTAGTAGTGAGACCCTGAACACCCTGTAGACCCTTCCCTAAAATACCAAAAAAAAAAAAAAAAAAAAAGAAAAAAAATGCTTTGTCATTTTTACCTGTCAAATATTGTGAATTATACTGTTGTTGGGTGCTGTCCATTTTGTGTTGCCTATAGATAACCTTGAGATTGGTTGTGGAATCTAATCTACTTCTTTGGAAATAGAGTAAGACACTGCTATAAACACCAATATAAGACACTGCTATAAACACCAATGTTCCCTGCATCATGAAGTTGTCCAGCCTGGCTGGTAGGATCTCTGGGGTGAATGCCAAGCACTGGCAGCACCAGTCTTTCCAGATAGCTCTTTCCTGGGCCTGAAGAGTTTCCCGACACGCACATGTTCATCGATGCCAGCCATGTGTGCAAGCGTGGCACTCTAGAGCTCCAGGGTCTCCCACCTCCAGGCAGCTCGCTCCCTTGCAGGATTCTCTCGTGCAGGTCCAGCTGTCTTTGTCCACTGGCCCCAGAGCTCCATCTCTGTTCCTGGGGTCCTCAGGACTCTGCCCAGGTTTGGTCTCTAGGCCATGCCTGTAGACTTTAACACGGCACTAAACTGGGACACTAATAGGACCCCAATTGCTTGCTTTCCATTGCTCAGAGGTTGCTTTTTTCCATCATGTGATGACCAACGTTTTGAAAACCATTGTGTCATACATTTTACGGGGGGTAGGGGGGCAGTTAGGTGAAAGAACAAGGGAAGCTGAATGAGGATAAGCAGTGGTCATAGCAGTTCTCTCTCTCTCTCTCTCTCTCTCTCTCTCTCTCTCTCTGTGATAAGGTCTTCTATGCACTGCAGATTAGTCTTGAGCTCACTTTGTAGCCTGGGTTGGTCTTAAACTTCCAACAATCCTCCTGCCTCAGCTCCCAAGTGCCAGGATTACAGGTGTGCACCAACACACCCATCTTTTTCTCTTCTTTATTTTATTTTATTTTATTTTATTTTTATAGCACCAGGGATTGAACTCAGGACCTTGCACTTGCCAAGCAGGTGCTTATGCCACTGAGCTATATCCATGACCCTCTTTAAGTGTATGTCATATCCCCACTTGGAAGTCCTACCAATTTCTCAGATTTGACATAAGCAACACTGAACGTTCTGCCTCTCCCAGCCCCCATCATCTCCTACATCTGGCATCTGCCTCTGATGGAACAAACCACCCTGTCGGAGTCAGTCTTAATCTCATTTTAGATTTCCCTTTCCCTTGTTCCACCCATGGAATTAGCTAATCTGCTCAGCTCTTTTTTTAAATCAGTTCTAACTCATCTGTCTTCCTAACCTTTCCCTTTTCCTCCCTGTCAGCACGCACTGTCCTTGGATCCCTCTCTCTTGTGGGGCAGACTGTACTGGCACTACTTCCCCAGCATCCTTTTCTAGTGTTGATTCAGCTTACAGGTGGACCAGAGAACTGGAACTGTATCAAAGATCCTTGGAGCAAAGCAGCAGCCGTTATCCTCTGGGAGTTGCGTTGGGCCCAGTGACAGACAGACACAAATACCAGTGGGCCCCAGTGCAGACTCCACTCCCGAGTCTGCGCCCAGCTTTTCTCCCCAGCTGCCAGCCTCCTCCAGCAGCAGCGCCCCCGTGCGCGTCTACCCCAAGGGTGGCAGAAGACAAGCAGAGCAGCAGACAAGCAAAAATGGCAACTTCTTACCAAGTTTGCTATCAGCTCCTTCGGGGAGCCGCTCAAGAAGCAGGATGGACGTTGCTTCCAGGACTGTCACTGTCACGAAAGCTCCACCAGTCTGCCCTCTTGCCTCTAGGAAGCTGGTTAGCAGCTGTTCCTGGTCTTACAACTCCCCCTTCTGGTCTGTTATTTATCTTGGTTTATCCCCTAACTGTAAAGTTTTGTTCCTATAATGCTTTCATTCAATAATGCTCATTCCATTTCTCTAGTTAAACACTGAGTATATTTTTTTAAACTTTTTCTTCAATCTTGAAACAGAAAAAGTGCACAAATCAAATATGTTCACCTTTATGCATAATTTAAAAATCACCTACAAACACTCCAGATGGAGACACGGACGTTATTGGGGAAGAGATGGAAGCGATGGAGTGGGGAGCGCTCTGCATACGCATCCTCACTAGCCTTGATGAGGGGGCCGTTTAATTATTTACATTTCAAAGAAAGAAAGCAACAAAAAGAAGCCTCAACGAAAACAAGAAACCAATAGTACACTACACTGGTGATGTGACCAAGAAGGAAAAGGTCCTGAACTGGCGTGTAGTCTAAGGGAAAAAGAGAAACACTGCCCTTCACTCAGTGAGGCCTCTGGGTTGAACTTACAGAGCCTATATATTGGGGGAGGAAGGATTCTCTCGGTGGGAAGCAAGAAATGTGAATATGGAAAGAACCGTGGTATTGCCTTGGAGTAAGAGGTCTGTGAACACACACACACACACACACACACACACACACACACACACACAATTTCTAACTGTTCCCAAAGGGCTCAGAAACAACTCAGTTGGAATAAACACTCCAACTTCCCTTACCTTAGCTATTAAATATCATCAAAAGAAACAGGAACTCAAAGAAACAGCTGCAGGGCTGGGCAGGGGACCTGGACGTGATTGGTGGAAGCCCGTGTACCTGAGAGTGGGAATGTGCTCCCCCTGCCGGCCATAACAGGACCCAGGTGCCGGCTGAAGACTGCAGTTAGCTACCCTGGGGACTTGAGCAACGACATGAGTAAAGATGCAAATGTGTTAAAGTTCACTGTAGAGTCCATGAATTCATCTTAGTAAGTTCATTTTTTAAGGTAAAGAAAGGAGGAAAATTTCCTGTACCAAAAAAAAAAAAAAAATCAACTAGCAGGTGTGGTGGTGCACACTTGTAATCTAAGTACTTAGGAGGCTGAAGCAGAACTGCTCGAAGTTCTAGGCCATCCTGGGCTACACAGAGAGTTCAAGACCAGTCTGATCTACATAGTGAGCTCCTCTCATAAAAGAAAAAATTAGACAAGCGCATGGTCCAGGGCTCAATCCCTGGCATCACATGCTGTACCAGCCCCGCCACCCCCCTCCCCCGGGGAAGCTGAGCGGCCACCAAGTCTGGGCGTGGTGGCACATGCCTGTAATCCCGGCGCTGGAGAGGCTGAGACAGGAGGATCACTAGGAGTCTGAGCTGCGTAGTGAGACCCTGTACCAAACACATAGATTTTTTTAAAAGTTCAAGTACACTAAAAAAATGTAAAGGGAATAAATATAAAACTGACATTTTATTACCATTTCTATAGTGGTCGATGTGGATAAGTCGCTACTTGGTGTAAAAGTCATTGGGGAACAGTATACGGAAGAATCTGTCAAACATCTCCTCGACTGAATAATCAAATTCAGCCAGGTCAACAGAAGGACAAACAGACACCCTTGCCTCCTGGCACGTTGTACTGAGGACCCAATGTCACCTCTAGAAGAATTATGCCACAATTCAGAACTTTCCCTAGTGAGGAAGCAATTCAACTTTTAGCCATAAATAAATAAATAAATAAATAAATAAATAAACTTTGTGTACACTCCCAGTCACAGTGCTGTAAGCTCCATGCAGTGATGGTCTGCAAAATCAGCAGCTTTCAGTCATCAAAAATGTCCATGAGGGGCCCAGGAGATGGCTCAGTGGAATAAGTGCTTCCCAGGCAAGCACAAGGACCTGAGTTCAATCTCCAGTTCCGCAAAAAAAAAAAAAAAAAAAAAAAAAAATGTCGATGGTAGGGCCGGCCAAATAGCTCAGCAGGTTAAAGCTGCAGGGGCCAAGGGTATGATCCTGGACCTGCCATGCTGGCCCCACCCCCCGTGGCTCGCTGAGGAGGCAACTGAGACTGGGCGTGGTGGCGCACACCTGTAATCCCAGCACTAGGGAGGCTGTAAACAGGCGGATCACTACGAGTCTGATCTGGTAATGAGACCCTGAATACCCTGTAGACCCTTCCCTAAAATACAAAAGAAAAAAAAATGTCAGTGGTGTGAAAGAGAATGAAAGGCAAGAGAAATATTTTAGACTAGTGCAATCTAAAGTCACACGGCGAGCACGTGCCATATGTGAGTCTTGATTGTCTCCTGCCCTGGGAATAAAAGACTCCCTGTGACATTATTGGGATAGTTGAGAAATAAAGGCAATGGACTACATAACAGAGGATTATATCATTACTTTCCTGAGTATTTTGTGGCAACACAGGAGAAAAACTTTGTTCTTAAAAGATAGGTACATGCTGGAAAGTGCATGCACTAGGAGGTGTCCAACCAACTGTATAATGATCCAAGAAACACAGCCGCAAACACATGTACACACATGTGGTTGTGCATAGATAGACGATAGGTAGATGATAGATAGATAGATAGATAGATGATAGATAGATAGATAGATGATAGATAGATAGATGATAGATAGATGTAGATAGATAGATGATAGATAGATAGAT
>NW_004524603.1:6462613-6471710 GCF_000260255.1 Octodon degus
GATAGATAGATAGATGATAGATAGATGTAGATAGATAGATGATAGATAGATAGATGATAGATAGATAGATGGTAGATAGATGATAGATAGATGGTAGATAGATAGATAGATAGATAGATAGATAGTAGATAGATAGATAGATAGATAGATAGATAGATAGATGATAGATAGATGGTAGATGATGGATGGTAGATAGATAGATAGATGATAGATAGATGGTAGATAGATAGATAGATGATAGATAGATGGTAGATAGATGATAGATAGATGGTAGATAGAGACAGAAAGAGATAAAACAAATGTGCTAAAATGTTAATAACTGGTGATCGAACAGAGTATAAGGATTTTCGTTACATTATTTTTTAAACTTTTCTGTAAATGTTTGAAGCTTTTCAAATAAAAAGGAAATTTGCTGCACATCTGTAATCCCGGCATGCTGGAGGCTGAGGCAGGAGGGCAGCCTGCGCTCCACAGAGGGTGGACAGCCAGCCTGAACTACACAGAAGACCCTGTCTCAGGACAAACAAAAGGAAGTTAGGAAAGTTATTTTTTAGGGGTCACCTAAAACCAGAAGAAAAACCACTCCCAGCATCCAGAAGCAATTCTGCTACACACCTACGTCATGATTTACTTCTCCCGCTTGCTCAGAGGGGCACGAGAACACAGTGTTTGTGAGAAGCAGCCCAGAGCGAAGAGGAATGAGCGGCTAGGAACGTTCTTGTAGGTGTGCACAGCCGCTCGCTCTTGCTGGTGACGTCTGGGAGCGTCCCTGCTGGCTCGGGGGTTGCAGTCATTCTGCTTGGGGAGCCCGTGCCACACAGCTCTCCAAAATGGCTGTGTGCCCCAACTTAGTGACCATTTGCACATCAGAGCCTGCGCAGAGCCTCTCGGGGTTCCCTTTGTCTATTGCCTTTGTCTTTTGTCTCACTCCTTTGGAGGCTTACATCTTATTGGAAAATAAACCCTTTGTTAATTATGTGCATCTTAACATCTTCTCTTTGACCTTTATCTTTCTTAAGGGTCCTCTGAGGAACGGAATTCTTAATAAGAACGGTGTGGTTTGCCACTCTTTTCCTGTACGTTTTATGCTTTTTGGGTTGTTCTTGGGAAGTACTTACCTTTTCACCAGTTCCCAGAGATAATTCTTTTCTGGGGTTTTTTTTGTTTTTGTTTTTGTTTTTGTTTTTGTTTTTTTCCTGAAACATGATTTTTTTAAAGCTATAATATACCAGGAATTCATTTGGGTATAAAGTTTAAATCTTTTTTTCTATATTTAGTCAACTAATCCAATGTCAGTGATTTGGAAAAGCCCCCTTTTTCGCCCATTTCTCTGAAGCAGCACAAATTCATCATCCTCAGGGTGTCCGCGTGGCTTGGGGCCTGTTCCTGGGCTTTTACTCTCTCACACTGATCTACAACGTTAGCATGCACCTGTGCACACCAACCATTGCCATCTTAATTGCTATGTATAGCTCACCTAGTGAATCCCTCCAACTTTGTTCTTTATGAGTGTCTTGCTATCTTTGACCTTTTAAATGTCCATAAAAGGAAATTATACCCTCTGTCCGTTTTATGCTGAGTTTACCCAGAATAAATGTTCACTTTTTCAAATGCTGTTCTTGAATCTATGAAGATGATTGCATGACTTTTCTTCTTTATTCTATTAATGGTGAATACTAAGAACAGATGTCTTGGCCACTTTTCTCACTGTTGGGGCAGAATACCCAACACCCAAAGTCGAAGGAGCAAAGGATTTTAGCTCACCGTTTGGGGAGGTTTCAGTTCACGGTTGGCTGGCTCCGAGCAGGGTGGTGGCATTGGAGAGGGCGCTGCCGAGCAGGCGGCTGAAGGCGGCACGCACGCATGCACGCAGCGAGCGGCAGGTAAAGGGCAGCAGGCCCTTTCCGTCCCGGCTGCTCAATCTTACTCCTAGCATTGCGTCCTTGACCTCAGCATCACACACCGGAGATCCAGCCACCTCTGAAAAACCCAACCTGTGCCTCACGAGGCTTTGGGGGACAAAGTAGATATGTCATTGTTCGGGTCTGAATGTTCCCCAAAAGCGCGCGCGCGTGTTGCAGGCTTGGTCCCCAGCCCGAGGCACTGTCGGGAGAGGGTGGTGGCCACTGTAGGAGGCAGGACCTGTGTGGAGGAGGCAGCGTCTGGGCTTGGCCCTTGAGGGGGGCCCTTGGGGTCCTCGCTCCCCCAACCCTGCTGCTTCCCAGCAGTCAGGAGGTGACAGTTCCACCGCACGCTCCGCACCATGACACCCTGCCTCCCCTGGGCCCAGAAGTCCACGGACCCTCCAACCAGAAGCCACAGCAAACCTTTCTCCGATGTACCTTGTCGCAACGGTGGGATTCTCCCACATAATATGTGCACGCATTTTCCTGTCCTTCGCACATCTGCAAGCTGCGTTCCTCACAGACCGTCTGTTTAGAGATTTTTATCAACTCTAAATTCGAGAATCTTTGCTGATTAATTGTTTACTGTTTCCTCTTAATTACTGAGAGAGTGGCCTGTGGAGATTACGACCCTCTGGCTTTTCATTGTCTCGACTCTTTCATCTTACCTTGCTTTCCTCTTTTGCTTTCTTCGTTAGTTGTTACACTGGATTGAATGCTGCCCCCCCTCCCCCCGCCAAATTCATACCATTCCAGACCTCATATTATAACCATATGTGGAAATATGATTTTTATAGATGTAACTAAAGTAAGGATTAGAGTAATGTGTTAGCACAAATCCCTAGCTACACAGCTGAGAAGGGAGAAACGTTCAACCTTCTGAGCTTGGCTTTCACACGCATCCTCTCATTATTTTTCATGTACACCCGTCTCCCACTACCTGTGAGCTCCCAGAGGTGGGAACAGGGCTTAATCCTGCGCTGTTCCTGTGAACAAAAGCCCACCCGCGCCTCTGTTTGAAGATGAACGACAGTCTCAGGTATTCTCTGTTGTCCAAATAAATGTATAAATTGTTCCAGATTTTTCTATATTTAAGGTCCATATTACATCTTTCAAATTCTTTTAACGCCCTGAGTGACATAAGAATCTTATAAGCCTTCAAGTTGCTTATTTGTTTGTTTAGATAATGTGGTCCCTTTGATAGCACACCACTCACGCCCAACACGTGGCTGAGCCCAGTAAGTACTTAACATATATTTGACTAATTCCTACTGAGTAGGTTTTATCCCTAATCAAGTGTTATGGTTTGTGTCTCAATGTCCCCTCCACCTAAGGCCTCCTATGCTTGTAGGTGTGACTTTGGGAGGCGATCAGATGGTGGGGACATGACATGCACTGGTGGGTTAAACCACTGATGAGTTTATAGCTACATGTGACGTGATGTTGTGGAAGTAAAGCTTGATTGGAGGAGGCTGTCGCTGTGGGCGTGGCCTGGAGGGTATATATAGCCTCCCCTCCCTTGGTCTCTGTCTCTCTCTCTCTCTCTCTCTCTCTCTCTCTCTCTCTCTCATTGGGTATTACGTCTTACCAATGTGGGAGTGACCAAGACACCAAGCTAGGGATGACTCAGCGTCCCTATAAAATATTCCTCCTTTCATCTGACCAACCTTTGATGTGATTGCTATCTTGCCCCGATTCTGAGAGGCATAAGGCTGCATCGCATTCATTACAAGGTCATCAAAAATTGATGACTCTAAGAGCCAGCCTTATAAAACTTCAAAACCTCTTGTAAATATGAGTCAGAGTCTGAGTAATAAGCTTTTTTTTTTTTTCTATTACGGGTAATAATGTCATTTCTGGAATGGGCCGTGTTCTGCACAGTAAGCGCTCCCGAATCACAGCATGAGAATTCTCATTTCTGCAACCAGAACATTAATTTCCAATGTTGTTGAGAACTTATCCAAAGTATGCAATAATTTTAGTTGTTACATTTGAAGATCTGGAAACAAGTTCTGATGCTTTGTGTTCATCACCTTTCCATTGCTGGGACAAAATATCTGACATACGCAGCTGAAAGGAGAAAATCTTCATTTTGGCTGACAGATTCAGAGAGAGCAGTCCGTGGCCAGCTGGCTTCAAAGCAGGAAGTTGTGGCCGGCAGGCCTAGCAGAGGACGGTGACTCAGCCCACGGCCGCCAGAAAACAAGAGAGGGAACAGGAGCAGGGACAAGAGTATAGCTCCAGGCGCCTCCCCAGTGACCTGCCCCCTCCAGCCAGACCCCACCACCTGATAGGAAAGTGAGCTATGAGCTCATCAGCGAATCCCCCGACGAGTCAGGTGCCCCAATGATCCAGTTACCTTCCCCACATCCCACCTCTAAATGCTATGGCATTGGAGATCACGCACTAAAGACGTGGGTCTTGGGGAGACGCTCCACATGTGAGCCATAAGCCAAGTTCGGCTTCGTGCGTGCTGTCCCACGCATTGGCTGGGCATTCTATTCAGCATCTCTTCCCTCCAGCAGCAGCCACACAGGGCAAGGGCTGCCTTCCGGAATAGTGCTAGGCATCATGGAAGAGCAAAGGGAACCTGTGGAGGGCCTCAGCTTGTAATGAATGCTCGCCCCAGAAGCGATGTGTGTGCAGGCCTCGAGGAATTGCACATGCTCAGTGACTTGCTGGCTAGCGCTTGCCAAATGACCCACCCCAACCTCAAGAGGCTCAAGACTGCGATGCAGTGACGTGCCTCAAGGGAAGCACTAGAACGTGTGGAGGGCAGCAGGGACCACCGGAGCCTCGCCTGCAAGTCCTAAGCCTGAACCATTAGCACTGTGCTTGGCTGCAAAAGCAAAGCTCGGGCAGAAGGAAGCGGCTGGAATACCAAGATCCATCCTTGCCGAATGCATAGCTCCCACGGGGGGCTCGTGGGTCAGGCGCCCTCTCACACCTGAGCCTCAGGCCTCCTGGTGCTCCCTGCCCCCCGGGCTGACATCCGGGCTCAAACTCACCGGCCATCTCAGGCTTTTTTAGTACTAGGAACACCGAGCAGGAATCTCTAATCTATGAGGTAGGTTGTCTTTTCTTTTTTCTTTTCTCAGTGCTAAATGCATGGTACCAAGATGAAGTCGCTGGCATCTGGATAAGCCCAAGGCTGCTGAGGGTTTGATTGGAATGGAAAGATTTCAGTGGAATAATCAGGTCATGGGCTTCTCTGGGAGAGACGAGGGGACATCTGGTCATGGGGGAGTCTGATGAAAGGCACAAGTGGCAATTCTCGTGCCTACCTACAAGGTGGGGAGTAGGGTGCAGACCAAGTCTTCCTTACACAGGGAAGGCCTTGGTTATCAGGCCAAGAGGCGTTGTCTTTATTCCCTTTGCAAACAGAGGCTGGAGACCAGCTACCAGACATTCGCAGCTGATTAAAAATATTTTTTTAAAAAATGTTTCCCTATCATAGAGATTTTTCATGTAGTCAACCTTGGATCTAGAAATCCATGCACTCCACAAGCTTCCCTGGAAACTGACAGTGTGGGTCTGAGAACCAGGCTCTGCCTTCACCACCCAGAAGTGGCCCTGGCCACATGCCAAAGGCGGATGTTGTTCAAAGGACACTCCTAAAAGCTGCACTTACTTCTATTTGGTGTTATTGTTTGTGTGTTTTTTTCTTTTGCAGGGGGAACCAGGGATTGAACTCAGGCCCTTGCACTTGCCAGGGAAGCACTCCTTCCACTGAGCCGTCTCCCCGGCCTCTAAGCTGCTCTTATTTCTGATCACCTCACCTCTGCTGCAGCCGTGCCCCTCCTCAGCTTCGTAGAACCCCTCACACAAGCTCCACAGCCAGAGGGTGGTCACCCTCAGCCCGTATCCTTGCAGTTCCCACGGTTTGGTACCTTCCTCTCTGTTCTCACCGCTGCTGCAGTTAGTTTGGTCACCCGCCTGGCTTCCTGCGGGAGCCTCTTCCCGGTCTGAGCCCCTCCTGCGCTGCATCTTCTACCTCTCAGGTAAGTCTCCATCAGCACCAGCCCAGGGTTATTCACTGTGCAGCCAGCTATCAAGCCTGAGGACTGTTTAAGTACCTTCATTTTTTTTTTTTTTTTTTTTTTTTTTTTAAAGACAGGGTCTCACTATGCAGTGCAGGCCTTTGAGTTCACTGGCCTCAACTCACAGCGATCCTCCTGCCCTAGCCTCCCAAGTACTGGGATCTCAGGCACGCACCACCACGCCCAGTTTACACCCTCCTAACACTTGAGCTTGAGCCTATCGTGGTTCAGCTTGCACTCAAGCTGGGCTGGGAGTCGCTGGGATGGTTAGCTGAGTCCCCTTTGTTAAAGGCTTCTCATATTACCAAGGCAGTAGTATGAGAAAATGGAGGTGGGAGCCATTGGAGGTCATAAGGTCCCCACGGGTGTGGCCTCAAGGGAGATGATGGGCCTCGGCCCCGTCCTTGTTCTCTGGTACCTCACGGCCTGAGGTAAATCACTGTGCTCTCAGGTATGGCCCTCGAGCATTCCACCAGAGACCTAAGAGCAGCCCTGGCAGCCCAGTCATGGACAGGAGCCTCGAAAAGAGTGAGCCAAAGCAAGCCTTCTCCTTGTATGGTTCTACCTCTTAGTGTTTTGTTAGAGTCATGGAAAGCTGACTAACGCACCCTATTTTCCAGTGTTATTCCAAGTCCCAGCCTAGCCAGACAACTTTTCTGTGCCTAAAATGCTCTCTGTACCTTCCAATCTCAGCTTTTTTTCTGGGCCCTCCCTGGGCTCACACCTTGTCGTCTGAAATACTCTCTGTCTCTCAACACTCTGCCCATCCTGCAAGATCCAATTCAAATTATGCTCTCTATAAAGCCCGCTCTGTTTGAAAAAGAATATTTACATTCTTTAATATATATACAATCACGTCCTTTCTTCCATGGCACATATGTTCCTGTCAGTTGTGTAGCAAGCAGATTATGACTCAAGCCCAATCAGGAGACCCAGTGCTAACAGTGAGAACAGCCCGTGGGGACATGGACTGGAGGAGCTCAATGAAATGTAAATATTTCTCATACCCACATTAACAGTTGAAAGAAATTAATCCCAAGGCATTTCTCTCTGCATAAAATTGCTGACAGTTTTCTCCCAGAACAGAGAGCTAATCCTGTACTGCTATTCTGGATTTCAGCTCTGGGGATTGGCTTTTCATTCTGCTCAAAAAGAGCACTCCCTACTGGATGGTAACAAGAACTGCATCAGATCATCTGCTCCCACAATACCTCGGAGGGATTCTGATGGGTCTCCTAAATCCTAGGTTGACGTCCTCCACGAAGCAGGAACACACGGATTGTCGAGTCGCTGGCATGGTTAGTTCCAGCACATTACCACGGAGCTGATTGTGTTAAGCAAGAGGAAGACCCTCCTTCGAGGTGTCTGGGAGCAGCTCCCCTGAAGACTTAGGGAAAGGGGCTGGCCAACCCTGGGTGGTCATGAGAACATAAGCAAATAACCATGCAGTGCCCAGCAGCTAGGCCATGGCAAGAGAGGAGGCACTGGTCTTCAGCTGGATCTAGTACTAAAGCGAGTTAGTGAAAGGACAATTCCAAAATGATCAACTCCAACCTCCTGGTTTAAATATAAGGCAAGAAGGCCCCGGGAGCAGCTGGGTTGTCCAAGGCCTTCAATCAGCTCACGACAAAACCTTCGGGTCTCGAACACCCAGGTATCCCTACACCACCCCGTGTTCCAGTCTCAGAGACCAAGCTGAGGTCTGTGCTGACTTTTTTTTTTCTTTTTTGTATTTAGTACAGGGTCTACAGGATCTCACTACACAGATCGAACTCGTAGTGATCCTCCTGTTTTCAGCCTCCCAAACAATGGGATTACAGGTGCGCGCCACCATGCCCAGTCTCAATGGCCATCTCAGCCAGCCCTGGGGGCAGGTCCAGCACAGCACGCCAGGGATCGAATCCCGGTCCCTGCATCTTCTTTAAATTTTTAAATCCAGGCTCTTGCCAGGAAACTAATATTCTGAGCTTCAGAACGCCTCTCCTGCACCTACTTTCACATTTGTCATGTCATTTGTTGTTTTGTTTTCCTTCCTAATTTTACCCCAAATTATACAAACTTTAGGCCCACATGAGTCCAGCCCTAGTGGAGGGGACATGCAAATTGGAAGGAAAGACAGCTCGCAGGCAAGTGCATTTTTATATAGGAGAGGGGACGCCTCTGGGACGCTCCCCCGGTGCACTTCCGGCCCAAGTTGTGGAGTAGGAGAGAGGCGTTGGGTCCCAGGCTCAGGACCATGAGGCAAACGGACTGCCGCTGGACCACAGCGAAAGGCAGTGCACCCTCGTTGCCACGAGGGGGCACCATACCAGGCTCCTTCTGCCCATCCTTTAGGCTCTCAACGAATTTCAAGTTTATTTTCTTCTCAACTAAAAATACTCGTTATTATAAAACAAGAAGGAAATAAAAAAAATCACAAAATACATAAAACAGCCTACAATCTCCCTATTAAAGAAAACTGTTTAAGGGCCGAGGAGATAGCTGGGCGGCGTAAGTGCCTGCCTGGCAAGCTCAAGGTCTTGAGTTTGATCCCCTGTACAAAAAAGAAAAAAAAAATGTTTAGGCAACATTAATATGCACGCTTCCAGACCTATCTAAAAATTATATGCTATATATAAAACACAATACATTTATGTTTGTTACAGTGTTATATTTCTAGGTATAGTAAATCAGTTATTGTGTAGACACACATTCTAGTTATATATGCTCATATGTCTATTTTTATGACAAAAATGGAATCATTCTGGACAGCCTTCTGAATAGATCATGACCATTCCTCCATAGCAAGTTAATTTTGCTACAATATTCCATAAGTGATGACATTGTGTCGTATTATTCCATTAAAAATAATTGCTGCGAGTAATAAGCACATAGAAAATTCTATTTATTCCACCGGAAAGCAACGGCACGCGTGAGCCACAGGTGTCCCCACCTCGAAGCCGAAGCTCCCGGCCCAGGACTCCGCCCTGCGGCCGCGAGCGTGTGGGACGCGCGGGCCTTTCGCCGCGATCACGTGGTGCGGCGCGCTTCGTGGGGGAGCCGGGCCGGCCAGCCTGGTCACTGAGCGGGGACAGGGCTGTGGCGGCCGAGCCCCCGGGGATCGGGCCTCGGGAACCGAGCCGGGAGCCGGCGCGGCGAGCGCGAGCGCGCGGG
>NW_004524603.1:6472365-6501471 GCF_000260255.1 Octodon degus
CCGGCGGAACGGCCGCCCCGCGCCAAGTTCCCGCAGCGCGGCGCGGCGCCCTGTCCCCGCGGTCCCGCGCCCCCTGCCCGGCTCCTTTCTCTGCCCAGCGCTCGGCCTGGCTTCCCTCCCCCAGCTCCCCCCAGCGGCCTGGTGGCACCTGGGAGGTGTCCGGCGACGATTCCGCAGACGCTGCGCGCCCGCTACGTGCCCGGCTGGCGGGTGTCGAGCCAGGCGCTGCATCGGCCCCCATTATTTCGTCCTCCCTGCAGACCTGCGGGGTGGGTACTGCTGTTATCTCTGCCTTACAAAAGAAAAGCCCTGGGGCCAGAGAAGTTAACTTACCCCGGACGGACAGCTTAGCTAGAAGGGGGGGCAGGAGGGGCGCGGTGGTTAGGGACTAGGGGTGTTGGGCAAGCGGCAGGTTCACCGGTAGCAGCCGTGCAGAACGGAAAGGGGAACCGGGGGCCAGGTGGCCAGGTGGCAGCGAGCTGTGGCGGTGCAGCCCCTGCTCACCCTTCCTGGCCAGGTATTCTGCGCTTCTGTGATTTGAGCTGGGCTTCTGTAGGAGGCTAGGGTTTCACCAGGCCGAGCTCCTTAGACGGTGGAGCTTTCCACGGAGGGAGAAGCCTCGGGAAGGGGCACCCAGAGACAGAAAGACCCATGAAGCCGGTGATGCTGGGAGAGACAGTTGGAAGGGCTGGGAAGGCTGGACTTCCTCTTGTGGGTGGGGTGCAATTGAGGGACTTGGCGTCCTCTTAGAGAAGCTGCTCCGCCTAGCAAAGAGCTCTAAGACACGGGGCTTTCTGCCCTCCAGTCGCTGAGGAGCAGGGCTTCAGCTGAGGACCATCCCCGCCTGCCTCCCACTGCTGGAAGGCCTGGGGTAGAGCTTGGGGGTTCTGTGAAATGGTAAGAAAACTGTTGTTCATGTACTGAAGAGTAATAAATTCTTCATAAAGTAGGAGTCTGTGCTGGTCCCAACCTCAGGCAACACAGGATTATAGCTGCACATTTGGGGTGTGATAGGACTTTAGGGGTGAGGGGTCTGGCAGTACAGTACAAGGATGTTGCTGGAGTAAACGAATATGGCAGGACTTATCTTAGGAGGACACCAAGCCAGAGCCCAGCCCACCCGCCAGCACCAGCAGTCTCATACCTGCTCCCACCCGTCTTACCCTTGGCACTCAGAGCCCCATCAGTGACCCAGCCAGAGGCCTGCCATGGTCAGGCAGGCAGAGAACCTCTTCAGTGCTAGTTGGCAGGTTTCCCCGCCTCCCTTTGTATTTTGAGGTGTCGCTCCGCATTCTGATTCCCAGTGACTCCAAAGGAGCTGGTGCCAGTTCCTAGAAGTCGCCTTATTTTGCAAGTAGTGGCCAAGCTTTGGCCCAGGAATGCTTTCCTTGAACAGCGGGCCTTCCATGTTCAGCTGCTGGCTGGTGAAGGTGCCCAGGACAGCCCCTCTTCAGTGGCTGGGGAGCCCACCCCAGATACGAGTGGGACAAGCAGTCCAGTTCCCCACCCAAAATATGCTTTCGTCACAGTCCCCAGCTGCAGTCACTCAAGCCTCTTGTGGCCTTTTCTGATGACAGGGAAGCGCTGAGCTTTTTCATCGTTGCCACGTGTACTAAAGAATGACTTCGCACATGTGTCTGTCTTCCTTGCTAGACTGCAGGGTGTGTCGCTGATCTAGGGGCAGCCTCACAAGTGTCTTAAGATCCACTGTGTTTACCTGAGGAGAGGAGTGGGAACCGGGAGAGAAACAACTCAATCTCAGGGGGCTCAGCTCTTGGCTTAGTGAAGATTTGCAGCCTGGTCATTTTAGCTTGTGAGAGAAGGGCAGGTGGGGAGGGACAAAACCAGTTTGTCCTGAAATTGGCCATCCAACATTTGGAGACATGAGATGCTTTTAAAAAAGGAGACATGAGATGCTTTTTAAGAAACAAAAGAGAAGAAATTGAGCAACACCCTTGTTTGTGTGTGGAGCAACCGGGGCTTTCTGCTAGGTCATCATCAGTACACAGTTCCTGCGCGATTGTGGCGGGAGCGAGTCCAGGCTGGGCTCTAGTAAATCTGCAGTTTACTGCACCTCTGCTGAAACACCCCAGCAATGCTCAGTCACTGTTTGTTTTGCAAAATCGCACAGAGCGCCTGCCATGTGTCAAGTGTGTGCTATGAGAAGAGCAAGGCCGCCTGCAGGGCTTGGCTGCGGCAGGGCCCACAGGAAATGGCCGTATGGGCGCCAAAGCACCCAGAGAGGAGGAGGCTGCACAGACACAGGCCCAATCCCAGATACCCAAGAAGGTGGTGGCCACCTCGAGAGCTGGCCCGTGAGGTGGAGTATCCCCACTTCCTGAAGATGCGGGCTCCGAGTGTCCAGGTGAGATAAACTGCCAGAGCACAAGCAATGTGGTGAGTGATGCTGGCTTCCCTCTTCTCTTTTGCAAAGATCTCTCCATGGACAATGGCAGCTACAATTCAAGCCATGGAGAGGAAGATTGAATCGCAGGCAGCTCGCTTGCTTTCCCTGGAAGGTCGGACTGGTATGGCCGAGAAAAAGCTGGCTGACTGTGAGAAGACGGCCGTGGAGCTCGGCAACCAGCTGGAGGGCAAGTGGGCCGTGCTGGGCACGCTGCTGCAGGAGTACGGGCTGCTGCAGCGGCGGCTGGAGAACGTGGAGAACCTGCTGCGCAACCGCAACTTCTGGATCCTGCGGCTGCCCCCAGGCAGCAAGGGCGAGGCCCCTAAGGTAGCCTTTGGGTGCCCTGGGTTGGAGAGCCCAAGGGCCCTGTGGCCAGCATACGGGTGAGCGAGTGTGACCCTTGTGGTTCCAGGTGCCCGTGACCTTTGATGATGTGGCCGTGTATTTTTCCGAGCAGGAGTGGGGCAAGCTGGAGGACTGGCAGAAGGAGCTGTACAAGCACGTGATGCGGGGCAACTACGAGACGCTGGTCTCCCTGGGTAAGGCCTGACCCATGCTGCTCCTTGGAGGAAGACTCCGCAAGTCCCAGGGCCTCTCCCTCCATCCCAGGTGTCTGTCCCAGCCATTTGTAAAGCCCCAGAGGCTCTGAGTAAGGGGATCTGTCCTCCTCCTCCTCCTCCTCTTCCTCCTCCTGCTCCTCCTGCAGGTGGTCCTGAGTGATGGAGTTCAATACACCTCCCCCTTGATCTAGTGGTGTGGCAGTTTAGGAGGCTGGTGGCCCCTCCCCTGACCATGCCCAGGGTAAGGATGCCCTGTTCCTGCTGGAACTTGGAGCACAGGAGTCCTTATGCTCTTGAGTCCAGTTTGCAGCCAGCCTACCATGGGAAATGGACTTCCTGTACCTTCTCTTGTGGACCATATGGCCTTTGTGTGCCATGCCTTAGAGCCTGGCTGCCCAGGAAGGACATGCAGTCTGCTTCTCCCTGGCTTCTTTCCTCTCGGGATGGCTGCGATGGGACCCCAGAGCCAAGAGCAGTAAGGCACATGTGTGCTCTAGTTGGCAGGCTTGCTGCCGCTTAATGTGCAGGCTCTGCACCTAACCTACCTGCACCCTGGACCAGATAACTGAAGCCCAGCCGCAGTCCTGGCCTCTGCCCGCCAAATGCCTGCAATGCCACCCCTGGTACTGCACAAGGTTACCTGCAGGCTGCAACAAAACTGCCTACCACTGTGAGCCCCATGCCCCTTGTGACATTTAGCTCCTAGACCATTCTTGGTTCTTCAGCTGCCCTCCCCCAGCCGTAACAGGACGATGGCAAAACCAACCTTACTATCTGTCCGTAGATTACGCCATCTCCAAGCCTGAGGTCCTTTCTCAGATCGAGCAAGGGAAGGAGCCTTGCACCTGGCGTCGCGCTGCTCCCAAGATCCCGGACGCTCCTGTGGACCCAAGTCCAGGTGAAGGATTGGGAGGAGGCAGGGAGGCACCCGGTGACGGATAAAACAGCAGGGCAGAGGCAGGACTGGTGTTTCTCTTTCCGAGAAACAGCGAACCTCAGGCTTGAGTTTTGTTTTTTGGGTTTTTGCAGAACCAGGGATTGAACTCAGGCCCTTGCGCTTGCCACGCAAGTGCTATTCTACTAAGCTATCTCCCTGGCCCCAGGCTTGAGTATTTTAAACCTTAATCTTTTGTAGTTGAGTTGTAACTTCTAACCTGCTTAGCTATCACTCTTGAAATCAGTATTTTCTTTCATGGAGACAGGCGGCAAAGCCAGAGGCAAAGCCAGGGCTCAAGTCGGGAGGACGCTGGAGGGAACTGACAAGAAAGGGGAGCGGATGTCAAAGACCACACTCACTCTGAGCTTTGCAAAGAGCTAACCAAACTGCCTATAGTCCCACTCGGAGCTGTAGAACACAGGCCCTAGCAAGGTGGATGGTCCTGTGTATTTATTTCAGGTAAATGTGGATATTAGATACTGGACTGTGTCTCAGATTTCCCTGGAGCCACTCAGCACCTGTGAAAGTTACAGAAAGGATGGGGGCAGATTCCTTGCTGGGTCATTCAGCCAGGTAGACCCTGTCTCTGCTCAGCCTCCACTTCCTTCCCAGACTGTTACTTGCCTTGGGTTCCCTCCTTCTGTGATACCCGGAAGCCCTCCTGTGGTTAACCTGTCGTGTCACTCAGTGTCGCACGTTTGCCAGTTACCTTTGAGCAGTACCAGGGTAAAGGCACATGCTGTATAGAACCGGCCAGGGTGCCAGCTCTCACTGAGTGGCTTACTGATGAGTTCAGTAAACGTACTTGAGTGTCCTCTTGGGGCCAGCAGCAGTGCTGACAGCTGGGAGATGGACTGGTGACACAGCAGCACAGTCTGCATGGACAATTTGGGACACAGGCCACCTCCACCTCTGAGCATGAGTGGGAGGGTTCCAGGGCTGTCGGTGTGATTTATGCACCAGGTGGGGCTTCCCGTCCCCATGTAATCAGCGTGCCACCCCTTCACCACGCTAGATGGCAGTTACTGCCGTCTTTCTGCCACCTCCCTCCCACAGCTGCCTCCTGCTGTCCTTCCAGCTGACAGCTGACAATCTCTAGAGCCCCAAGTCCCGCAGGTTCTCAATCTCCAAGACCCCCACACCTCCCAGCTTCTCTCTTTCACTTCTCATAGTCCTGTCCCCCCACAGCTAGGCATTGTGCCCGCCCCCCTCTGCTGCCTGTCCCACCCAACAGGGCTGTGATCCTGGGGAACCTGCCTGCCTGCCCCACACCCATGAGACGCACTGCCTGTGGCAGAGGACACCCCACAGGCCACTGGCCTGCAGTTCCCACCCTGTGACATCATGTGGGCGCTCTGTGCTGCCTAGAAGTCACAGTGCCACCTCAGCCACTTCACTGCCCCAGAAGTTGGCAGCAGGCTGGTGGGCCAAACCAGGCCCAGCCCAGCCTTGCAGAGCCTAGAAGCTGAGGGTGGGTTTTTAATTTAAAAAGTTGCTTTTTTGGTTTTACAACCCCCCACTGTCACAGTCTGCTGCCTGCCCCAGGGCCCGCCCCATGCGTCTGTACCTATAGCACTGCTCACCGGCCTGGAGACCCCTTCTGCCCAGCCCCAGGCCCAACCCGGGCTACCTTCTCAAGGGCAGCAGAAAGTGCCCCTTGACCCTGCACTGCTCCCATGGTGTCCCATTTCCCCACCCACCGTTAGGACCAGACTCCTCGCCAGGGGACAGTGCCGCAGCCTCCCACCCTCCCTCCTGCTCTTTCTGGAACCCCTTCTGCCAAGCCCATCTTGTCTGGGTCCCCGGCAGGCCGCATGGCACTGAAGGTCTATGCTCTTCCACCTGTTGGCAAGGCTGCCACCATGGTTCTCTCTTTGTCTTAACTTCATAAATGGGTAATTTATTAAAGACATTTACATCTTCTGGCCCTGCAGGCTGGGACATCAGGGTCAGGGCCGCACCTGCTGGGGGCCAGGGCTCTCCGGCGCCTAAGGCGGCACAGGGTGTTCCATGGGGAGATGGAGCACGGTGCCAGCTCAGCGCTCGTCCCCTCCTCAGGATACCATGCGTGCCCTCACCTAATGCTGAGCGCCTCCCACAGGCCCCCTCCAAATCCCACTCCCCCACTTTAGGGGGTCAAGCTCCACCCTGGCCACAGCAGGTTTGGGGTCCCCCTTTGGCACACAGAGCAGGCACCTTCCTCTCCCAGGCGCTCCCTTGCAGATTGTGGCCTTTGATCCTCAGTCCTCTCCCCTCCCCCTACGCCCACTCCCCAGCCTGCACATCTTGAGGGTGCACCAGCACACAGGGTGCACCCCAGCTGAACCTCTGCCCTGAACCCCAAGCCCGCTGCTCAGGCAGCATCTCTGGTGGGTGGGTACCTGCAGACAGCCCCGGAACGCTGCCAGAGCCAGCGTCCTGTCTTCCCTGCCGAGCGTGCTCTCTGCGTCTCTGGACAGGGTCTAGTGCCTCAGTGGAACGTAAATTTCCAGGGGATAAAAACAGCGTGTTTTGCGGTCCCTAGAACATTTCCTAGTACAGAGGAAGTCAGTGTTTTTAATGTGTGTTCAGTCTCCACCTTTAACGTGTGGGCTGTGTGTAGGAAGTATATTTCTAACGCCACGTCCCTCCCGTGCCTCACCCAGTAGCCACTTGTCCTGAAGGCGACACCTGCATGCTTCCAACCACATTTTAAAGTATCTCCTGTGTCCTCCTATGCTGTAACCATACACAATAAGGACTTTGTGCTTTGAAAAGTTATACAAATGCCACCTTTTACCTAATACTCCATATTTAATATTTACCTGTGTTGATACATATAGATCAAGATTCATTGTAGCAGATGCTTGGTACTCAAAAAGTAACTATTCTATCATTTACTTTCCACTGATTTGTGCTGAAGGAGTTTCTAACCTGTCACTGTCATGAGAGACCTGTGCTGGGGGTGCCCTTGAACTGTCTTGTCAAGAGACCTGTGCCAGGGGTGCCCTTGAAATGTCTTGTCACTGGCCACTTCTGCCTTCGTCCTTCTCTGGAGAGCAGATGCCAGGTGCCTCAGGTGCCTCGTAGACTCTTTGGCACGCTTGTCCCCACCTCCGCCATTGTCACTGTGCTCTCCCAAAGGTCCGTGGCAGCTCCTCCCCAAAGCAGTTGTGAAGAAACTGTTCTCTGACATCTCTGCCCACTTTATAAGTTTATGCCAGTCAGACGGAGGTCAGACGGCGTCGATTTCACTCGCATTTCCACGCCCACCCGTGAAGCTGGGCATTCTTGTCCTAAGTGTACTCAGTCTTGCCCTGGGAATCGTCTTCTGTTGGGTTGTTTTTCATTTTCCTGTGAGTTGTGGGCTTCTCTGCACATGTTCCACATACTAACCCTTTGTCTTATTTGCATTACAGACCTCTCCTAGGCCGGCAGGTCTCTGAACTTTGTAGCTCTTTTGTAGATGTTTGTGTTGTTGGCAGAGTCAAGCAAATCAGTCTTTTTCCTTTTGTCACCTGTGCCTTTCTATCATAGATGTCCTTGCTACCTCGCTCAAGGTCAGGGACTATTTTCTTGTACGACTTTGCAGGTTTCGCTTGAAAAAAGTCTTTAATCCTTCTACTGTTAAGATGTGTGGTGGCTGTGAGAGAGGATTTACATTTTTCCTCCACAAAGACACCTGATTTTTCCAGCAAAGGTTACAGATACTTTGTGCCCTTTCCCCCAGGTTTGCACCAGGCTCGCCAGGCCACCGTGCGTGCGTGCGTGCGTGTGTGTGCAGGCGGCCCTCTGTGCTCTTGGTTCTTTTCCTTGGTCTCAGCCTTCCCTCTTACAGCTTTATAGAAGCCTTGACGGCTAATGCACGAGCCTTCGGTACTCCGTCGAGGCTTGTTGGCTGTGCTTACATCTTTGCCCTTCCGCATGAGTTTCAGAATCTGTCGAGTCTTCAAAATCCTGCTGGAAGTTTGACTGGAATTGCATTTACTTTACAATTTAGTTTCTCAGATGTCTCAGTTGTTTAAAGCTCCGCTTGGGTAAACGCAGGCAGGCGCATAGGACTGCGGTTCGATTCTCAGCTCCAGAAGCTGTACCAGAGCTGCCCGTAAGGCAGCCGGAGGTAGCAAAAAAACTCCTCACATTTATTTTCTGGACAGTGGCCACTGTTGCACCGCTGTGCCTTTCTAGCTGTCAGAAGACTCCTTATTGAAGCTTCTGTCTGTGGATGAATGAGGATTTGCAATTTTCTCCTACTAGTTGCTGTTGCTCTTAGAAGTGTGATATTAAAATTAAATCATGTGGGGCTGGTGAGATGGCTCAGTGGTCTAAAGCACCTACTTAGAACAAGCTTAGCAAAGCACATGGACCGCAGTTCGATCCCCCAGCACCACATGCCAGCCAGCCCCGCCCCCTGGTGGGCTGAGCTGGCCACACATACAATAAATAAATGTAAAATAAATAAATAAAATTTAAAAAAAAAATTAAATCATGTTGTGAATGGTAGTCACAGCAACACAAGTATGCCATGGACTACTCTGCTGTTATTTGGTCTGTTAAATTATTTAGTTGCTCTTGGATTATTTAGGTGACACTTATATCCTCCAGAGTTAACACAGAAGTTATCTCTCTTTAAATTTGCATAACTTCATACAAAGTGGGCATGGTGACACACGCTTGTGATCCCAGCGCTGGGAGGCAGAGGCAGGAGAACTCGCTGTAAGTCCAAGGCCCGCCTGGGCTACACAGTGATTTCAGGAGCAACCTGAATTATATAGTGAGACCCTGTCTCAAACAAACAAACAAAAAAGACAAAACAAATAAATTTGTATAAATTTAATAGGGTTTACCAGCTTGGCTGGGAGATCACAACCATGACAGTCTATGGACAGCTTACATTTTTAGAATTTCTGTTTAAGTATGATTTTTACTGTAGGCTTTTGGAGTTACTCCTGGTTTAAAGGAGTTTCCCTCTGCTTGTGGCTGGCCAAAAATCTTTTATCATAAACAAGGATTATATTGCAATACATGCTAGAGTTTATTTTCTCCCTTTTTTTAAATTGTGCATTTAATTACTCTGTATTATGTATAATAGCAAACAAAATACATAGTGAAAAGAATTGAAGTGCAGTTTAGAGTGATGTCTGCACATTCTCAGTGCAAGAACTAGGTCCTGGGCAGGTGCTTCCCTCCTGGCTCCAGCCCCTCCCTTCCTCGTGCAGATGAACAGAAAGTTCAGCGGGTTGGCCTGCCTGTCCCTAATAAGTGACCTTGCTTAGGTATGCCTGGTTCTGGCCCGCTGCTGCACGGGGTCTGGCCACATGTACTGGCCCTGAGCCTTTCCGTCCCATTGGACTCGAGCGCAGGAGCGTCCACGTTGATGTCCCTGCTGGAGTTTCTTTTCTCCTTCACTGCACAGTTGTCTGTCCAAAGGCTATAAAATGATGCATTACTCCTCCTGCTGTTCTCTTTGTTTTGTCTTTCTGAGACAGGGTCTCACTGTGCAGTTCAGGCTGGCCTGGAGCTCACTTTGTAGCCCAGGCTGGTCTCTCACAAGACTCTTCCTGCCTCAGCCTCCCAAGTGCTGGGATTACAGGTGTGTGCCACCACACCTGGCTTGTTTTTGCTTTCAAGGACAGTGCTGTTGTTAAAATTCTTAGCCAGTGTAAAAGCTTTTCACAGCCAGGTGTAGCAGCACGTGCCTGTAATCCCAGCAAGGCAAGAGATCAGCAGGAGTTAGCATCCAGCCTGGGCTACATAGTGAGTTCAAGGCCAGCCTGCAGTACAAAGCAAGAGACCCAGGGCCAAGGATATATAGCTCAGTGGCACAGCACTTGCCTGGCAAACCTGTTTGAGGTTCTGAGTTTGAGTCCTTCCTAGTACCAAAAAAACCCAAGTGAGAGACCCTTTCTGAAAAAGCCAAAAGCAAAAAACAAAAAGCTTCTCTATGTCCAGACCGGGGGGGGGGGGGGTACATGCCCGGCTTGCCTAGGTCATGTCCAAGAGCAGCGCCCTCCGCGGAGAGCCAGGGGTCCGTCACGCTGGCCTCTCGCCCGCTGTGGGAGTGCTGTTTTCCTCTCTGCCTGTCAAATGGCAGCGGTTTACAATTTGTGGTGTAAAACTTGCATTTTCCAAAAATTGTGCGTTATATCCTCTACGGGCCATTTGTCCTTCTGTGAAATCCCTGTTTACTTCTATCCGTTTTTTCTTTGAAGTTTTTTCTCACTGATGAGTTCCTTACTGTTCTGAGTGCAGGTTTGTGTCAGCTGTGTGTGCACTGCTGGCTGTCTTCTCTCCCTTGGGGTGCTTTTTTCTTCTTCTGTGCAGTTTTGGGGAGATGCGGGCCATGCATGTTCTAGGCAAGTGCGCTGCCACTGGGCTCTGGGCTCTGGCCATTTACTGAGTTTTCTCTTCCTGGTGGTGCTGTCTGTCTTCAGCAGTTAAATGTTTCCCAAGGGCCAGCCAGATAGCTCAGTGGACTAAAGCGCCTGTTTAGGCAGGCGCAGGGACTGGAGTTCAATCCCTGGCCTGCCATTCCAGCCCCGCCTCCAGGGCATGCTGAGATGGCGAATGAGACTGCATGGTGGTGTGCACCTGTAATCCCGGCGCTTGGGAAGCTAGAAACAGGATCACTACGAGTCCAACCTGCGTAGTGAGACCCTGTACTAAATACGTTTTGTAAAAAAATGTTTCCTGGGGCTGGGGAGATGGCTCAGTGGAATAAGTGCTTCCCTGGCAAGTGCAAGGGCCCGAGTTCAATCCCCAGTTACCCAAGAAAAAAAAAATGTGTCCCAGCCTCAGGGTTAAAATACCTACAATTTCGTATTTCCTACCAAAAGTTCTCAATTTCTGCCTTGTGTGCTCAAGCTGTTGGGCCCTCGTTCTTGTTCACTAGCACTTGGTTCTTCTTTTCCTTTGCTGTTTCAGGAAATGTTCAACTTGCTTTAGTAAATGCCAGGAAAATCGAGCTGAGGTTATGTTTATGCTGGGGGCTGCATCCAACCTGCACGGCATTCGGAGAGCATGGCTGGCCCTCGGGCCACCTGCTCCGCGTCTCCTCCGTCCCTGCTGCAGCTAGTCCCTAGTCTCGGCGAAGCTTTACTTTCTCCCAAGAGCTCTCGCACATGTCAGTTATATTCGTAGCCTTCTTATGTTCTTAGCACTGTGGTCAGCATCTGTTCTCCTGCATTTTCTGTTGCAGATCTCTGTTGGGCCTGCGGGGTGGGAGGGGCACAGTGCTCCGCTGCCACAAAGCTTAGCGGAGGTGACAGTGCAGTCCCTCTGACTCCAGGCAGCCCTGCTAGTGGTGTGAAGGCCTGTACCCCACAGGAGGTCAGCACAGTGCCCCCAGGACCGGCGCACCCCGCTGCTCTGCTTGGGACAGACCCCCCCCCATGGCGCGGGGACTCTTTGGATGGCAGGATCAGCGTGAGCTTTGCTGCCCACGCACGGGTGACAGTTACCCCTCCGCTGCCAGTGGAATGGCGTAGGCTTCCGGCTTTTGCCTGCTCAGCATAAGATCCATGGCGGGCGGCAGAAGAGGTGCCGTGGCAGATCCGCCCCTCACGCATGATAGGTTACAGGACTCAGGGCCTGTCGTCTCTTGGTACTCCTATCCCAGAACCTTGCCAAGATTCTCACCAACGCAGACCATTTTCTAAAAAGTGCCTAATGATTCTCTGATTTTTCTGAAAAGTTAATCACCTATGAGCAATTTCTTTTTGCTCCACAATTTTTTATTGTTTATTTTGTCCTTGTTTTATTGTGCTGGCTGAGAAATCCCAGAAAACCTTAAATAGAAGTGGGTTTATGATTTTAAGAGAATATTTCTTAACATTTCACACTGGGAATACATTTACTAAAGATTTTGTTTGCTTTTTTCTTTGTCTTTTTGCAACAAGGTCTCTCTTCTTCTCAGGCTGGCCTTGAGCTCACTTTGTAGCCCAGGCTGGTCTTGAGCTTGCAACAATCTTCATGCCTCGGCCTCCCAAGAATAGTTTGTAGCCTCTCAAGAATGTTTTGCTTTCAACTCTCTTTGTCAGGCTGAAGTAGCTGCCCACATTTTTGGGCAGGTGTTTCTGATAGAAAATTGGAATTTCATAGAACGCTTTTTTTTTTTCAATCTATTGAGATGGGTTTTTTCCCCTCTAAGCTTTACTTCGCTAATATGTAAATTCTGCTGTTTTCTGCTGTTGAGCCAACCTTGCAATCCTAGACGTAAACCTGCCTGAGCCATGGTCCTTTATGTGTACTGCCGGGTTTATTATTGCTGATTATATTCTTTCAGACTCCAATCGTTACTTGTGAGTGATGCAGGCCTACAGTTTCCTTCTCAGACTTTCTTTGTTCTGTTTTTTGAGATAGGGTCTCACTCTATAGTTGAGGCTGCCTCTGCGCTCACTGTGTAGCCCAGGCTGGCCTCAAACTGTGGCAGTTCTCTGGCCTGCTCAGCTTCCCACGTGCTGGGATTACAGATGTATGCCACTACGCTTGGCACAGGGACATTTTAAGTTTGGGGTTGTTTTTTTTTTTTTTTTTTTTCTTTTGGCACCAGACTCAAACTCAGGACCTCGTGTTTGCCAGGCAGGCGCTGTGCTGCTGAGCTCTGTCCCTGGTCCCTGCCTGCTGTTCTGATTGCTGCAGTAGCTAGAAAGCTGGGCCCATGTGTTCCGGGAATGTTCACTAGAAAGCTGCAGCGCAGCCTGCAGGCCTTAGTTACCCGTCAGGCCGCTCTGGGCACTGCTTTAACTGACCGCAGTGGTGACTGCACTTCTAGTCCTCCTTGGGCGGTTGTGCTGAGCTGTACGGGCCTAAAGATCGTCCTTCTCCCCGGGGTTTTCAGGTGACTCTGACTAGCATTTGGAGCGCCCTCTGTCTTGCCGGCCTGCAGCACCTCCACCCTTCCCTGCCCAGAGGTGTGGCAGCTGAGGTTTCTCTTCAGTGAGCGCCTTTGTTCCTCCTCTATTCTTGTCTTCCCTTGTACCCCAGTGTTCACTGTTTCCTTCTACTTTGTTAAGGGATTCTGTTGTGATGCCATTTTTTTTCTAACACCTTGCCACAATGTCTTGGCTCAGTTTTGGATCTGTCTTTTCTTCTTTAATATAAACATTCAAAGCTATAAAGTTTCCTCCAGCTGGGCGAGGTGGCACATGCCGGTAGTCCCAGCACTTGAGAGGCCGAGGCCAGAGAACTGCCACAGTTTGAGGCCAGCCTGGGCTGCATAGTGAGTCCAGGGTCATCCTAAACTACACAGTGAAACCCTCTTTCAACAAGCCAGAAGATGGCTAGCTAGATAGCTACGTAGCTGGTTTCCTCTAATTACCAGTGTGGCTACAGCCTATATCTTCTAGTTTTCATTGTGATTTTTCCTTAGACTCTCAGATTATTTAGAAAGTAATATATATTTTTTTAATTTTAGTACATATGAGTTGATTTCTAACCTGTGTTATAGTTACAAAGGTGAATATATAAAATGCTGATCTACCATTTGCTGAGCTTTGTTTTATAAACTAGAAAGAATTTCTTCTTCCTTCCTGTTCTGTGTGAAGCTGGGAAGGATGTGTTCTTTGTGTTTGATTTCTCCTTTTGTTCATTTGATCGGATTTGTTAATGGTGGGGCTTGCTGGTTAGCTCAATCGTTTAAAGTGCCTGCTTGGGAAATTCAGTCAGGTACAAGAGACCGTGGTTTGATTCCTAGGCCCACAAGCCGCACCAGACCCACCCTTAAGGCAGACTGAGCCAGCCAAAAAAAAAGCCTTCTCCAATTAAAAAAACAAAAAACTGTTAATGGTGATGTTTGGGTTTCCAATGAGCTTTCACTGGCCAAGAGATAAGAGGCCAGCCAAAATAGCTCAGTGTATTAAAGTGCCTGCTTAGGCAGACACAGGGGCCGGTATCCTATCCCTAGTCCTGCCGCGCCGGCCCTGCTCATGAGGCATGCTGAGACAGCCATTGAGACTGGGCATGGTGGCCGTGCCTGTAATCCCAGAACTTGGGAGGCTGTAAACAGGAGGATCACTACAAGTCTGATCTACACAGTGAGACCCTATACATCCTGTACTTCCTGTCCTAGATACAAAAAAAAAAAAAAAATTATAGAGCTGAGTGTCAGAATCCCTCTATAGGAGGGCAGGCCTATCCATTCTTCCCTGTAGTCTCTCAGGAAGATTTGTTATTAACTTAAAAATTTAGAATTTTTTTAATCTTCCTGGCCAGTTTACTCTATTAGCACAGTATGGCACACACCCTTTCCTTCTTTTAAAATTTTAAGGGGTTTTGTTTTGTTTTGTTGTTCTTGTTTTAATCTTTAAGACAGAGTCTCACTATGCAGTTAGGGCTGGCCTTGAACTCACTTTGTAGCCCGGGCTGACCTCGAACTCCTCAGTGATCCTCCAGCCTCCCAAGTGCTGGGAGTACAGGGGGTGCCACACACCCTGTGTGTTCTCGTATTTTGAGACATGCTCTCACTGAGTCTCTAAATTGCCCAGACTGGGCTCAAACTTGCAGCCGCGCCCCCCCCCTCCCCCCCGGCCTCTCAGGGCGCTAAGACTATAGATGCGTACCGCTGTGCTAACCCTTTTTTATTTCTATGAAAGTACTGGGAAGGGGCTGGTGAGATGGCTCAGTGGTCTAAAGCACCTACTTAGAACAAGCTTGGCAAAGCCCAGGGACCACGGTTCAATCCCCCAGCACCACATGCCAGCCAGCCCTGCCCCCGGGTGGGCTGAGCTGGCCACACACACACACACACACACACACACACACACACATAAATAAAAATTAAAAAAAAAAAAAAAGTACTGGGAAGATTGCTATTGGTGACCACCATAATTTTATGTACTTCCCTAAGAGATGTATGGAGGCTTGGGATTTGGGGCATCACCTTTTTGAGATTTCCTATTATCCTGTTGGGGTGGCAATCCTCTCCCACCCACTAAGACTAAAGACCTGCAGGCCAAGGTCCCCCTTAGCTTAAGTCTCCGATAACCACATGTCAATAATTTGAAGGCAAAGTTCTGGCTGCCTGCAGACTTTTTATTCCGCCTGAACAACTGGGGTCCCCATCCCTGTTGTGTCACCATTTTTGTCTCTTGCATGCTCACTTGCCTGCCCGCCTTCCTTCCTTCCCACCATGCATCCTAACACCTGGCAGGGGATTGGGGCTCAGTGCAGGGGTCTCTGATGGGGTGCCAAGGAGCAAACCCAGGACCTCGTGTGTTAGACAAGAACTTCCCCACTGAGCCACATCCCCAGGCCTCTCTAGTCAATCCATTTTTAAAATGTGTTCTGATGTGGTATAGGTACATCTTATTCTTTTTATTCTTTCCTCTGTCCTTTTTTTAAAAAAATATATTTGGTACAGGGTCTCACCACACAGCTCAGACTCATAGTGATCCTCCTGTTTTCAGCCTCCCCAGCACTGGGATTACAGGCATGAGCCCCAGTCTCTGTGGCCAGTTCAGCGTGCCATGGGCAGGGCCGGCGCTGCCTGTGGTCCATTCCTTCCTCTGTCCAGTCCGATCATCTTCACCTTTTAAGTGTCCAGAACGTGAGCAGCAGGGAGCCCCTGGGCATTTGAAATGTGCTGTGAGGATAAACAGGCGAGAGTTTGAAAACTGCACCAAAACCCCAAAAAGTGTGTGTGAAAGATGCTTGTGTAAAATATATGTATATATAAATTATTTTAGGGGCTGGGGAGATAACTCAGTGGCCTAAGTTGTCTCTTGCCTGGCAAGCTTAAGGTCTCAAGTTTGATCCCTAATACAGCAAAACATTAAATAAAAAATAAATTATTTTATTTTATATTGACTATCTATTGACATAATACTTGGAATATTTGTTAAGTAAAAGCATTTTTCGCCTGTTTCTTCACATTTGGGATGTGGCTGCTCTGCTGGGACACGGCGGCAAACTGGCGGCCGCGTCGTCGGTCCTGCTGGCATGCGCCGGTCCGGACGCCATCACTGCCTGGTCTCTCGTGGTCTGGGTTCCTTCTGCCGTCTTCCTGCACAGTTAGTCCTGACTCTGGCCTTGTTTGTGTCTCTGTGAACCCCCACTTTTCCTTTGGTGATGATTCGCTTAGATTTCTTCTTCAAACTATGGTTATTTTAATTAGTTTGAAAGCTACACGTTCTACTTCTGTTCCTGTACTGGAATCTTAGTTTGTTTTGTTCCCTTAGAACGTGGATAGCCAGCCAACCTTTTGGCTAACCTAGACCACGCTGAGCAATTATCTTGGCCCTGTATAAAACATATAGTCCATGTAACCAAACTTCCTTTTTTTCACACTCTTAACGTATTACTTTACAAAATACTACAATGCCAAGCAGCAGACGTGCGAGGCTGCCTGGCAGCGGTTGCCCATCTTCGCAGGCTCACGTGTGGGGAGACTTGAGGAGCTGTTGCTCGTAATCGCCAAGTCCCACGCACACCAAGGTGCGTGTGTGTTTGTGACATCTGAGACACAAGGTCAGTTTGACCACAGGGCTTTGGCATCACCTTCGGCAGAGGTAGCCCCTCACACGCCAACTTGCTAGGTGACCCCAGGATGCTCCATAGAAAGGGCGTAGCGTGGGGTTACCTCTCACTGAAACACCCATAACCACGACAGCAACAGAACTGCGAATGCCAGCAGCCACATTACTGGCTGTCCAGGGCCGTGCAGCTCGTGGGCCAAGGGCTTGACGTGCCTGCTTTTGGATGTTCCCTGTGGGCCGGACGGTAATGAGTTTATATGGAGTACTTACGTATGTGAGTTAGTGTCTGAAAATACCTTTATTCCATCCCTATGTTGGCAAGAGAGAGCTCTAGGCTGACTGTCATTCTCCCGTAGCCTTGGTGGATAATGTGCCCCTTTTGTGGACTAGCTGAGATCGACCAGCAGTCTCCACGGCCCTCTCTGGTGGGTAATCTGCCTTCATCCTCCACCTGCCCTTGGGGCTGTCTCCAGGATTTGCAATTTTACAGCTTCTTCTTTCTCCGCCATCACTGGTATTTCCCACCAGTTTTGGGAAGTGAGCAGTGTTTTCCCGTTGGTGGCTTTGCCCCTTTCTCTTTAATCATTTATTTGGGAATGTTTTCACATTAGCCCAACTAACCTGGAACCTGTTTTTTTTATAACTCTGTCTCTGTGCTGAGGTCTGAATAATTTCTCCTGATCTTTTCGTTACTTCACCATTCTCTGTTCATCTCCTTCCACTCTGATGTTTAACCACAGATTAGAGTTTTGAATTTCGTTTACTTTATCTTACCGTTCTAAAGTTGTATTCAGCATTTGGCCAGTTTTGATAATCTCTTCTTTTTCAAATGCTCCCCATCTTATTTCTGTAAGTATATTAAATAGTATACACATATTCCTTGTTTAATGACCAAGCTACAGTCCTGTGAGCAAGTCATTAAATGAATTGTTCGCTGACTGAGGGATTGTCCATAAATACATACATTGCAATACTCAGAACAAAGAAATGGTCAAAAGAAAATTCTAACTTGATGACTTTGCTTTTGTTTGCATAACTTTTACATGCAGTACTGTAATGTATAACAACATAAAACTGTAGCGCTGAGCAGTACAGGACAACTAGTGAAACTGACAGTGCTCTCTACACAAAGTTTGCTGTTCAAAACAGACACTGAGGCTGTCAACAAGATGTACAGAACTGTACAGAAAAAAGACAGCTCCCCAGTCCAAGCAACCATTACATAAGAAAGTCATTCAGTAAGAACTATCTGTATTCTCTATGGAACAACTCCAGTGCGCAGAGGACTTGTGGATCGTGTTCTGCAGTTCATGTCTGGCTGCTGACTATTGGAGGCAGCTGGTTTTCCAGGGACACGGTCATCCGCAACTGTGAGCGCAGCCCCTCATCCTCTGGAAGCCTGGAGACTGTCCCTTCCCCCACCCCACCCCAGGATGTGTGCATCTCCACAGGGCGCTGTTGCCATCACAGACCTGGGGCTTCTCCACCGGCGGTCTTGCCCACGTTGGCTCTGAAGCCTGGCACCAGACATGCCAGCACGCTGGCCTATGGGTGTCACCTGCTGGGGAGCACACTGCTCTCCCTGCCCAGCCTAGGGCCCAGCCCAGGCAAAGCAGCCTTCTTCCACACACATCTTGCTTTGGATTGAGTTTAGCGCACTGGGCGTGCTGTCCTCACGGTGTGCAGAGTCGGAGCTGTGTGCACTGCAGCCTCCTGCCTGTCCAGCCCCAGCTTTTCACTCCACCTTGGCGTTTACATCCTGCCTATGCAGCTGCAGACCAGGCGTCCTCCCACGCACATCAGAGAGGCAGCGTTCTTACGATTGCTGGCCCTTGCTGCCCTTACTTTATTTGTAGATGATCGATCCATGCGTAAATGCTTTTTATTTTTATACTATGCCCAGCATTTTCACATCTTCCATTCTGGAAGATGTCTCTGCCAGAGGCAGAAGAGTAGAAAGCTATTTCTACATATTTTAAAATGATATTACCCAGGCGAGGTGGTGCACACCTGTAATCCCAGCACTCAGGAGGCTGAGGCAGGAGGATCGTTGGGAGTTCAAGACCATCAAGACCACTCTGGGCTACAGAGTGAGCTCAAGGCCAGCTTGCACTGCAAAGTGAGGCCCTACCTCAAAAAGACAAAATAATTTTTTTTAATTTTAAAAAATAAAATAATGATATCATCTTTGTCATTAATGTGGTAACCACGAGTTATATTACTGTTCTCTAAAGTGGGCTTATCTTTGCGTTCTCAGGATAAACCAAATTGTTTATGATATTCATAATCTCCATTTTTGGAAACGCGTTGCTAGATTCAATTGCATTTGGAATTCTTTAACTTAAAATCTTTACGTACATATTCATAAATGAGATTATTTTCTACATTTTCCTAAGTTGTCCTCTAGGCTTTGAGCAAGCTCATGCTATAAGCTGACACACTTCCTCTAGCTCTTTCTCCTCTGGTGCTGGGGATCGAGCTGAGCCTTGCGCCTGCCAGCCTAGCATTCGATGATGCTCTTGTATTCTCCGAGGGCCTCACTGCCAAGGGAAACCTGCATTCAGTCTGAAAACTGGTTTTGGTATTTTAAGAGTTCTCTCTTCACTTGTGTTGCTACACCATTTCACATGAATACTGTCTGCATTTATTTGTTCACTTGTTTGTTTATATTTCCTGATTGGGCTTTGGTGTAGCCCATCAGACTATGCCTTCGATCTTGGAAGACTCCCTTACTTCTTCACCCATTGCCAGGTACCCTTTGCTCTGCTCTCTGCTGCTGGGATTTCTACCAGCATGTAGAGCTCCCGCTTTCTCCTCCATGGCTCTTAACTCTTCTTTAAATTTTCCATTTACTCTATTTCCCTTTGCTCAGTACTTTACTCGAGATTACTTCCCCAGGTCTCTCTTCTCAGTCACTAATTTTCTCTCCAGCTATGTTAGTCTATTAAGCTATTTCATTTTCTCATTTCCATATTACTTATGTCATTTCTAGTTCATTTAGTTTTTTCTCAACTCTGCCTTTTTAAAAATAATTTACCATTCTTGCTTTGGAGATCCTGCTCCTTCCCTTTCCTTGAAGACTCTGGACTGCCCATGATGGCATCACTAGCCTGTCCTGTAGTTCCTGGGAGTAAAGTCTTCTGTGACTCCCAGTGTGGACTGGCTCCTCTCACAGTTAGTAAGTTTTCATTTCTCTCCAGCCTTAGCCCCCCTTCAGTTTGGGGGAAGGCCCTTGCCACCTGTGTAGTGGGAATACCCAGTAGGGGGCAGGTTTGCACTGCCCTCTGCTGGGGCCTCCTGCGTTGCCATGGCTCCCATTTAGGGGCCTGTGCTGTGTGGGTGGTGTGAGCTCCACGTAGACATGGGCCTCTGGTTTCTGTGTAGGTCACTTGCCCGTGCACAACTCTGGACAAGGGGGCAGCTCCCTGGTCACTCGCTTGGGTGAATGGAGTTTGACTGGTCCCCACCACACAGACAGGACAGAGCTACATGGCTCCTGGCTCCATGCAGGCTGTGCAGCCCACATGGACAGGAAAGCCCAGTTTTTTCAGTGATTCTTGCATCAGGCATATTTTCTCTGAGCTCATTAAAATTCTTATGCATAAGGGACAGATCTCCCCAGGCAGCCCTAGCCCTGGGACCTCACTCCCCCATCCTGTCCAGGTACCCGATAGCCGTGAACACATCCTCTGCACAGAGGCCCTGGAGTCCCTGTCTGTTGCCGCCTTCCTTTCCCGCAGGCTCCTCTGCTGTTGGACCCTCATGAGCCAGGGTGTGCATTTCCCTGGCCGGCTGTGCGCCCAGCCAGAGCCAAGGGCTCACACGTTCTCCCTCCCCAGGGTCAGGGCCCCCAGTTCCTGCCCCCGACCTCCTGATGCAGATCAAACAGGAAGGGGAGCTGCAACTGCAGGAGCAGCAGGCGCTGGGCGTGGAGGCCTGGGCCGCTGGGCAGCCGGATGTGGGAGAAGAGCCCTGGGGCCTCAGCCAGCTGGACTCAGGGGCAGGAGACATCTCCACAGATGCCACCTCTGGTGAGTGGCTTCGAGGTACGGGCTATGGGCAGGGAGCAAGGAAAGCTCCCAGGAGTAGGAGACAAGCTGTGGGCAGGGGCTATACAGACAACATCTTGGGGCCCCAGGGATAAGTGACACTTCCTGCAGGTTCCTCTGGTCCAACCAATATGGGCTCTTCCCCAAATACATGCCTCCTCTTGCTGCCTCATATTGGTGGGGGGCTGAGTAGATGAGTTGGTGACACTGGGTGTTGTAGTGCTTCAGAGAGGAGGTGAAAGACACTGGCCTCAAGAGATGCCAGCCGGTCATGGGGCTCTCAGCACTTAGCTACCAGCCCCTCTTATGCTGTTGGTCTGCTCCTCTTTCCTCCTTGATCCTTACGCTCTGGTCTTTCCCCACTGCAGGTGTCCATTCCAATTTTTCAACCACCATCCCACCCACTTCCTGGCAGGCAGAGCTGCCGCCCCACCACCCGTCCTCAGCGTGCTCAGACGGAACACTGAAGCTCAGCACAGCAGCGTCCACAGAAGGTAGTGAGGTGGCAGGCAAAGAGGGTGGATGCCACAGTCTGGGGCCCGTTTGTACTTGTGACCTCCCTGGCCTTGCCGCCAACAGCCGCTTGGGTCTGATCTCATGACTTCATACATTCTGTCCTGGCTCCTTCCAAATTCTCAGCCCCACACCTCTGTCTGGAGAGCATCTGCGTCTCCAACTGCAGTGGGCTCTGATAAGCTGGTGCCCAAAGGCGGGGCCTCCTCCCAGAGTTAGCCGCGAAGCGGGCAGGCTACCTCGCAGACATTGTGCTGCCTGACAGTGTCTGAAGGGCAGAACTGTGAAGAACAGCTACCAAATCCATGTGTGAGTGTTCTCTTTGATTAGCTTTTGGAGGCCCGTTATCTGCTAAAAAGTTCTCTGCTAATGTAGTCATTTATGTTAGTGCCCGCCCACCCCACCCCAGATGGGGCTTAAAGCTGAGCACTCTGATACAGAACCTTGGGGTAGGAAATAAAGCACAGCTGCCTGAACTCAGGACAGTCTCCTGCACGAATGCTGCATGAGCGACGTGCTGCCTCTGGAGCGTGCCCGCTGCATTCCACAGGGAAGGAAGTGGTGCTGCTAGGTGGTTAGCCGTGAGTCGGCCTGCAGCCTCACGTGCAGTGCGCAGATGCACAACCGAAGCAGGATGCTGATGCCCACAGCTTGTCTGTGGCAGAGCTGTGGCACGGGCTCAGATTCCTCTGAGCCCTCTGGGCACCTGGCCACCATTTGCCAGTCCTCCTGGGCTAAATCCACGGTCAGCCTCTTCACCAAAGTGGAACTGGGCCTGAGGCAACTGAACATTGCTTTTCCAGGGTTGAAGTCATCAAGATGAGGGTGTCCTTGGGGTCTGTTGCAGCCTCGCAGGCCAGGTGGTGACTCCCGAAGTTGTGGCCCTACAGCTTGGCCCTACAGCTTGGCCCTGAGGGCTCTGCCCAGTGCCCGTGGGCAGAGAACCAAAATGATACCTGCCATTTTGTCTCTCAGCAGATGTCAAAATCGTGATCAAAACAGAAGTCCAGGAAGAGGAGGTGGTAGCCACGCCTGTGCATCCCACGGACCTGGAAGCTCACGGGACCCTGTTTGCACCTGGCCAGGCTGCAAGATTTTTCCCCAGCCCTGTCCAGGAGGGGGCCTGGGAGAGCCAGGGCAGCTCCTTCCCCAGTCAGGACCCGGTGCTGGGGCTGCGTGAGCCTGCCCGGCCAGAGAGGGACCTGGGTGACCTCAGCCCTGCCATGGCCCAAGAAGAGACACCCCCTGCTGGGGACTGGCTCTTTGGTGGGGTCCGGTGGGGCTGGAACTTCCGCTGTAAGCCCCCGGTGAGCCTGAACCCAAGGACCGGGCCCGAGGGGTTGCCCTTCTCCTCACCAGACAGTGGGGAGGGCATCCTGGACCCCAGCCAGGCCCCAAGACCCTTTCCTGAGCCCTGCAAATACCCAGGCCGGACCAAAGGCTTTGGCCACAAGCCGGGGCTGAAGAAGCACCCAGCGGCGCCCCCCGGGGGCCGGCCATTCACCTGCGCCACCTGCGGGAAGAACTTCCAGCTGCAGGTGAGCCTGAGCGCACACCAGCGCAGCTGTGGGCCACCTGACAGCTCGGGCACGGGCACAGTACCCACGGTGGCCACAGCTACGGGTGGTGGTGGCAGTGGTGCTGGTGGCAGCGGCGGCGGCAGTGGTGGCAGCAACAGTGGCAGTGCACGGGACAGCAGCGCCCTGCGGTGCGGAGAGTGCGGCCGCTGCTTCACTAGGCCCGCGCACCTCATTCGCCACCGCATGCTCCACACGGGCGAGCGGCCCTTCCCCTGCACCGAGTGCGAGAAGCGCTTCACCGAACGCTCCAAGCTCATCGACCACTACCGCACACACACGGGCGTGCGGCCCTTCACCTGCACCGTGTGTGGCAAGAGCTTCATCCGCAAGGACCACCTGCGCAAGCACCAGCGCAACCACGCAGCAGGGGCCAAGACGCCGGCCCGCGGGCAGCCACTGCCCCCCGTGCCTGCTGCGCCCCCAGACCCCTTCAAGAGCCCCGCCGCCAAGGGACCCCTGGCCCCCACAGACCTCGTGACTGACTGGACTTGCGGCCTAAGTGTCCTGGGACCCACGGATGGAGGGGACCTGTGAGCCTGCCCCAGGCCCCCGCCAGCTGCAGACTACAGAGCCTGCGCAGACCGCAGGGCGGCTTCGGAGGCGTGGAGGCCAAAAGGGAGAGAACCAAATTTCCACATTTCTGAACAGATCACTGGAAAAAGAGAACTCAGTACGTGTCCATCTCCAAAGTAGGATTCTCTGTGAAACTGAACACCATGGTAGAGTTTTAAGTAATTTAATTGCATATCCGGGTTTTTTTGTTCTTTTAATTCTTGAGGAAAAAGCTAGAAAAGAGTAGCAGCCGCAGTTGAGTTCCGTAGTGTGCTTTTGGTTTGCAGGGGTATGTCCTCTCTGTCTCTGGAGCCCCATGGTAAATGTGGGGAGGTCGACCTGTGGGGGACAGGAGGCGAGGAGGGCCCTGGGCACCCCAGTAGCCCTGACTCCAAAGGATGGTGTCTACAACACAGCCCATGGGAACTACATCACCGTAGTGTTCCCCGCTGCTCCAGCCCTGGGCCACTCCAGAGGTGGGGCCAACTGAGGAGCAGCCTTGGCAGGATCAGCCGGCCCCCCAGAACCCTGGCCTGACCTTACCTGTTTGGGGCCACCGGCGGCATCTGTGCACAGGAACCAGAAAGTGTCACTGCTGTGTGACTTCTGGGCCTCATCTCTGGGAGTTGCCTGGCACTGTAGCATTAGGCCTGGGAGGTGAAGAAGCCAAGGCCATCTGGGTCCCCTAGAGCCCAGGACAGAGTCCGCCGACCCACCCCCAGTGCTGCTGTGTGCTGCGCTGTCTGTTGAGCTCCCGTGCTCCCAGTGCGTCCCACCCACACTGCATCTTGCTTCATTGGTGCAGTGACTGGGAAACTGCAGGAGAGCTCATCTCTCCTCAGTGCCAGGGCAGCAAGAGCTGAGGGACGCAGCTCAGCTCACCACAGGTCACAGCGGGCCCGGAACTGACCGGCCGCTCGAGCTGGGCTCATCTCCCTGGAACATCAGCACAGGGGAGAGAGGCTTTAGGGTTCCGCCTTCTCAGAGCATCCGTCCCACACCCATGAGTGTGATGCTCGGCCCGGAGGACTTGCACGAGCACAGCTCTGGGCTGGCGTGGCCTCCCGGTGTGCGTCTGCAGTCCTGAGCTGGTGACAGGAAAGGCTCGCGGGGGCCTGCCTCGAGCATCTGCAAGGTGGAGCTGGAAAGGGCCCCAGGCTTCTTGGTCCCCACAGTGCTGTCCCTGTCACACATTGCCATTCCCATTTTGTTGACGTGGCCACCGGTCCTCCTGTCCCCTTGGGAGAGACCGTGGTGCCCATTCAGCCAGCTCCCTCCTGCGTACTTTATTAGGAATAGACTAGGTAAGAAAACTGTTTCTATGTACTGTATATTTTGTACCTGTTTACACTTCTAATATTGATATAACTGATATTTTGAAAAACAAATGAACAGAAAACATCCTGTTAAAATAAAACCTAACCAGCACCCAAGGTGGTTTGGTGGGTTCCTTTCTTAGGCCTGTCTCTCCTCCACTGGTGCGTCTGACACGCGCTCCACAGGCCCTCTGGCCTTCCTCAGTGCGTTCCTGTGCTCGAGTACCACAGACGAGAGGGATGACTGTCCCAGGCAGCAAGGAATGAGGGAGGGTCCCTGGGAGAAAAGTTGACACTGACAGAATCAAAGCACATCAGGTCAGAACACACGCGGTGTCTGTCATTTAGCTTGAGACGCTGTCCATGCAGACGGGAAGGTGTGGGAGAATTGCAGGACATCAGGGGATGGATGCTGGACGCTTTGTCCTCACATCCTTTTCTTGGCTGAGCAGGAGTGGTCGGGCGATGCCCACAGCTATAATCCTGATTTTGGAGCCCAAGTGTCGGGCAGGCTAACACGTGTCCCCAGGTACCAGGGTTGATAATCATTAACACTTTGTCTCATGATTTTGTTCTTTTTTGTTTTGTTTGTATTTGTGGCTCATAGAATTAAACCCAGGACCTTTGCACTGAGCTCCCGCCCAGCCTTCTTCTGTTTCTTATTTTGAGACAGAGTCTCACTCTGTCATGTGTTGCCCAGGCTGAGTTCAAACTTGCCATCTTGCAGCCCCTCAGGAGTCCTGGGGTCACAGGTGTGTGCACCACCATGGCTGGCCTGTCACTGTCTTTAAAGAAATTATAAAATCTGCCTTAAGTATTACCATGGAGGGCATACAAGGGGACACCAAGAAGGGGTGGTCAGGCTCCTCCAGGCCAGTCACAGAGAGCAGTTACACCTGTCACCAGCCTGAGCCCCCTCCTGCATTGGTCCTCCCTCACTAGACATCTCGGAGGGTTAGAGACCAGCAAGAGCCCCCTCTGGGGCTGTGGATTCACGGTTCCTCCTCCGGGACACCAGAGAGACCACCCAGGTGTGGAAGGGATCACCACTGGCCCACCAACTTCAGGAATTCCTGCTCTTATCACAAGGACGCAAGTACAGTTGTTCCCGAGGTTCATCTGCTGCTGCCATTCATAAGTAGCCACGTGTGGAGTGGCTTAACTGATGCAAACCAGTCCTATAGTCCTGGAGGCCAGAAGTCTAGACAGTTCAGGAGCTATGACTGTGGGGCTGGTGAGGCTGCGCTCCTGCTGAGAGCACGGGGGAAACTGGCCCACTGACCTTCTCTAACCTCTAGAAGACGCCTGCACCCCTCAGCTCATGGCCCCTTCCTCCAAAGAAAAAAGCTTCAAACTGTCATCAGCCCTTCTTTCTCTGACTTTGACCTTCTTGCCTCCACCTCATAAAAAGCCTTTCAATTACACTGACCAAACCAGGATAATCTGTTCCTCTTAAGATCTGAATTTTCCTTCTTCCTCCCCTGAAGTGCTGGGGCAATCCTGGGCCTTACACATACCAAGCAAACTACTGCTAACCCCCCCCCCCAGCTCTTCCAGTCTAATTTAGGCCCATCTGTCACCCCTGCTATGTAGGCAGCAGATTCCCAGGTTCTAGGTCTGATGTGGACGCCACCTTCCAGCTCCATACATTGCCCAATTCTCAGGGCAGCTCTGTCACTGCTCAAAGGCCAGGCCAAATACTTCCTGGAATGTGGATATATGTTATGACACCAAAATAACCAGTGCCAGGGCTGGCGATGTAGCTCAGTGGTACAAGTGCCTGCCTGGCAAGTGCAAGTCCCGAGTTCGAGTCCTAGTACAAAAAAAAAAAAAAATGGTGCCGATATTAGGACATTTGAGGCTGATTGCTCCCAGCCACACCTTCACCTCGGCTACCCTCTGTCACGCATCGAGAGGTGCTCACTGGCTGCCCGCCTCTTTCTACTTCCCCCTCCCCCTTAATCTTTTCACAGTTTTGTTCTCATTCCTGATGCTTCTGAAGATGCCCTGTCCCTTGTTCATCTTCCTGGGGCAGGTGGCGGCACCATCATCACCTCGCTCACGCACAGGTTGAAGATGTGGGTCAAGCTGTGCTCGAGCCATTTCAGAGGCTGCAGACCTTTGCAGACCGTCCCGGCTGCTTGGAACTGATTCGTTCTCTCTGTCCTTCAGCTGTCACCATTCCACAGCCCAGGAGGTTTGCTAGAGACGTGTGCGGCTTAGCCTGGCCCCCGGCAGCCCTGAACTGGAATACCTGCTCCCCGCGGCTCCTCCAAGGACCCCCGCCATCACGCGGCAAGCCCAAGCTTCAGCACGGCACACTGAGTCCCTCCACGGGGCCTCTGTAGCTCCAGGCTCCCCCACGTGCCGCTGCCTGCCCTGAGCACTGCTGTTCCCTGCACTCGCAGGTGCTGCTCCCTCTGCAGGCAGGGCGCCCTGCATCCAGTCCACCGGGAACCACCTCCCCTAGGGTCTGAAAGCCTCACCCACAGCCCCTGCCTTTCCTGCAAACCCCGGCTCAGACTCTGTCATCTTATTAGCCCCTCCGTGCATGCGTGCGTGTGTGCTAAGAGTTGTCTGGGCGCCAGGGAGACAGCTCGGCAATGGTCTAAGTGCCTGCCTGGTAAGTGCAAGCACCCACGTTCAATCCCTGGTTCCACACACCATGCTGGCCCTGTGCCAAGCCAGCCACCCAAACCAGACATGGTGGCACACCCTGAGAGGATGATCACTATGAGTCCAAGCTGCGTAGCGAGACCCTGTGAGAAAGAAAGGGAAGGAAAGGGAAGGGAAGCCGGGGAGATAGCTCAGTAGAGTAAGCGCTTCCCTGGCAAGCACAAGGGCCTGAGTTCAATCTCTGGTTCTGCCAAAAATAAAAAATAAAAAATAAATAAATAGAAAGGGAAGGAAAGAAAAAGATTTTTATTTATTTATTTTTTTAGAAAACATTGTCTGTTTAAAGATGATGCATGCCAGGGGCTGGTGAGATGGCTCAGTGGTCTAAAGCACCTACTTAGAACAAGCTTAGCAAAGCACAGGGACTGCGGTTCAGTCCCCCAGCACCACATGCCAGCCAGCCCCACCCCCTGGTGGGCTGAGCTGGCCACACACACACACACACACACACACACACAAATAAATAAAAAATTTTTTAAAAAGATGATGCATGCCAGACATGGTGACACATATTTATAATCCCAGCACTCTCAGGAGGCTGAGGCAGAAGGATCTCTGTGAGTTCAAGGCCAGTCTGGACTACATAGTGGGGTCCTGTCTCAGAAAAACAGAGAGAGGGAGAGAGAGAGGAGGGCCTATGGGGTAGTGTGGCACATGCCTATAATCTCAGAATTCAGGAGACTGAGGCAGGAGGACTGTTGGATTCCTGAGAGTTCTAGGCCAGCCTAGGCTACATAGCAAGATCCTCCCTCAAAAAAAACAAGAGACAGACAGACAGACAAAGACAGAAAGATACAGAGAGGGAAGGACAAAAGGAGAGAAGAAGGGAGGGAGGGAGGGAGGGAGAAAGAGAGAGATCCAGTAATAGGTGTAATAGCATATACATGTAATACCAGTACTTGGTAGGCTGAGACAGGAGGATCACTGAGTTTGAAGCTAGCCTGGATTAGTGATTTCAAGGCCAGCCTGACCTACATAGTGAGACCCCGTCTCAAAAAAAAAGTACAACTACAAACCATAAAGAGACCTTTATTCCTTTGCAGCTCTAAAACGATTTGGGTGCTGGGTCCCACTCCGTAGGCCTTGGCACTACCCAAGAAGAACATGGAAAAATGAGGTATTTCCTGAAGAGGGTCACAGCCAGAGCTAGGGTCACTTGGTCCTGGCATGATCTGAACTGAGATCTAGTGACCTTGTTGGGCAGCTGCCAGAGGGCAAACCCTGCCACCTCAGGCTGGGCCTGGGCAATGGCTGAGGGGAGGTGGGCTCCTCCCCCAGGACTCAGAACCGCGGCTCCGCGCTCACTCAGGCTTGGCACTCGGGCTCGCGTTAGCTTCCGAGTGCATGAATTAACACAAAAACTGGCCCCAGACCAGTGACAGCCTTTGGAGCCGGAGGAGCCAGCCCACAGCGCAGACCACAGCCCCTGATCCACACAGACAATTATACACGGCAAAACCACAAAGAAACAGCCAACTGTCAGTGAGAACACAACAGTGGGACAAGAACACAAGAGCCTGAATTTCTGTAAAGATATTCCCAAAGTAAATATAAAAAGCAGAGTCAACAGAAACCCAAACTTAGGAAAAATCAAGATACTATTAAAAATGCAAAATAACATTTGAAAAAGAAACCAAAAGAATTTCTAAAATAATAATAGAGCCTTTGGGGGGGAAAAAAAAAAAGAGCTTACACCTAAATGTTCCAATTAATTAATGAAATGGTTGAACAATAGAAGCAGATACAGCCAGAAACAGAGCTGTCCTTGAGTGTCTGTAGGGGATTTCTTCCATAGCCCGACTGTCACAAGGGCACCAAGAGCCTCAGATGTTCGAGTCCCTCGTATTAATTGGAATAAGGCTGCATGTAACCGATGTACATCCTCCTGTGCGGTTTTTTTCCCATAATTTTATTGAGACACAAATAGCAATGAGACAGTTTCAAACCAAACTGGTAGGACAGTTTCAATAATTAACACATTGCATACATTCTTCCTAGTGGTTATTTGCTATACAAGATGCAGATATAATATCCTATTTACAAACACTATTAGAATAAATCCCT
>NW_004524603.1:6503211-6504145 GCF_000260255.1 Octodon degus
TAAGTACAGGGTCTACAGGGTCTCACTACATAGTTTCTTAGTGATTCTCCTGTTTTCAGCCTCTCAAGCGCTGAGATTACAGGCGTGCATCACCACGCCCAATTTCTATTGTGTCTCAGTGCACCCCGGGGGCAGGGCTGTTACAGCACATTGGGGATCAAATCCTGGCCACCATGTCTGCCTAAGCAAGTGCTTCAGTCCGCTGAACTATTTGGCTGGCCCTCTCTTATTTATCTAATACGATGTAAATGCTATAGAAATAGTTCTTGCACAGTATTATTGAAGGAATAATGACATAAAAAATCTTTACGTGTTCAGTACAGATGCCATTTTTTCTTTTTTTCTGTATTTTAGGGAAGGGTCTACAGGGTGTTCAGGGTCTCACTACTAGATCAGATTCATAGTGACCCGCCTGTTTACAACCTCCCAAGAGCTGGGATAGAGCTGTGCGCCACCACGCCCAGTCTCAATTGCCATCTCAGAGCGCCCTGGGGGCGAGGCTGTCACTGCAGGCCCGGGGATGGAATCCCCAGCCCCTGCATCTGCCTAAGCAGGCATTTTAATCCACTGAGTCATTTGGCTGGCCCTACCATTTTCAAAAATATATCCAAACCTACAAATATAGAGGGCCAGTCATAGTTAAACCAAAACTACACCAGCAAACTGTGCTGTGTGTCACCCTGAATGAAGAGCAGAAGGACATAACAGGTGGGAATACATCATGCCAACAACAGAGGCCAGAACACTTACCATACATCTAATCAGATGCTCTCACCTAGAAGTTGATGAGGAAATCAGGAGAAATGTAATACGGTAATACTTCATTTCTAAATACTTCTGTTTGTGAATGATATAGGTCCCAGACAGAAGCATGTGACAAAACCTTGCTTCTGGCTGGAGAGATGGCTCAGTGGTCTAAAGCACCTACTTGAAA
>NW_004524603.1:6504360-6508728 GCF_000260255.1 Octodon degus
TCTTCCCCACAATCATGGAAAAAATTCAGTTTCTGAACCAAGATACCACCGTATTTTCTTAAAGGAAGTGACTAATGGTTTTTAAGAGCTGATGAAAGACATGAATCCTCAAATTCAACAGACATGAGTCTCAAGTAAATAAATACACTACCAAACAAATAGGTAGTTCTAAAAGCAGTCAGAGGGTCAGGGAGCTCAGTAGAATGACCTGAGTTCAAGCCCCGGTTCCGCCAAAAAAAAAAATTAATTAATTACTTAATTAATTAAAAAAATAAAAGCAGTCAGAGGAAGTACAGTGGCCAGGGTTTGACCCCTGGCATGCCATGCTGGCCCCATCCCCGGAGCACACTGAGATGGCAATTGAGACTTGGTGTGGTGGCACACACCTGTGATCCCAGTCCTTAGGAAGCTGAAAACAGGAGGATCACTACAAGTCTGATCTATGTAATGAGACCCTGTAGACCCTTTCCTAAATACAGATAAATAAATAAGTAGTCAGAGAAAAAGACAGATGGCCCAAACAAGAAAGCTATTAGATTGACAAAAGAAGGACTGGCCAAATAGCTCAGCAGATTAAAGCACCTGCTTAGGCAGACTCAGGGACCAGGAGTTTGATCCCAGGGCCTGCTGTGCTGGCCCCACCCCCGGGGTGCACTGAGACAGCAATTGAGACTGGGTGTGGTGGCGCACCCCTATAATCCCAGCACTTGGGAGGCTGTAAACAGGAGGATCACTACAACTCCAATCTACACAGTGAGACTCCAGAGACCCTGTAGATCCTGTCCTCAATAGAAAAAACAAAGAAAGAAAGGAAAAAGATTGACAACAGAGTCTCTGTTGATGAAAGCAGAGTCAAATGACAATGGCCTACCACCTACAAAGTGGTGAGAGAAATGACAGCCATCTTGGATTTTATACCCTGACCAACTATCATACAACAAACAAAATCAGAGACATCTTCAGAAAATGTAAACAGCACAGAGCATTCATAGATCCTCACTGGACAAAAATAATAATAATAATAATAATAATAATAATAATAGTAATAATAATACTGAGGATTATTATTTAGGAAGAAACTCAAACCCACATTTTTTAAAAGGGATGTAAGACGAGACAATGATGAGAAAAATAAATTAGTAGACAGGTAAATCTTAACATGTATATGCACCAATTTTATAAACAATAATAAAGACAAATCTGAGGGTAAGAAAACTAAAATACTAGACAATGATATGTAATAAGAATGGGATATGTTTTAACCACTATATGATCATGGTACGCTACCAGAACCCCACTGGGGTATGTTTTAAATGACAGCAGTCTGTGGTCTTTGTGATTTTAGGGAGAGGACTGAGATACGAATTTCACTTGGATTTTTAAGTCAAAACTATACATTTAAAATGTACAGTAAGTAGGGGCCAGGGAGATAGCTCAGTAGAATATGTGCTTGCCTGGCAAGCACAAGGTCCTGAGTTCAATGTCTGGTACTGCAAAAAAATAAATAAAAATAAAATGTACATTATGGGTCGGTGAGATACCTCAGTGGTCTGAAGCGCCTGATTAGGCAAGATTAGGCAGCTGCAAGGGACCGCGGTTTGATCCCTGCATCACCACCACCAGAGTGGCCTGAGCTGGCAATAAATAAATAAAATGTACATTAACATCACAAAAGAATGGAATGGCTCTTGGAAGAGGGAGAAAAAGTGAAGGAACACTTGCTTAATCTAATAGAAGAAAAAGGGGGGGGCTGGTGAGATGGCTCAGTGGTCTAAAGCATCTACTTAGAACAAGCTTGGCAAAGCATCAGGGACCACGGTTCAATCCCCCAGCACCACATGCCAGCCAGCCCCGCCCCCTGGTGGGCTAAGCTGGCCACACACACACACACACACACACACACACACACACAAAATAAATAAAATTTAAAAAAAAATAAAAAATAAATAAAAAGAAGAAAAAGGGGAGAAAAGCAAAGAAAAGATAAAATGAAATGCTGGAAAAATGCAAATCCATCTACACTCGCTAAATGTAAAGAAAATAAGATCTCCAGTCAAAAAAAAAAATCTTTTTTTTGTACTGGGAATCAAACTCATGACCTTGCGCTTGCCAGCCAGGCACTTGTGCCACTGACCTATCTCCTTGGCCACACCCTGACCCTTTCTACTTTTTTTGGTGGAACTGGGGTTTGAACTCAGACCCTTGCACTTGCCAGGGAAGCGCTTATTCTACTGAGCCATCTCTCCAGCCCCAAAATTTCTTCTTTTTCTTTATTTTAGGGCAGGGTCTACAGGGTATTCAGGGTCTCACTACTAGATCAGACTCGTAGTGATTCTCCTGTTTACAGCCTCCCAAGTGCTGGGATTTCAGGTGCGCGCCACCACGCCCAGTCTCACTTGCCATCTCAGCATGTCCTGGGGGCGGGGCCGGCAAGGCAGGCCGGGATGGATCCTCAGCCCCCTGTGCCTGCTTGCAGGTGCTTTAATCCACTGAGCTATTTGGCCGGCCCCTCCTGACCCTTTCAGATGCTGAGAATCACTCCCAGGAGGGAGCTGGCAAGCCTTGCCCCCAGCTTCTCCTGGGATAGGCACCGTGGCCCATGGCCAGCCAGGCACCCTTCAAGTACCCCCCAACTGGCCTCTGTGCCCTTAGCAGGAAGGTGGGACAGCTGGTCAGGTCCCTACCAAATCACCAGGGCTGAAGACCACGTGGCGCGGGGCAGAAGCACCTCCACCTTCCTCCACTTGGAGGGGCTGCTCCTTCAGCAATCTCCACCCTAAAGGCTGTGCCCATGTTGCTGTGCCCATTCCCTCCAAGGGGCGGAGGGCAGGGGCTCTCTGACTCTCCCCTGTAGTGAAAGAGGAATGCTGAAAAGGACCAGGGCCCTCCCTCTCCACAAAAGGAGGCGAAGTCTGCCCGTCAGTGTGTGGGGGACAGTGGGTGCTGGCCCGTGCTGAGGGGGCCCCTCCTGGTCACATGAAACTGAAAAGGGAGCACCTGACATCTGTCCCCAGCTTCAACTCCCAGGTAAGGGCAAAACGGCGCCTCACATCAGGGGGCCTGCTGTTTACAAAGCAGACCACAGAAAGGTGTGAACTCGTCCGAAATTGGCCACTGAGGGGAAGGAGCGCAGCAACATACCTTACACCAAAGACAGTGCCCATGAACAGCACTGGACGAAACAGCGTATCACTGGTAGGATGAAAACTGTCCCACTAGTCTGGGAAACAATAAAGTTCAATGTACCCAACAACATGGCTTCAAAAATAGATAAAGCAAAAACTGAACTTGGAGGGAAAAAACTGAAAATGAGAGACCTCCCCATATCCCTCTCAGCAATGCATAAAACACATACTATACTAGCGACGATACAGAAAATTGGAAGGGTGTGTTGAGGCAATATAGTTTTATCCAAACAATTTTGAGGACTTATAAAAGCTGGCTGCAAAGAAATCCACAACAAATTCCAAGTCTTTTTTTCTTTTTTTATTCATACTGTTCCTTAAAATCAAAATGGGGCTCCAGAGGCTGAGAAGAGGCTTGCCAGGCGTTGGAGGCCAGCCTGGGCTGTACTCAGCAGGTTCTGGGCCAGTCTAAACTACATGGTGCCGCGGAGACGGCTCCGTGGAATAAGTGCTTCCCGGCAAGCGCAGGGGCTTGAGCTCAATCCCCGGTTCTGAAAAAAAAAAAACAAAAAAAAAAAAAAAAAAACCTGTATGGTGCAATCGTGTCCCAAAACAACAGCAACAAGGGCTGGTCAAATAGCTCAGCAGATTAGCAGATTACAGCGACTGCAAGCAGCCCCGCCCCAGCTCTTGGGAGGCTGGAAACAGGCAGATCACTACGAGTCCAATCCAGTAATGAGACCCTGAACACCCTGGAGACCCTTCCCTAAAATAAAAAAGTAATTAATTAAAATAAGAATGGAATGAAATTAGAAATTAATAGGTATCCAAAATGTTTTTTAAATAACCATTTACTGAAAGAAATACAAAGCAATACTGCTTTTGCAGCAGTCCCTACTATGAGAGTTCATAACAAAATATTGCACTAACTACAAAATATTTAATATTCACATAGAAACATGCAGTTGGTAACGTTGAAAGGGAAAATATACCAAGAGTATACACAAATATAAAAGTGTATTTATTTGAAGCCAAATGTGTGGTAAGTGACTGTAACCTAGAAACTCAGAATACTGAGGCAGTGCATGCCTGGCCAGCATGGGTCCTGAGTTCAATTCCTGGTACAAAATTAAAAAAAAAAAAACAAAAAACCACACACATACAATGCTGAAGCAGGAGTATCTTAAGTTTGTGTCCAGCCTTTGCAAGACCCTCTTTTATTTATTTATTATTTATTTATTTA
>NW_004524603.1:6509128-6510731 GCF_000260255.1 Octodon degus
GTGGTCTAAAGCACCTACTTAGAACAAGCTTAGCAAAGCACAGGGACCGCGGTTCAATCCCCCAGCACCACATGCCAGCCAGCCCCGCTCCCTGGTGGGCTGAGCTGGTCACACACACACACACACATAAATAAAAATAAATTAATTTAAAAAAAAAATGAAAGGCATAGCGAGAACCTATCTTAAAAAGACACACACACACACACACACACACACACACATACAATATTGAATTAAATTAAAAAGCTCTGAGGATAATAGCATGCTAGAAAGACCCAGACTCTGGGTCCAACCCCAGAAGCACAAATGCATAAGTCATTTTCAACGTGTCAGAGGAAATGAAAAGGGCAGGAGAATCGGCAGTGTCAGGACACAGACTCATGAATGCAGCTAGAACTTTTTTGGTAGTGCTGGGGACAGGGCTCAGGGCCTCCCGCATGCCATGCAAGCTGCACCGACGGCCTGGGTCTATCAGGGTGGGTAGCTGATGAGTGACAGTTCTTTTTTTTTTGGTGGAACCGGGGATTGAACTCAGGCCCTTGTGCTTGCCAGGGAAGCACTTATTCTACTGAGCCATCTCCCCGGCCCCGACAGTTCTTTCTTCAGTGACATGCTTTATACCTTGATGGGGGCGCGGATTACAGAGCTACATTTGCCAATGCCAGATTACCTAAATGTAATAGGTATATTATACTAATCTAGAAATCATACTTTGATGAATTTAAAGAAAATTTTTTGAATAATGCCATTAAAAATATTAAGGCAGAGAGAGACTGGCAGCAGCTCTTTGCCATGTGCTCCACCACAAGGCATTGTGTGAGTCACAGCATACACAGGGCTCCCCCCTTCACAGGGGATGCGCTCCAGTAGGTGACTGAGCCCTTGGACAGGGCCGTGGTCCCAGGCTCCCCAGAGATAGAGGCTGCCCAAGTGCCTCATATAAAACACGGCAATCCTTCCCTAGAACCTACACACACCCTTCTATTTACTTCATCTCTAGATTACCTAAAATGTTTACTGCCATGTAAATGCTATGTAACTAGTGGCTGTATGACGTCATTTAAGGAGTGACAAGGGACAGTTGTGCATGTGTTCGGGACAAATGCAATTTTATTTATTCTTAAAAGGCCTGAGAAGGATTTACTAGACGTAGATAAAAGAACAGAGTGCAGGCTCTCACTCAAGGGCACAGTGCAGGTGCTCAAAGGAATGAGTTTACAACAAATGTGATCTTAAAACATACTTTTGATCCAAGGTCGGTTGAATCTGTGAGGGAATTTAGGGATATGTGGAAAATGGTATATACAGCATTTTTTTGTTTTTGTTTTGTTTTGTTTGTATTTTAGGGAAGGGTCTACAGGGTGTTCAGGGTCTTACTACTAGATTGAACTCGTAGTGATCCACCTGACAGCCTTCCAAGAGCGGGGATTACAGGCATGTGCCACCATGCCCAGTCTCAATCCTGTCTCTGCACACCCCTGGGGGTGGGGCCAGGACAGCAGGCCCGGGGATCAAACCCCCAGTCCCTAAGCCTGCTTTCAGGTGCTTTAATCTGCTGAGCTATTTGGCTGGCCCTTGTTTTGGGTTATTTTGTGGTTTTTTT
>NW_004524603.1:6510831-6514828 GCF_000260255.1 Octodon degus
ATATTCTACACATATTTTCTGGGTTGTTTTGTTTTGTTGTTTTTGCAAGAGGGTCTTGCTATGTATTCCAGTGAATTCCTTAATTCAGCCTAGGTTGGTCTCAAACTCATGGTGATTCTCCTGCCTCTGCCTGCAGAGTTTGGGGGTTACGGGTGTGGGCCACCACTCCCAGTTTAATGCACATATATCTTTAATAAAGTTTAATTTACAAATTAGGCATAGTAAGAGATTAACAATAACAACTAATAGAGCAATTATTACAATATAACGTAACAAAATTTCCCGCACGGCTATGCGTGTGCTTGGGTCACTGTTAAGTAGAATAAGAGTTCCATCGAGAGAGGCACTGCGCCTCCCCTGAGCTGATCTGAGGCTGAATGGGGCTACTCAGTGCCGAAAGGGCAGGTAGCATACACAGGGTGGACACGCTGGAAAAATGCACGATGCACAGGCTGAGCAGGCAGATTTCCTCGCCCTGCCAAGAATGGTGCACAACTGTCTTAGTTGCTTTTCTGTTGCCGAGACAAATACCCGGCACCCAAAGTTAAAGGAGGAAAAGTTTATTTAGCTCAGGTTGTAGTTTCAGTCCACAGTTGTCTGGTTTCGAGGCAGGGCAGCACGGCAGACAGGCACTGCAGAGGAGAGGCAGCTCATGGCGGGCAGAAGGTAGCAAGGGACAAGCACAGCCCTCTCTGTCCCTTATCTCTTTGCAGGCTACTCAGGGCAGGTGGCACTCACACCCCTGATCCTAGTGCCCTTGATCCTAGCATCACACCAGAAGTCAATCCCAGTGTCACACACGCAGATGCAGCCACCTCTGCAAAGGCCCACCTAGGACCGAACGACGCTCTGCATGGACAGCGAGACACAAGTCATAACAACAATTTACCTCATGAACTGTTTATATCTTTTTTTTTTTTTCAATTTTTTGTGGTACCAGGGATCAAACTCGGGACCTTGCACTTGCCAGGTAGGCACGTATGCTGCTGAGCTATCTCCCCGGCCCCATGAATTGTTTATATCTGAAACTTCCTACTTCATATGTCCTCTGGCTACCATTCACCCTGGGTAACCAACACCACAGGTAAGGGGGGGGCGATTGCAGTTGAACTTTTATATCCAGATTCTGCATCTACAGATTCAACCCTCAGATCAAAAGTACTGGGAAAAGGAATCTGCACTGAACGGGGATAAACACTTTTTTCTTGGTACTGTCCCCTAAACAACACCCCGAAGTAACTCACATCACATCCATGCTGTTTCAGCAGTTACACATCACCTAGCAATGACTCACCACATGATACGGGAGGATGCACAGGTTATATTCAAATACTATTTTATTTTACATAAGTGACTTGACTTTCTGAAGATTCCTGCTACCTTCCAGGAGTCCTGGAACCACAGACAGCGAGGAACAACCGTATATACATATACTACATGACTACAATAGCACGAAAGACAGTAAGAGAGCTCACTGTCAGCTGGCTGTGCAGGACACAGAGTGGTACAGCTGATGTGAAGGGGGCTGTAGTAGAAATTAGAGCAACTATTTAAAATGAGTCCTAACTAGTAAGTGAGCGGTGAGAAACAAAATATCATTTTTTTTTACATTTATTTAGTGTGTGTGTGTGTGTGTGTGTGTGTGTGTGTGGCCAGCTCAGCCCACCAGGGGGCGGGGCTGGCTGGCATGTGGTGCTGGGGGATTGAACCACGGTCCCTATGCTTTGCCAAGCTTGTTCCAAGTAGGTGCTTTAGACCACTGAGCCATCTCTCCAACCCCACAAAATATCATTGTAAAAGAACGCCAACGTAAAAATAAAATTACTTTACCAGTGGGCCAAAAGCTGATTCCCAAAAAGGGAGGAGAAACTTATCATGGACCCCTCGGAACACACAGCAAATAACTAGTACGGCTGTAAGAAGAGGTTTCTTCTGCTTCTCATGCTAAGTAAGCCCCCAGCTGGCTAGCCCCAAGGCAGGAAGCATGGTGAAGGGGCTGGCTCCAGAAACTGCTCAAGTCATGGGGGCCAGGAAGCACAGGGAAGGGAGGAGGGGAAGGAGGACACTTGTGGCCCCAGGTCACACTCCCCAGTGACTCCTCTCAGGGCCCTTCCTCCTACCAGCTGTGGGCCCCCTTAATTCAACCAGCTTCAAGCCCCACCTCTGCACCAGAAGGCCTTGGGGGGACATGCAGGTCCAAACCTTATCATAAGTGCAAACATTTTAGGAGGAAAATCTTCTCATACTCTACAGCCCAGCAAGATAACTATGGTTGACAACAGATAACTACCTCTAAAGAGCTAGTAACAAGGATTATGAATGTTGCCGGTACAAAGAAACAAAGATCCAGGGCAATCAATATGCTAGTAGCCCTGAGCTGATCATGATGTATCTTATGGCAGGACTAGAATGTCACATGGGAGCACACAAATACGTATCGATCTTCTTTTTTTTGTATGTACCCCTGTTCTGTGTCAACTAAAAATAAACATATTTTTCAAAAGCAAATAAATACAATCATATCAATAATTATATTTAATCACCAGTTCCGCCAAAAAAATTGCATTCTGATGATAGGATTAACATCCAGATTATATTTATGAAATCCCTATAAAACAATAAGAAAAAGGCCTTTCCACAGACAGAACTTACACTGGCAAAAGATATAAAGAAGAAATTCTCGAAGGAAGAAATCGAATGTTAACGTAGTAAATATGAAAAGATGCTCAACTTCCATAATCAGGGAAATAGAAACGCAAATTAAGTGACAAGTGCCATCTACCACGCATGGCGCGGGGATGGGTTCTAAGTTCCTCAGCGGTTAAATATTGGTCAGGAAAGGAAAAGAAAAAGTCATGCGTTGTTGATGGGAGTGTAAGTAAGTGGGCTACATCTCTTGGCTGAGAAACGTGCAAAGGCTGGAAAGTTGGAATTATTCTTCTCCCCTGGTCATCTATGCCTCCACCTCTCTCCTGAAGGATTCTTCTTCAAGAGGTACAGAGCAGGGGAGATAGCTCAGTGGCTTAACGACCTGCCTGGCAAGTGCAAGGTCCTGAGTTCAATCCCTAGTACCAAAAAAAAAAAAAAAAAGCTGCAACACGACTCTGTATTGAATAGTTTCACTCACGAATACATTTTAAAAGTAGTATGTATGGCTTGTGATGCACTCATGGTAGGAAATGCCTATGGTGGGGGCAAGGGAAGGGCGGGAAGCGGGGGCCCTGACCTTCTCTCCATCCACAACTTTCCATTTTTAAAGAGAGTTGCCACATACATATGGCCTCCTGTTCCCATCGTCTTCCAAGGCCAAGTCCACGCCGGGCCTCCGTGGACAAATACATTCTGCTGTTTCTGCCATTGCGCTGGTTCAGTTGGGCTTCGTTCATAGCAACCCGGACGCCCACTTATTATCCTCCCCTTTTCCCTTATTTTCATTTCACCCCCACTTCTTGTCCCACATCGCATTCAATAAACCTGTGTTTAAGTGCACCTGTCCGGGAAAGGGAGTCACCACCCGTAAGAGCTCTACGTTCTTTGGGGGGCGTCTCTCGTGGTGGTCCGAGAGAGCACCCATAAAGGCACTCGGCTGCAACTCGGGTAAACAACTCGCCCCTCCGCAGCTCAGCCTCAGTTTCCTCCTAAATGACCCGTCTGGCCCTTTCCAGCCCTAGCCCTGAACGGTTCCAGGAATTCTATCCTTTCTTGTCGAAAACAACACTCAGGATTTCACAAAAGCACCCCCCTCCGCCCCCCGCTACCCTTGGAGCCACACGGCCCGCGTCCCTGGAACCCGGACTGCACCGCGCCGGTCACATGAACTCCGGGCTTTCTCTGGTGTGACGGCTTTCTTAGATCCCTTTGTGAGCGCAGGTTTTGAAAGCCAGCGACCCCGGGTTCTGGCTCGGGGAGCACAGGCGGCCGGCGGGAGGACGCTGTCGGAGCCGATCGGCCCGCCTCCAGCGGCCCGCAGCGCGTCGGCCGGCGCGCCCGCACTCCG
>NW_004524603.1:6515948-6527771 GCF_000260255.1 Octodon degus
GGCGGGGGCGGCCCCGAGGTGGCCAGGACCCGTCGGGGAAGAGCCCGGGGAGGCCGGGCGGCGGCGCCCAGCCCAAGCCGCGGCGCTGGGGACCCCGGGGCCGGCCTCTGGCCCCGGCCTGTGTCCGGAGGTCCTCTGGCAAACTTTGTGTGACCTGCCGCCCGGGGCCTGGGGGCCGGCTCCCGCGGTGCTGGAGGGCTGGCGCTCCTTTGCGTTTCTTTTAAATTCCCAAACCCGCGCTGGGGATACTCTGGCTGTGTTGACTGGGCGGTTGACTGCTTGGGGGTCCGTGCCTTGGGCCTCAGGTTTTTACTGTGTGCCAGAAGGAGAGGGGTCGTGGCTTTCTACAGAGTTCCGCAGCCCTTAAAATAATCATAATGAAACTATTGGAAAGTTAAAAAAAAAAAAAAAATCAAAGAAGGATTTTACATGCCTGCATGCGGGCTTGGCTCGAGGGGTATGACAGTGGTGTGTGATAGAGGGGTCACATCTCCTGTCGCCCTCAGGCAGGGACTGTGTGAGACCTGCTCCTAGGTTTCTGCTGATGGGGCTCTGATACTGGAGACCCTTGCGTGCTGCAGGGAGGGTAAATCCCGTGGAATATAGCTGAGACTTCAGCAGTTGGAGGATTTGAGCTTAGGCGGTTTAAATATATTTACCGTCCTTCCCCTTGGCAGTTTCTGCGTAGGGTAAGATCAAGCCACAGGTTGACTAGGACTGCTGAAATTGCAGTGTGGGGCTTTTATTGTGACCCCTCATCCCTTCCCAGGCCTCCACATCCAAAATGGAGACAGTCTAATAATAGAGAGCAAAGAAATAGTATTTTCCAGTGAGCTCTGATTGCCTGGTTGGTTATGATGCCTTGCTCTGCTGGCCATGTTTACTACAGGGGAGCTTTTTGCCATTGTTCAGTAGAACTGTATTAGGAGGGTTTGGGGATTTTTCCCCCTGTTCCTAGATTGTAGACCAATACTGTAATCCCCATCCAAAGACAGTACCCTACAGTGGATTTTGCCATCCCTCCACAAGACCCACTAGTCTTGGCTTTCCCTGCTCTTAGGGAACGGGGGGCGGGGGTCTTAGTTCTTGGTGAGCCTTCTGATTCAGGGGTCTGCGGAGTTCTCCTGTTGGCAGAAGTTTCTGTTTGTGTCCTCAGGGGGCTTGGAGGAGAACTCAAAGTTAACTTTTTCCAAAGGGTCCCTGACCCCACCTTCAGTACCCATACCTTTAAGGGAGGGCCTTCCATGTCACCTTCCCCACCCACAGCAAACCTCCCGCCCATCTGGGTTGAACTGAGAAGCCTCTGGTTGAGGCCTTAGACCTCCCAGTGGCTTGAGGCCCAGAGGCAACCTAGGGACTGCAGTGTGACCTGCGGCAGGTTACTTAGCCTAGCAGCAGGTTATGCTAAGTGTGGATGGTAATCTAGTAGTACCTATTTCTTAGGGCTTTATGAAGATTAAATGAGATAATCCTTTAAAGTGTTTAACACAGCTCCTAGCATATAAATCCTAAATAAATGGAAGCACTCCAGGCTAATTAGCTCTCACTTCCACAGAGCTATTGGATCCTATTTTCTCAGATGTCTTTTGCTGGACAATTCTCGCATCCCCAATCTTTAGCTTAAAAATGTGAAAAGGTTTCAGTTAAGCCATGTACTTGTGAATAAATGAACAAATTAAAACTAGTGAAGATTAAGTCTTTGATAAGTGACTTTAAAAACTTTATTATTTATCTCAATTATTTTTGATTATGTGGCAATTTACTCTTGATTGAATCAGCAGATATTTATTGAGTACATACTATGTGTCACCAGGACACCAGGGATATTCTGATTTTTAAATAAAAGTGGAAGTTATAATTACTATAAAGACTGCTTATACCTAGAGTATAGTAACCGAGCAGATTGGCTGGGGGAAGATTATGAGGAGATGGACCAAGTTTACAGGAGTAATTACCTTCAGTTCCAGTAAAGGTATTGATTGTCTGGCTAGGTAAATGCAGAACAGACCACTCAGAGGACAGTGTGGCTTTACCTCTCCGATGAACCACGAATTCTCCCAGCACATTGGGGCACAGTGGCAACCAGAGACAGCAATCCTTGAAGTCCCTAAAGGAAACTTTTTTATGCTGGTTCTGGTCTCCACCGCACAACACAAATCCCCAACCTGGCTGAGCTCCTGGCTGCTCATTCCTCTCTGCCTTCCTCCTTCCCACCTTGGGAGCCAGCAGGCCGCCTGCTGCCAGGAGCCATCTGCCCCGGAGACCTGGGCTCCTGAGGGAGGCTGGCTGCTGCTGCTCTGTGTCTCTGTCCCCAAGTGGCAGAAGCCAGCACCGTGTGCCCAGGAGTAAGGGTGGCTTCACGGGCTTCCGAGATAAGTACAGGCCATATGGATGTTTTGGAAAAGCCCACAGATAAGTCAGAAACTCAACTTCTAGCAAAGAATCAGGAAGGCTGAATCTTGTGTCCTCACTCTTGCATTAACTGAGTGAAGGACAGCGGGATACCATGCCTGTCTAAAACACCAGGCACTGCTGCAGGAGTTGGATAATTAGGTCCACCTTCAAGTTGAGCTGGTTCAGAGCTGAGGGTCCCAATAGTGAACCCAAACTACCACCCTGCTGGGAGTTATGAAGTACCAGTGCAAAAATTTGCTTAAGGGCTGGGGAGATGGCTCAGTGGAATAAGCGCTTCCCTGGCAAGTACAAGGGCCTGAGTTTAATCCCCGGTTCCACCAAAAAAAAAAAAAAAATTTTTTTGTACCGGGGATCAAACTCAGGACCTTGTGCTTGCTAGGCAGGCACTTAGGCTGCTGAGCTATCGCCCCAGCTGCTTGATTTTTCCTGAGAGGATTGCCGTGTAGCTCAGGCTGGCCTCTGACTCAGCACAGTGCTTCTGCCTCGGCCTCCTAAGTGCTGGAGTGTCAGGTGTGTGTCTCGAAGTCTTATTTTAGGCAGTGCTCAGATAAGCTAGTGACCTGCATGTATATCAGGTATTCTCTTTTTATGCCCAATGAAGCCCAAGCAGCACAGGCAGCAGCAGGCTGCCGGCAGCTGACTGCTGTGATCACATCCAGTCCCCTCACCCTTATGCACGGCCATGCAGGACTTTGTGAAAAGGGGTAGAGTGCTGCATTGAAGTGGGCAGTGGCGGAGCTGTCTGTTGGTTACCGTTCCTCATAGCTCTGTAGTCGACGTCCAAGCCCTTGCTGCTCTCCAAAAGCAATTCCCGTGCGTAGCACTCTGCTGCCACGGACCCTGGAGGTTTTGTGTGCATGCTTACTTTGGGATTTGTTTTCCTGGCTGGAGACCGTGGTGTTCAGTCCTGTCTTTCCCTTTCTGTCCTTGGACACAGATCCCGCAGCTGGACATGGAGAGCCAACGCTCCTCGCCTCTGCCATTCACCAGCACTCCCCAAGAAGAATCCCTGCACCAGGCCACAGCTGAACTCTCCCAAGACACCCTGCTCTCGCCCCACATCGTTCCCCCTAAAGAAGTTCGTGCTTTGTCTCCCACGGGTGCCCAGCAGGGCCCCCTGACCCAGACCAGTGCGCCCAGGGAAGAGACTTCTGGCCAAATGCCTCATACGTCCCCGAAGGGCCCATCACTCCTCTGTCCCGCTGCTTCTGAGCAAGAGACCCAGCTCCAGGGCCCCCAGGCCACACAGGAAGAGCCCCGCATCCCTGCTGACCAGGACCCGCAGGAAGCCCCGCTGCACTCCCCAGAAGCTCCTGAGAAGGACCCTTCGAGCCTCTCCCCCACAGCCCCAGAGGCCGACATGGACCCCCTGCTGCAGAGCCCCACTTCCCGGAAGGACGCTCCCCTCTCAAAGGAGCAGCTGCTCCCCACAGCGGAGATCACCCGCTTGGCCGTGTGGGCTGCCGTCCAAGCAGTAGAGAGGAAACTGGAGGCCCAGGCCATGAGGCTGCTGACGCTGGAGGGCCGGACAGGCACGAATGAGAAAAAGATCGCCGACTGCGAGAAGACGGCCGTGGAGTTTGCAAACCACCTGGAGAGCAAGTGGGTCGTGCTGGGCACGCTGCTGCAGGAGTACGGGCTGCTGCAGCGGCGGCTGGAGAATATGGAGAACCTGCTGAAAAACCGAAATTTCTGGATCTTGCGGCTGCCCCCGGGCAGCAATGGAGAAGTTCCCAAGGTATGCCCATCCCAGTGGGGCTTCCCAAGGAACCCGGGAGTTGAAACACTGTTGAAGAATTTAGTTTAATTGAAAGAAAGAAAATTATGGTTGAAAAAAACTTAGGGATGGTGGCACAGGCTTGTAATCTCAGCACTCTGGGAGGCTGAGGCAAGGAGATGGCAAGTTTCAGCCTGGCCTCGCTAATTGAGTGACTTAGTGAGACCCTGTCTCAATCAAAAGTTGAAAATGGAAAAAGGATTGGGGACATTGCTCAGTGCAAAGACCCTGGGTTTAATCCCTAGGACTACAAAACAATAAAATTTAGAAAAATAAAATCTGTGGCTCCACATAGGCTAGCACAAAAATGTCCAGGGCCCAGGACTGTCTGTGTGGGAGCGTGTTCAGGAGAGCTGGCCCCTCTAAGAAGGCAGAGCAAGGGCCTGCAGAGGCTTGGACCCGGCCAGCCCTCTGTCCCCTCAGCTCCATTCTCCAGGTTCCAGCTGTGCGTTGAGTGTGTTCCACAGAAAGCTGTGTCCACACTGAACACCAGTGTAACCGTGTGGGCAGTGCAGTGTGGTAGGTGTCATGCACCAGCCAGAAGGGATCTAAGGTGTAGGGAGGAAGTGCGCAGGCTCTAGGCAGGAGTGGCAGTACGTCAAGAGTCCTGCTGTGCGGTTCAGGCTGCACTTGAACTCAGCTTTGTAGCCCAGGCTGGTCTCGAACTTGCAGCGATCCTCCTGCCTCGGCCTCCTGAGTGCTGGGAGTACCGACAGCGCCACCATGCCTGGCAATAGATTCCTTCCTGGGTTTTCTTTCAATTCCTGTGTGCCCTGCAGCCGTTCATAGAGCACATTCGGAAAAGTAGCCTGTGTCTCCAGGCTGGCCCTTCTCTAACCTTCTCACGCACTTGAACCCCAGGAGCCCCACTAAACGTAGCCTGATTCAGTAGGTCCCAGGTAGGGCTGAGAGTCCAGGTTTCTGGTACATTCCCTGCTGATGCTGTGGGGAGGCAGGACTGCAATTTCAAGCCCCTCCTGGGCACCCGAGTGACTTAGCAGAACCTGGTCTCTAATATTTATTTCCTTTGATGCTTAGTGGACTGTACATATTTGTATACATTTATTGGTTGTTAGTATTTTTCTGTGAATTTGTATCTGTGCAGTTTTAAATTTTTAATAATTGTAGGGATTCTTTATAATACATGTTAATCCTTTGCCATATATAACAAATATGTGTGTGCGCATAGTTCTGCGGAGTTTCTTCGTCTTTTATTTCCAGACCTCTCTCTCAGTGCACAGGTTCCACTGGGGCTCCGTGTGCAGTACCTCAAAGCAGTTATCCTGAGAGAGAGGCAAGGAGCAGGCGAAGTGGACCTGCCGCTTTTGTGGCCAGGAGCGCTGCCTGAGCTGGGGCCTGTCCCTGGCCAGTCCTCAGGACATATTCAAGCTGGGCTGGAGAGACTGGGCCTGAGAAGTGGGCAGCCTGCGACTACTGCCCTCTTGCGCCGAGCTGACCTTTTGTGTGGTTGCAGGTCCCGGTCACGTTTGATGACGTCGCCGTCCATTTCTCAGAGCAGGAGTGGGGAAACCTATCAGAATGGCAGAAGGAGCTCTACAAGAATGTGATGAGGGGCAACTACGAGTCTCTGGTTTCCATGGGTAAGGACGTGGCTTCTCTGGCCAGGGCCACCTTCACACCGGCCTGGGGTCCTTTCTGAAACCTGGGGATCCCAGCGCAGGACAGCAGGAGTGAAGGCCAGGCAGGTTTCCAATCAAGGCAAGGGCTCTGGGTCGCCATATTTCCACGTGGACTCTTGCCCTCACGTTGGCTTGGCCAGCATCTGTTTCTAAGAAAGGAAAGGAAAATGGAGGAACACGAGTAAGCTCATCGCACCCCGTGTCCGTAGCACACCGGGCCACAGAAGTCACGTCGCTCAGCCTCACCGCCCTGCCACGGGGCTCCCATTTGCTTGCTTGGTGCCTGTGACTCGGCCACTGAGCGAGCACCGGGCCCCGGGGTGCGTTGTCAGTGGGGGTTGGTTAAGGGGCCACCCTAGGGCCCCTTGAGGACACCACATCCTGGCTGAGATCTGTCTGACCCACCGTCAGCAGATTCTTGCTGTTATATTAACATTTACAGACAAAGACCTGAAACAATATACATTATCAGTATACCTTTTTTTTCTCAGAGCAAGAGTAGGAGAACTTATTGGAGTGGCAGAACTCTGGTACAGAGAACTCTTTTGGGGATTGAACTCAGGCCCTTGCGCTTGCCAGGCAAGCGCTTATTCGACTGAGCTATCTCCCTGGCCCCCATACCAAAAAAAGCATTCAAAGTGCCGTTGGGCGGAAACTTGGTTTTTGCTAGAACTGTTCATTTTCCACATACCTTTCCACAGGATGCCTTTCTTTTTTTTTTTTTTTTTTTTTTTGCGGAACCAGGGATTGAACTCAGGCCCTTGTGCTTGCCATGGAGGTGCTTATTCTACTGAGCCATCTCCTGGGCCCCAGGATGCCTTTCTGTAAGACAGCTTCCCCCTCCTTCTTTTTTTTTTTTGCGGTACCAGGGATCAAACTCAGGACCTTGTGCTTGCCAGGCAGGTGCTTAAGGCACTGAGCTATCTCCCTGGCACCCTCCTTTTTTAAATGTTTCCTTTTCATAGTATACCTATACAGTTGTGAAAATACAATGTGGTTAATACAATAAAAAAGACCCCAGGGCTCGCCAGTACCAGCCCCAGAGGGATTACCAGGAGCCCCTAGCTCTGCGCCTCCTCACCTTTTCTGTGCGTGTGCACACATGGGCAGCGTGTGTGTCCTGCTGCACCACAGGGTGGGCTTGGCACAGATGGACAATACACGGCCCTTCACACCACAGCCCGCCATGGAGAGACTGTTCGGTGTCAGAGCAAACAGCAGGCCTTTGGCCTTTCTGCTGCTGACGCGGTGGCAGATTTTGATTTTCTCACTGTGGCAAAATGCTGTGGTAGACAGCTCTGTGTGTGCGTTTACATGAGTTCTCGGCAGCACACGTGCAGAGAGACAAGTTGTGGAGTGAAGAGGATGTACGCTGGCAGCTTTTGGCTCCTGCCGTGGAGCCCCAGAAGGCCAAGCTAGTGTTCTGCAGCGACACCATTTCTCTTCAGCTCGAGCTGAACTCGTGTTCTTTGATTTTAAACATTTGTCTTTTTTTGATGGATGAAAAATGATGCTTTGGTCTTTCAATATTTATTTCCTTTGATGCGAAGTAAACTTGTACATATTTGCATGCATTTATTGTTTGTTAATATTTTTATGTGAGTTGCCTATTCCTGTCTGTGCAGTTTTAAATTTTTAATAATTGTAGAGATTCTTTTTTTTCCCATAATTTTATTGATAAATAGCAATGAGACAGTTTCAAATCAAATTGGTAGGACGGTTTCAATAATTAATACATTGCATACATTCCTCCTAGTGGTTAATTGCAGTACAAGATGCAGACATGATATCCTATTTACAAACACTATTAGAACAAATCACTCTATTCATGAAGAGAATGTAACTATATATCTATCCCAACCGCTTTGAATACACAGATACAAAATGGACATTCATCAGTATACGGTTTTTTTGTTTAGTTCCGTTATTTGAATATTATAGGTGTGTAAACTCAGCAAAATATTCTAAAAGAGCCCAGTAGTCCATAATAGTATTGGGTCTTCCACTTGACTGCCAATGTCAGAAATTTTTTTTTTTTTTAAATTTTATTTATTTATTTATGTGTGTGTGTGTGTGTGTGTGTGGCCAGCTCAGCCCACCAGGGGGCAGGGCTGGCTGGCATGTGGTGCTGGGGGATTGAACTGCAGTCCCTGTGCTTTGCTAAGTTTGCTCCAAGTAGGTGCTCTAGACCACTGAGCCATCTCACCAGCCCCAATGTCAGAAATTTTTGATCTGAATCCCCCACAGCTCAACATAACAGCATAGCTTTACTTCTTAATTTCGTTTTTATACTTTTCTGCTGGATGGTTAAGACCAAGGTAAAGCAGGCCCTATGCAACAAGAGTTGTAGCTTTGTAGAGATTCTTTATGACATATATTAATCCTTTGCCATCTATAAGAGGTGTGTGTGTGTGTGTGTGTGCGCGCACGCATGATAGTTCTGCCGAGTTTCTTTCATCTTCTACTGCCAAAGAACTTTAAACCATTTTGGTTGCTGGATGAGACCCAGGGCCTCTCTGTGCCAAACACACACTCTGTCACTTCACTACTACCTCCTATACTTTTTTCATGTAAGGAAACTTGCCAGTACCTTTATGGCCTTGGGGTTCTATCAGGGTTAGTTTTGGCTAGTTTTGTACTAGAGAAATGCCAAGCGTCATGTGCCTTTGCCGTGAGAACCCTGTGCAGGCGCTGGCGCCTGGGAGCAGCGTGAGGCACGCATACATGCACCCCGCACCCCGTGGGCCGTGAGGGAAAGGGGTGGACATGTGACCATTTGCGCTCTAACACTTCCTGCGTTTCCTGGGTTGCCCTGGGCCGCGCTCCCTCAGTGACAGCTTAACAGCCTGCAGAGCCACCTCATCCCATAGTATGTTTCCTTTCTTCCTTTTTGCCCAGACTATGCAATTTCCAAACCAGACCTCATGTCCCAGATGGAGCGCGGAGAGAGGCCAGCCATGCAGGAGCAGGAGGACTCTGAGGAGGGCGAGACCCCCAGCGACCCCAGTGCTGGTGAGTGTGAGCAGGTGGCCCCAGGCCCTGCGCCCAAACCTTTGCACACTTAGGAGGGTCATGGGCCAGGGTGGACCTAAGGGGCACAGTGGCTGGTGATGCATAAAGGAGGCCTGCACAGGGCCCCGTGGTCACTTTTGATCCATGTTATTGGTAAATGGGATATCATGAGGTTCGTTGTCTCAGGGATATTTTGAGATAATCCAGAATCACCACTTGGCCTGGCACAGGACTTGCATGATGCCTGGCCCGTGGCGGGCAGCTGTGGTCATGCCTGGGTGCCACCCCTTCACTGCAGCTGCACGCGTTCCCCACTGGAGTTTCCAGGGTCCAGTTAGATTTTGGAAGCTCTGCTCTGGAATTGCACTTGTGCCACCAGCCTCAAAGGTCTTCAGGAGAAACACATCCTTATCCTAGATGGGCTCACTTGGTGAGGGGAGCAGCCTGACATCACTGAAGGTCATGTCTGTCACAAAAGGCAGCTAGAGACTTAATTTGGGGCTAGCATCCAGGACTTTTTAGGATCTAAGGTCATGGGTTAGGGAATCTGCAGCAGGGTTTGACACTGCTGCAGGAGTGCCAAGTAAGGTCACCCTGTGCACTGAGAGGGAAGGACCAGCCACTGTAGACCTGCTGTCCCACCTGTAGGGATCCCCTAGAAGTTAAACACACAGGAGGGGCTGACCCTGCATTCATTCTGGCAGACAAAATAGGTAGGTTTCCAAGCAGAGGAGGATGAGGGGCTGGAGCCACAGTGTGGTCTTTGGCAGGGTGATCTTTTGGTTGTCTGTGCCTTAAAGGTTTCAGTGGCCACATCTGAAAAAGAGGTAGAGTGGGAAGAGGTGAGAGAAGAAGCAGGGTAAAAGAGGCAGAAAGAAGGAAGAACTAGACACAAGATGAAAATTCAGGAAAGGTGACTCATGTTGAAAACCCTGAAACACAGCCGACGTCCCTGCTGGTTTGGAGGCCCAGGTGCGACTCAGCATATCTTAGGAAGCTTGGAAGCCAGGCATGGTGGCCCATTTCTATGATCTTAGTACTCCAGGAGGCTGAGGCAGGAGAATCAAAAATTTGAGACCAGCCTGAACACCTTAGGGACTCAGTGAGACCCCATGTCAATTTAAAAAGGGCTGGAGATACAGCCCAGCCTGAAACCCCTGGCTTTGGTCATCAGTACCCACCGCACAAAACCCAGAGTGTTTGGTGAGGAAGCCCAGTCTCCCCTGTCCCTGTTTCACATCTCATCGAAGATGGGCCTGCCATGGAATGAGGTCAGAATCAAAAAGTGAACAACCCCAGCCCACTGCCCCAGGCAGACTTTGTTCCGCACCGCATGGCCACAGCCTGGGCTGCCACTGGGAGGTGGAAGCCTTACAGAAGTGTCCTTGTGTAGCTGGCCTGTGCCACTTTCCTAGGAGCCGGGTACACGGGCACTGGCCCTGCGCATAGCGGGCATTGACGCACACACACACCTCAGCCAGAGCTCTGTGCTCTCTGGGTGTGAAACTGCTCGGGTGGCAGTCTCTGGCTCTCTCCTCCTGCGTCTTCTAGCTTGTCAGGAGGGCAGCAAGGCCAGGCTGGGTAAGACCCAGAGCTGGGACACCAAGGGGAAAAGTCCAGAAAACAGCTGTCGGGGGTCCGTAAGAGATGCCAAGTGTTTGAACTGAGTGTATAAGTAAATGCACTCCACACGGGTGCATCCCTCCAGGCAGAAGAGACCCAAGGAGGATTCAGACATGAGCTCCGCTCTCAATACTCAGCACAGGGTGCTGGCCTCCAGGTCCACAGGTGGTCAGGGAGGCCCCGAGGTAGTGCCCACCTCTGCCCAGCTCAGTGGTGCCAACGGCAAGCCAGAGGGTGCTGTACACAGACCCGCCTTCAGCAGTCCAGCCGACGTTGTCACAGTCTGCTTAGGAAACCACTTGATGCTTCCAGACTCAACATTATTTAAAAATATTTACAATGCTCATGCACTTGACCTAGTCACTTCCTTTGAGAGAGTCTGTGGCATGGAAGAGAAGCCAGAGGGCTGGCTGAGACACCTGGCGCCTCCAGGGCTGGACGTGGGCTCCGTGGCAGCACACTGGCCTCGTGTGTGAGGGGCTGGGTCCATCCCCAGGAGTGCAGAAGCAAACAGGAAACTTCGTGTACAGTAGGCCACCTGCAGCACCTGGTACTGCATTGAAGAGGGTTGGTACCGTTACGTTTCACTTAGTTTTGAGCTCATCAGGTGGTATTTGAGCCAAGCAGTACTGTTTATGAGACCTGTGCCTCAGACCTCCACCACAACAGAGCAGACATACCCTTGAAAAGCATCCAGGGCTACTAGACGTAAGGCACGGGGGACCCCGCTGTGCCTGCGAGATGGGGAAGACCTCTGGATGTGAGATTCTCAGTGGAAACGCAATGAAAAGTAGTGTCTTGCTCCAAGGAGAACTAATAATAGGGAGGCAAGAGGGGAAACCAGAAGACTGTGGGCACCTGTTTGTTTTCTGGGTGAGGGACCTTGGCATGGCCTGGTGCTGGCAGGGGCTCTGCAGTGTCCAGGAAGAATCTAGAGATTGGTGGGTGTGGCCAGGAGGGAGAGGGAGGTGCCAGTTGACCCTGGGCCCTGAAGTAACAGGAGATGGTAAGCCTGGAGCTCAGATTTGGAGAGGCAATGAGAATTCGGCTTTGGAAACATTTGGCTTGAGATCCCTGTAAACACCAAGAAGCCTATTGAAAAAGCCAAGCTCAAAAGCAGGTCTAAAGCTGGACATGGTGCCTTAGGCCTGTAACCCTAGCTCTCTGAGGGGCTAGGCAAGAGGCTCACAAGTTCAAATCCAAATAGGGTGGGGGGGGGCTGGAGAGATGGCTCAGTGGTCTAAAAGCACCTACTTGAATCAAGCTTGGCGAAGCACAGGGACCACGGTTCGATCCCCAGCACCACATGCCAGCCAGCCCCGCCCCCTGGTGGGCTGAGCTGGCCACACACACACA
>NW_004524603.1:6527886-6530710 GCF_000260255.1 Octodon degus
TGTCAGCCTCAGGTGGCTGGAGTTCGAACCTCACAACTCTCCCGCTGGCCAAACATGCCCTGAAGGCATGCGAGGAACAACAACAACAAATCCAAATAGGGCAACTTAGTGACTTAGGGAGACCCTTTCTCAAAATATGAAATAAAATTAAATATTAAAAGAATTTTAAGGGCTGGCCAGATAGCTCAGTGGATTAAAGTGCCTGCTTAGGCAGATGCAGGGACCGGGGTTCAATCCCCGGCTTGCTGAGCTGGCCCCACCCCCGGGGCGTGAATGGCACTGGGTGTGGTGGTACGTGCCTGAAATCCCAGCCCTTGGGAGGCTGAAAACGGGAGGATCACCACAAGTCTCATCTGTGTAGTGAGACCCTGTACAAGAATTTTAAAGGGATGCAGCACCATGCAGAGGCCCTGGGGTCAATCCTCAGTGCTACGAAACAAAACAAACCAAAACATAAAACAAAAGCAGGTCTAAGCCCGAGACCTGTGCCACTGGGACATTTGGGTGCTGGCGGTGCAGACAGATCGGCTTGGTCTGCACAGGGAGGAGAGACGGGACGCGGCTCCCCCTGCAGAGCTGTGGCTCCGAGAGGCTCGGGGATCTGGAACAATGGTGGGCTAGAGCCCATCTGGCCGTGTTCTTTAAAAAGCTTCTGAGGCGATTCGTGTACAACCAGGGCCGAAACCATTGCTGGAGGGTTGAGAGGAAAAGAAGGAAACAGAGGGTGGAGGTGGGCCACAGAGTCAGAAAGTGGTGATGAATTCTGCCACAGTGTAGAGCGACTCAAAGCCCAGGAAGTGTCTACGGGCTCTGTGTGTCAGGAGTCACCAGGGACCCCAGCCAGAGAGGAGCCTAGTTAGTGGGTGAGGGTGGCGGGGGAGAGGAGGGCTAGAGCCCATGCTGAGCTCTCAGGGAGGCCCTGAGGAAGCTCCTCGTTTCTCTAGTGTAGGGCTATTCCAGACCTGTTTCAGATGTGGGGTCTAGTTGGCAGGGAGTCTATGGTGTAGCAGTAGGAAGTGGAAATATAACCTGAAACAGGTGTAAACAAAAATAGAAAAGAACTGAACAGAAACAGAACCAAAATCATATTTCTATGATTTGTAAAATTTTTCTGATGAGAGCAGATATCACTTCTTATTCAGTAAAAATATTTTTATGATTGATTTATTTTTGTGGTACTGGGAATTGAACCTCTGTGCAGAGCTCTACTTCCCTTTTCTTTTGAGATAGGGTCTTACTTAGTTGTTCAGGTGGGACTTGAATTGAAGATCTCCTGCCTCTGCCTCCCAGAGTGCTGCTGTACCAGGCAGTAAAAATACTTGAAACAGTTGAGCTGGTGGCACCTGTAATCCCTGCACTCGGGAGGCTGAGGAAGAGGACCAATGAGTTGAAAGCCAGCCTGGGCTACATAGACTTCTGCCTCGTAAAACACAAACATATCAAGAAAGACTTCGACCTGAAGGTGGCTGAGCATGTGGACTGCTCTCGCTGCCCAGGTTTTTGTAAATTAAGAGTGAAGTGACTTTTGAAAAGAAGGGACAGGACACAGCAGTAATACAATTTTGGAAGTCTGAAAGCAGGTGGGCCTGTGGTTGCTGATTTAGAATTTGAGTCTCAGGTATCTGAAAATGCGGGTCAAGGTGAGGCTAAAACCAGAGCGTAGGTCATGTCAGCCAGGGTGGTGGAGCACGTCTGTCATCCCAGCAGCCTGGGAGGCTGAGGCAGGAGGATTGTGAGTTCACTTGAGCAATTTAGCAATGTCCTACCAGATAAGGGCTGGGATGTAGGTCAGTGCAAAGGCCCTGAGTTCATCCCCAGTACAAACACCAACAAAGAAAAAGACGGAGTCTCCCCCCACCCCCCGCAATCCCTGCACCTGGCATCTGCCACTCCTGTCCTCTGGCACGCACCTGGGGCTTGATCTATAGAGAGGCGGGGGGGGGGGGGGGGGGCTGGTCTGTGCTGGGCACCAGGCCCAAGGGTGGACAGGCACCGTATTAACTGTGGACATGAATGTGGCTTTAGCTCAGAACATGGGGGTCTTTGCCTGACGCTGGCTCCCTGCCCCTAACCTGACTGGGATCCAGGGCTAAACCCTACTGGAGTCTTGTTTGACATTTTTGGGACCAGCCCAGGAAGCTTCACAGTGAGGTGACCTGGCCAGTACCCATACCTGTAATCCCAGCACTCAGGAGGCTGAGGCAGAAGGTTCTCCACAAATTCAAGGCAAGCCTGGGCAACTTATCAAGACCATCTCAAAAAGATTGATAAAATCTGGCCAGAGCATCCTACAAAGAGGACCCCCTCCCCAGTTAACAAGCCCTATCCACAGTGAGCTTTGAATTCCTTCTGAGTGTCCCACTTTGTGGCAACCCAGAGCCAGTTAAGAAAAAGCTCTAATATATAAAGACAAACAGATAAAGAAACAGACAAGCTGGGCCTGTTGATGCATGCCTGTGATCCCAGCACTCCTGGGAGGCTGTGGCCTGAGGGTGGCAAGTTCCAGCCCAGCCTGTGTAGAAAGGAGAAAGGGTGGGGGAGGAACAGATAAAATCAGAAGACCAGTGTATCAGAGGAAAAGAGCCTTACGCACGCACGCTGCATGTGGTGGCGCACCTTGTGATCCCAGCACTCGGGAGGCTGCGGCAAGAGGGCTGCTGTGGGGTTGAGGCCAACGTGGGCTGCATAGTGAGCTTCAGGCCAGCCTGAACTGCGTAGCGAGACCCCGTCTCAAAAGAAAAAGAGAAAGAGGGGCTGGTGAGATGGCTCAGTGGTCTAAAGCACCTACTCAGAACAAGCTTAGCAAAAACAAAGGGACCGCGGT
>NW_004524603.1:6530810-6543347 GCF_000260255.1 Octodon degus
AGCACCACATGCCAGCCAGCCCCGCCCCCTGGTGGGCTGAGCTGGCCACACACACACACACACACACACACACACACAAATAAATAAAATTTTAATAAAAAAAAGAAAAAAGAAAAAGAGAAAGAGAGAGGCCACTGAGATAACTTAGCAGCCTGAGCACCTGCCTAGGCAAGCGCAAGGCCCCCGGTTTGGTCCTCAGTACCACGTGCCATGCAGGCCCCACCCTGGGCATGCTGAGCAGGCTGGGCGAGGTCGCACACCCTGTAATCCCTGTGCTGGGGAGGCTGAAACTGGAGGAGCACTACGAGTCTGGGCTGCGTAGTGAGGCCCTGTACCAATTATTTTTTCAAAAAAAATAATTTTTTTTTGAAAAGAACTCTCAGAAATTAAAAAACAGCTGAGTGGTATAATGACACACCTGTTAGTTACCTAGAGGCTACACAGTGAGACCCTGTCTCAAAAAAGAAAAAAATTCTAGAATACCTTGATAACTTGAGGGCAGTGCTAGAAATGAGGTTGACCATGTATCTCAGTAAATAAAGCTAAAAAAACGAAGAAAGAATAAAAAAACGCAGGGATGGAAGTCCAGCACCCAGGTTATAGCAGGATACAAGAAGAACTGAGCCTGGGACAAGACCAGTCCACAGGGTGATTCTGGAAAGTTCCCTCAGGCTGAGTGCCTGGACAGTGGACACAGCTGACGTGCACTCTGGACCCTTTGCAGCAGAGCTCAGGCATGAGGACAAAGGTGCCCTGCAGCATCCAGACAGGAAAGACAGGTTCACACCGAGAAGGGGCTCCTGGGTGGCTTCAGGCTTCACCCACAGCACAGGCTAGGAGATGGCGCAGTGGCTGCACAGTTCTCAGGAAAAATATTTTCACACCTAGCATTCTCTATCCAGCCAGTAGTCTTAATTAAATGAAGGTGGGGGTCTGTGGTAGACCTGAACTGCCACCACTTGGGAGGCTGAGGCAGGGGACCTTGGAGCCCGGTGAAGGAAAAAGGGGGTGGTTGGGAGAGGGATGGATGGGTTGGGGACCGGGCAGGAGGTCTAACAGGAATCCTGGCAGACCATTAGGTTCCAAAAACATCTCTTTATGTAGGGAAATCAATAAGTAAATCACTCTTGTGATTGCCGGGCAAGGGAGAGTTTGGAGCTGAGTTTGTTATAATTAATAGCAAGCTAAGCAAAATAAAAACTGCAGTGGCCCCTCACTTACACCGAGGTTCCGTTCTAGACACCCCTGCGATAAGTGAAGGTCAGCAAAGTAGCGACATTGTATTTATATTAATATATATAAAGGCTTTATAAGGCCTTCCCACACTCTTACAAACCTTTCTCACACTTTTAGAACACATCTAATGTTTTAACCATTTTCTAAACTCGTAAACCTACATACTTTTAACAACATATATATGTTGTGTGGTACTACAAAACCCTACGACCTAGCAAAAGCTGTGTGATAGGGGCCCGGGAGGTGGCTCAGTGGAATAAGTGCTTCCCTGGCAAGCTCAATGGCCTGAGTTCAATCCCTGGTTCCGCAAAAAAAAAAAAAAAAAAAAGCTGTGTGATAAATGATTTAGGTTAATATTTTTGGAAAACCCGTGTAACAGTCTGCAGAAGTCTAACCATGAAGGAGCGAGGGACTGCTGTATTAGCTCTCAGGAAAGCAAAAAAGTTTCCAGGCATAGAAGAGCAGCGCATGCGTCCTTGTACACAGCACTGGCGTGATGTAGTGGTGTGCGTACCGTGTGAGTGACTGCACAGGGAAACTTGGTTGGCCGGTGGGGATTCGGAGGAGACAGCCCTGACTCCTGCCTCATGAAAGCTCAGAGGCAGCCCCGGCATGACGGTTCTCGCCGGTCATCTCAGCACATTTTGAGGCTAAGGCAGGAAGATTGCAAGTTGGAGCCCAGCCTGGCAATTTAGTGACTTAGTAAGACCTTGTCTCAAACTTTTACAGTTTTATAAAAAGTTTCTAAGGGTATAGCTCAGTGCAGAGGCCCTGGACTCAATCCCCAGTACCTCAAAAAAAAAAAAAAAAAAAATTAATAACTTTATGATGGAAAACTCAAGGAGTGGAAATATAGGTGTGTTTCAGGAGGCAGGAAAGTAAATAGCAAAAATCAAGGGAAGAGGCGAAAGCCATTGCCCCTGGGGAGCTGGAAAGGAAAGATAAAGGAGGACCTTTTAGTCAGCACAGGGGGTGGGGGTGTTAGGCACGACTTCCTGTCTCAGCCATCCTCCTGCCCGAGCCTCCTGAGTTCTGGGATCAACAGGTGCCACCATGCCTGGCTACAAGGACATTTGAAAAGCAAGTTTGTAGAATTGCTCCACACAAGCATGTGCACATGTGTAACTGCCACACGGAGACCATGGCCACGGGAGGCTGAAAGGTTGCACCAGCCCTTATTTCTTAGCTTTGAGCAGATGCAGACGGTGTGGTCTTTGTGTCAGTAAGAAAAAGATGAAGAGCAACTGTCCCTCATAATCCTCAGAAGTCAACAGTTTCTCCTTCCAGGTTGGTGTGTCCTTACACACCCTGATTATGTGAGTGATACAGAAATACTTGCTCACTGAAAGACTCAAAGAGCAAAAAGTACATAAAAATATATTTTAAAACTCAGCCAGACATGGTGGCACATACCTGTAATCTCAGCACTTAGGAGGTTGAGGCAGGAGGTTCATTGAGAGTTCAAGACCAGCCTGGGCTACATAGTGATCTCAAGGCCAGCCTGAACTACGTAGTGAGGCCCTGTGTCAAAAAGGCCAAAAAAAATGCTCAAATAATATAGAAGTATGTTGTTTGGCATTTTGCATTTTCAGCAACATGTCTGACTCTTTGCATGTGAAAATACATAAATTGAGCTTGTTCTGCTTAATAACAGACATTCTGTGCATTGATTTTATAAGTTATTAAAATTTTCCTGGGTGACATAGGCTGCTCTGCCTTCCCTCCTATGTCTACCTGGTTGGGGCGTGAAAAGGCAGAAAGCATGGAGGCCCTAGCAAAGGGAGACCCGCACTGGATCCACAGCAGCCTACCGGGGCCCGGCCGGGCGGGGAGCACACAGGTGCCGGCAGAGCAGAGGGCCCAGGGAGGGCCTGCAGGGTGGGGCAGCTGTGGAGTCTGCAGCCTGACCACTAGAGGTCCTCACCTCCCACTACCAGAACCAGCCAGTGGTACTGCCTGCTGTGGCCTTCCTACCACGGAGCCCATCTCTGAGGTCAGAGCTCACCTTTTGGGGCACACATCTGGAAGTTCCCCATCCCTGAGATCTGGGTGGCTGATTCTGCTGCAAAGTTACGTTGCTCACAGGATTTTGCTTTCAACAAAATTTCAAGGGAACGTGGTCAAGTTTTCAAGTATTCACCTAACAGGTTGTTAAGAATAATTTTTAGGGGGGGCTGGGGAGGTAGATCAGTTGAATAAGTGCTTCCCTGGCAAGCACAAGGGCCTGAGTTCAGTCCCTGGCTCCACAAAGAAAGAAAAGAAGAAGAATTTTTATTGTCTTTTTTCTAATAAGAATAGCTTTGCCAGGTGTTGTTGGGAGACTCAGGCAAGAGGATCATGAGTTTAGGGCCAGCCTGAACTGTGAAAACCTGCCTCAAAAAGACAAAAACAAAGAAAAAACAAAGATTCCTTATAAGATTGCTTTAGTTTTTGGAGGCTTTTTGTTTCGTTTTGTTTTTTATGTATTTGGTTGTTGCAGAGTCTCACTATGCAGCTTGGACACATGGTGATCCTCCTGCTTTCAGCCTCCCCAGCGCCGGGATTACAGGCTGGGGTTACAGGCATGTGCCACCAGGCCTGGACTCTGTCACTGGCTCAGCCTGCCCTGGGGAGGGGGCTGGCATGGCACGTGGTACAGGGGATCAAACCACGGTCCCTGTGCTTGCCTAAGTGGGCGCTTTAGTCCACTGAGCTATCTCACCAGCCCTGGAGTTTTTTGTTTCTTTCTTTTTAAGATACTTTTTTTGGGCTGGGGAGATGGCTCAGTAGAATAAGCACTTCATTGGCAAGCGCAAGGTCCTGAGTTCAAACCACGGTTCTGAAAAAAAACCTTTTTTTCCTACTGGATAGTGCCATGGATTGAATCCAGACCCTTTTACATGCCAGGAAAGTGACACTGAGCCACACCCTCAGCATAAGAATAGTTTTGGATGATCATTAACCCTGTGATTTGAGTTTCATGTAATGATTCAGGATAAATTCAGAGGGTCCTTCAGCCCATGAACATATTGATAAAGTAAAAAGCAGAATAGCACTGATTCTGAACTCCATCTCCTTGTGTAGTAGGAATATATGTTCATTCTCAGCTAGGCAAACTAATTGGAGAAAAACTCCTGTCCATCCTTTCAATAGACTCATCTCCTAAAGTTTCTTGTTTTCTTTCTTGGGTGGTTGCTTGTCACTCTGTAGTTCAGCCAAGAAGCAGGTGAGCACCTAGAGTCTGTGCTGATTAGAAATGAAGGCAAGGGCCAGCCAAATAGCTCAGTGGATTAAAATGCCTGCAAGCAGGTGCAGGAGCCAGGAACGATCCCCACGCCTGCCCCATCCCCGGGGTGCACTGAGACCAGCAGTTGAGGCTGGGTGTGGTGGCGCGTGCCTGTAATCCCAGCTCTTGAGAGGCTGTAAGTAGGCGGATCACTATGAGTCTGATCTAGTAATGAGACCCTGAACACCCTGTAGACCCTTCCCTAAAATCCAAACAAAGAAAGAAAAAAATGAAGGCAAAATCAAACTTCCACAAACACATTTTTATGAAAGATGAGGTGATCAGCGAAAGGCTTCTAAGCATAAAGATACGTTTTATTCTGTGAGCCAAGTAGAAATGAAAACAGAAGTTTAGCGTGAATCGGGAATGACACAAGAATTCCAGCTTTCAAAGAACTTGTTCATGTAACTTTTATTTATTTATTTATTTATTTATTTATTTTTTGGCGGAACCAGGGATTGAACTCAGGCTCTTGCGCTCACCAGGTCCACTGAGCCATCTCCCCGGCCCTCATGTAACTTTTAAGTGAATGTTGGTAGGCTTTTCATTGCTAGCATTCTGAGATTCCATTAGAGACATGCAGGGATGAAGGAAAAATTTATTTCAAAATACCAGCATTTTCAGTAGTCTGGTAATTACATCTTTCGCATTTACTGATGCATTTCACATATCTATTCAGGAAAGTGCCAAGGGGTGCATAGTTGTGAGAAATGAAGGGAGTAGGCAAGTGAAATATTTTCAGGAATGTTTGGCTGGGCGTGGTCGCACTGGCTTGTAATTCCAGCACTCAGGAGGCTGAGGCAAGAGGATGCTCTTGAGTTCTAGGCCAGCCTGAGCTACATATCAAAGGCTAGCCTGGACTACATAGTAAGTCCCTTTTTCCAAAAATAAAACAAGAATTGTGTGGCCATGTTTGTGGAGGGAACGCAGTGAGTGAGGGTGGGATATGGACTGAAGACCGACGAGAAGAGGGCACCACTCCTGGGGCAGAATTCTAGGAGGACCCAGGCAGGGGTCCACTAAGGAGCCCCACAGGGGACGTAGGTTAAAGGAGTGGGGAGTGGGACTCGGTTTCTGCTGAGATTGGAGACAGGCTGGGCAGTGGCCAGCGGTGCATTTGTGTGGCTGTAGCAACATGCTGGTGCTTGTACTCGGGAGAACGCCTCTGGTTGCTCCACGTTGGACGTGGAGAGCTTGGTGCCGGCACCTGCTGGTCTCTGGCGAGCGCCTGTGCTCACATCACAGATGAGCGTGGAAGAGAAGCAGTGGGCCCCTAGCTGCGTGCGAAGCGAGGCATCGGGCCAGCCGCCCCTTTGTGACCTCCAGCTTCCTCCAGCTCACAGGGCAGAGCTCTAACCTGGTACCTGTGCCTGCAGCGTCTCAGTGCTGTTGCCCTGGGACCAAGCTTCCCAGCACCAGCCTCTGGGGCCCACGCTCCAGCACCCCCAGCACAGCAGGGCAGAGTCGGAGCCTTCCAGCGGAACAGAGGAAGGACAGTGTCTGTGTGGCTGACTCTTGTCTTTTCCTGGAGAACAGCATAGTGTCCAGAGAGCGAAGAGGGAGCTGCCCTCAGTCCTGGGAAGATTGTGCAAGGCTACACCAAGGGCTGGGCCAGCACTCTGGGAAGGTTAGGGCTGCGCTGTGTTCCATCCACTTCTAGTAACTCCACTGGGCTGTCAGGGTGGAATTAAAGATCGCCCAGCCTCACCAAGAACCTATCTCGAGGCCATAGAGCAGTGATGGCGAACCTTTTAGTGCTTTCAATGAAAACAAACAGCCGGTAATGGCACACGTGTGCCATGGTTCACCACTACTCATAGATCGTCCGCCTTCAGCCTGGTAGGTCAGTCTGAGTTCTCAGGGCCAAGATCCGAGTTAGACTGGGAAGGAAGAGACAGAGTAGAAGAGTATGGTGGGGATGAGGCTTCGCAAGGGCAGGGCAATGTCTGTTTCTTGTCTTGCTTTCCTGGTTTCCTTTTTTCCCCAAAAAACATACTCATCCCCTTCTGACATACATGATGGTTTATCATGTGTTGTTTTATGGAATATGTGTGCTTTGTTCATGACACCATACGGTGTATAGTTAGTGCCCAGTGTTGATAATCACTCAGTGAATTATTATGTGTGTGGTTTATTCAGGTATTGTTTCCCCAACTGAAGAGGTGGTTTTCAGCATAGAAGGGAGTCAATGACCCATCTGTCCACACAGAAGAAAATAGCCCCCTGCCTCACACCTCATACGAAATAGAACTAACTTTCAGGAATATTGAAGGCCTAAATACTAAGAAGACATTGAATCTGCTAGATCAGATGAACCATCTAGGACCAGAAGAGGCCTGAGATAAAAAAGAAAAGCCAGGAGCCAGAAAAAAGTGACACAGTTTTGGCAAATCGATAAGACAACATAACTGAAACTGAGTCAGAGCCATACATTTGCAGCTCACAAATCAAATCTTAGAGAACAGTGAGTGAAGGGAAGCACAATCAAGCTTAATTTAATTAACCCTGGGTAGTGGAATTAAAGTACCAGTCAGTTATCACTTCAGATTCGACTGAAGAAAGTGAAAATAAGCAGCATGTCTCTTGCTGGGAGCAGCAAGGGGAAAGGATGGCGTCCTACAGACCGGCAGAAGTAGGCGCCGTCCCCACATTATTGAAATGTGGTCTGATATAACTGCCACCAAATTCAAAAGTATATGGCCTTGTGACTGCAGTCCCACTGCCGGGAATCTCAGGGGAATGAAGCCACTATTTTGTAGTTAGAGACACAGACAAACAGCTGTTCATTGCGGTCAGTGAGCAGGAAGTGGGTGGGCTTCCCTGGAGGAGTGATCGAGTGGGTCACATGTTACCTTCATGACGGAATGTCCACAGTGTCCCAAGAGAAGACAGGGGCATGATGCAGTCTTACTGGAGGGGTTTCTACACGATACTTGGACATAAGGAACATGAGGGGGGTTTCGTTGGACGTCAGTAACAGCCAAGTGAAAATGTAAGTGTGTTACAAAGAACTACAGAATCCTGGAGAAGAGTCCTCTATTGATTAGTGGGTTTTCCTTGAGTGGTCTTAATGGTGAAATGGGAGGAGGAAAGAGAAGGCAGATTGAAAGGAAAGGCCAGGCGTGGTAGCACACACCTGTAATCTCAGCACTGGGAGGCTGAGGCAAGAGGATCACTGTGAATTCGAGACCAACCTTGGCTACCGAGTGAGTTCAAGGCCAGCCTGAACTGCACAGGGAGACCCTGTCTCAAAAAGAAAAAAATCCTGTTTATGTAAAATGGTTCCTAGATGTGTAATTATGTGCATGAAGATAATATATGGAACTGTGAGCAACTTTAAAAACATAAATTTGGGGACCGGGAAGCTGGCTCAGTAGGATAAGCGCTTGACTGGCAAACTCAAGGATCTGAGTTCAATCCCCGGTTCCGCAAGAAAAAAAAAAAACCCATAAATTTGGGGGTGGTAACCCAAGCCGGTGGTCCCAGCACTCAGGAGGCTAAGGCGAGGCTCACTGAGTTTGAGGCCAGCCTGGGCTACAGAGCAAGACTCTTATCTCAAGAAAACAAATTTGAAGGCAGTGTACAATAGAACTCTGCTTAGCTTAAGACATTGCTGCTGCCCAGGTGTTCCTGCTTGTGAGCACAGGCCAGGTAGAGAGCCGGGGAGGGCTCTGTCTGTCCAGCACCTTGGAGGTGGACTGAGGGGCAGGGAAAGTGGCAGGGAGACTGCTGCCCCCTTTTATTCACCTCCAGAGAGTAAGCCAGTGAGAGGGAGGCTGTGGGGGCTCCTGCTGTCTAATGTGGGAAGAGAAAGAAGCGTTTTGTAGAAAATGGTAAGAGCCAGGTGTGGTGGCGCACACCTGTAATCCCAGCACCCAGGAGGCTGAAGCAGGAGGATCCTTGCACATTCAAGGCCAGCCTGGACCACATAGTGAGACCCTATCTCAGAAAACACACACAAAAGAATTGTTTTTAAAATAATTGTGGGGGGGGCTGGTGAGATGGCTCAGTGGTCTAAAGCACCTACTTAGAACAAGCTTGGCAAAGCACAGGGACCGCGGTTCAATCCCCCAGCACCACATGCCAGCCTGCCCGCCCCCTGGTGGGCTGAGCTGGCCACACACACACACACACACACACACACACACATAAATAAATAAATAAATAAATAAATTTTAAAAAATAAAATAATTGTGGGGCTTGAGGAGAATCATCTTTGTGTCTGTCGTAACCTGAGTCCAGTTCGCATTGGTGTCCAAGGCTGTAAGCCTGAATGGTACTGGACACTCGCCCTCAGTTTTGCTTCCTCAGTTTCTGCTGTGAGTGAGCACTGTTAGCTGGGGAAGCCCAGGAGGGCGCAGGACTGACCGCATCTGATTTCTTCCTCCTGTCCCTCAGCGCACGATGGCATCGTGATTAAGATCGAGGTGCAGACCAATGACGAGGGCTCTGAGAGCCTGGAGACACCAGAGCCCCTGATGGGGCAGGTGGAGGAGCACGGCTTGCAGGACTCGGAGCTGGGCGACCCCTGTGGCGAGCAGCCCGACCTGGACATGCAGGAACAGGAGAACGCCCTGGAGGAGTCCACGGAGGGCTCAGGCGAGTTTAGCGAGCTCAAGCAGATGCTGGTGCAGCAGAGAAACTGCGCGGGTAAGTTCCTGCGAAGGGGGCCGCAGAGGTGGGTGCAGGTGGGGAGTGGGTTCCCGCCTCTGCCTCTAGCGAAATCCACCCTGGACTGGGAGAGGAGTTGTGATATAGAGACAGCTCGGGCGAGGACACGGATCTCCTGTCCTTGTCTGTGCGTCCCCTCCTCCAGGCTGGCGAGGTCACAGCAGGGAGCAGCACAGCTAGGACTGCCTGTTCCCACACGGCCTTGACCATCTCAGGTCACACTGGAGCTCAGCTCGCTTGCAGGTCTCCACCTTGGAGAGTGTGGGGTTTGCTTTTTCTTTTTTAGAGAGCATATTTTTAAAATACTAAGCTGCCTTTCTCTGGTTGAATCAAGTGTCATTTTTAAAACCTCAGTGTCATTGGGTGTGGTGACAGCACTTGGAAGTCTGAGCCAAGAGGATCGCGTGATCTGAAAGCCAGACTGAGCTGCAAGGGGAGAATCCTGTCTCAAAACAGAAGACAAATCAAACTTCTCATTGATGCCATTGTTGTTCCCACCTAGGACACCCTTAGGGATCACTTCCTGGTGCTGTGCAGTCCTGGGCAGAGCCCCAGTCAACGTTTGTTTGTTTGTTGTTGTTGTTGTTGTTTTTCTTTTTCTGGTACTGGGATTGAACCCAGGGCTTTCACAGTAAACTACATCCCCAGCCCTTTTTTTAAAATTTTCTATTTTGAAAGAAATGGAAATGTTGCTGAATTGTCCATCCTGGGGTCAGACTTCCATCCTCTTGCCTCTACCTGTCGGAATGCTGGGATTACAGGTGTGTGTCACACCTGGTTCATGACATATCTTTTATTGGTACTTTTTTTTTTGTACTGAGAATTGAACTCAGGATCTTGAGCTATATCCCCAGCCCATGATATAGTTTTTAAAAATACTATCAGACATAACAATTTTTTTTTTTTTTTTTTTTTGGAACCTGAGATTGAACTCAGGCCCTTACGCTTGCCAGGAAAGCGCTTATTCCACTGAGCCATCTCCCCAGCCCCCCATAACAAATATTTTATTCCAGAGTTTTACACTTACATTCATAAATGATTCTGAGGTGTTTTTGTTGTTGTTGTTGTTGTTGTTGTTGTTGTTTTTAGTACCGGGGATTAAACTCAGGACTTTGCCACTGAGCTATATCCCTGGCCCCTGAACTTTTATTTTAATTTGATTTAATTTAATTATATGTTTTGTCTTTTTGAGATAGGGCCTCGTTGTGCAGTTCAGGCTGGCCTTGAGCTCATTTTGTAGCTGAGGCTGGTCTCGAACTTGCAACAATCCTCCTGCCTCAGCCTCTGGAGTGCTGGGATTAAAGGCATGGACCACTATGCCGGGCTCTTCATTAATTTTAGAGAGTATTATTGTAGATTTATCAGATGAAATGGGCAGCTTTTGCTCTTGCTTTATACTCTGGAAACATACATATACACACATAAAATAGAAATTAATTCTTTGAAAATTTGATAGTACTCAGTTGGATTTTTATTTTTGCTTGTATATTTTATTTATATGTGGGTCATTACCCATCATATGTTTGTATTTTTATATTTGGAAATGTGTTCATATCCAGTTATTTAGGTTTTTCAAATTATTACTTTTTTTTTTTAATTTTTATTTGTGTGTGTGTGTGTGTGTGTGTGTGTGTGTGTGTGGCCAGCTCAGCCCACCAGGGGGCAGGGCTGGCTGGCATGTGGTGCTGGGGGATTGAACTGCAGTCCTTGTGCTTTGCTAAGCTTATTCTAAGTAGGTGCTTTAGACCACTGAGCCATCTCACCAGCCCACAAGTTATTACATTGTTTTAAATTTTTTATTTTATCTATAGATAATTGCCCTACAATTCACCTTTCTGCACCTAGTAAGATGTCATGGGTATCCTCCTTAGTCGAGTGATAGAGATCTACTTTCTTAATAAGCAAGTGCATGGTATTAACTTCAGAAGTCTTTAATATGCATATTTTCTTTCACAAAAGAATAGCAGGAAGACAAGGTAAATTCTGAATATAGGTAAGTCACAAGGGTCACATGAAAAACTCAAAGCGTACCTCCATTCTAGAAGCTTGAGAAATTACAAAACAGCCTGTGGAAGGGGAGTCTTGGATTTTAGGGCCAGATATTTCATCTGTACCATTTCATTAAGAAAAGAAAGCAACTTCAGTTCTCAAGAAGAATTTGGGTCTCCTGGCTTTTTTTCCCCGTGTTTCATGCACAGCCGTTTCCTGGATGAATGGCAGCCCCAGGCCTGCGCAGCCCGCCTCCCACTCCTGTGGCCGCAGCACTCAAGGACACCTTGGTCATTTCCTGCAGGAATCTGCCGCCTTGACTCCAAGCACCTTTGTCCCATTTCTGACACCATACTTCACAAGAGCGCTGTGGCCCAGGGGTCACCAGTGACTAAGGAAGGCCATGACCAGCTGACACACACGCTGGCCTCAGTTTTCCTGTCAGTGAGGGAGAGAGGAGATTGTCCCTAGACCACAGCTCTGCAGCAGCTACCATGTACTGGGAAGTGTCGCTTGCTCTGAGCTCCAGTGCTCAGCTGTGAGACACGGATACTTCCTGCTTGACTTAATTCTGAAAGAATGCGACAGGTGTAGCAGTGCTTTAGGAAAGTTCTTGCTGGTAACAGTGATGCAAAAGCAGGCCGTTATCTCACAGGTGGACAAGAAGTGACTTTCTCATGTCACACAAAGTCCTAATTACAGTGGACCTCCCAGCCAGGCATGGTGGTACACTCCTGTCATTCCCGCTGTCTAGCAGACTAAGGCAGAAAGAGGCTCCTAAGTTTGAGCCCAGCCTGGCAATAAAGTGACTTATTGAGAACTTGTCTCTAGTAACAAATAAAGGGCTGTATTAAAGCGCCTGCTCAGGCAGACGCAGGGGCCAGGAGTGCAATCCCCAGGCCTGCCGTGGTGGTACGCACCTATAATCCCAGCACTTGGGTGGCTGTAAACAGGAGGATCACTACGAGTCTGATCTACGCAGTGAGACCCTGTAGACCCTGTCCTAAAATACAAAAAATAAAGGGCTAAGGATGTAACTCAGTTGAAGGCCTTGGGTTTAGTCCCCAGTCCTACAAAAAACAAAAATCTCCCTAATTTTAAGGCATGCCAAATAAGTATAAGGCACCTGAAGAAAACCAAATGGCAGCAGAGGTGCTCCTTTTTTCCTCAGACATTCTTATTCTTGGCCTTGCTGGGCCAAACGGGTTGGGGGGGCGGTACTGGCCTCCGCCACTTGGGCATGTGGGCACTGACACAGGAGCTTGCAGGAAGGTGGGGTGAGCCCACCTGGTGCAAGCTGCCAGGCCGGGTGCGGCAGGTGGCCAAGGATGCACAGGCTGAGACCGGTGCTGGCCTGCTGGAGGCCCGGGGGGGGG
>NW_004524603.1:6543447-6592608 GCF_000260255.1 Octodon degus
GGGGGGGGGGGTCCCTGGGGTTCAGAGAGGGAGTGGGTCTGTTGGAGCAGAGCTCAGCGAGCATCCTAAGAAGGGCAAAGGTGGTTGGGTGGAGACCCTTAGATACAGCCAGCAAGCGCCCCAGGAGCGTTTGTGAAAAGAGGGTGTTTGTGAGGCACATGAGCCTAATAGCTTCAGGCAAAGCTGGGCCTAGGTGGCCCCCGGGCTCCTCTGTGACCCGCCTTCACTACCAGCCATAGCCCATGGCCTCCTCCCAGGATGCTAGCCTGCTTGGCTCTGGGCTCCCTACTGGAGCAGGTGCCATGAGCAGCCTGGGTCACACTTCCAGCACATGAGTGTGAGGGCTGAGGGGTGCGGCGAGTGACGTTTCGGGGAGCTCTGGCGAGCGCGCATGCGCCTGTGAGTACAGACCCAGGCTGCTCTGCTGTGCTAGCCCAGGCACCAGCACCAGCTAACTCTTCCGTCTCTGTCCTTGGCGCAGAGGGCATCGTGATCAAGACCGAAGAGCAGGAGGAAGAGGACGAGGACGAGGACGAGGACGACGAGCTGCCCCAGCACCTGCAGTCCCTCGGGCCGCTGTCAGGGCGATATGATGCCGGCATGTACCCAGCAGCACTGCCTGGGGAGATGTCCCCAGAGGGTGAGGAGAGCCCCCCGCCGCTGCAGCTGGGGAACCCTGCAGTGAAGAGGCTGGCGCCCCCGTCGCACTCGCACATACACGGGCACGGGCATGCGCACGGCCATGGGCACTCGCACGGCGAGCGGCACCTGGGCGAGAACCGCGGGTCCTCCAGCCAGCAACAGCGAAACCGGCGCGGCGAACGGCCCTTCACGTGCATGGAGTGCGGCAAGAGCTTCCGATTGAAGATCAACCTCGTCATCCACCAGCGGAACCACATCAAGGAGGGGCCGTACGAGTGCGCCGAGTGCGAAATCAGCTTCCGGCACAAGCAGCAGCTCACGCTGCACCAGCGCATCCACCGCGTGCGCGGCGGCAGCTACTCGCCCGAGCGCGGCCCCGCCTTCGCCCCCAAGCACGCGCTCAAGCCGCTTCCCAAGTCGCCCAGCTCGGGCAGCGGTGGCGGTGGCCCCAAGCCCTACAAGTGCCCGGAGTGCGACAGCAGCTTCAGCCACAAGTCCAGCCTGACAAAGCACCAGATCACGCACACGGGCGAGCGGCCCTACACATGCCCAGAGTGCAAGAAGAGCTTCCGCCTGCACATCAGCCTGGTGATCCACCAGCGCGTGCATGCTGGCAAGCACGAGGTCTCCTTCATCTGCAGCCTGTGCGGCAAGAGCTTCAGCCGCCCGTCGCACCTGCTGCGCCACCAGCGGACTCACACGGGCGAGCGGCCCTTCAAGTGCCCCGAGTGCGAGAAGAGCTTCAGCGAGAAGTCCAAGCTCACCAACCACTGCCGCGTGCACTCGCGCGAGCGGCCCCACGCCTGCCCCGAGTGCGGCAAGAGCTTCATCCGCAAGCACCACCTGCTGGAGCACCGGCGCATCCACACGGGCGAGCGGCCCTACCACTGCGCCGAGTGCGGCAAGCGCTTCACGCAGAAGCACCACCTGCTGGAGCACCAGCGCGCGCACACGGGCGAGCGGCCCTACCCCTGCACGCACTGCGCCAAGTGCTTCCGCTACAAGCAGTCGCTCAAGTACCACCTGCGGACCCACACGGGCGAGTGAGCCTGGCCAGGGGCGCGGCCATGCCCTGGGACACCTGCCCGGGCCCCGCGCCCCATGTGCGCTGCCTGCGCCCCTCTGCTGTGAGCCCCTTTCCCCTCCTGCCCCTCCGCCCTAGGACGCGGGTCATGAGACCAGGTCACCTGCTGCCTGTTTCCCCGGGACCCCAGTGGGGAGCGCGGGCCTGGGGACCCCTTCAGGCTGTTCATTTTCTTGACAATAAAATGGATGAAACCAATTGGCGCGGGGGGAGTGATTTGGCCGCGGCCACTCGGATGGGCGGTACAGGGCCGTTTAGTTGGATAGACTTTATAATTATCTTTTGGATACTGTGGTTCTATTTGATAATAATAGAGTAATTTTTAAAAGATGAGCGTTTCTTGTTTGCCATTTTGTCTGCTTTTGCAGGGGAGGGGCTGAGAAGATGACCCCAGGGATGAGTGCCCAGTGACGTCCCCGCAGGTGCTGCTGACTCAGATCAGAGGCAGAGCTGGCACTGAGCAGCCTGAAGTCCTTACAGGTCCAGGAAAGGCAGAAGCTCCAGCCACCTGCTGGCCTGTGCTGTGGTTCCTGCTGGAAGCCGGGTGTGCAGGGCTAACAGGACGCGCTTGATTAGATGGTCAGAGAATGAGACCACAGGTTTGGGGTGATGTGAAAAGATCCTGTGGCAAAAGTTGGGTGCTCCCCACTGAGCCCAACTTTCGTGCAGCCAGTGGTGATGAGTGGTGGCAGTATGAGGAGAATGCAGATTAAGGTACAGGAGCCCTGGCACCAACTTTTGGGGTGGCCGTAAAGGCAGCAGTAGGTGTTTTTGGTTTTGAACATTGCACCCAACGCTGGATGTGCTGAGGGCACTGCACGGTGCTGCTGCTGGGTGTGTGAGTGTCCTGCGTCCTTCCTTATGCACAGAAGGGCAGGCGCTGGGCGTTGCTCGCTCTGCTGCTGCTGCTGGGCTTGGCGGAACCAGAGGGCTCTGGTGCCCTAAGGGACAAGTGGAGACCAACAGATGCCCAGCCGCGGGGGCAGCTGGGCCTGGGCAGAAAGCAGGCCCTGGCTGCAGAGGAGCGCTCCCTGGTGGTGTGGGGCACGTGGGGTTGTGCCAGCATGTAAGGGGGTCCCAGGGACCTGGGGGGAGAAGGCAGCGCTTTATTCGCTGAAAGCGTGTATTTCTGTACAGTGCAGATCTCTTACACAGTGACAGCGTATCAGGGTTGGCAGCCAGAGCCTGGACAGAGACAGGAGGAGGAATCACAGTAGCATACAGTAACCCTGAGGGGGCAGGTGGACTGCAGGGATGGGGAGGCCCCACCTCCTCTGGGCCAGCTGGATGAGACTTCTGCCCGGGAAGATGCATCAGGTGTGCAGATCCTTATAAGCAGTGTGGTGGTGGGGCACTGCCAAGGGTGCTTAGGAGCAGTGAGCAATGCAGCGCTCAGCTGGGGAAGGGCCTGTGTGGGAAAAGGTCTGGGTGTGAGCTTGGGGTGACGGGGTGCGGAGGGGCTTTGGGGCTGGAGCTGCTGCTTGTATGAGAAACTTGAGCAGCAGAGAGACCTGATGCGGGGGTGATCAGTTGGTGGGGACAGAAACTGCTGTCAGACAGCAGGCATGGAAGGTCTAGTCCCTGGACAGGTCCCAGACCGCAGAAGTGCTCAGTAGAAGTTGAAGGTGCTGCCGAGGAAATGGCTCCTCGGAACCTGGGAGAGGCTAGCAGAGGTGTTCGCATACAACTGGCGGAGCACTGTGCTGCTCCCTCGGCTGCCTCCGCTGGGCCCAAGGCCTCTGGCATGGGGGGAGATTCAGGGTGACTTCAGGTGCTCTGCGAGGTGGTGGAGAGAAATGAGGCTCAGGGGCCAAACCTTTCCTAGGAAATCTGGTTTTCAAAAGCATTAAATCACAAAATGGAGTTTCTGCTACAGAGCCGGGCTGCCGGGGTCTCTGCACTTCTAGTCATCCTTGGCTCCGACCTGGTCTTCCTGAGTTTAGTGCCAGCCTGGCCTGTGTCATGAGACCCTGTCTCGGTCAATCATCAGTCAGTCAACAACAGCGTCCTGTTCTGAAGAACGCATATCAAACACTGGCTAGTGCTAAGACCTCACAAGTTGGCCCCTTTTATTGTCAATTTATGGTGTTGGTGATTTATTGCAGGGAAAACAAGTTCAGTGTGTCCCACAAGCAGGGATCTCTACGAAGGAAATTTCGTCAATGGGCAGGAGCAGAAAAATTGTTGCCGTGTGACCAAGTTCAAAGCAAACTCAACAGGCAACTCCACCCTTATCCTGATGTCTAAGGGGCAGGAGGTGACCACTACCTGCATGCCCACCCTAGAGTGTGCTGCAGGTAGGAGCTCACCTCTCTGAGTTTTCTGGTTCTCTTTGATACAGGGTCTTACTATGCACCCTCCCTGCTGCTGAGATTACAGGCGTACGCTGCCACACCCAGTTTGGGGGCCAACAGGGCATTCGGTACCAGAGATCAAACTCACTTGCCAGGGAGGTACTTAGACCACTGAGCTATCTCCCTAGCCCCACAGCGACTTCTTGAGTGTCTTTAATTTTCACTAAAAAGTCAGACTTTTAAACTCCTAGGTTGACAGTGGCCATTGTCCCCAGAGGACTGGTTATCTCTGTTTTGCTTGGTTTCATTTGTTTTTGTTGTTGCTGCTGCTGTTTTGAGACAGAATCTCACTGTGTAGTTCAGACTGGCTTGGAGCTCACAGTGGTCCTCCCCTGCCTCAGCTTCCCAAGTGTTGGGATTACAGGCGCACGCCACTGCACCTGGCTAGCTCTGCCACAGGCCAGCTGCAGACATTCGGAGGACAAGAGCTGGCTCGTGGCTGCTCACCTGAGGTGGCTCTCTCAGCAGGGGCACGCGGTGCTCGTGTGGTCACGGCCTGGACAGACACACGCTGCATTTATTAGGCCCCACTGTGTGCAGTGCATTGCGCTGGGCTCCGTGCAGAAAGGCAAAGAACTAGGAAGCCATCACCACTTTGGCAGCATTTGGGATCCGGTGGCTTTCTGGCTTCCTCCTCCTGACAGCTTGGGGTGTTCAGCCACAGGGCAGATGAGGCAGAGGCTGTCTGCACCTTCCCTGTCCTTCAGAATCGTGGCTGTGAAGCAGCCAGGCGTCGAGGGGAGAGCACTCGGAGGTGGGGGGGGGGCTCCTCAGATGCAGGGCTCTCGTGCCCTCCTGTTGCCAGGGCAACGCTGAGTCAGGCCAGCCTCTGCCCTGACTCCCTGGGAAGGTGTTGGGCACTGGAGCTTCCAGGTGCTTCCCAGTCACGATGGGAGCTTCTCAGTTAAAACTTCTTTAAAATCAATTCTGCATTGATCACTTCTAGAGCGCTTCCTTGAAATGAGTATTTTTAATGAAGACAGAGAGTCTAACCTTTTATTTCTGTTTTCTGCCATGAAAAGTTGTAAGCTAAAGGAATTTTTAGGGAAGAAGGAAGGATAAAGAAAGGCAAAAGGGAAACAAAAGAAAATTAGCCTAGTACTATGGATGATGACCTTACATGGAACCTTCTAGTCAGAAATCAGACCTCTGTGCCAGGCCTGGTGGTGCGTGCTTGTCATCCAGCACTTGGGAGGCTGAGACAGTAAGGTCACTGAGTTCGAAGCCAGCCTGGGCTATGTAGTGAGTTCATATCCAGCCTGAACTATACAGGAGGATCCTGTGTCAAAAAAAAAAGATGTCAGACCTCTGGATCTGAAGGATCGTGGTGACAGTCATTATCCATTGAGTCTTACCGTGTTCCAGGAACTGGAAGGTAAACATTTGCATTTTATCTTGCGGCCAGTTGTGAAATCGGTACCCACATCCCATTCAACACACAGTTCTTCCCAGAGTTAAGGGAGCAGCGCCGCATCCACAGCAGGAACCGAACCCTCAGCGTGTGAAACCCAAGAGCTTGGTGCTGCCTGCTGTGGTCCGCTGCCCCTGGCTCTCCCCTGCCCTCCACAGAAAGGCGGAAACGCCTCTGCGTCTCTGACCCCAGCTCTTCACCACCCGTGGAGTGTGGGTCAGCAGCCGGAAGCAGCTGCCCTGGGGCCGGCAGTGCAGCTGAGCCAGCCACAGTGGGGTAGATGCTGGGGCGTTGGTAGCTAGAACACTGTGCTAACCTGAATTTTATTTTATTTTTTATTTATCTGGGACAGTAGCAAGAGTGACACAGGATCTCCCAAGGTCGCTCAGCCTGTTCTGGCCTTGCACGCACACTCATCCTCCTGCCTCAGCCTCCCAAGTGCTAGGATGACAGGTGTGCACCCCCACACCCGGCCTGAGATAAAATGTGTGTGTATGTAACCTGCTTTGGATTGGTAGTCATCACTGAAAATCAGATTATTCTTTTTTCATGTATTTAATACAGTGTCTTGCTACACAGATCAGACTCAAAGTGTTCCTCCTGTTTTCAGCCTCCACAGCACTGGGATTACAAGTGTGCGCCACCACATCCAGTCTCAGCGTATGTGGTTCCAGGGATCGAACCCCAGTCCCTGCGCTTGCCTAAGCAGGCACTTAGTCCACTGAGCTACCTCACCGGCCCTTTCCTTTCTCACTTTAACCAAATGGCTGCCTAACTGATCTTGAACTGATCAATTCCTTACCAAGACAAAGGCTTCAAATAAGTTTGGAAAAAAATCATACTCTAGCCGTGCATGGTGGTGCATACCTGGAATCTTACCATTTGGGAGGCTGAGGCAGGAGGATCGCCACAAGTCCAGGGCCTGGCCTATATAGTGAAACCCTGTCTCAAAAAATAAACCAACCCCTAAAAATAAGTAAAGCAAGAGCAAAGGTTTCAGAATGCTGCTAAAAAAGCAAATCATTATCCAGGCCAAATAAAGACAATTTCTAGTATATTTAATTCAAACAGTAGGCATATGGAGAAAAACAGACACATTTTCTTGCATGAGTCTCTGCCAGCTCCTCAGAGGCTTGGAATAAACATTAACTGGCTCCAAGCAAGCTTCTGTGTTCATTTTACCAAAAAGATTAATTCACATTAGTGGGTGATAATCACGTATCAGAATTCAGACTTTTACTTAAAACTCCTCACAAGTGAAGATAGCATTTGTAACTCTAAAAATAATTTCCGAGTTGCAGAACTCAATGGTTATTATTTATGAGTTGCAAACAATGAGTTATAAAGAGTATATTTATCAGTTAAAAGCTATCCATGTAAGGGGCCAGGGAGATGGCTCAGGGGAATAAGTGCTTCCCTGGCAAGCGCGAGAACCTGAGTTCAAACCCCGGTTCTGCCAAAGAAAAAAATAAAGCTGTTTACTGTGAATGTAAAGATATAAATCCATTTATTATCTTCTCTGTTTGGTTCTGGCTTTTGGCCTCTTTTTTGCGACAGCATCTCATAAAGGCTGACGTCCCAGGCATGTATGCTCCACGGCCGGCAGAAGGACTGGATGACGGCGACTCACCTTGGCCACGCTGGGGGGACGAAGTGTCTTTGTCAGAGGGGTTGTCTCGTCTCTTCCGTATTTTAGAATCTCTTGCACATGCAAGACACAAAACCTTTATGAAATCTATAAAGATCGGCCACGTACTCTTCTTCCACTTTCATTGTTAGGGTTTTCAAGCTCTTGTTTTTAGCCTCAGAATCCCTTACTTACATAAAGTCGTCTTCCAGATCTCAGTATGGAAAATAACTGGAGCCAGATCCAGGCGGGGGGGAGCACCCTTGTGGTTGCTGGGGGCCACCGGGGCTTTGCTCTTGCCTCAGCCTTCCCCAGCTTCAATCCACCTCACTGTGTTGGATTCACCCCGTAACACGTTCCCTGATTTCTTAACTCTGATTTTTGTTTGTTTGTTTTGTTTTTGTTTTTTGTTTTTTGAGACAGGGTCTCGCTGTGCAGTTCAGGCTGTCCTTGAGCTCCTTTTGTAGCCCATGCTGGTCTTGAACTCACAGTGATCCTCCTGCCTCAGCCTGCCGAGTGCTGGGATTACTGACATGTGCCACCACGCCGGGCTCTGAATCCTTATAGGGTTCAGAGTTTCCCGAATTTAATTCTCCTTGTGGGGTGCACCTGTTCTGCTTCCACTATAATCCTTACATTTTTTGACAGATGTTTTGTTACATTTTTAAATACAATTTATTTTTATAATTTATTTATTTGGTACAGGGTCTCACTACACAGCTAGAACTTGCAGTGATCCTACTGTCTCAGCCTCCCCAGCCCTGGGATTACAGGCATGTGCCACCACAACGCTGTACCTGGGATCGAACCTGGGTCCTTGCACTCGCCAGTGCCGCTGAGCTATCTCCCCAGCCCTTGTTATGTGTTTGAGATAGGGGTCTCCCTGTGTAGCTCCAGCTGCTCTTGAACTCATGGCAGCCCTCCTGCCCCAGCGTCTTGGGTGTGGACACTCTTCTCAGGATACGGTGAGCCTTCTAATCCAGCCGAGGAGACCGAGGCCATCAACGCCCCTCACAGCCCAGCACTGGCTGCACTGGTGTCCTCAGCGCTGTGCCCCAAGCTGCCTGGAGCCAAAAGTGAAGCAGAGGCTCCCCCGGCAGACCTCAGCTCCCCGGGCCTGGCCCTCCTGGAGATGCGGTGCCACAGTATGCATGCTTGATTCCCACGAGGACAGGCGTGGCTTTTGTTCATCTCGCGAGTGTTCCAGAACCTGCGCCTGGGCCTGGCACGAGTTGGGGCCCAGGAACTGTTCACTGAGTAGGTGAGTAAGCCCTGGGTGCCGCCCACGGAGCAAAAGTACAGACACAAATGCAACCTCGGTGCAGATGGTATGATTTTCTTTGTTAGAATTAATACGAAATCTTTCAAAGATCCGGTGTTAGCCAGGAATAATGGCTCAGGCCAATAATCCCAGCCAGCACCTGGAGGCTGAGGCAGGAGCATTCCTGAGAGTTTGAGGGCTGGTGGGGCTATATAATCAGCTCAAGGCCAGCCTGGCTACCTGGTGAGTGTTTCAGTCAGGGTTTGCAAGGGAAAAATGTAATACAGGCCACATAATTTCTAAGGTTATTTTGTAATAATCACCCAAGAGTCAAATACAAAAGAGTGCAGAAAATCTGTCCAAATACTAGAGACCCAAAGAATCCAGCCGAGGGTCTGGTTGCCACGGCAATGTCCTCCACAGGTCCCACTGGAGGCCAAGAGCCCACGACAATATTTCATGCAAGCCTGTATCAAGGATCTGCACTGGGAAGGCCCAAGGGTCAGTGGTGCAAGCTAGAAAGTCTCTGCCAGCAGGCTGAGGGGTCTGCGCTGGAGCCAGGAAGCGAGGCTCAGAGTGAAGACCAGAGCTCCCCCAAAAGTACCATAGCTGTCCTCAGCAACAGGGAGATCTGAGCTCCTCCAATGATGAAAGCGTTCGAGTTCATATCAGGAAGGCCAGCGCAACGAGCTTCTCCAGGAGAACCGACGGCACCGCCATTTCCCCTCCAGCAGTCCCAGGTTGGCCCCCCACACCTAGCACCACGCTGGTCACTTCCGCTGGGTGTTACAAGCTGACCACGCACCAGCTGTCAATCCACCACAGCCAGAGAACAGCCCTTTAAGTGTATTTTATCATTTCCTCTGATATTTGCCCCAAATGTTAAGTAGACTTACAGGGTCACAGCTAAATGTTCTTGCTGGACCCCTGATGAATGACATGTCCTTCCTGGGTCACCCAGCCACCTGATGAGGAATCCAGGGTCAGCTGAGGCATGTAGTGAGGAGACAGAGCTTCTGGAAAATCGCTAGGGACACCTCCTGGCTGCTGCCTGGCACCAGGCTTGGTGTCCTGCTCCTTGAGGTAGTAGTTAGTACTCACAGGCTGGGACCCCAAGCAGGGTCACCTCCTGCCCTACACCTCCAGCCCCTTCTGGTTACTCCTTCAGGCCACAGGACCCATGGCTTTGTCCTCAGACTGCTGCTGGCTCTCAGTGCTGTCTTTGGAGCCCCTTAACATCCCAGGCCAACCCAGTCCCACAGAAGGGGCACAGCCATGTCCGGCTCATGGTGTGGCCATGAGACAGTGGAGAAGGCTAAGGGAGGGGCCGGCCAGATAGCTCAACAGATTAAAGCACCTGCTTAGGCAGACACCAGGACCAGGTTCCATCTCTGGTATGCCGCGCTGGACCTGCCCCCGGGGTGCACTGAGACAGCCATTGAGACTGGGTGTGGTGGTGCGCACCTGTAATCCCAGCACTTGGGAGGCTGAAAACAGGAGGATCACTACAAATCTAATCTGTGTGGTGAGCCCCTGTAGACCCCGTACTAAATACATTTTTTAAAAAGTGTTCCATTTTCTAATTTAAAAATGTTTTTCTAGGTCCGGCCAAATAGCTCAGCAGATTAAAGTGCCAGCTTAGACAGAGCGCAGCAGCTGGGGTTCGATCCCTGGCACGCAGAATGGGCCCCGCCCCCAGGACGCACTTGGACAAGATTGAGGCTGGGCATGGTGGCACACACCTGTAATCCCAGCACTTGGGAGGCTGAAAACAGGCAGATCACTAGAGTCTGATCTATGTAGTGAGACCCTGTAGGCCCTGTCCTAAAATACAAAAAATAAAAATAAATAAAAATGTTTTCTTCCAATATCTAAATTTTTAAATGCGTATGCATCCTATAAATTGATTAATTTTTGCAGTACAAGGTACTCACATAGTGCCTTCGCCTTGAGTAGTAGCCTCAGCCCCCTCCCACTTTATGAGTCAAAGGTCTCAGAATTTCCCAGTCTGGGCTCAAACTTGCCGTCCTCCTGCCTCAGTGTCCCAGAGTGCTGGATGACAGGTGTGCGCCACTACACCTGGCAGTCTATGACTGTAAACCCTAAATAAATTTCTATGGGGATGAATTTTACTCCAGGAGATAGTTTTTAGTCTCTTTTCGGTGTATTTTTAATTTTTCAGTGCATGCGTAACTGGTCATGGGGAGCCACACAGCGCACGGCTCCTTTCCCGGTTCCATGCCCCTCTGCTCTAACCGGGTGATTTTATTTGACCTTTCTCTCCTCCCCCTTGGGGGCGTGGCCCGGTTCTCGCCCACGCCACGTCGGGCCGCCGGGTCAGTGGTGCTGCCCCCTGCTGGCCGGTGCTCAGAGGCCCGGAGGCCGTGCCCGCACCTGGCCGCTGGCGGCCGCTCTAGGAAGGCGGGAGGAGGGGGCTGCATCTCGGTGGTGACGCGGCATCTAGGGTGTGCCTGGCCCCGCCCCCGCCCCGGGAGCTAGAGCCCGGACCCGGTTTCTGCAGCCCGCAGCCCGCAGCCCGCAGCCCGCAGCCCGCAGCCCGCAGCCCGCAGCCCGCAGCTCGCAGCCCACAGCCGCCGCGCATCCTCGTCCGGGCCAGGGCACCGCGCATCCCAAGCCTCCTGCCCTAGAGCCGGAGCGGCTCCCAGTGGCCGGGTTCCCGGGGTGTGCGGAGCCCGCGCTTGTGCAAACGCCGTGCAAACATACTTGGTGCACGCAGACCTGAGGCTTCGGGCACGTGCACAACAGGGCGGAGAAGAGACGCCCTCACACTGAGGGCTCAAAGTCGCGGCGGAGAGGACAAAAGAGCCCGCAGGGCCGTCCCGAAAAGGGTGCTCTGTGAACTCGCGGGTCGATTTAGGCTTTGGGTTTTTTTGTTTGGTTGGTTGTTTTTTTTGCGGTACCAGGGATTGAACTCAGGACCTTGCACTTTCCAGGCAAGTGCCTATTCTACTGAGATATCTCCCTGGCCCCTGGGTTGTTTTTTTTGGTTTTTTGGTTTTTTGAGTATTCTGTTTGTTTTTGTGTTTGCCACCATTTGTAGCCCAGCCTGCCCTGGTGCTCACGGAGATCCTCTTGCCTCAGCCTCCCGAGTGCTGGGATATAGGTTTGCAGTGGCAGGCCCAGCTCGTTTCAGGCTTTATAAAGCCCTTCATTTTACCCTGTTTTCTCATTTTTACAGAGGAGGAAACCAAATTCAAGCCGATTAGGTTAGTGGCAGCTGTACCTGTGCAAGTGGCACAGCTCTGCCGTTGAGCTGGCGTTTATTCACTTTCCTTGTTACATTTGCAAATTTGCGCCTGGTTATTTCCAAAGGCTGAATTCTTGTGTGTGGACTTTCCAGGTCACCAAGGCTTGTGATGTCCATTGTTCCTCTGTGGGACTCAGGGGCTCAGAGACCTGTTATCCATCCGGTGGTGGGAGGTCCGGGTCCCCGTGAGCCCACACTGGCGCTGGAATGAAAAGGCAGTGTCCCCTAGGGCCCTTCCAGTCCCTAGTGTAAACCTCCTAATCCCCAGGGCTGCTGCCGGGAAGCGCTAGGAGGCCGACACCCCCCACCCCCGCCCTGGATTGCGGAGCCTCTGGAGTTCTGGGCCTGACTTTTGTCAACAGCTCGGGTGCCCAGGCCCCCTCAGGGCAACCTCTTTGCAGCTGGGAGCTGCAGGTGCCCAAGTCAGGACACAGTTGAGGGCCACCCCAGCTTGGGGACACCAGAGGCCTGCGTCTTGGCCTGCTGCTCACGGAGAGCATGGCAAGTGGCAGAAGCTGGGTTTGAACTTGTGATCCTCCTGCCTGTGTTTCACTGTTACATGCCTGAAACTATCTTCACCTCCCCAGGGGTGATGTGTGTTTGTATACACATATACATGTATGTTATGTCTACATGTAAAATCCCTTCTACTCAAGTGTCAGTAATAAATGAGCACTCATAAAATTATATACAAGATTGTAACAAACCAAAGTGCCTTTTATTTCCATGACTAAATAAGTCTTCGATAAATAAACCAATTTCAGTTTTAGTGTATTGTTTTGGTTTGGTTTTTGGTTTTTTGAGACAATCTTGCCATGCAGCCCAGGCTGACCTGGAACTGGAGATCTTCTTGCCTCAGCCTCTGGAGTGCTGGGAGTAAGCACAGGGCATGAGTCGGCATGCCTGCCACTGAAATGTGTTGTAAACTAAAATTGAAGACATCTTTTTTTTTGGGGGGGGGGTTACCAGGGATTGAACTCAGGACCTTGCCCTTGCCAAGCAAATGCTTGTTCTACCGAGCTATCTCCCCACCCGCAAAAATTGAAGATATCTTTAAAAATAAAAACAACCAGGAATTGTGTTTTCTTCTGGGACAGTAGGCCACTTATGAGTTATTCTTGTACTATGCCATAAAGAAGGATAAATATGGTGCTGGGGAGATGGCTCAGTAGAATGTGCTTGGCTGGCAAGCGCAAGGGCCTGAGTTCAATCCCTGGTTCCACCAAAAATAAATAAATAAATAAATAAATATGAGTCATTTGGGCTGGGGAGATAGCTCAGCTTCATAAGCACCTGCCTGGTAAGCACAAGGTTCTGAGTTCAATCCCCACAAGAAGGAAAAAACAAAACAAAACAAGCGTGAGCCCTTTGTAGGAAATGGGTGGAGCATGAACACAAGAAGCTAAGGGAGGCAAGTCAGATGCACACGGTTCCCTGTTGTGTGGCTTCTCATAGGACATGCCCAAATTTAAAAAGAACAAAAGAAACATAACAGGGGTATTGACTTTTTGCAAAGATAAAGGGGACCAACAGAAAAATAGGCAGGAGGGGCGGAGGGATAAAAAAAAAGAATTAAATCAAGTAGAGCACCGGTACCAACTCCCCACCCGGAATGTCATCCTTGTGTGCCACAAACATGTATTAATAAAAATAAATACAAATTCTCTTTTAAAAACCATTGATTTGGGGCCGGGGAGATGGCTCAGTGGAATAAGTGCTTCCCTGGCAAGCGCAAGGACCCTGGTTCCACAAAAAAAAAAAAAAAAAAAAAAAAAAAAAAATTGATTTTCCGAAACAGGATCTTCACTGGGACCTGCAGGTGCCTGTGGTGACTAAAAGCAGAACAAAGCTTCAGCTTCCCTCTGACCTTTGTCATTGTCAATCTTGGGTCAACAAGGACAGGAGTCTGTCTTCAAGCTGTGGGACAGCGCTGGTCAGCTGTGAATTTACAGGACTGCGTCCCCGCAGAGACTGTGGACCCGGGCATGGGGCTTTCAGGGGTACCCACCTCTGCCGGGATGTCCCCAGCCGTTGTCTGGAGCCTGTGGCCACCTGAATGTCACGAGAGGTGGAGCCCACTTAGCCAAGAGCCCCTCAGACAGTGCTGTCCTTTCCCAGAGCTGCGACAGCAGGCCTGACACGATGACCAGCTGGTCACCAATAGCTGGTCACCAACAGCTCTTGACCCCTCCTGAGAGGTTTTCTGTCTACAGAGTCAGGCATCAGGTTTTTTTTTTTCAAAGTTTTATTGATAAACAGATAGCAATGAGACAGTTTCAAATCCAATCGGAAGTACAGTTTCAACAAATAATACACTGCATATATTCTTCTTAGTGGTTAATTGCTGTACAAGAAGTGGACTTGTGAAGCTATTTACAAACACCATTAGAAGAAATCATTCTATTCATTAAGAGAATGCAACTATATATCTATCCCAACCTCTTTGAATACACAGATACAAAATGGACATTCATCGGTATACCCCATTTTTTCTAAGTTCCGTTATTGAATATTATAGGTGTGTAAACTCAGCAAAAAGGCATCAGGTTTTTAATGCGGATCAGCTGTGGCCCGCTTCATGACTGCTTTACATTCACTAGCTTAGGGCTGGAGCATGCCCTGGTTTTTAGGATTGTCACAGTCCTGCTGGGACATCTCAGGAGGACGCTGTGGCCTGAGACCCTCTGGGCAATACCTCTACCCCCGGGCTGCCTATGAGCCAGCGCCCACAGCCTGTATGTAGATCTGCCGTCAACTTGAACATCCTTAGGTTATGCTTATGTATTTATTCATTTTTGGCAGTACTGGGGATTGAACCCAGGACCCTGCGCTTGCCAGGCAGGCACTTATTCTACTGAGCTATCTCCCCAGCAGCCCTTCGGTTATGATTGTATTTGTATGGATTTCTAAAATAATCTTGTCTTTATAGTTAGAGCATTTTACTGCTGTTATCTATTTATTTGATAGTCCTGGGACTGTACCCAGGGCGTTATGTATGACGTACACACACTCTACCCCTGAGCTACACTCCTACGTCTTTTTGGGGCTGCTGGAACTCAGACTCAGGACCCTGCGCTTGCCAGGCAGGCACTTTACGCTGCCGAGCTATATCCACAGCCCTCCTAATTTGCACTTATAGTGTATGAAACTCAAGTGTTCTTAGAGCATATAACATACATGGGGTGTGTGTGTGTGTGTGTGTGTGTGTGTGTGTGTGTGTCTTGCTCAGGGTATTTTATTTATTGTTGAGACAGGGCGTTGGTTTGTAGCCCAGGCTGACGTCCAACGCCCAGAGACCCTCCTGTCTCGTCTTCCCAGTGCGCTTCCACCACCGGCCTAGTTCTCACTTTATGCCTGTCTGACTCTGAGCCCTTCCTACTTTACCCATACAACAGTTCAGTAATGTACACACTGAGAAAACCTCGATTCAAATGTTCCAGCTTCCAGTAGCTTCTGTGGAGTTGCGCCAGCACTACGTGACCTTTCAGCTTCTTTGACCACACAGAGGCCAGCAAGGGGTGGTGGGTGACCAGAGTGACTTGTGGCCCTCGGGCAGCAGAGCCCTGGAGCCTGCCCTGGGGGCACCCGAGTCCAGGGAGGATAAACAGCAGGCTGGCTGTCTTGATTTTGCCACTTAGTGCATTGTGATTTGGGAACAACGCTGATTCAACTCCCTGTGTCATTGTCATTCATCTAAATGACACAAGTAAGCTTTTGCATTGTTCAGATGAAGCTCCTAAAATAGTTCAGTTAGCACAGGGTAAGCGCTCCCAGAAGCACCAGCGTGATCACCTCGGAAGGCCTGGGAGAGATTCCTGAGGTGAGAAGGGCCTGGGAGGACACAGAGTGCCAGCAGGGGGTGTAGCTCAGGGGTAGAGCATTTGACTGCAGATCAAGAGGTCCCTGGTTCAAATCCGGGCGCCCCCTGAGGTGGTAACATTATGGTACCATGGTGTTTTTGAGAGAGTCTCTCTGTTTTGTATCTATCACCCTTTCCCACGAGGGCTTTTGGCGCCTTAGTAAATGGGAGGGAAATTTTACACGGCACACTTTTTGTTCCATTTGAATATTTTATCACGTGAATTGTGTGAATTCAGTACTCATAAAAATACAAGTTAACGTTTAAAAATAAATCCATGGGCTGGTGAGATGGCTCAGTGGTCTAAAGCACCTACTTAGAACAAGCTTGGCAAAGCACAGGGACGGCGGTTCAATCCCCCAGCACCACATGCCAGCCAGCCCCGCCCCCTGGTGGGCTGAGCTGGACACACACACACACACACATAAATAAAAATTTAAAAATAAATAAATAAAAATAAATCCAACTGCATTAGGTCTCACTACCAATACTGGATTTGGAAGACAACACTATGTATTACAACAAATACTGTGAAATTCATATTACTTTGTTAAATGAAATTCTGTGTCACTGGTAAGTTTTTTTGTGTTTTAATTTAATTTAATTTAATTTATTTATTTATTTATTTTTTGTATTTTAGGGAAGGGTCTACAGGGTGTTCAGAGTCTCGCTGCTAGGTGGGACTCATAGTGATCTGCCTGTTTACAGCCTCCCAAGAGCTGGGATTACAAGCGTGCGCCACCACGCCCAGTCTCAATTGCAGTCTCAGCGCGCCCTGGGGGCAGGGCAGGCCTGGCAGGCCGGGGGTTCCCCTGCGCCCGCTTGAGGCGCTTTAACCCGCCGAGCTATTCAGCTGGCCCCTCTAATTTGTGCCCTCTTAAAAAAAAAAATGGGTTTGGTTGAAGGGCGCTATTTTTACGGAATTTTCCGTAATTCGAAAACTTCTCATGGACACATGTTCATCTCTAAGAAAGAAGCTGCTCTTCAGTAAGTGCTACTTGCATCCAAGCCTCTGGTTTGCCTTCGGATATTCCTGCGTGGCCTTGGCGCTGCTTGTGGGGAAATATCTCCTTATCTCACTTGGCCACCGGGGCTTCTGGTCCCAGAGCCATCACAGCTGGCAGCAGGTGCAGTGGCACTAGTCTGTAATCCCAGCACTTGGGAGGCTGGGGCAGGAGGATCGCCAGGAGCTCAAGGCCAGTCTGGGCCACACGGTGAGTTTAAGGCCAGCCTGAACCACATGGTGAGACCCAGTCGCAGAAATGTTTTCCCTTTTTCCTTTACAAGGAAGGCATTGGTGGGCGTTCCCGAGTGCTGTAGTTCGGGCGGAGATCATCACCGTCCGTCTCGTGGGCTGCTTTCGATCTGATCATGGGTTTCGGTTCTGACCCGGGACTATGTAGGTTGCTGAGTTGCTCTCGGCTTAGTTCCTCATCTGCGAATTGGGAACTGTCTGCGCCGGCCCTGGCAACCGATAACCGACAAGAGCAGAATCCCGAATGCACGTGGAGCCCGCAGGGCTGTCTGGGAAGGTTGCAGGTCCTGATGAGGGGACAGGAGACAGAGACCGGGGGGAAGCAGGGTCCTCTGCCATCCAGTGCGGGGGGGCATGACATGGGTCCCCTCACTGTTAGCTACATGTCCCCAGGAGCCTCGTGAGCTCACAGCCGGGGCTTTAGGAGGTGACTGGATTAGGGGCTCGCGGCTGATTGCTGGGGAGGTGGTCTGGCTGGAAGGGGCGGCACCCGCAAGGTCTGGGAGAGGTCATCTCCGGTCCGGCTCCTGCCTGGCTCCTGCCACCGTGCCATGGGTGGCTCTGCTCCACCAGGCCTCTCTGCCAGGCTGTCCTGCCTTGCGCCAAAACGTCTCTCCATCCTGAAGTTAGGGGTGCCGGTCATTTGGTCCTGGCCTCTAGGGAAGCCAGAGGACACCCAGCTTCTAGCTTCCTTTCACCTAGATGGCTTCTGCCTCTAACACCACACGGAGGAGATGTTACCGTCCAGGCGCACCGTCTCTGCTGGGCTTTTAAATCCAACAGGCTGGGCGCAGGGTGATGGGGGGAATCAAAATTGTATGGCAGCTGCCGTCTGCCCCAGCGTGGCAGAGCCATCTGTACACAGTTGGGGTGGGGGGAATCCTAGGAAGGGGGGATCCAAGGAAGACCTGGGGTGGGGGGATCCAAGGAGTCCCAGACCCCAAGACCAGAAGGGCCCCTGCCTACCTGCAGCTGGGATGCTCTCCCTGCGTGGGCTGGAAGCCACTTCTGGCTCAGAGTTTAGCCATTAGACTTCTGCCATCTAGGAGGATGGGACCCAAAAGAAACCAATTGGTTTTTAGTTAATTAATTAAAAACAAAAGCCTGCATTTCCTGTACCCCTCCATTTGCGCCCTAAGATTTGGTTACTGGTGGAAGATCACAGAGCCAAGATACCTACCAGCTGCTACAAGGGACGACCGGACTCAAGAACTGTGATCTGAGGCTGGCGAGGTAGCTCAGCAGCACAAGTGTCTGCCTGGCAAATGCAAGGTCCTGAGTTCAATTCCCAGTACCAAAGAAAAGAACAAGAACTGTGACGGGGTCCCCAGTTTGGAGGGGTGTTTCCAGCCTCTCCTGAGGGGCAGAGGAGCAGGGTTTGGGACGAAGAGTGAAGCATCATGATTGCCCGCGGGCTGAGAAAAGTGCCCCAGCGTTCGTGCAGGGCTCGGCGGCAGCCTCCGGGGCAGCCCTCCCTCGGGTCGGGTTTCCCAGGTAACCCAGGGCTCCCTGGGCTCCGAGTGGACGCTCGCAGGCAGCTGCAGGAAGTTAGAGCCCCCTGCGGGGCCACCGGGTGGAGTGAAAATCAAGATCCAGGGAGCGCCGCAGGGGGGCGGGCGGGGCAGCTAGCGGGCGCCACAGGGGCGGGGCCTCTCCGAGAATCACCTCGGTGACCGAACAGCCTGAATTTTCACTTTCAGGAATCAGCCTTAGGGAGGGAATCTGAGAAGTGAGCTGAGTGTGTGTTCGCCTTCACGAGGATGTTGCTTAAAATGGGGCGGCGGGGTGGGGGGGATCACCCACTCAGCGCACTCGCCTTTCTTTGTTCTTGAGACAAGGCCTCTCTGTAGTTCAGGTTGGTCTTGAACTCGTGGAGACCCGCCTGCCCCTGCCTTGCAAGTGCTGCTGGGGTACAGGCCTGCGCCACTGCTCTCAGCTGGCCAACACTCTTAACTCTTCATTCGTGCGTCCCTCCCTTCCTGCGTGTCCTGGTTGGGCTCCTGGGAAGAGCCCAATGGCACGCTCAGGAGTATTTTTTTTTTTAAGTTTATTATTTATTGTGTGTGTGTGTGTGTGTGTGTGTGTGTGGCCAGCTCAGCCCACCAGGGGGCGGGGCTGGCTGGCACGTGGTGCTGGGGGATTGAACCGCAGTCCCTGTGCTTTGCTGGGCTTCTTCTAAGTAGGTGCTTTAGACCACTGAGCCATCTCACCAGCCCCAGGAGCATTTTTTTGTTTGGTTGGGGTTTTTTTGTTTGTTTGTTTTTTGCGGAACCGGGGATTGAACTCCGGCCCTTCAGCTTGCCAGGGAAGCGCTTATTCCACTGAGCCATCTCCCCAGCCCCAAGGATTTTTTTTTTCTCCGAATGCCTTCAGGGCAGGTTTGGCTGGCTTGAGTTGTGGGGATCGAACCCCAGCAACCTGAGCCTGACTGCTTTGTTGAAGCAGCCACATAAACAACTGAGCTATGGGGCAGGCCCCCTCTTTATGACTATTAATTTAAAATAAACCCATACTTGTTATTAATAAAATTTTATTCAATTAATGTTTGACGAGGTTACCGCATCCATGCTCCATTTCTTTGCTTACTTTCTTACTGTATTATTCATTCTGTCACAGTACAGCTTTTTCTTCCTTTAAATGTACTTTATTGAGTGTTCATGGATGGCAGATTCTCTTCATTCTTATCAACAAGAGGTTCTTTTCTTGTCATTTTTCTTAAACAGTAGCTTAGCTGGTCAGAGTTCTCTAGAGAAACAGAACCATAAAAAGTGAGTGGATGGAGTGATGGGGGGATGGGAGGCATGGATGGGTGAATGGGTGCGTGGGTGGATGGATGGATAGGTGGATGGGAGGATGGATGGATGGGTGGATGGATGGATGGATGAATGGGTGAGTAGATGGGTGGGTGGATGGATGGGAGGATGGGTGGGTGGGTGGATGGGAGGATGGGTGGGTGGGTGGATGGATGGGTGGATGAATGGGTGGGTAGATGGGTGGATGGGTGGGAGGATGGATGGGTGGATGGATGGATGGGAGGATGGGTGGCTGGGTGGCTGGGTGGATGGATGGGTGGATGAATGGGTGGGTAGATGGATGGATGGATGGATGGATGGATGGATGGATGGGAGGATGGGTGGGTAGGTGGATGGGTGGATGGGTAGGTGGATGGGTAGATGGATGGGTGGGTAGATGGGTGGATGGATAGATGAATGGGTAGATGGGTGGGTGGGTGGGTGGGTGGATGGATGGATGGATGGATGGATGGATGGATGGATGGGAGGATGGGTGGGTGCATGGATGGGTGGATGGGTAGGTGAATGGGTAGATGAACGGGTGGGTAGATGGGTGGATGGATAGATGAATGGGCAGATGGATGGGAGGATGGGTGGGTTGGTGGATGGATGAATGGGTGAATGGGTGGATGGGTGGGTAAGTGGATGAATAGATCAATGGGTAAATGGGTGGATGGATGGCAGGATTGGTGGGTAGGCAGATTGCTTCATGAGTATGGGGACGCTAGCAAGTGCCATGATCTGTCAGGTAAGTGACAAGTTAATACCTAGGAAAGCCAGTGATTTAGTTCTGTTCTAAGCCAAGGGCCAGCAGGTGCATGATCCAGGAAAAGGCAAGATTGTAATCTGAGCCCAATGTAAGGAGAATGTCCCCAAGTGAAGCAGTCAGACAGGATGAATTGCCTCTTGTTTGGAGGAGTGTCAGTCTGTTCCGTTTTATTCAGGCCTTCCTCCAAGTCACTGAATGAGGCCCATCTGTGCTGGAGACAACAGTATGTTATGAAGTCAGCCCATTCAAATGTCAACCTCATCCAAAAAAAAAAAGAACTGAAAGAGCACGGTCAGCTGACACAGCTGCCTTTGGGCTTGTGAGGACACTACGTATCAAGGAGAGAGTGTATGGCCAAGGAATAATACTGATGACCAAGTTACTGAAGCTCATGCCAGAACGCAGACAACCACTCTGTAAAGGAATATAACTAAATCTAGTATTCAGTGCCTGAGTGTGGTGGTACATACCTGCAAGCCCAGCACTCTGGAGGCTGAGGCAGGGGGGTCATTATGAGTTCAAAGCCAACCTAAGCTATTTGGTGAGACCTTGTCTCAAATAAATAAATAAATAAATAGCAAAACAATAAAAAATAAATAATGAAAAGGCCCTGTAAATGTAGTACTCAGCACTCCTTAAAGAAACCAATCCAAAAAACTGGCCAAATAGCTCAGCAGATTAAAGCGCCTGCAATCAGAAGCAGACAGAGGGGCCAGGGGTTCGATCCCCAGGCCTGCCATGCCGGCCCCACCTCTGAGGTGCCCTGAGATGGTAGTTGAGACTGGGTGTGGTGGCGCGAGTCTGGTAAACAGGCGGATCACTACGAGTCCGATCTAGTAGTGAGACCCTGAACACCCTGTAGATCCTTCCCTAAAAAAAAAAAAAAAAAAAAAAAAAAAAGGAACAAATCCAAATCTTGCTTTCAATTTCACACATACAACATAAAATTCCAAATATATTAACTAAAAGAAAAATGGAATCTGGGCGTGGCGACACATCTGTACCTGCAGGACCCAGGAGGGTGAGGTAGGAGGGTCGCTGTGAGTTTGAGGCCAACTTGAGCTACGTGGTGAATTTAAGGCCAGCCTGAAGTACATAGCAAAACCAAAAACAATGTTTTAAGTCAGATTTCTTTTTAATGTATTTGGTACAGGGTCTCACTACACAGCTCAGCCTCATAGTGACCCTCCTGTCTCAGCCTCCTGAGCTCTGGGATTACAGCCGTGCGCCACCACGCCCTGACTCTATAGCCAGCCCAGTGCGCCCAGGGCCGGGGCCAGCACGATGTGTGGTACCAACAATTTTTTAAAATCAAAGAAAGATAAAGAAACTATTTATAGCAGATATAACGATGCTTATATTGACTCATCAAGAAAATATGATCCTAAATTTGTATGCATTTATTTATTTGTTTATTTAATTAATGTATTTGGTACAGGGCCTCAATCCACAGCTGTGGCTCATAGTGATTCTCCTGTTTTCAGCCTCCTCAGCACTAGGATTACAGACATGTGCCACCACACCCAGACTCAGTCACCTGCTCAGTGTGGCAGCATGTGGGAGCAGGGATCAAACCCTGATCTCAGTGTTTGCCAAAGCAAGTGTTTAGTCTGCTGAGCTATCTCACTGGCCCTGTATGCATTTATTACTGGAGCTTTATTTATTTATTTATTTATTTATTTATTTATTTATTTATGTATATCAGGGGTTGAACTCAGGCCCTTGCGCTTGCCAGGCAAGCGCTTATTCTACTGAGCTATCTCTCTGGCCCCTTACTGGAGCTTTAAATGCATGAAGCAAAAACTCAACAACTGAAATTTGATCTGAATCTCTACCTCAAAAAAGAAAAAAAGCTTCAAAAAGTTTAGAAAACATAAAAGAGGGCTGGCGAGATAGCTCAGAGGACTAAGCGCCTGCTTAGACAAGCGCAGGGACCGGGGATCGATACCCAGCACCACTTGCCGTGCTGGTCCAAAGCCGGGTCGTGGCGGCACACGCCTGGGAATGCTTGTTACTCTCAAGAAGGGGCTCTGTAGGTCTCCAGAGAAGCAGCAGGATCCAGTCCTAAATCCTCCAGCTGTGGTCACATCTGGGCCCAGGCTGTAGAGCTGCAGTTTATTCAGCCTGTGTGTCCCCAGGGCAGCCAAGACCCTCAGAACTTCCTGTATGACCCCATCTTGATTCCTAAGAAAGGGAATCAAGACAGGGTGGGAGATGGAGAAAAAGAAAGAAGAAAGCATCTTACCTATTAAGAGACTTCACTAGGTATCCCATAAAAATGAATGCGATAACAATGAGGGGTCAGAAGCAGGTAGGAGAGAGGCACTCAGAAGCGGAGCAGGACCTGCCAGCTGTACTAGGAATAAAGGACCATTATCAACATAGATGTCTCAGCTGGGGGTATAGCTCAGGGGTAGAGCATTTGACTGCAGATCAAGAGGTCCCTGGTTCAAATCCAGGTGCCCCCTCTTAGTGTTTTTTCCATCAGAAGGCATGTAGCTCCTCATTTATCTTGTTTAAGGTTCATATCTAGATGTCTCCTAAGAATCATATGAGCTCATTGAAGGGGTTTTTGGAGGTTACTGCTGGTGGCAGTTTAAAGCACACTTCCTGAGGGCCAGGCATATAGCTCCGTGGTACAAATGCCTGCCTGGCAAGCCCAAGGTCCTGAGTTTGATCCCAACACTTGGGAGGCTGAGGTAGGAGGATTGTTGTGAGTTTGAGATCAGCCTGGGCTACAAAGTAAGCTCAAAGCCAGCCTCAACTGCACAGTGAGACCCCATCTGAAAAAGACGAACAGAAAAAGCAGACTTCCTGGTAGGAGGTGGGCCCTGGTCGCAAGGGGGCATAGTGCGCTGTAGCCTGGCAGGGCCTGTGGCCCACCTGCCCCGCCTTGGAGCAGACTGACTATGGACAGGAACCTCCGCCGGCTGTTGCCACGGTGACCCTTGTCCTCTAAGCTGTGGGTGTCCAGCTTTGTGTCCTAGCGAGGAGCATGCACCTCAGACGCTGGGCACCCAGACTCACGAGCCACCAGCTCTTCCAACCAGGGGAGAGGGCGCGGTGCTTCCGCAGGGACTCTCCTCCTCCGACCGCAATTTTGCCTCCCAAGCCGCAGGCATTTCCTGAGGAGAGGCGATCCATCCTAGCTCTCTGCGCTCCCTGATGCCTAATTGCCACCGTCCTGATTTTATTTGTTTATACCGTGCTGGCTTTTACACTGTAGATCTGAGGCCACTCACAATAAAAGACATGATCAAATTCTATCAGTAAAATGACTATGAAGGGCTGGGGAGATGGCTCAGTGGAATAAGCGCTTCCCTGGCAAGTGCAAGGGCTGGAGTTCAATCCCCGGTTCCACAAAAAAAAAAAAAAAAAAAAAAAAACGACTATGAAGAGGTAAGAACTGAAGGGCCAGGAAAGGTAAATATTTTATTCCAGAGAGCTTTGGCTAGGCAGAGCTGTGAAATACAAACGGTACCTCTTAGCTTTCTGGTAATCAAACAGAAGTGAAAACCTTTCTGTTCAACTGAGAAACGTATTTTGTTATCTTTGAAAAACTGTAGCTATTCATATAATTGCTCTTTATGGACAGAACTTCAGAGAAAAGATGGTTGGTTCCTGATTTTACCTTTTATTTATTTATTTTTATAGTCTTTGGTTGTTACAGGGTCTCTCTACGCAGCTCGGCCTCATAGTGATCCTCCTGTTTTCAGCCTCCCTAGTGCTGGGATTACAGGTGTCTGACACTGGTGCTGCATGTGGTGGCATGCAGGGACACAGTGTTGGGGACTGAACCACAGTCCCTGCACTTTGTTAAGCAGGTGCTTTAGTCCACTGAGCTATCTCACCTGTTCCCTGATTTTATACAGAGCAGCTATATTCCCTGCTAAAGACCATGGCTCTTCCCTTTCTTCAGGTAAGTAAGGCAAATGAAGGATAAAAAAGTCACCTGATAAGACTTCTGGGAAAACTCAAGAAAAGACAAAAAGTGGTACATGTCTCCTTTTTGCCTTTATTCCCTTCCTTCTGGTAGGCTTTTTCTTTTTTCCTCCGTGACTGGGAATTGAACTCAGGACCTTGCACTTGCCAGGCAGGTGCTTATGCCACTGAGCTATCTCCCCAGCTCCTTCTTCTTAGTGGAAACATAGCCCTGATGGCGGGAGCACCAGGTGCCAAGGTTGACAGTGGGTCGCACTTTGTAAGGGGAGCTGACCAGAGAGGTCCAGAGAGCCTACGTCCCTCCAAACCCTGGCGCTGCCATGCTGGCCCAGGCCTCCTCCCCCCCAGCCATGCTTTAAGGAAGAAAAGTTCCATTTTGTTTAAACCTCCGAGCAAAAGTAAATACAGGAGTTCTGAAATTCACGCACTTTCACTCCCATTAGCCCTCAGCCACAAGCTCTCCATAGCTCTGAGGCAGGCACTAAGAGGCGGCTTTCCTAACAGGGCAGTTTCCTGGATGAAGAAATTCCATTGCTTTGGACTCGGCTGGATGCTTGGTAGAGGCAGGAGAGAAGGGCCTAACACACCCCAGGTGGCGTTACCTACCCGCCCGCCACCTGTCATTTCTCTTCTACGGCTGCCCCAAATCTGGTCACAGCTGCATCACACACCCCACAGCAGCTCTCCAAAACAGTTACTTTGGCTGCAGCAGGCTTCATCAATGCACCCCCTTGCACCATCCCGGAAGGCTCTGCCCCTCGGCAACCCTCTCCCCAAGATAGGTCTAGGAGACATCCCTCCCCAGTTCATGACAAAGCAGAAAGTACGGACACTGCCTAGGCAGGAGGCCACCTTTGACCCTACGAGAGTGACCTCCCTGCACCCTCAGCGGGTCAGCTCCTCGTCCCTCCCAGTGTTCCAGGATAACTCCCACGAAAGCCTCTTTGCCATGGCGGGCTCTTGCCATTGATGATTTCTATCCTGAATAGAGCTTGCTGAGCCGAAGACCAGGGCTCTGACAGTGGTCAGCAGCCAAAATGCTTCCAGGGCTGCTGACACCAAAGGCAGCTAGTGGCCAAAAGTGATGCGGAACTGCTGGGAGCCCCGTCACAGCTGGCCAGAGTTCCTGTGCCCTGCAGCAGCTGCTGGCTCCAGCTGCTAGGACTGTAGCTGAGGCCACCACGACTGAAAGCCACCGATGTTCAAAGCTCAGGGCTGTTAACACTAAAAGAGCTACCCTTTGCCTACTTGGGATCAGTGTAAGTTGAGCCAAAGACCCCTCTGCCCGATGGTGGCAATGTGACCCTCTCGGCTCCCCTGTCACAATGTGGAACAGCTCAGGAAAAGTGTTTTTGTTGCTTCAGGCTTCACAGTACAGCGGCTCTGCCTGGACCAAGCCCACTCTACGGATGGGCAGGGCAGGGGGCTCCGCACACCTTTCTGTTCCTCTGCTCTTAAGTTGCCCCTGGGAACTACCCTTCCTCCAAGTTCAAGATTTAGGGTGCAGTAGTGAGTGACCCTCACCCTTAGGACAGCAGCCACTCATTTCCAGCTGGCTCCTAGCAACTCCTGAGGCCCCTTCCAACGTGGTGTGGGCCAGCTCAGCATGGTCCTCCAGCCCCAGCCAAATCCTCGGAGGATGACAACCCACGTGGTGCCACATCTGCAGCCTCACAAAGACCTGGAACCCAGAGCCCCTGAGCTAACTCATTTCCACACTCCTGCTTCTGCAAACACAGGATGTGGTCAGTATTTACTGTTGCAAGTTGCTACTTTGGAGGTGTAAATGATACCAAGTTCCTCAATGTGCACTCACCTCTCTTAGGAGCCTGAAGCTTAGCTAGCAAGTCCTGTCACCCAAGGCACAAAATCCAGGGAGTACTGTCCAGCTCAGGTGCGGTGCAGGTGGGCCATGCATAGGTGAGATTCGTCCACCTTGGGTCCTTGCCTGAGGCTTAGAGATTTCTGCTGTCTCGTGCTGCCTGTGAATAATAACTTGACTTCATGCAGCTTGTTTTGTGTGTGTGTGTGTGTGTGTGTGTGTGTGTGTGTGTGTGTGTGTTCTTTCTCACCAGATTTAGGAAAGTGGTAAAAGTGCGTTCTAAGAAGCAGTGGGCTAGAGTGATACAGCACAGGGGGCCTGCTTTGCCTAGGGCAGGAGACGCAACACAGAAAGTCGCAATACAATTGGAAACCTTGAGTGCCTTAAACGGATGTGGAATTTGCAGGAGAGGTGGGAAGGGTCATTTTATTCCCAAAAGTCATCAGAAAATGAAAGCAACTGAAAAGGTCCAGGCCTTGCTCAGAACGCAGCAGATCCCACCTGAGCCTTGGCTTTTGCCTGCACGTGGGGCCAGGTACAGACTTTGTCAGATGTGACCCTCCAGGCTGGGGCCAGGAAACCACAGTGTCTTTCTGGAGGAGGATAGCTAAGGCACAAGGAGGTCCAGACAGGGGCGCAGCTGTCTGCACAGTGAGAAGGAGCACAGGAATGCGCCTGAATGGAGGTGTGGAGAGGTGCTGGTTACACACTGCTCAACGGAAGGGGGCAGAACTCAGGGGCAGGGCTGGTCAAGAGGTCCGAGATTCAAATCCGGGTTCTGCCTTTGAAAAACCTCTTTTTCTTAAGCTGAACTGACAAAACCAAGGTAAACTTGATCTTCGCGATCATTCTGGTGTCCCCTCAAAGGAGACTGATCAGGGCTGACTGAACTCCCCTGGGGCTCAGGATCTAGTCAAGCACTCAGCCCTGTTGTAAAGACCAAGAACAATGCCGGCCCTGCCCCTGGGCACACTGAGGCAACTGAGACTGGGCATGTAATCCCAGTGCCTGGGAAGCTGAAAACAGGAGGATCACTGTAAAGAGTCTGATCTATGTAGTGAGACCCTGTATACTCTGTCCTAAATACATTTTAAAAAGAAAAGAGGGGCTGGGGAGATGGCTCAGTGGAATAAGTGCTTCTCTGGCGAGCACAAGGGCCTGAGTTCAATCCCCAGTTCCACTAAAAAAATAAAAAGAAAAAGAAAAGAAAAAAGAACAAGAACAAGACCAGATCCATACCCACTGCCCTCTTTGAGGATCTGGTTCCCAGTGACCTACTAGTAGCAGTTTCTCCATCGTTCAGGCTTTGGTTTGGAGGAAAAGAACTACACCATTTATTTATTTTTTTTTAAATTTATTTATTGTGTGTGTGTGTGTGTGTGTGTGTGTGTGTGTGGCCAGCTAAGCCCACCAGGGGGCGGGGCTGGGCTGGCTGGCATGTGGTGCTGGGGGATTGAACCGCGGTCCCTCTGCTTTGCTAAGCTTGTTTTAAGTAGGTGCTTTAGACCACTGAGCCATCTCACCAGCCCTACACCATTTATTTTAACAGAGAATTCAATTAACTTAATTGCTAGCCAGCTTATCGGTTGTTTTAGGGCTGCCTTTTAACAAAGGGCCACAAGATGAGGAGCAGAAATAAATAGAAATACACTTTCTCAGGTCCTGGAGAGGCCGGAAGCCAGCTCTCAGCAGGGCTGTGCTCCTCCTGGAGGCTCAGTGATCGCTGCTTGCGTCCTGCAGCTTCCGGCGCCTGCTGGATGCCTGAACATCCCATGGCTCCCAGCTTGTCTCTCAGGCTGCCCCTGTCTCCATGCGGCCGTCTTCCCTCTATGTGTCACACCTGCTTCCTGTCAGAACCTCAGTCATTTGGCCTGAGGGCCACCCTCATCTGAAATAGCTGCCTCTTCACATCTGCAGTGACCCTATTTTCAACTGTCACCTTCTGTGGTCCTGGGGGTTAGGACTTCCACTTGTCTTGTGGGGACAAGAAAAGCAATAACAGAAGGCTAAGCAGCCTGCAGGAAGTACCTCCAGGAAGCCACTGCCAACCCTGGTAGCAGCCAGTGTGGCTTAGAAGTTTCAGGACATCTCTGCAGGCCAGGGCCCAGGCCCGTATCTCTAAGGTGGCATGGTGTAGCTGGTCCTGTGTGCACCAGGCTACAGGGTGCAGTCGCTATTGCTGCTGGGATGAATTGTGACACGGACAAAAACCAGAGTGGGGGGAAGGAAAGCTTCCCCCACCACCTCCAGTCCCTCTGCGGCCATACTGACAAGTCAGGAAGCCAGCAGCGAAAGGAAGGCTCGGTTTTCAGAGCCCAGAAGCCAGTGTCACAGAGCGGAACACAGAAAAACGGACTTTAAGCTTAGAAAAATATCATGACTTGAGCCCCGTGGCGAACAGGTGGAGGAGATCTGGGACAAAAGAGAGAGGTGCAGCTGGCACCCTAGGGCGTGACCGTGAAAAAGCCACGAGCTGGTGTCCTGACATTGCAGGCTCTCTCGTGGAAGGGTTGTGGCTTTGGCCAGGTCACTGATCACGTTGCTCAGGTTCCCACAGAACCCCAGAATGCAGGCGTCCTCCAGACCCTTCCAGCCGCCAGGGCACTGCTTCTACTATCCCCTGCGTGAAGGGGACACAGACTCCAGAGCTGCGTAAAAGGGGCCCTATTGCCTTCTCTTCTAAGGCAGGTGATGACGACTTAGCAGCAACACAGGCCTGGCGCTGGGGGATCTGGCCTGAAGCGGCACGTGGGACAGAAGCACTGGGCACGGCTGCGCAGGGACAGGAGCTAACCGAGCAGGGCCAGGCGCACGGCTGCGTGTGCTCCTGCGGGCGCCCGCACCCCGAGGCCTCTGGGCGGCTCCCACCTGCAGCCAGACTCTCACTCTGAATGCTTGCGTGGGGGAGACAGCACCAGCCCAGAATGAAGGCACAGAAGCAAGTCGTGGTAAAGAAGACCTCCTGGGAGAAAGCAGAACACACACAGCTGGGTTTTTAGATGGTATTTTACAACACTGCTCTATATTTTTAAAATTTGCACATAGAAAACTTTGGGTTTTAGAGTTTAAAAATGATAACTAGCTCTTAGTTCCTGTTTATCTTCTTCTTCTTCTTTTTTTTTTTTTTTTTTGCGGCCTGCTCAGCCCACCTCAAGGGTGTGGCTGGCGCAGCATGTGGTGCCCGGATGGAACCATGGTCTCCTGCACCTGCCTAAGCTTGCCCAAGTAGGTGCTCTAGATTGCTGAGCTATCTTGCCAGCCCTTTTAAATTTTTTTTTACTTCCTGTTTACCTTCTAAACACCAAGAGAATTTTCAAAATAAATAATCAGCATTTAAAGGAAAAAAAAAAACCAGACAGACAATTCTGGTTCCATTTGTGTGAACTATCAAAAGCTTAAAGACAGAATACTCTTTCATCTCAAATAAATCAGGTGTTGGCTGACCATTCTGCAACATAAAACATAAATAAAACCGAGTTGAAGTACCTGAAGCATTGCTCTGGTCCATAAACACTTCGAATAATAATAGTAAGTTTCTTCAGCCGCTGACAGTGTGGAAAGCAAGCCTCTCCCATCAGGCTCTGAGAAGTCCTCCACAGCAGTGGTGGCTGCGTCCACTGTGTTTCCAGAACCTACAAAGCCCCACAGCTATTGCCAACCCAGAGACCGCTGTGGCTGCAAACTAACTTGTCTCCAGTGTGTTACATTCCATCAATATTTTGAAGGAAGCAATTTCAGTGTCAGTTTTCTCACTGGTCTCGGAAATCAGGAAATCACGCTTGTGGTTTGGGTGCCCCTTCTGCGGGTGCTCCCGTAAGTTGCTTTTCTTAAGCTGTAAACATTTCTGTTACTCTGCTCCTTTCCAGGTTGATGTCCTGTTTATTATCTGCTCTGATTGGCTCGGTTTCAATTATTGTTTAACTTGATCTAATTCAACTTTCTTTTTCTTATTCTCTGCTCTCAGATTTGCAAACTCACTTCTTTCTAGGATGACCGCCTCTCTCTTGATTAGAATCCAAGTGAGCTGCTGGCTGTTGAGCTCTTTCCTGTTGTGCTTCAGGGACCATCTCCGCATACACAGTGTCCAGGCGTCACATTTGACAAGGTGGTTGATGCTGATACCATCGTTTCTGCTTGTGCTTTGTCCAATCCACCGGTTTCTAAGTCCTGAACCTGGCATGGGAATCAAAAGCCAATTTCCTTTGTTCCAAAGGACTTCTGTCCACCGGCCTCCAGTCATTTCCTTCCCTGCTTATGGTAGTCAAGAAATCTCTTTGCAAGGCCAGTGACAAACACCTGCTTGGAGCTGAAACCCAGCGCCCCCCGCCCCCCGCCCTCAAAGCACAGAAGGCGCCAAGCCTAGCAGCTCCTCATGGTCTCAGCTTTCTGATCTCAACACAGATTTTTAAATGGACAAAAGGTTTGAACAAGCACTTCACCAAAAAATATACAGGGTGGCAATAAGCACATGAAGATATGGTCAACACCACCAACAACTAGGAAAATATTAACTAAAACCACACAATGAGATATTACTACATGACATCAGAATGTCCATTAGAAAGACCAACTATAACAAGTCCTGGTGAGGGGCCGGCAAGATAGCTCAGTGGACTAAGTGCCTGCTTTGGCAAGCACAGGGATCCCCAACACCACATGCCACATCAGCCCCACCCCTGGGCACACTGAGCTGGTGACCAAGTCTGGGTATGGTAGAATATGCCTATAATCCTAGCACTGGGGAGGCTGAAAACAGGAGGATTACTACAAATTCAAGCTATACAGTGAGTCCCTATACCAAATACATTTTAAAAAAGAAATATGTCCTAGTGAGGGAGTGGAACAAGGATAATCTTTATATACTGCAAATTAACGTGTAAAATGCCACAATCTCTTTGGGATACTATTTGGCAGTTTGTCTAAAAGGCAAACATCCACCTGCCAGAAGACCTAGCTGTCCCACAACTACATATTTACCCAAGAGAAATGAAAGCTCCCATCCTGCTGCATGTACACAGATGTTCGCAGGAACTTGACTAAAGCTAAACAGCGCATGAGCGGTATCAGCAGGTGAGAAAGTAAACAAACCGCGGCACAGGTATAGATGAGAAAAACAAATAAAGTACTGGCACACACAGTAGCTGCCTTGACCTGAAATAACTACCTTGAGCAAGAGCAGGCAGTCCAAAAATTAAGTGCATTTGTTTTGTTTTTTGTTTTTAGGTTTTTTCTTTTTTTCTTTTTCCTAAAGTGCATTTGATTTGAGAACATCTAACTGGCAAGCTAATCTAGGAGACAGAAAGCAGGCCAAGGATTGCCTGAATATTCAAGGGAGCAATATTTTACCTGGAGCGAGAAGATGGTGGGTGGGGACACGGCCCCGTGTCATTTGTTCCACTCTCCCCAACCCTGTGGCCTCCCTTTCATTTGCCTCCACCCACAGCTGCCGGCAGCAGCATAAATCACTAGCTCTCACGCCTGGCAGGGGTTGTAGCAGCTCTTTCCCGGCTGTCTTCCATGGGGGAAGACAGGGGCTTCAGCACTTCTGAGTCACTCCAGCCCACAGTCTGGCTGCTGGGATCTAAAGGCATCGCTCTCAGCTGCACGCCCTGCACACCATCTACACCCACTCTGGGATCTGATGATTCTCCCCGGGTCCCCGCACCCTGGCTAGCGTCTTCTGAGGATCTCTGAGAGGCTGGTCCAGCACCCAGACGCCCGCTGCAAAGTTGTCAGCAGCAACCTGTCTGCTGTTTACCGGTTCACACAGAGCTGTCCCGCCTGCCCCGCTCCCGAGATGTGCTCCCAGTGCCTGTTTCTGGCTGGCTGTCCCGCAGCCCTTCCCTCACGGCTGTTCACACACCACGCAGCCCCTCCCAGGCCCATGGCAGGTGTGGCACAACCCCCGGAGGCCCTCTCCAGCTGGGCAGACTTCGGGCTCTGCTTGTCTTCTCTTCTTCTCCGGCCTGAGTCTCCAGTCACGCTCCCCCATCCCTGGTTCCTCAGTGCCTTGCCCGCGGGTCCTTTATGCTGAAGGACAACCTGGGACCTGGGCCGCACTAGGAACTGCCCACTTCCAAAGTGTCAGACTCTGAAATGCGCCACCCCACCATGACCTCTGACTCTGCCACCCCTGCCTCTGACCTGCCGCAGCCTCTCCACCCCCTGGTCAGCTCTTGCTGGGCTTCTTGTGTTTTGCTACTCAGATGTCCGGATTGACCACTACCCCCTTGGCTTTCTTGGCTATCTCCCGGGGTCCTATAAGACATGGAAACTAGACAGACCAACCGTAACAAGTGCTGGTGAGGACGTGGAACAAGTAGAATTCTCATGCATTACAAGTAGCAATGTAAAATGCCATGACCCCTTTGGAATTTGGAATGCAGTTTGGTAGTTTCTCAAAAAATAAAGCATCCACCTATGAGATGACTCAACTATTCTACTGCTTGCTAAAAGTGCCACCAACTGCAGACTCTATATCTTGTGAAGAAGTTGTCTGCCTCAAGGACCTCTGCGAAGGTAGTGGACTGAACTCCTGACTCCAGAAATGTCCCCAAGCATTTGCATGCCCCCTTAGATCCATACTGGCTCCTGCCACTTCTCTCCCTATTTGGCAAGGTCAGTCTCTACCTGTCTCCCCCTCACCCAGTCCAGGACACCTGAGTGTCCTCACTCATAAGTAATAAGCATGAAAATCACTCCTAGCCAGACAAGGGGGCACACACCTGTGATCCCAGCAGGGAGGTTGAGGCAGGATTATTGTGAGTTTGAGGCCAGCCTGAGCTACAAAGTGAGCTAAAGACCAGCCTAAACTGCATAGGGAGACTGTTATGGTTTGGGTCTCGAAGTCCTCCCAAAGGCTCTTGGGCAGATGCGGCTGGAGGAGCAGCGCTGGGCTCGAAGGGCGTGGCCAGAGGACCAGGGAGTGGCCTGAAGGGCGTGGCCAGAGGACCAGGGCGTGGCCTGAAGGGCGTGGCCAGAGGACCAGGGCGGGGCCTGAAGGGTGGGGCCAGAGAGGCTGCAAACGGTGAAACTGGCTGCGCCAGACCACCCCCTGCCTGTGGCCTCTTGGAGGAGTGGAGCGGGTCATCCTGGGCCCGGTGGCTTCCCAGCCTCTCTTCCCGACCCTGTAGCACAGGGCGGCGGCATTTGCGATTGCGGCCACCTCGGGCAGAGAGGAGATGTTTGGGGAAGACAGTACTCTCAAAATAGCCTGCCTTGGAACCAGCTGAGCGTGGACTAAAACCTCCAGTAACTGTGAGCTAAAAAAAACCTTTCCTTCCTTTATTTTGAGTGTTGTGTATTTGTCCCAGCAATGAGAGAAGAGTAACTGAGACAGAGACCCTATCTCAAGTAGACCAAAAAAAAAAAAAGTCTACTTGCATATCACTGTCTCTGCAGAGGCCGCCTTGTCATTTTGTCCCCTGGTCCCTGGGTCCTCACTCACACCTCCATCCTCACGCTTGGCACAGAGATCCAAGACCCCCGCAGGGCCTGTGCCTGCAGCAGCCATCTGCGCTGAGAACACTTGTGTGGGACATGTCCTTGGGCCCCTCCAAAGAATACGGACACATGCTCCACCTGGGCCTTTTGACTTAGAAGACCCTGACCGTTCAAGGACGGGCAGGGGGTGGGGGTGGGCCAGTGGCAAAGCCGTTGCCCCAGGCCCTGGGTTGAGCCCCAGCACCAGGCAAAAGGTAGAGAACTGATCTCTGCCAGGGACAAAGCACTTAAGGACACATAGGTCCCAGGTGACCTCAGTAAAGGTGGTTTCCTGGGATCCAGCAAAATGAAAGCTGGGTTCGCATCAGGGGTGCAGGCCAGGAGGGCAGATGATTCTTCTGAATGGCTTTTCTAGAAAAGGAGAGCAGAGAAATTGGGGAGAAACTGTAGCGGCCATGGATGAAGAGCATTTTCAAAGACAGGCAGTATCGAGGCTGCTTTGCAGCTCTGCACTAGTAGTCCTAGGAAAGGCAGAGAATGAGCCAGGGGAGAAACACTATCGGCACAGCAGGTGCTGGAGGAGGCAAGGGGGGAGAGCGGGCTCAGGAGGGCTGGAGTTGCACTTGGAGCACCAAGGGACACCAGGCTGTGCCCTGTGAGCAGATGGTGCTGGAACTCAGGCAGAGGTGAGGTGGTTGTCATCTGGGCTATTTTCTAAATACTTTTTTTTTTTTTTAGAGACAGGATCTCACTTAGGTAGTTCAGGCTGGACTTGAACTCATGATGATGCCTCAGATTACAAGCATTTGACACCACGCCAGGCTCCTAGATTGCATTTCTGCCAGTTGAGTAGAATACAGGGAAAGAGGGCCCAATGGCTAAGAGTATTTATCAGACAGCCCTGGGGCCACAGAATCTATGTTGGACAGGACAAGAGGACATGAGGTGACAAGGGTGGTGGAAAATGGAATGGAAAAAGGACTTGAGGTCAGAGGATAGAATGTGATGGTCAGCTGCTGATTGTCATGATCACGGAGGCAGTAGTGACACTGATGGCCACACAGGCATCTCAGATTCCTACCAAGGAGCCTACTTTACTTTTTCTGTGAATGCTCAGCTCTGCTCCTCAATCTGGTACCTACCATTCAATAGATATTACTGAATGAATGAATGAATGAATGAATGAGAAGTGAATCCTACATAAATAGTTGTACTAAGTGTACCCACTTCCTCCAAGCAGGAAACAGAAACACTTATTTGAATACAGCTCTGATCAGAGGCCAGAACGAAGGCCAGGTGGCTGGGGCGCAAATCAACACTCCCAGGGCTGTCCTGAAAAGCTCAGTGCTTGCTACAAGTTCTTGCTCCTGCATCTGCCCTGTCACTACTTCAAGAAGAACGAACTCCCCCTGAAAACTGGAATCTGAGGAAGAGGCAGGGAAGAGCTCAGAGACAGAGGACCAGGCATGGGAGATTGTGGGTCCCAGGAGACGGGATGCAGAGGGTCAGGGGCTGGATGGCGCATTCTGCAGATGCTGAAAGCCATGAGCATCGTCTTGGCCCCAAGGAGCTCAGTCAGGGAGCTGTTCCCACTGTGGAATGTCTACCCAGGGACAACTAATCAGGCCTCCAGGTGAGCTCTCTGTCCCCCAGGCCCAGGCTCTTTTGAGTTTGAGCTTCAAGCTCAGATCAATGAACAGCAATCATTTGCTTGCAGGTTCTGCCCCAAAAGCTTGCAAGGAAGGCTTGGGAGCAGACCTGCAGGTGCAGCAGGTGTGGGGAGGAGGCTGGCTCAGCCTGTCACCACCTGGTTGACAGGAAGCAGAGAGCAAGGAGGAGGGACTGGGACCTGAGATCACTCCCCAGGCCCCGCCCCCAAAGCGGCCTGTTCTACCCAGGCCCTAACTCCCAACATCACACTCCACCTGTGCCCCATAATTCACATCAGCTTTCAAAAGCCCCACCTTTGTGTGCAGAGGCATCCTCACGTCTTACTTAGTTCAGAGCAAGTGAAGCAACACCTCCGTGGTCCACCCCTGCAGTGGCGCAGCACCTCCGGACGCATGTGCATCTGGCTTCCTGCTCCTGCTAGCACCCGAAATTCTTCATCATGCATGTGCGTTCAGCCTCATTTCCCTCAGGTGAGCCTCTGGAACGACTCTGACGCCAGGCCAAAGACCAGAGTCACGTCTCAGCCTGGCCCACTGTTAAAGTGTCACCTCTACCCTGGGAGTGAATAATTTATATACTGAAGACAAGCAGGACCCAGACCATGTCGTTATTCACTTCCTACGGCTGCCACCAAAACACCTTTTAAAACCCAGGTGCTTAAAACAATCTAGTCTCTCACAGCTCCGGCGGTTGGAAGTCTGAATTCAAGGCATCGGGAGCGTCATACTCTCCTAGGGCTTCACAAATGTGCTCCTGGTTCTCTTAGCTTCTGGTGCAGCCAGACGTCACTGGGACTCTTTCCTCAGCTGGAAGACGTCACTCACAGTGACTCCCTGGCACCCCGTGAGCCTGAGGCTCCACACTTGGCGGTGTGCTCCTCTCTCCGCAGGACACCAGCTGTGCTGTGCCAAGGGCTCCCCCTACTCTAGTTACCGCATTAGATCTAATTATACCTCAAAACCCATTTCCAACTTAGGTCATGCTCATAGATACCAGGGTCAGGACTGAAGTCCATCTCTGCGGGGGACACAATCCACTCCCCGGCGAAGTGCCCCAGAGGCTGAGCAACGCACCTGGGTCTGGGGACCAAGGCTCTGGCCAGGGCACCCGGAAGCAGGCTTCTTCATTTGTACAGCACTATCAATGGAGTGGAAATTCTAGATTGGTACAGTAACGAGGAAGAAGTCAGGCAACCCAGGCTGCCATAACCGAAGCTCCTGGGCGGCAGGGCTCAAGTGATAGAACGCGACTGCTCATGCTTCTGGAAGCTGGAGTCTGAGGTCAGTGGCGTGCTGGACACGTGGCTCCTGCTGAGAGCTGCTGGCATCTCTCCCTGTAAAGACACAGCTCTCGTCATGAGGACCCCAGACAGCCTCATCTAAGCCCAATCACCTCTGCCAAAGGCCCGGTCTTCAGATATCCCACTGGGAGTCAGAGGATCGTATGAATTTAAGAAGGCCCCATTGTAGCCACAGTGGGATATTAGCAAACATCAGAAATCACCCTCTTTGTCCCCTGCACAGCTGAGGGTGCTCTCTGCAGCAGGGACACAGTAACAGGGAGGGGAGGCTGAGGGAGGTTGAAGCAGAGGCATGTCTGGGTGACTGCTGTCTGCAGCCTGGGATCGAGCAGAGGAGCTGCTGGTGCCAAAGGAAGGCTGGAATCCAGACAGAAGTGGGTGGCCAAATTCCACAGCAGCCTGCGGTCCAAATTCTTGGTGGCTGTCTCGACAGACCCCAAAGCTGGCCTTGGCCACCTTTACAGCCCCAGGAGCTTGGCCTAAAGATGAATCTTTTGACCCAACATCAGCAAGAATAAGTAACTGGAGGCACAGAGGTCCGCCACCCAGGTAGTTGGCACCTTGTACAAGGACACCTGTGACACATACGTTCGTCCCCATTTGGAGACACAGGGGAGCTGGGCACGCTGTTCTGCACTGGAGATGGTCAGGGTGAGATATGTGAACTTGTTTCCTTAGTGAAATAAAAATATGTATCATAATCACTGAGTGTGACAATGTGTAAATAAATATGACATGAGGTAGGATGGAGTAAAGATTACGCTGCCACTGTGTGGTCAGTAACAGGAAAACGGCTGGGCATGGTAGTGCCTACCTGTAATCCCAGCTCTCGAGAGGCTGAGGCAGGAGAATCTCCATGAGTCTGAGGCCAGCATGACCTACACAATGAGTTCAAGGCTACCTGGAACTAAATAGTGAGACCCTGTCTTAAAAAAAAAATCAGGGACTGGGAAGATAGCTCGGCAGTCTAAGCACCTGCCTGGGTTCAATCTCTCAGACTCAAGACTCTCAGCTGAATAAAGGGACGAAACTACAGCTTGGAGGGTTCTGGGACCAGCCGTTTAACTGGCGACTCCCAACTCCCTGCTGCGACATCCAGAGCTGCTCCTGCCAGCCTTCCAGGCTCGCCTTCAGTGGCTCCAGGAGACACACAGCCATGTCTCCCGTTGGCACAGACATGTGGAAGTGAACCAACAGTGAGCTTCGACCACCTCAGAGAGCAGCTGGAACCTGCTCTGGTCTCCTCTCCCCTCCCCGGAGCCACAGACCAGCTGCCCTGTCGCCTCTGCTTCACACACAGGGCAGAGCCCAAGGCGGGGAGAGCTGGGTCAGAGCTTCTGGGGTCCACTCCCCACCTAGGCACACCTGCACCTTCTGACCACAGGGGGCTTTGTGAAGGGTTTCAGGTGACTTCCCTACCAGAGTCCCTCCTTCTCAGAGTCCATTTGGAATAAGACACACAACTTTTGCTGCACAACTCTGTCCATGCCGGTCACTGTCTGTCAGCTGCTAAAGCTGGTATCTCACTTGCCTTTTGCCTTTTCTTTGGTGTGGGGGAGGGCAAGGTCTTGTTATGTAGTTCTGGCTGGGCTTGAACTCTGTAGCCAAGGTTAGCCTCAAACTCAGGGAGATCCTCTTGCCTCAGCCTCCCCGGTACTGGAATTATGGGCTTGCAGCGCCAGGCCTCGCATCCTTTCGACATGCTTTAACCCATTGCCTTCCACTGGTGCCTGGCCTGCGGCACCAAGAGGCCAGACTTCAATATCCAGGGGCTTTTCTCCACTCTGCATGTGATGACCCCAAGTCTGTTTTTTTCAACTTTTTAAAAATGTATTTAGTACCGGGTCTACAGTGTCGCACAGCTAAACTCCTACATTCAGACTCCCAAGCTCTGAGATTACAGGCATGCACCACCACGCCCAGTCTCAACTGCTGTCTCAGCATACCCCAGGGGCGGGGCCCAGCACGGCACACAAAGCTGGGAGTCGAACCCTGGCCGCTGCGCTCTGCCTAAGCAGGTGTTTAGTCCGCTGAGCTATTTGGCTGGCCCCAAGTCAGCTCTTGTACTTTAGGGGCCTCTCCCTTGCTGCGCAGGGGCAGCCACAGCATCCAGAAGTTGCGGTTGTGTAGCAGGTTCTCCAGCTGCCGCTGCCGCAGCCCGTACTCCTGCAGCAGCGTGCCCAGCACGGCCCACTTGCCCTCCAGCTGGTTGCCAAGCTCCACGGCCGTCTTCTTGCAGTCAGCCAGTCTCTTCTCGGCCGTCCCCGTGCGGCCCTCCACGCTCTGCTGCCTGGCACTCCATCTTCTTCCCCAAGGCCTGGACCGGAGCCAGGAAGACGACAAGGGAGATGTTTCTGCAGCCTGGATCTGTGCAGCCTACAGGCCAGTTCTACCAGCAGACACAAGCAAGACTCAGCAGCCAGAAGCCAGTCCCAGATTCAGAGGTCGCAGTCCTCTGGAAAGGGACAAGCTTCCAGAAGCCCACACTGGTCAGGCCCCATTGGCCCCACCTGACGCACTCAGGGCGAGTAGATGCTGGACCCCACAGGAAGTGAGTGGACTGAGACCAGGAGTGATGGGAAAGGAACAGCGAGCAAGCACACTGCCAGGAACTGAGAAAACGTGCCACGGGCCCCGCGCACACGAGTGGCCATCTCGGCTCTCACCTGTTCCCAGGTCGTTCCTGCCCTACACTTAAGCTCAAGGGTGAGTGAAGAACCGGGTCATTCTGACCTGGATGGCCTCGAAGCCCTTCCCTCCCAGGCCTCTTCTGGTGTGTTTCTTTCTGTCCAGACGTGCCTGGTGTCTTGTCACCAGGCCCTGGGGGAGTCTGCACCGGGTGGCTGCCTGTGGCGGTCTGCTAGAACTTGGCCTGACACTTGTGCCGACACGGCCATCAGGTGCAGCCACCCAGCCAGGACTCCACCCGAGCATCCCTAGCCCCTGGGTGGCGGTGTGGAAGAAGCACTCTGCAGCACAGGAAAAGCACTCAGGGGACAGGACGCTACTACACTACCACTGTGCTATTAGCAACAAATACGCGGAAAGGGACATAAAAAGAATTGAGATGTGTTACGTATGTGTACCAACTTCCCATGATATATGTGGGACAATATATTCTTCTTTTTCTTTTTAATGTATTTGGTACAGGGTCTCACTACAAAGCTCCGACTCATAGTGACCCGCCTGTTTTCAGCCTCCCCAGCGCTGGGATTATAGGCGTGCACCACCACGTCCTGACTCGCTCTCTGGCTCAGCACACCCGTAAGGCGGGGCCCGCACGGCATGCAAGGACCGGGGATCGAACCCTGGTCTCTGCACTTGCCAAAGCAGGCACTTAGTCCACTGAACTATCTAACCGGTCCTTCCCACAATAAGTGTAAATCATTAGTCTTCACAATTAGGGACAAATACCCTCAATCACCCAACAATGCCACAAATGTGACACCCACAACTGTCTCTAAACCACTGCAAACCTCAGCCAGGCAGAGACTCCATCAAACCTGAACCCGAAACCCTAACCAGAGTCCACTGTAACGTAGATTCCCTCCCTGGGACAGGCAGGGGCAGGCACCAGAACCCATCCTGACCCAATTCGGAGCTCCGATCTGCAGGACCATCACAAGTCCCTCAAGCGCAGGGATGTGATGCTGGGCTGGGAGGACGCCTGCACCCGGACTAGCGACCTCAGCCTCAGCCTGGGAAACCAGGGTAACAGCAGGGGTGTGGCTCTCCGTCAGCAGTCCAAGACGAGGAAGCGGTCTCTGGAGCGAGGGCGTCCACAGTCCGTGCCCATGACCCACGGGGCCGCCCTCCCCCCCGGGACTCGAGGTAAGCAGTTAAGTCCAAACACCTCGTTCTGCAGACAAAGGCTGGGACCAAGGCCGGGACAGCCTGGTTCCTTTGTGGCCCTAGAGTCCTCGTCCTCGCCCCAACACCGACTCCGGAAGATGTAGAGGGACAATTCTGGACGCGACTCCCCGCCCCCACATCGTCCATCCGTGAGAGTTGTCCTTATCGAAGCCGCGGTGGCTGTGGCCACAGCCCCGCGCTGTCTCCGAGTACAGAATACTTAAGACAGCTAACAGAAACTGCGCTATTTGGACTGAATGTGGCGGCGTCGCGCGAATTGTAGGACCCGCCCCCGGTCGGGTCTGACTCCTGATTGGATGACCTTGAAAGCCCCGCCCCACACCTCCATGCCCTCATTGGCTCGTTTTGGAAGGCCCGCCCAGGCAGGGCACTGGGCTCTCCAAGGCCCTGCAGGTGCCGGCGCCGCGTGGAGTCCCCACTTCCTGAGTGGCCGCGTCCAGTGCGCAGCGACCCACCCGCGTCGCCAGCCGTGACTGAGCCCTCACCTCCCGGAGTGCCGGAACCAGACCCCGTGCCCGCACACACTTGTTTATGCCGACTTGTTTACTGCGCACCGGTTAGGAGGGGACTGCCACCTTTATCCGTCCTCAGGTCGTGGCCCAGCCATTTCTTTGCTTTGCAAGTGAAGGTGGCCACGCCTAGGCTCAGAGCTGGGAGAAGGAACCTAGTCTGCTGGTTGTGGAGAGCCCTGCGCTGGGCACAGCAAATTCTTTCAAAATAAAAAATGGGAAGCCTGAACTTTGGGCTTGGAGCGTTCCTATTCACAGGGGCGTTGGAAAAGCAGGCCTGGCCCTGGGCAGTGCTTCCCAGACCTCAGTGGCTGCCAATCTCTGACTCCTGGAGCCCCGACAAGGACAAGCAGGATGTACTGTGCCAGAAGGTGAGAGTGCAGGGAAACCGGTACAGACCTGTGCTCTCCCTCCGGAGCAGGATGACACTATGGCCATCTGTCCCCAACTGGCAAGGGTCAGAAGGGCAACAGGAAGCGCCACAGCCAGGAAGCAGACACCAGGACAGACACTTGCCAGACAAGACAGCAAGCTGTCAGCAGGGCTGGTGGCTGTCCCCCAGCACATGTCTGGCCTACAGACAGCACTGAGGTGACATGACTGACAAATGAGCCTTTCTCAAAGACTCCTCTGAAGGCCTTACACTATGGCTTCGGCTTCCTGGGATTGAATCCGTGCTTTGGTAAAAGGGTGCCCAGCGCCCGAGGCCCATGGCAAATGCGGCTCCCTGAACCTGGTGTGTGTAGCTTCTGCTGTCCTGAAGAGTAAGGCCCTTCTGAGGGATTGCTTCTTGACAGAAGAGGGCTGGTCACCAACATGAACCAGAAAGGAGGCCCTGAGCTTGGAAGGAAGGACACAGCCAGGCTTCTGTTTTGCAGTGTCCCTACATGTGACACTGACAACGCTAAGGTGAGGCAGGTGGCACCAGGGCCATCACTCTCTCAGACAAGGATTTTTTTTTTTAATTTTTTTTTTTTTACATTTATTTATTTGTGTGTGTGTGTGTGTGTGTGTGTGTGTGTGTGTGTGTGGCCAGCTCAGCCCACCAGGGGGCAGGGCGGGCTGGCATGTGGTGCTGGGGGATCGAACCGCAGTCCCTGTGCTTTGCCAAGCTTGTTCCAAGTAGGTGCTTTAGACCACTGAGCCATCTCACCAGCCCCTCAGACAAGGAATCTGAGGTGGCCCAGTTTGGTCCAAGTCCGTGTGGGCTGGCCAATGCTCCCCCCCACACACACCCCAAGCGAGGGGCACCTGCTTGGGGCGGATTTGCTAGTGCCATCCTGCACATCCCCAGACACCTTCTGGGGTCCAGTCAGTGGACCACACACATACATGAACCCTGAGAGCCTTGGAGGCCTAGTGGTGAGTGGGCGTCTCACTCCCTCTTGGCTGGACTGACTGCAAGAGGAAGAATCAGGTGAGCTTGCCCTGTGGAGGAAGTCTAGAAGGTCCTGGAGCCACTGTGGGCACAGAAACCCACCTGGGGAGACCCAGTGCTCCCAGGACAGCCACAAAGGGCAGCCTTGAGGCCACAGCAGTCTGACTCAGCTTCTCTACTCTCCCCACAGGCGTTCCTGGTCTCCTTTGCAATTCTATGTAACATTTGCAAAAATACTAGGAAATCTCCATAGGAAGCCAAAAGAGTCTCAAAGTAACAAAGTAGAATATGCCGTAGTAAAAGAGGAGAAATTTTCTGCCAGGCTTGGTGGCCCACGCCTGTAATGCCAGCGTTCAGGAGGCTGAGGCAGGAGGCAGGAGGGCCATTGCAAGCTTGAGAACAGCCTGGGCTACAAACTGAGCTCAAGGCCAGCCTGAAGTTCACAGTCTCAAAAAAGAAGGGGTGGGGGAGAAGATATAAACGTCCTTCAGGCCACCTGTACTGTACATCCTGCTGGTTTTCACATGGCCACAAGCTGACCGTGCAGTCAATCCCTGTCCCTGGAGGTCTCTCTGACTCCACCCTAGCTAGATGGGTCCCACCTGGGGTCCTCCTGACTCTACCACTGGCCAAAGGTACTTCCAACAGCCAGCATCCCTTACACCCAATCAAATGCTTTAGAAGTCAGGAATGTGGAAAAGGCAGCAGAGTGACAAATTTGCGAAATGGAGGCACCTTGTCACACACATCCACTATCCCCAAGAGGGCTGTTGCTTCACATCTGAATGAAAAACAAGTCTCTTTACAGCTGTCCCAAATGAACCAGCAAGAGGCACACAGGAAGGATCTGGCGACAGCGCAGATTCCCAGAGAGCTGGTGGTGTGCCTGATAGGCCCAGGGTCAGCCCTCCTCCATGCGGCTGAGCCCCTGCAGGGACATCTCTCCCCGGGCATGAGTCTGCATGTGCAAAATCATGTGGTGGTTGCGATTGAAGGTCCGGCCACACTGGGGACACTGATAGGGCCGCTCACCTGTGTGGATGCGCTGGTGGCGGAAGAGGTCTGAGGGGCGGCGGAAGGCCTTGCTGCAGTACGGGCAAGTGGGCCAGCCCTGGCTGTCACCCATGTGCAGGCGCTGGTGCAGCAGCAGGCTCCTACGCTGCTGGAAGAAGCGCAGGCACTCACTGCACTGGTAGACCTTGGTAGCCGCTGGCCTCTGCCCTACCGAGGCCTGGCCTGCCGTGGCTCGGTGGGCCCTGGGCTCCTCAGGGATCCAGCGGATGACGGGACCGGGTACCACCACCTCGCCTGGCTCCAGGGTGGCATGGCCTCCCCTCTCCTCTGCGTGGCTCCGCTGGTGGATCGTCAGGTTGATTTTCAGGCGGAAGCTCTGTCCACAGTCTGGGCAAGGGAAGACACGCTCCTGCCGACGGCGAGGCGGCACCCGGGGTGGCTCTCCCACAGCTGCTGGTGGCTGGGTTATCACCTGGGTTTGAGGCCGCACGGGACCTCCAGCCTGTTTCCTGGGCCCCTTGGGGATTCGATCCTTGGTCCGGCTCGGGGACCCCAGGAAGAGCTGCACTGGTACCGCCCCATCCTCAGACGGAGCTTCTGTCTTAATGGCCACAGCACTGCCACCTGCAAAGGAGGCTGCAGTAGTAGAGTCAGGGACACCAGAAGACGGCAGTGAAAGTCGTAAAGCCAGGACTCCAAGGGACCCTGGGTCAGACTTTCCACATGGGCAAGCAGAGGAGGGAGACACTGGCCATCACAAAGGGGCTGGCAGGCCCTAAGAATTCCCATGACAGCGGTCATGATCTCTAAAGGACAAGGAGCCTGGAGGCCCTCACTGCCTCTAATGACACCCGGACCCGAGCAGCCTGGAGGAATGTGACCCATCATTTTGGCTTATGTTTACATGCTCCCCGCAAGCCTCCTCCTTCAGAGGTGGGGCTTTTCTCAGAGGTGGCTGGACCTCAGTGTGCGATCCTGGGATCTCACAGTGCAATGCTAGGCCAAAGGGCGCTAGGAGTAAGGGTGTGAGTGCTGCCTCCCCCCAAAATAGCCTGTGGAAAAGATAAGGGACAGAAAGGGCTGCAGTCATCCTGTGTTGTTTTGCTGCCTTCTGCCCGCCACGAGCTGCTTCTCCTCTGCCTGCCGCCCTGCCTTGGAGCCGGCCGACTAGGGACTGAAACTTTTACAAGCTGTGAACCAAACAAACCCTTCTTCCTTCAAGTGTGAGGTGTTTTGTCTCAGCAATGAGGAAAAGTAACTGAGACCCCTCTGCTGGAAGTCACTCTCCACCGGCAACCAGCAACTCCACAGGCTGCCCCTCCTCGCCAAGCTGCACCCTGGGGGACCGTGGCCTGTGATTCCTGCTGGGGCTCAGTGCAGGCCTCCCCTGCCTGGTGTGTGACTGAGACGGGGAACTGCACGGATAGAGCTGTGAAAAGCAGGGGCTGAGGCAGCGACATGGTCACCTGAGGCCTCAGCAGGCCAAGGAGGCGAGGGTCCTGGCACCAAGCCCCGTCAGCAAGCCATGCAGGGGACCATTTAAACCACTGGCCAATGCGTGTGAGATGTGAGACAATGGAAGCCTGAGCCTGGGCCAGCTCCCCAGTTACAGGAAGACCCTTTCTGTCACCACAGACCACGCACCTGTAGGGAGCCTATCTCTAAGCATCACCTTTCCAACTAGGATGGACAACTCTGCAGAGCCCCAGGATCCTAGGGGCTGGTCCCCACACCCTCCTAGAGGCAGCTAGGCAGGCAGGGAGGCCTCCAGACAAGGCTTCTCACTAGGTCCCCTCACCAGGCTCTGCTGCAGCCACAGGAGCCCCAGCCGTCACTCACCTGGCCTCACAGCAGTCAGACTGTCCGTGCGGGGGACAGCTGCTGGGTCTCCCGCTGAAGAGTTGCCCTGCTGTTTAACTGAGGACCGAATGCAGGTGCTTGATGGAGGGCCTGTGAGAGAGAGATGCTGTGGGCCTGTCCTGACCCCAATCTGCAGGGTGGCTAGGACAGCCCCCAGCTATGCCAGGCACTCACAAGGCCTGGGGGCCCAGGGTTCTGGTGGAGAGGCCTCAGGGGCCTCACACCAACCCACTGCACCTCAATGACATCCTGATGGCCTTGGGAAGGCTGAGGCCCAGGTGTGTCCCTGCAGGGATGCTGTCGTCAACCCCACATGCACATGCAGAGCATACGCTGAGAGCCAGCTGGCAGGGAAGGGAGCCTGGAGAAGGAGGGTTGTGTCCTCCTGTGTAGTGGGGAGGCACCTGGCCTGGGTGTCGGGCTGCCGGTGCAAAGGGAGGACCGACTGGGCCGGCCCCACCAGCACGGGCTGAGGCAGCAGCTCCCTCCAGATGTTTCCCTACACAGAAGACAGTGGCACTGTAGGCCCGACCACGCGGGCCTGTCTCAGCCCTTCCTGGGAGCAACCGGGCTGCATGACTGCCGCCTCTCCTGTCCCCAGCCTCCAGTGCGGACTCCTTGCTGTCATGGTCACTCACCAGCACCTGGCTCAGAGGGGGTCAACCCTGCTTGCTCATCCCGCGGCTGCACAGGGGCTGGCCCTTCTGCAGGCTCTTTGTGGGAGATGCTGGTGGGGCCAGAGACCTGCTCTGGACAGCGAGTGGGGCCTGGAAAAGCAGACCAGTGACGCGGAGCTCAGTGAGAGGGCTCCCAGCCAAGCGGCTGGAGTTCTGTAGCTAACTGCAGGTCTGTGGGGCCTGGGACATCAAGCCCCACCCTGGGTGTAATGATGGGCTGGCTGCCCCACTGTGTGGCAGCCAGGTTCTATCCACAGTCTCCCTGTCTAGGAGGACTGCACAGCACGGTGGGGACCTGACAGAGCTCCGCAGGGTCCATACCGCTCTCCACAGCAACAGAGAGCTGGGTGGCTGGGTGGAAAATCCAGTGTAGATGTAGCCTGTGGTGGTCCCACGTCTCCATGGATAAAGCTCTTGGGAGCCTGCCCCTTAGCTCAGTTCTTTGGCTGTTTCAGCAAAGCAGTCAGCCTCAGGTCGCTGGGGTTCAATCCCCACAACTCAAGCCAGTCAAACCTGCCCTGAAGGCATTCTGAGCCAGCCAGAAAAAAAAAAATCCTTCTGCCATTTTGTAAATAGGATATCATGTCCGCATCTTGTACAGCAATTAACCACTAGGAAGAATGTACGCAGTGTGTTAATTATTGAAACTGTCCTACCAGTTTGGTTTGAAACTGTCTGCTATTTGTTTCTCAATAAAATTATGGGGAAAAAAATGTGTCTAGCTCACACCTGAGTTCACACAAACGTGCTCAGGGCCCGAATCCATGGGGACCCTAAATCCTGTTGTCACTGAGTGTACAGAGATGCTCCAAAACACACACATTGGCACCCTCCCACAAGGAACAAAGCTGCTTCACTGTCTTAAGGGAATAAACCTGAGAGAAATCACACTGCGATTCATACTATGAGCAAAAAAGGTCAGCAGTGAAAGAGTCGGGTGTGGATTCTGTCCCGGCAGATCAGCTGTGTCACAGCCCCAGGTGCGCCGAGAACAGTCTGCAACAGGACACCCAGCCCGAGTTGGGGACAGGACCCCCAGGTCACTGAAGAAATCTCTCCATCCACACCACTCACCCCAGAAAGCTCCCCAGGACTCTGACACGTACCCCCTCTGGAGGCCCTGTCCCCACACTAGCTATATAAGGTACAATGCCCAGCTGGGCCCTAGACCCCACCAGAGACACAGGGGCAGTGGTGGGAGGCCAAGCTGGGGACTGTGGGACAGACGGCCCTGAAACGAAGGCATCAGCAGCTGCACTATAACTATTTACAGTGATCCGCTCACTCATTATAAGACTCTCTCACCTCCCGTGCAGCAGTGGCACCACCAGCCTCACGACAGCCCCGTTATGACTGTGCCCGCTGTCGGCATGCAGACACCGGTGACCCTAAGGAAGAGCCCCACCACCACTGCTGGAGGCGGCCCTGGATGGAGCGCAGCCTCCCTGCTCTAAAGCTGGTGCTGTCTTCCAGCTCCAAGATCATCTGCAATGCCCTCCTGGCTGGGGCCAGGGGTCTCTGCACGGCTGCCCTGAACACCCCCACTCACCTGGCACCCCTGGGTGCACAGCTGGCTCCCTGCTCCCCTCCTGGCCCCACACAGCTTTGAGCCAGGGGTCCTCTTCCTTCTCCAGCCGGGTGAGGATGTCTGGTTTGGAGATGGCATAATCTGTGAACAGGGAAGGGACGGAGAAAGGTGTGGTCCTAGCTGCCCATGGAGAGGCCAACAGAAAGAGGCACAAAACAAACACCCAGCACAGAGACCACTGCGACGGAGGCCAGCAGCCGCCACACCCTCACCCAGGGAGACCAGCGTCTCGTAGTTGCCCCGCATCACGTGCTTGTACAGCTCCTTCTGCCAGTCCTCCAGCTTGCCCCACTCCTGCTCGGAAAAATACACGGCCACATCATCAAAGGTCACGGGCACCTGGAACCACAAGGGTCACACTCGCTCACCCGTATGCTGGCCACAGGGCCCTTGGGCTCTCCAACCCAGGGCACCCAAAGGCTACCTTAGGGGCCTCGCCCTTGCTGCCTGGGGGCAGCCGCAGGATCCAGAAGTTGCGGTTGCGCAGCAGGTTCTCCACGTTCTCCAGCCGCCGCTGCAGCAGCCCGTACTCCTGAAGCAGCGTGCCCAGCACGGCCCACTTGCCCTCCAGCTGGTTGCCGAGCTCCACGGCCGTCTTCTCGCAGTCAGCCAGCTTCTTCTCAGCCGTCCCCGTGCGGCCCTCCAGAGCCAGGAGTCGGGCCAGGCAGGCATCTACCTTCTGCTCAATAGCCTGTGTGGCGGCCACCACGGTCCACAGTGTGATCTCCGTGGAGTAAAGGTATGAGCTTTTCTTGGCAGCCAACGGTGGTGGGGACAGACAGGGTGTGGAAGGCAGTTGGTCCCCCATTGGCTCGTCTCTCTGGATCCTGCTCACAAGATGAGAAAAAACAGCAACTAGCAAAAGTTTGTAATCAAAACTCCCACCAGGAAACCCTGACTGATGCGGGCACTGGGAGGCCCCTTCCGGGACCCTTTGGGCCAAAGACTGGCACAGTAGGACAGGGGCTGGGACATTAGGGTACAGCCCTAGGGCTAGCAGGTGGGGAACAGCAGGGACAACACAGCCAGCAGACAGTGTCCACAGTCTCGGACAGGCAGCTCCTCCATGAGGCTCAGCTCACTCCTTTGGGAGGGAAGAGGTGAGGACCGGAGCCCAGAGAGCACTAACTCACATACACGGGCAGGGTTTTTATCCACCCTTCAGGTGCACTGCCTCATCTAGATGCTGATACCTACATGACTGGACCACGAGAGTTAAAGAGACAGTCTTGGTAAACAGCATGTCATTGCTGGGTGTGGTGGTGCACGCCTGTAATCCCTGATTTGGGGAGGCTGAGGCAGAAGGACTGCTGCAAGGTCCAGGCCAGCCTAGGCTATAAAGTGAGGTCAAGGCAGTCTGACTCTGTCTCAAAAAGATCAAAAAAAGTATGTGCAATCTACTGATTGGGCTGAAGTGATGATAGCTGTGGACTCGATGTTTGGCTTTCCCCCAAATCCGCATCCTTTTTTTGTTTTCACTTAGTTTTTCATATAAGGTCTTGCTAGGTGGCCCAGGCTGGCCTTGAACTCACAATGATCCTCTAGCCTCAGCTTCCTGAGTGCTGGGCTAACAGCACCATGCTGGGGTCCTATTCCCAGCTTTGAAGAGATCTTCCCTCACAGCAGATGCCCAGTAAGTGCCCACTGCAAGAATGGTACGACAGGGGCCTGGCCCTAGCTCAGGCCTTTAAGTGGCTGCTTCCACAAAGCTGTCAGCCTCAGGTTGCTGGAGTTCGAACCTCACAACTCTCCCGCTGGCCAA
>NW_004524603.1:6593403-6594920 GCF_000260255.1 Octodon degus
AAAAAAAAACCTTAAAAAAAAAAAAGAAAAGGAAAAAAGAGGTTCTACTTCCTAGGATTCAACCAACCCCAGACAAAAATACTTGGGAAGATAAAACACTTGTCTGAACACGTGCATACTTTTTTGTTCAACAGCACAGCTCACCCTACACGTGGCGTTTCCACTGTATCCCGTAGAGGTGATTTGGGATTTGCGGGCGGAGCACAGGCTATGAGCAGATAACTGGCAGGACCTGGAGTCCCAGCTGGAGAGGCTGCACAACAGGAGTCGGGGCCAGTACATCTGTGGTGTGAGGGAGCTCAATACTGAGAGGGGTCAAGAAGCAAGCAGGTCGGAATGTCCCGCAGGTACGGCAGAAGCAAGCCAAGGCAGGGCGGCTGAGGATGTCACCTGGACAGGACCGGGAAAGTCTGTCCTTTTCCTCCTGCCTGGGCCTGAAACCCGCAGAAGCCCAGCCCTGTGCTCTCCTTTGCACTCTGGGAATGCGGAAGGACAACAGAGCAAACTCTAACCCTAACGGAGATTTTGTTCCCTTTAAAAAGCACCCAGGAAGCTGGACGAGGTGGCTCACAGCTGTAATCCCAGCACTCGGGAGGCTGAGGCAGGAGTGTTTGAGGCCAGCCTGAACTATACAGCGAGATCCGGTCTCAAAAAAAATCAAGTAAAACGGCTAAAGTAATTTCTAAAAGAGAGTGAAGGGGTTGTTGCACGCAACACTTGCCATTTGCCCCCTTAGGTAAGCAGCCCGTTAAGGATCGCTGGGGATCTCGCGGCGGGGTCCTGGCCTGCCCCAGCTCGACTCCCCCGGACGGCGAGCGCGCCGCCCTTCCGCCCCGCGGCCTCGCGGCCTAGGCTCTAGGGCTGCCCGGGCCGCGGCGCCCCGCAGGGCCGCGAGGGCCGGGCCCCGCGATCAGCGCCCCAGCGGTGCTTACCCGGCAGGCCTGGCCTCGCGCGGCGGCCGCGTCCTCACGGTTTCGGTGCTCCGTGTCCGGGGTCCGCGCGGGCGGAGGGGCGGCGCCGCCCAGCCTGGGACTCCTGGGTGGCCGCGAGCTGCGTCCCGAGCCACGTGCCCCGCCGGCCCTTCGGAAGGAACTGCGGGAGGCGGCGTCCGAGGGCGCGCACAGCGCCCCCTGCAGGCCGCAGAGCCGCGCGCCGCCGGGACCCAGCGGGGGGCGTGAGGGGCGGGGACCAGGGACCAGGCCCTCCCTCAAGAGAAAAAAGCAGGTGTGGCGAGCACTGCGAAGCCGGGAAACACCTACAGGTGTTCAACTTCCTTAGCTCCCCAGTGCAGATGGAAGATCTAGGGAGAAATGGATTTTGGTCAAAAAAGAAAAAGCCTGGGGAGTGCGGTGGTGGTAGAGAGCTTGGTGGACAGGAGTAAGGACCCCTGGCTTCTGCGCTGCACACGGACTTGCAAAGAATGACTCTGGACCGTGTACACGTACCAACCCCGTGATGAGGGGTCACCGTCATGTACTGCAGACATGGACTATGAAAAATACAAACTAAATATCTCT
>NW_004524603.1:6595571-6596549 GCF_000260255.1 Octodon degus
TTTTTTTAATGTATTTGGTATAGGGTCTCACTACACTCGGACTTGTACTGACCCTCCTGTTTGCAGCCTCTCCAGTGGTGGGATGACAGGGGTGCACCCCCACACCCAGCTTCAGTGGGGGCTCAGCACGCCCGCGGGCAGGGCCAGGGAAGCATGTGGTCCCTGCGCTTGCCTACGCAGGAGCCTAGTCCGCTGAATCATCTCGCTGGCCCTCCCATTATCTTTTTTTTTGAACTCAGGCTCTGGCGCTTAATCTTCTGAGCCATCTTCCTGGCCCCTTGCCATTATCTATAGAGTTTTTTAAGCCAGAAAAACGTCCCTGCTAGAAATTAATCAGGGAATGGCATATAACACAGTGACATAGCACACCCAGCAAGCCCAAGGTCCTGAGTATGATTCTAGATTTTTTTTTAAAGCAGTAATATTTTTTTTCTTATTCAGTCTCTTTGGTTTGTTAGCGGTGAGGAGTTCACTTCCTCAAATGTATGAGTCAAAGAAAACTATGGTCACCAAAAATCTTATACCCTCCCTAGCATTTTGGGGTATGGTTAGGAGGTTACTTTAAGGGAACACAATCCCCAACAAAATTTAGCATTATTTAGTTTGGAAATTCATCAAGGGTCAGTCCAATGTATTAAAGACTAAAATACTGGTAAATTTTGACTTTGGAAAATAATAATGTCCTATACAAAGAGAGCGCCTGGAAAATGGATCGGAACAAAAGAAAATGTGAAGTATTTAACAAGCTCTGCTCTAGAAAGAGCCGCGATTCTGACGGTTAGGGGTGGGGCTGGGGAGTGTGCGCGTGCGTGTGGCCAGGCCACCAGCCCCTGGGTGGGACTTCCTTTACCCATGCCCAAAACTGTCCTAAATAAACCCTTTGGTTATTGGTCTTAAGAGCTTCAGAAGGGGGCTGGAGAGATGGCTCAGTGGTCTTAAAGCACCTACTTGAAACAAGCTTGGCAAAGCACAGGGACC
>NW_004524603.1:6597269-6602484 GCF_000260255.1 Octodon degus
GGGCTGGCTGGCATGTGGTGCTGGGGGATTGAACCGCGGTCCCTTGTGCTTTGCTAAGCTTGTTCTAAGTAGGTGCTTTAGACCACTGAGCCATCTCACCAGCCCCTAATCTATCTTTTATGGGGTTGGATTTTTCATCGTAATCGCCTCTCCAAGCTTGAGGGCCTCGGCATGAACCGCTGGGAGCCGTGACACTTGCATCTCTTGCAGCAGCACGGAGGCCAGGAGCCTGGACTGAAGCTGGGGGAGTGCTCGGAAGCAGCCCGCCACCAGCCTGCGCTGCTGTAGGTGTCGCCGGAGGCTGGGGCCACCAGTCTCAGCTCAAGTCACCCAGAGTGGGGTCAGGACACTCAAGGGCTCTTGTCCTCCGGAGAGGCAGGGCCAGCCGGAAGAGCTCCTGGAGCCGCCTGGAGAGCGTCTGTCATGCAGGCAGGTCACTGAGGTCAGCAAGTAGACACACAGAGAATGAAAAGATTCCAGGAGGAAAGTGTGAAGGGAAACTGCGGGGGGCTGGAAGTGGAGCCGAGCAGGCTCTGGGGGCAGGCAGCACTGTGCCATCTGTGAGTTTCACATGCTGCAGGTTACACACTCAGGTGGCTGTGACAGAGACACGGTCCCCACTTCCCATCTGCAGACACGACTTGTGACCTGGTCCCTCCGCTTCCCTCTAGTGCCCCTGAGCCTCCCCCACTTCATCTCCCTCAGAAGCCCACAGCCTGGAAAGACATACAGGGACTTTCACCAGATTCCTGCTCCTGGATCAGAGCTGGAGTCCTCCAGTCTCCAAGGCACTGCAGAACCTTCCAGAAGTGATATAAGGGAATGAAACTCCCGACCTGAAAGGTACCTGGGATGAGTTCACGTTCTCTAAAACCGAAGAATAAATTTTAGGAACAAACAGAGATTAACAGCAGAATATTTATTATGGGAAAGAAAGCTTCTTAGAGGGACAGAAGTGGGACCCGAGTGGGTTGCCGGAAGCTATCTCTTCCAGGTATTTTTATAGGCCATGCAAATCTAAGGTGGAGAAAATGAGAGCTCCCTTAGGTGGACATGAGGTGGGACAAAACTATGGTCAACCAGTGAGATGACAAGCACCATTTCTCAGGTAAAATTGATTAAATCAGGACTGAATGGGGGAGGTGAGTCACGTAGCAAGCAGGCACGACTATAGAACAGGAATTTATCTGTCTGGTAGCCGGCAGCAGTCGGATTGGTGACTCTTCCTGGCTCCCAAGGTGATAATGCTGGATGCTGATCTTTAGGGAAGTCAGCATTTGTTGGATCTTTGGTCTCTAGGTCTGGCCCACAGCGGGAGCATCCGTCCCTCTTCCAGTTACAAGGTATCTTGTCTCCCATGTTATCTCCTTTGAGGGCCTGGCCCTGTCTGCCAGCCTGTAATATTTCTATTCTAGAAACAGAAGGATCCATCCCTGTCCGCATTCACCTCGCCCACCTCCCAGCCACACTAGAGAAGCTGTTGTCTATGTCCTCCCTCCATTCTATGTCACCCTCACGTAAAATGTCCTTGCCCCACTTAAGCGACAGCGTGGACACCTCTCAAGGGAGGAGGAGGGAGCAGAAGGCAGTTGGAGAACAGGTCCCTTAGCAAGCTGCACGGGGGGTGGGGGGGTAAGTTCTGACAGTGTATCTGGCATTTTATAAGGAACTAGAGGGCCAGGGATATAGCTCAGCAGCATGAGTGCCTGCCTGGCAAGGGCAAGGTCCTGAGTTTGACTCATGGTTTAAAAAAAAACAAACCTAGAATCAAAGGTGAAGAGGTGGAAATGCGAACCATGACTTGTTACACATTAGCCCCACAGATGAAACTGTCACGTGTACCCCACTAACACATACAATGCCACTTCTCTTGAAGTCTTCCCAATGCCCCTTGTCTAAAATAACTGCCCACTGAATTTTACATCCCTTTCGCCCTACTGGAGACATAGCCTTGCCCACCATGTCATAGTTCCCCTTAACAGCAGGTAAGCTCACGCAATCTCTTCCGCATGTGCTTCCCAGGTGAAGGCAAAGCCGAATGTCGGCTTTTCCAGGGAAAAGCCATGCAAAAGTGAAGGAGGGGAAGAAAGCTGTTTTCATTTTTGTCTTTTTGAGACAAGATCTTGCCATGCAGTCCAGGCTGGCCCTGAACTCATTATGTAGCCCAGGCTGGGCTCAAACATAACAATCTTCCTCCTGCTTCAGCCTCCCAGTACACTGAGATTATAGATATACGTCATGTCCACGAGGACCTTAGCCGTGGGGCAGGAAGGGGACATGTGACACTAGGCCTCACTGAACCTCCCTGTGCTTGACAGCCTGCTTCCTGTCTGCTCAGCTCACCAGGCAGGCTTTCTGCAAAGGCCAGCAGCAGCAGCACACAGGACGCCCGCATCCGGGTGCCCCGGTGCCTGCAGGGCCTGAGGCGGTCAGCAGGAGCTTCTGTCCAGGTTACAGGTCTGGGAGGCGGTGGCGGGAGCCTGAGTGCATCAGGCTGGTGGAAACCACACTGCAGGTGACAGGGACTTGGAACACAGCCCAACTAGGTGCTAAGGGCAAAAGAGCACCCCTCAGCGGGCTCTGAAGGACTCTGCCGGAACATGTTTAGGTTCGTGTCCTGGCTTTGTGACCACCCTTCTCTGGTCTCCTTCTGAGCGTCTGTAGACCAGAGAGCACACTCCGCAGTGCTGGATGAGGACTCATTTTTACATGAAAAACTTAAAACCATGCCTGGCACACAAGTGCTCAGGAAATGGCACCCATGGTCCAAGTGCTCAACACAATTACGTCCCTGTTTCAAGAAAGGTAGCTTTACCGGACGACCAGGTTTGCACCTCGGAGTTTGCTTCCTTCCCCACAGTTCAGGCAGGAGGCTGGCTGCATTAGCTACTCAACGCCTGGGAGGTGAGAATATTCACGAATAGGACAGAGGAGGCCCGCACGCACGGTGTCGAAGCCGACATTTTTACTTTTTGGAGCTTGCTCTTGTCTATTCTAGCTTGGCCACAACCTGCAGTGATTGTGTCTCAGCCTCCCTGGGACTGGGATTCCAGGCGTACCCAACACCTGCAACAGCTACCAAGGACTCCTGGAGCCTGGCCTCCTTCACCTGTCGCACACCTCACAGAGACCAGCACCTGACAGATTCGGCTCTTCCCGCCCTTCCCCAGCCCCCTTTGTCTTTTTGAGACAGGGTGTCTGTGCAGTTCAGGCTGGCCTTGAGCTTACTCTGTAGCCCAGGCTGGTCTTGGAACTCACAACGATCCTCCTGCCTCAGCCTCCCAGTACTGGGATTACAGGTGTATCCTACCACACCTGGCAAGGCCCCTCCCTTCTTGTCTGCCCTACTCCTAAGTGAAGTGCAGGTCAGCCTGCACTGCTGGCCGTCACCTCTCCAGAGCAGAGGCTGACATTCTACGTGTCTCAGTGGATGTAACTGAATGGCTCAGGAGGGCTCTGGCGTCATGACACAATGACCCCCCGTGTGTTTGTTAGTGGGGTGGCCACATCCTTCTAGCCCGCCCCCCCCCCCAACTTCTTGCTGTCTCTTGGCTTCCCCGAAGAGCCCAGCTTCTCTGGCCTGCTCTTCCTTTGTGCCATTTCTTCCTTCAAGCCAGCTGACTACAGACCTCTGAAACCACAAGCCCAAATACACCTTTGCTTCTTTACCTAACTGGTTAGTTACAAAAAGCTGGAGACTGGCCCGGCAGAGCACTCGCCCAAGTGCACAGTGCGGTGGTCCTGGGGTCCGCGCGCACTGCGGCAGGGATCCAAGCTGAGGATCTATGAAGGCACTGTCCAGCAGGCAGTGACCTAACTCCTGAGAGCTCGAGGCTTATGGTGCCTGCACTGGATTTCGAGACTTTCTGCTTTGGGATTCTCAGAAGAATTAAATTACTGCTTCAGCTTTATCTGCGCCACAGAAAGGAGATATGCAGCCCTAAATGGAGATGCACAGATAGCAGGAGTCTCAGGCCACAGATTAAACTGACAGTCACTTTCAAGCCAAGGCCAACACAGACCTTGCTTTTTTAGCTCAGTAACTGGAGCAAGCACTGCAGGTAAGTCAAATCTTGGCAGGAGGGCAGGCTGCAACACCAAGTGGTAGCCACTTAAGACTTTAATCCTTTAAATCACTTGTGAATTGGTAACTTATGGGAATGTCATTTTGGAGGGGAGAATGTCTTTTCAAAGTTAATTATTTGATTTGGTTGATACATGGTCTCACTACGCAGTTTGGACTCCCAGCAATCCTCCCGATCCTCCCGCCTCTGCCTCCCCTGCACTGGGATTATAGGCATGTACCACCATGCCTGGTTTTGGGGCTGGCACGGGGACCAAAGTCCCATCTTTGTGCTTGCCAGGCAGGCACTTAAGACTCCTCAAAGTTTGTTGGTTTTTCTTTTTTTTTTTTCCAGAACTGGGGAATGAACTCCGGTCCTTGTGCTTGCCAAGGAAGCACTTATTCTACTGAGCCAGCTCCCTGGCCCCCAGATTCCATCTTTGATTGTTCTGGGATATGGCGGTCACGATTAGAAATCAAACTAGATTCCTTCCTGTTCTGTACCTGGGATTAAATTTGGGACCGTGTGCTTGCTAGCAGGTGCTATCCGACTGAGCTATCTCCTGGCCCAATGTGGTCAGTTTCTTGACAGAGTGAAACACACATACTTTGCATTTTAAATGTGTGAGGAGGATTGAATTTGTTAGAAACGAATCTACACTGTTTGGATCTTGTCCACATATGAAGAACTACCCTGTTTTTGGTACTTTTTTGTCTGCTTTATTTTTCCTTATTGATTAAACTTTGAAAATAAAATTTACAACACTTAAAAAAAAAAAAAAAAAAAGGAAAAAAGTAAACGAAAAGCACTTCTCCCTCTTGCTCTTCCCCAAAGAACATTTTTGACAAGAGGAAGGCACCCAACACAAGGGGTTTTGCTAGGTTTTATTCTAGGCAACTGCAGATCCGAAGGGAGCTTCACATCTGGCCCTGCGGGCAAGTGTGCTACCCCAGAACCCCACATCAGCGCAGCTCCGCCCTCATCGGGGCAAGGTTTGCCAAGTGCGACTGGGCAGCCTGAGTGACAGGTGCAGCAGGAAGACTGAGCCGCTAGCAGAGCTGACGACCCCAGGTGAGCAGCCAGACTCCTGCCAGGCGCCCTCCCTGGGCAGGGCCTCAGTGCCCTCTGCACTCTGCCCCCAGCCCCAGTAC
>NW_004524603.1:6602584-6614261 GCF_000260255.1 Octodon degus
CTGCTTTGGGATTCTCAGAAGAATTAAATTACTGCTTCAGCTTTATCTGCGCCACAGAAAGGAGATATGCAGCCCTAAATGGAGATGCACAGATAGCAGGAGTCTCAGGCCACAGATTAAACTGACAGTCACTTTCAAGCCAAGGCCAACACAGACCTTGCTTTTTTAGCTCAGTAACTGGAGCAAGCACTGCAGGTAAGTCAAATCTTGGCAGGAGGGCAGGCTGCAACACCAAATGGTAGCCACTTAAGACTTTAATCCTTTAAATCACTTGTGAATTGGTAACTTATGGGAATGTCATTTTGGAGGGGAGAATGTCTTTTCAAAGTTAATTATTTGATTTGGTTGATACATGGTCTCACTACGCAGTTTGGACTCCCAGCAATCCTCCCGATCCTCCCGCCTCTGCCTCCCCTGCACTGGGATTATAGGCATGTACCACCATGCCTGGTTTTGGGGCTGGCACGGGGACCAAAGTCCCATCTTTGTGCTTGCCAGGCAGGCACTTAAGACTCCTCAAAGTTTGTTGGTTTTTCTTTTTTTTTTTTCCAGAACTGGGGAATGAACTCCGGTCCTTGTGCTTGCCAAGGAAGCACTTATTCTACTGAGCCAGCTCCCTGGCCCCCAGATTCCATCTTTGATTGTTCTGGGATATGGCGGTCACAATTAGAAATCAAACTAGATTCCTTCCTGTTCTGTACCTGGGATTAAATTTGGGACCGTGTGCTTGCTAGCAGGTGCTATCCGACTGAGCTATCTCCTGGCCCAATGTGGTCAGTTTCTTGACAGAGTGAAACACACATACTTTGCATTTTAAATGTGTGAGGAGGATTGAATTTGTTAGAAACGAATCTACACTGTTTGGATCTTGTCCACATATGAAGAACTACCCTGTTTTTGGTACTTTTTTGTCTGCTTTATTTTTCCTTATTGATTAAACTTTGAAAATAAAATTTACAACACTTAAAAAAAAAAAAAAAAAAAGGAAAAAAGTAAACGAAAAGCACTTCTCCCTCTTGCTCTTCCCCAAAGAACATTTTTGACAAGAGGAAGGCACCCAACACAAGGGGTTTTGCTAGGTTTTATTCTAGGCAACTGCAGATCCGAAGGGAGCTTCACATCTGGCCCTGCGGGCAAGTGTGCTACCCCGGAACCCCACATCAGCGCAGCTCCGCCCTCATCGGGGCAAGGTTTGCCAAGTGCGACTGGGCAGCCTGAGTGACAGGTGCAGCAGGAAGACTGAGCCGCTAGCAGAGCTGACGACCCCAGGTGAGCAGCCAGACTCCTGCCAGGCTGCAGACAGCTCCACGGGGCTGGGAGAGGGGCCCTGTGCCACTGTGCGGCCGCGCCTAGGGCCAGGAGCCCTTCCTGGGCAGGGCCTCAGTGCCCTCTGCACTCTGCCCCCAGCCCCAGTACGAGTGGGTGGGCTAAAAGCCTCACGAACTACTCCCTCCTGGAGGGCAGGCCCAGTCCCTGGGTTAGGAACAACTTCTACGACTTCTGAAACTTAAAAACCAAGTATTGTATTTTTTAAATCAACTAGAATCTAACTTCAAAAAACGTCTTCCGGGGGTAAGCTGCTTACTGAGGTTATTCCTACTTGTAATTAATAGACTACAGAGAGGATGCAGCAGTGAGGCCCAGAGCGCGTCCTCAACCTCAAGCTGCCTACCGCGGGGCTGCCTTCCCGCACAGGGGCTCAGCTGCCAACCCAGCCCAAGCACCAGAGGGTGGGAAAACCAGAGGCTGAGGCCCAGGGCCGGCAGGCCACAGCGCAGGCGAGGCCCCCCTCTTCCGCGGGGTTTCAGGGCACCCCGGGCTCAGCCTGGCACTCAGGTGAGGGAAATGGACCAGGGCACTGGGCCCGGGCTCACACAGTGCGAGGGGCGCTGGTGCTGCCCCCTCCGCCCCGACGGCGGGGGCTGCACCTAGAGCCGGCCCCCAGGCCTGGCGGGCCCTGGGCCCGGGCTGCCCCGCTCACGCTGGTGGATCTTCTGGTGCTGCAGCAGGTGCTGCTTCTGCACGAAGCTCTTGGCGCACTCGGGGCAGCTGTAGGGCCGCTCGCCCGTGTGGATGCGCTGGTGCCGTGCCAGGTCGGACGGGTGGCTGAAGCTCTTGCCGCAGTAGCCACAGAGGAGGGCGCTCCGGCTCTTCCGCCAGGGGATGTGGCCGGGCAGTGCCACCAGGCTGTTGGGCGAGAACCTCTCCTGGACGCGTGGGCCAGGGCTGGGCCCCTCCTGTAGGTGGCAGCGCTGGTGGGTCACCAGGCTCACCCTGCAGCTGAAGACCCTCTGGCACACGGTGCAGTGGTGCACCTTGGCCCGCTTCGCCTGAGGCTTTAGCCGCGGCCTGGGCCTGAGGCTCTCCCCAGGCTCTGTGGCAGGGTAGGACGCCCACCCCGAGTGGCTCCGCAGGTGTGCAGCCAGCTGCTGCTTGTAGCAGAAGCTGACACCACACTCAGAACACTCGTAGGGGCCGGAAGAGTCCCTCTTCAGTTTCAGGCCCTGTCCACACTCCTGGCCCACCTGTGCCTGCCTGTGGGGTTTCTGCTTTGGAGAGCAGCCCAGAGTTCTGCCAGCGGCAGGCTCTCTACTGCCTTCCAGGGGCTCCTCGAGGCTGGAATCCCGGGGGCCCGGCTCCAGGAAGGCAGAACCACCCTGCCCATCCCACAGTTCAGTCTGCACCGGGCCCAGGAAATCTGGCTCCCCAGCTGCGCCTGGGAACACGCAGCCCTCCGGCTGGCTCGGCACCTCTGCTCTAAGCACGGGCCCGTCCACTGCAAAGAAGAGAGAACATCACACTGCAGCACCTGGCAGCTGCAGACAGACAGCTGAACATTCCAGAAGGGCTCAAAGTCCCAAGGCACACGGGAATTAGCACAGCCTGAAGAGACGAGACTGGTCTCAGAGACCATACGAGACTCAGCTCCAAAACTGCTAAAATATTAAACTTATATTCATGCTCAGATATTGGGATGAAAACTCCTAAAGAAAGCTACAAACGGTATTCTCCACACTCAAATCTTAATTCCTGAGCAAAACGTCAAAGTACATGCTAACAACCTAAGTTAGCAAAGTGTTACAATAACTGAATCATCTGAACAATTGAAGGAAAATACAGCAAACCCACGAGCCTTATGCCCAACTCCTCCCCTACGTCTTCTGCCCAGTGCCCACCGCCAAGGGCTTTCCCTCCCGCCTCTCCTTGGCCCCTGCTCTGCCCTGATGCTCACCGCAGGCTCGGACAGAGCCTGGCATATCCTCTATGCTGCAGGATGTGAAGAAGTGATCACTGGCTTTATCACCCCACATGGTGCCAGGGGTCCAGCCACACATGTGACAGAACCAGCACATGGGGTGGACAGGCAGTGAGGGCAGCTCCAAGGTGGGACCCAAGGACGCAGAGAAGAGAACACTCACCAGGGTGTGCACCAGCAAGGCCCTCCTCGTCCTCCTCCAAGTCGCCCAGCATCTCTGCACCCAGTTCTACTTCTCCCTCTGGCTGGCCAAGGACCTCTAGGTTGGAAAAGGCACAGCATGACCCAGAAGACAGAAAAGTTCACCACACACTGGTTAGCTACACACAAAGAAAATGACTGCCGACAGGAAATCAATCCTACAACTTTCCCAGCACTTCAGGACAATGACACAATTTTGGCCTGGCAGTGACTCAGGCCCTACCTCTACTGCCCTTCTAGGAGCACTAGGCTCAGGCTCCAGAGCCAGGCCTTGCGCCAGCACCCCACATGCCTCAGCACCCCAGCACCCCCCACCCCCAGCACACAGTGAGGTCCGGTGATAACGTTTTGCAGAGATACAATGAGTCATTGCTGAGGTACTGCCAGGTGAAGCAGGCACTGGACAGAGAAGGAAGTAGCTGGAGGCCAGTGTGTGACCCAGCTGAGGCCACATACTGGCCCAGGCCTCCTTGGTACAGCGGCACCTCAGTTCACAAATGCTTTTGTCTGTGAAAAACTTGGATCACAAAAAGCATTTGGCAAAATTTTGTTTTCATTTGCTAGCTCTGCCTCAGGTGACCAACACGACCGCAGCCATCTTTCCTGCACAAACACAAATGCGACCATCTTTTCCAAAACCATGTATCAAACTAAGTTTGTGAACCAGAGCAGCACTGTACTTCTCCATGACTCATTTAAAAGATTCTGTCCACCAAAAAAAATAACAGTTGTTGTGTCCTAAGCAGTAGTTTACACATAAAGATTTAGACAGACTACCCAGCACTTCTGAGTTACCCAAAATACACACTGAGACCACACTGGCTCTGACTCCAGCCAACGGCTGAGAAAGGGCTCACTGCTGCGCAGCAGGGGAGCCCCAGCCAGCACATCTTCTCCAGAGGAGATAGTATGATTGCAGAGAAGGAACACGAGAAGCCATTCCAAAGTGTCGGGGAAGGACCTGGGGACACCCACTTCTCCCAGCCAGGCTGAGAGGAGCCAGGGCCCATAGGGCCACAGGCACCAGCAGACACAGGGCCGACACTCACTCAGGGAGACCAGCGCCTCGTAGTTGCTCTGCATGACGTTTCTGTACAGCTCCTTCTGCCAGTCCGCCAGGTTCTCCCACTCCTGCTCAGAGAAGCAGACACCATCATTCTCAAGCGCTCTGGACACCTGAAATCACAAGCAGCACCATGAGAGCCTTGACGGCACCAAGGCCCCAGCAGAGGAGGAGGGCCCTGGGGCCTCTTCCAGCCCAACTCTGACCATGCGGTGCCTACCTTGGGGGCCTCGCCCTTGCTGCCCGGGGGCAGCCGCAGCACCCAGAAGTTGCGGTTGCGCAGCAGGTTCTCCACGTTCTCCAGCCGCCGCTGCAGCAGCCCGTACTCCTGCAGCAGCGTGCCCAGCACGGCCCACTTGCCCTCCAGCTGGTTGCCGAGCTCCACGGCCGTCTTCTCACAGTCAGCCAGCTTCTTCTCAGCCGTCCCCGTGCGGCCCTCCAGGCTCTGCAGCCTGGCGGCCTGGGACTCCATCTTCTTCTCCACAGCCTGTAGAGCAGCCACCACCGTCCACAGCGAGATCTCTGTGGTCTGGAAGTACGAACTTTTCTCTGTTGTCTGGGAAGGCGGCGTGGACGAGGTCAACGGTGTAGAACGCCGCTTTCTTCTGTGCTGAGGTGCAAAGGCACAGGGTCAGTCAGACTGCACCACACCCAACGCCAACTCCATGAGGAGCGGGAGACGCATCACCCTCTCCCAGCCCACAGGGAGAGGCTGAGAGGAGCCTTTCCCACTTTCTCCCTCTTTTCTGTCTCAAATCCTCTAGCCCGATGGCAGCAAGGGACACGCCCATCAGCTGACAAGTGAACAGGCAACCTGCGGCCCACCCCTCCATCTGGAATGGCACGAACTGGGTTTCGCCCAGAGTTATGCGACAGGTTTAACAGCCGCAGCTCAGAACAGGACCTCACTTAGCAAGGTTCTCTGCTAACTCGGAGACAACACAGAATCAGCTACACTGAGATCCCTGCGGTGCGCCCTAACCCAGTGACCAGTGTCCTTATAAAGGAAGAGAAGTCTAGGCTGGCCAGATAGCGCAGCAGAGTAAAATGCCTGTTTAGGCAGAGCTCCGCGGCCAAGTTCGATCCCCAGCCTGCTGTGCTGGCCCCCGCCCTATCCCTGCCCCTGGGGCGCGCTGCGACTGTGACTGAGACCAGGCATGGTAGCATGCACCTGTAATCTCAGCACTTGGGAGGCTGAAAACAGGAGGATCACTACGAGTCCGATCTGTGCAGTGAGGGCCCTGCAGACCTTGTATTAAATACCAAAAAAAAAAAAAAAGAGTAAGTCTGGACACAGACACACATAGATGACAACGTGATGACGTGTAGGGACAGGGCCACGTGAAGGTAGATGCCATGACTGGAGCTTTGCTACCACCAACCAAGAATGTACGTGGGGTCACCAGGAGCTACTGCAGGAGAGGCAGGAACTTCAAAGGAACCGACACACCGACACCTTGGTTTAGACTTCTCGTCTCTAAGTGGGAAAGACGACAGTGCTGTTGTTGAAGCCCCTCTGTCTGTGGTACAGTACTGCTACAGCAGCCCTAGGGAATTAACTCACCACACAGAATACTACTCAGCAATAAAGAAGGAGCAGGGGAGGCGCAACAGATCTAAATGAGCCAGGAAGAAACAGCTATATAACGTAACCCACTAACTCAACATTCAAGAGGAGGCAAAACTAACAGTGGCTGGCAGGCACTGGGAGAATGGCCACTCGGAAGCACAAGGGAACCGTCTGGGAAAGTGGGAAGAGTCTATACCTCAGTAACTCAACGGCTGCTTGTCTCTCAAACACACTGAACTCTATGTATAGAGCACATTTTACTGTATGTAAGTTGGAGCTCAGTAAGCAGAACTTAAAACATCAAAGGAGGAAGAGTGTAAGCTGTCCAAAAGTTCCATAAGCCAAGTATAAACACAAACAGGTAATCCCTGTGAAGTGAAAACAATAAGCCCAAGTAAAGCTTCACACTGCCTCATTTGTGAAAGGGAAACATGGGCAATCAGAAACAAACGGAATCCAGGCGTGGTGGCACACGCCTGTAATCCCAGCACTGGGAGACTGAGGCACGAGGATCGCTGTTAGTTCGAGACCAGCCTGTGGGCACAAGCCCAGCCCCAACTGCATAGTGAGACCCTATCTCAAAAGAAGCAAATGGAAAGAGAACTGCCTCTGCAGCTAAGAACGTGAGCACACCCAAGGAAACAGCTTTTCATGTCGGATGGACACTACTCAGAGCCATCCACGCCAACGCATGCACACGAATGGAGCACTCTCACCACGCTCTGGAGAGGGACATCCCTGCAGACTTGGGGAACCCCACTTAGGGAATCCATCTTGCTGAAGGAAATGGCACCAGCATTCAATTCACATTCAAGTAATATGACTGCTGGTTAACACTATGGAATAGTCAAAACCTGGAAATAACTCAGATGTCATTTTTTTTGGGTGCTTAGAATCAGGCTCAGAACTTTGTGCTTGCTAGGCAGGTGCTGTGCTGCTGAGCTGTCTCCCAGGCCCCAGATGTCTATTAATAAAAGAATGGCTAAGTTATGGCACAAAGACAGTATCGTACAAGCATTAAAACAAGTTAAATATGGCTTGGAAAGCATGCACCCTACACTGACAGATGAAAAGGCCAACCTTTGCCAATACGTGATCCCATTTTGCTAAAGAGAAAATGTGTGTGTTGAGCACACAGAAAGGTCTGGAAAAATACTCACCACGCTACACCTTGGGAGGGAGGGGAGGGACAGATTTTTGCCTGCCATCAAAAATTATTACTCAGGTTTTCATTAAACATGTATTATTCTGTAATGTTTTCTTAAATTCAGTACTTAAGAATATTTCTGAAGGCAATGAGAACATAGCAGCTAAACTTCTGCTGACCATATTTCTAGGTTCTCTGGCACAGTCCTGCTTTTGAGTTTCATACAGTCAAATCATAACTCAAACAATATTCACAGCATTACAGTTTGAAAGCCCAACCACCATAAAACACAAAATACAGTCTCATTACTGGGTGTGGTGATACACACCAGTAATCCCAGCACTCAGGAGGCTGAGGCAGGAAGATCAACTTGAGTTTGAGCCCAGCCTGAGCTATATAGCAAGACCACATTTTTTTTTTTTTTAAAGTATTTTACCAAGCAAAAAGAAAAAAAACAAAGCAAGCTACAAGGGAGTAGAACATCCTCTGGTCTTGCAAGGATGCTGAACATGGTCTGTTCAATAAAATACTACAGTTGTGTTAAAATCTTTTATTGTGACGTGAATTTCTCTTGTACTCTGTCAACTCTGTTTTCCATACTCTCAGATTATATAATTTGTTGCATGCTTACAAATATTACATGGAGGCGACACATTTCCATTGTAAAAGTAGCAACAGTTTTCTATCTAGTCATGTCAATACATCTGAATCAAATTCTTTTTACTAGTATTGGTCTGGTCTATTATGATTATATCCTTTTATATTCAATCATTCCTATAGACTTATCTTTCAGTTGTACCTCATAAAAACACAGGATTCTTTCATCTTGATAATCTTTGCCTTTTAACTACTTACCTCATTTATTGTAACTGCTTTTTTTTCACTTTTTATACTAGTTATCTCTTCATGCTCTGTTGCCCTTTTTTGTGTTATTCTCCCTCCTAATATTTAAGCTACAGTGCTCACTTCTGCAGCACATATACTAATGCATAAGTTACACAGCTGTCTCATGTACCGTCTTTCACTGCTGGGACAAAATGCCCAACACCCAAAATTAGGGAAGGAAAGGTTTATTTAATTTAGCTCACAGGGAGTGGAGGTTTCAGTCCATACTCGGCCGGCCCAGGGCACAGTGGCCGTAGCAGAGGGCAGCCTTTCACGGCAGCGGCAAAAAGCAAAGCGCAAAGGGAGGGGGCAGCAGCTGCAGGTTCTTGCAAGCGTCTCTCCCCTCCAGTCTGCCCACCTCGGGGCCAAGGTGTAGCACTCACACCTGCAATCCCAGCACGAGATCAAGAATCAGTCACAAACTCCAGAAGCCACCCATGACTGCATGAGGCACACAAACCATAACAACAGTAATTTGTAAATTACATAGTCTTTTAACAATTACACTAGAAATTATAAGTATAAAAACTAAACACATGAATTCTGAACATCTCTTTCTTACCATCAGTGTTGTCATGTATTTTAATTGCTTTTAACTCTAAGAAATTATTGCTATTGTGGTCAGTTAGTATTTGTTTAGATTCACTGATTCTCATAAATTATCAAAAAAAAAAAAAACAAAAACCAAAAACCAAAACAAAACCCGGGGCCGGGGAGATGGCTCAGTAGAATAAGCGCTTCCCTGACAAATGCAAGGGCCTGAGTTCAATCCCTGGTTCCGCAAAAAAAAAAAAAAATTATCACATTTTCAGACCTTCCATATGGGATGATTTTCTATCTAACTGAAGCATAGTCTTAAGTTCTATATTGGGTTTTTTTGTTGTTGTTCATTGAGACAGGGTCTCACTGTGCAGTTCAGGCTGACCTCAGACTCACTATGTAGCCCAGGCTGGCCTCAACCCTTCGAGTGCTGTGACTCCAGGCATGGGCCACCACATCTGGTTGCAATCTGTTTTATCTGAAAATGTGTTTTACCCTTGTTTTAGAAAAAGTTTTGTTTGTGGAGCTGAAAACAGAAGATCAGTACAAGTTCGAAGTGCAGAGTGAGACCCTGCACAAAATATGAGAGGGAGACAGGGAGGGAGGGAGGGAGGGATCTGGTTGCATATAAAACTCTGGGGTTATAATTATGTACTTTCTTTCTATCCACTGAGAACATTTATTGACAAGTTTTCCATCTTTCTGTTGAGAAGCTGGCCCACACTGTCTTACTATAGTCCGTGTAAAAGCGACCCTTCTTGTCTGGTTGCTTTTAAGAAGTCTGTCCTGCATTTTGCACTTTCATGATTACATGTCCAGGCAGGGATGTCTTTCTGTCGGTCCTAATGGATGGCCACTGACTCCATGAACTGCTAGCAGTCCTACAATCCCATCGCCTTTGGCTACTCATCAAATTCTGCCCCAGGTACGGCGTGTGCTTGCATGCTCCCCTTCTGGAATTCTGCTGAGATGACTCTAACTTCTCAGTCCAGTTTCCCTGTCTCTTACCTTGTCATGTTTTCCATCTTTTTTTCTTACTCTGTGCTGCTTTCTGTATAATTTCTTTACCTCCACCATTTAGTCGTGTTACATGAACTTTTCCAGTCTTTTAAATTTTAATTGCATTTTTCCTTCTTAAAATTCTTAGTTGATTCTTTTCCAAATCTATATGGTATTCTTAGTCTCTTGGTTCTCCCTATTTTCTCACTTTTATTTTTAAATATTAAACACAGTTACTTCATATTACGTCTGATAACTCTAGTATCTGAAATCTTTTTGAGACTAATTTTGGTCACTATTTCTCTTGAGGGGGGAGGGGGGCAGGGACTTGAACTGAAGGCAGGCCCGTGCTGCTCAGCTACACCCAACTCTGCTCACTGTTACTCTTACTGACTTTCCCTCACTGGTTTTCCTTGACTGGTTGGTAATTTTCTACGACTTTTTTTTTTTTTTTTTGGTGCAGTACCGGGCATTGTAAACTCCTACTTCTTAGAACTTGATGAGAATTAGTTGAAATCTAAAAATTAAATGCAGATTTCTCCAGAAAAGATTTGTGCTTCTTTCTGATAGCTGGGTGCTCTACTTTCAACTCTGGGTAAGACTTCTTGGATCACTCAGACAGATTTAATCTAGGCAATAAACCCACATCCTCATATCCATCTCTCGGTGCCAAGTTTAGACAAGTTTTTGTTGTTTTGCTTTTTTTTTTTTTACACTCACCTAAGGGAAAGGGTTCACTTTCAGTTCATTCTTAGAATGTTGGCCCTCAGCTTGTGTGGGATTACAACAGATCAGGACTTCTTAGATGCTTTTCAGCCTAAGTTGTCTACCTGCTAGGTCACTGAATAAATATATATATATATATCTCCATATGTTTCCCTTCAGGACCAGGGATATAGCTTGGTGGCACAGTACCTGCCTGGCAGGCACGAGGTCCTGAATTCAAGTCCCAATACCCCCCCCAAAAAAAAGTGGCACCAGAACTCCACTTACCTCTTGAGTTCCCTCCTTCATTTACTTTTGCATCTCCAAGGTTTACTTACTGAACATCTCAAACACACTAATGCACTTACGTAGGTTTTCTCCTCAGCATTTTCAGCACCCTTACTCACTCTAGAGATACAGACCCTCATCTGAAGAATATCTGAGAACAGAAATGTTCACGAATGGTGTCTCACAATGACAAACCCACAAATCATTTCAAGCATAGTTTGCATTTTCTTGGATCTTTTTTCTTCTTTGTTTTGGCAGTACCCAGGATCGAACTCAAGACCTTGCGCTTGCCAGGCAAGCACTTATTCCATTGAGCTATCTCCCCAGCCCCATTTTGGTGGATCTGTAGTACTTCCACAAAGTTCGTTGATGACATAAGAGACCACGCAACAAACACTCTTGTTTGTTTTTTGGCGGAACCGGGGATTGAACTCAGGTCCTTGAGCTTGCCAGTCAAGCACTTATTCTACTGAGCCATCTCCCCGGCCCCAACAAACACTCTGGCAGGATCTGCCAGTGCCCTCTAGCATTCCTCTGGTCTTGAGGAAAAGCCAAGTCTTTGATTTGATCTGCTTAGCTTAAAGGAGTCAAAGAAGAAAATATTGCAGATATCTGTGTTTTGCCTTCCCAACTTAACAGCTGGCTTAAAAGCAAACGCTGCACTAGGTGGACCAATCCCCCCCCCCCTTCTTTTTATCCATTCCGGTAAGACTCAAATGGGGGTGCACCTGCTCATGCTAAGGGATCTCCTCGCTCTTCCGCTCTCACCAAAGGTCTCACGCGGTTCTGAAAGTGCTTCTCGATCAGAAACAGCCGGCACGAGAACGAACTGAGCTCCACCTGCGCTTTCCACAGCAAATGCTCTGTGGAATTCTCAAATCCGGGGAGATGGCTCAGTGGAATAAGCGCTTCCCTGGCAAGCGCAAGGGCCTGAGTACAATCTCCGGTTCCGTTAAAAAAAAAAAAAAAAAGGATGACTACAACTTTGGAATAGCACGGGGACGTCGGAGCCGGAAGGAACCT
>NW_004524603.1:6614470-6615734 GCF_000260255.1 Octodon degus
GGCCAGCTCAGCCCACCAGGGGGCGGGCTGGCTGGCATGTGGTGCTGGGGGATTGAACCGCGGTCCCTGATGCTTTTCCAGCCCCCCAATACCCTCTTAATCCACAGTTAAAAGATAGCCCCAGAGAGACGAACACGGTTGCCTAAAACCACCCTAGCGGACAGCTGGGCGCTCATTCGCGACTTGATTCGTTTCCCGACTCCACACCCAGGAAATCCTCACGCCAAGCTCCAGGGTCCAGATCTTCCCTGAAAAAGAACGACTGGACGAGGTGGAAAGGGAGAAGGCGCTCCCTTCGCGAACAAAAGCCAGCACCTGCCGGGTGGGTGACACCGCGGGCCCCTCCCAGGAGCGCAACCCCGCCGGCTTCAACCTGTGGCTGCGCTCCTCGGAGCTCCCCGCAGCCGGGGCGAGGCCGGGAAGCGCGCCACGCGCCAGGAGTGCCGGGGTCTCCGGGCCACCCCCCCGCGGGCTCGGGGGCAGCGCCCCGACCCGGAAAGGGGGTCTCTCGGACACGACGGGAGGGTACCGTCACAAACCCCAGGGCGCGACACCAGGCTTGCACAAGTCACCGGGCGAAGGCGCTCAGCGTCCAGGCGCTGAGCCCCAAGTGCGAGGAAGCGGAGGAAAAGGGCGACGGCGAGAGGCCGCGGGGAGGTCGGGGCGTCCGCCCGGCCAACGGCAGCCGGGGAAACCGGGCGCCCGCGCGAGCCCCCGCGAAGCCCCGCCCCGGGCAGCGGCGCCATCATTGCGACCACCCCGCAGGCCCGCGAGAGCGCTTACCCGGGAAGGCGCCGACTCCGCCATGGCTCCACTCGCTGCTCAACGCCGGGCCCGCCGCACAGCCGTCGCGCACGGCGCCAGTAAGCCAGCTGCCGGGCCTCGAAGCCGCCCCGCCGCCGTGTTGATACAAAGTGCATTCTGGGAGCCGGACCTCCCCGGGCCAAGACGGCCCCGGCGCTCGTCCCAGCGCTCAGGATTCCCATTGCGCCGCCGTGCGGCCGGAGGGTGAACTGCAGCTTGCGGCTCCAAGTAGTGTGATGGGAAACGTGGCTGAGATCTCAAAAAGGGTAGGTTCCAAATTTCAGGCCAGCCCAAGGTCTTTGTTGTGGCTCCTGTGTGCTCAGCACTCTGCTAAATGATTCGCGGGATTGCAAAATGTATAATACTCAGACTCTGTTTGGAGGCAAGAACGTGCAACCTAGTTGAGGATTTGAGATAGGGTCCCTAATGGCAAGTTTTGCGCTTTTTTTTTTTTTTTTTT
>NW_004524603.1:6616654-6618412 GCF_000260255.1 Octodon degus
TGTCACTCACCGCCAGACACAGAGAGACGTCTCACATCTGTGGAGACACGCGGATCAGGACACAGGACACTGAGGCTGTCACACAGTGCAATCACAGCACTCATGGTGCTGGTCCAGCTCCAGCTCCCCAGGGGCCCAGCTGACTGACAGCTGCTAGGCCACAGCAGGGGGTCAGGTGCGTGGGACCGTGCAGCCACCCCTGGCAATTGTTAAACAGTACTCTAACTTGAACAGCTGTCTCTCTTGGGAGTCAGCAAGATTCAGCTTCACTTCACCTGAGCTTAGGGCTCTGGAAAAGGCTTTAAATCAAATTTCCAAGCTGCCAGGTAGGCAGCACCGGGCTCTGGCTTCCACTGGCCCAGGCTTGTGGAGTGATTTAGGGAGGGACACTGAGGGTTGCTAGATGCCAGCCTTTACAAGGCTAACTGCCTCGCTGCTGTTATTGAGGAATAATAGTAGTGCTTAGCTCCTAGATTTGTGTGGGTTAAATGAGGGAACTGAGGTCAGATCCTTAGAATAGCACCTACCACTGAGGAAGAGATCCAAAGGGCTGTTTCTCCTCCCCCTTAACCTCTTTTCCTTCCCCTGCTCCCTTTTTTTTTTTTTTTTTTTTTTTTTTTGGTGGAACTGGGGATTGAACTCAGGCCCTTGCACTTGCCAGGCAAGCGCTTATTTTACTGAGCCATCTCCCCAGTCCCAAGGGTCCTCTTCCTTTATCTTCTTTTTTCCTTTGTTTCTTTCTTTTTTGTTGTTGTTGTTCTTTGAGACAAGGTCTTGCTATGTAGTCCAGGCTGGCCTTGAACTCACTGTGTAGCCCAGCCAGACCTCAAACTCACAGAGATCCTCCTGCCTCAGCCTCCCAAGTGCTGGGATTGCAAGAATGTGCTGCCGCACCCAGCCATTATTATTCTTCGACTCCTTTCTAGGTGGCAGGTTTATATTCTGTCCTGTTGACCTTGTTCCCACTCAGACTGTGAACACCTCATTCGAGGGTCATCATTGGAATTGGAAGAAATGATTTACATGGAGTGTTTATGTAGCTGAGTGCCCAGCATACAGCAAGGACCCAAAAGAAGGGGACTGCTTATTGCTGCCTTGATTTTGCAAGATCCAAGTGTGGCACCACGCAATGCGCTCACCAGATAAATGTCACTGTGCTTCATCTCCTAGAAGTTATCCATGTGTCCTTTCCCAGTGACGCTTAAATGTTCACACACGCATCTTATGAAACTTCTGAATGTCATTTGCAGTTGTTCCCAGGAGCAGCAGCGGTACTAGAATAATCAAGAAAACAAACACTCCGGAGGCCGGAGAGACAGCTCAGCGGTCTGAAGCGCCTGCTTAGGCAAGCTTAGGCAAGCAGGCGGGGACCGCAGTTCAATCCACTGCACCACGTGCCCTGCCAGCCCCGCCTCCAGGGCAGGCTGAGCCAGCCACAAGAATTAAGAAAATAAATACAGTGTTCTTTGGTAATCATCTTTACCAAAGTGACACTAGACACTGTGCTATCCAATGAGAGATGGAAAACTGCTAGGTAAGGCGGTGCCTGCCTGTAATCCCAGCACTTGGGAGGCTGAGGCAGAAAGATCATAGATTCAAGGCCCCTTGGGCTACATGTAAATTCAGAGCCAGTGTGGGCCACATAAGGTCCTGTCACACCGCTACCCAAAATTTAAAAAAATAAAGCTATTGCAAAGCAAAAAGAAGACACAGAAAAGTCTGCAATGAAAACAAATAGTATAGATTAATTAAAAATTA
>NW_004524603.1:6624812-6643754 GCF_000260255.1 Octodon degus
AGGTTGCTCTCTGCTACATGCCACTCTGCCTTGGAGCCAGCTGAGTATGAGCTGAAACCTCCACTGTGAGCTAAATAAACCTTTCCTTCCTTCATTTTGGGTGTTGGGTATTTGTCCCAGCAATGAGAAGAGCAACTGAGACATACACTCTGCCTTAGTTCCAGAGAGGCTGGGGCAATGGTCCCAGCCTCATCAGCAGCCTGTCTTTGGGACCGTCTGAGTGGTCTAGGCCCTCCCTGGCCTGGCTGTGTACCTAGGCTTCACACCCCATGGCTCTGGCCAGGCCAGTCTGCTTTCTTACAGTTTCATCCTTACCCCTGTCTCCTTCCTCCCCTCCATCTGCCTCATCCAACTCACGCTGCCTGCTCCAACTTCTCCATGAGGCTTCTCCATTTGCCAGATACTTAGAGTCCACATCACCCACCATCAGGCCAGCACCACCACTTGGTCTCACCAGTTCCCTCCTCATGTGGTTTTCTCCCAGTTCCAAGCGCAGGCACCCCAGTGGTGCCCATGCTAACATGTACTGAAAGCTAAAACATCCTGAATGCCACCATCTTTGATGGGCCCCAGGGGCAGAGCTTCGGACAGTGACACTCCTGGGGCCTGTCCTGGGGCGAGCCAGCTACACTCACAGTGCAGCTGAGGGCATGAGGTGCAGTGGGACCCAGCAGGATGGGCCTCCGGAAACCAGACTTAGTCTTTTTGGGGGGTACAGGGAATCAAACTCAGGACCTCATGCTTGCCAGGCACGCGCTGTGCTGCTGAGCTACATCCCTGGCCCCAGACTTAAGTCTGGGCTTCTCTGGCGTCCCTGGCTTTGTCTGATGCCCCTGTGGCGTGCCGTAAAGGAAGTCCAGCCCGCAATTCTCCAGCGTCATGCAGCAGTGCACTTTCCAGGGGTTTTGTTCTCTCCTGCGAGATTTCAGGCTCAGAGGACAAAGACTGAGTCTTCCACCTCTGTTCTTTCACAGGTGCTCACTCTGTGTTGACTAACATCCTGGCCTCCAGCCATCCTCAACCTCATCCTCTTTCTCAACAGTGACACCTAAGAGCCTGAGGCAGTGGGCAGGAAGCTCACCGAGCTGAATGCCACTGCAGCAGCCTGCACCTCACTGTGCTCCTTCCAACAGGACCATGCCCAGCAAGCAGGCGGCAGAGCCAGGAAAGGGGCTCTACAACCCAGACATCCCGAGTGGAAAGCTCCAGGCTGCCAGGGACAAGAAGTTCAGAAAGTGCATGCTGCGATGAGAAAGGACGCAGCAGCAGCTCTGGGCAGTGGGTGTGAGGAGTTTCGTGGGAGTTTCACTTGTGTTGTTTCCTTTACTATTTGAATTTTCATTACATGCATCAATATTTTCATCAAACGTTACTCTTAAAAAACACATACTTTCTAAAAGGAAAATAAAAATCTACCTTCAAAGCAGGCCCCCTGCCCTGCTTCAGAGCAAAAACTGCCAGCTCCCTGAGTGTCACCATCTTCACGGGGCGTTGGTGAAAGCTCACCAGGGACGCTCAGGCCTGGCCACTCAGGGTGTAGCCAGCGGCCCTCGGCGCAGCAGGATCCTCCAGACAGAGCTCAAGGAAGGCGAGGTCTCCTTACATTCTTTCTTGTGGTACCAAGGATCAAACTTGGGACCTTGCACTTGTCAGGCAGGCGCTCATGCCACTGGGCTACATCCCCAGACTATTCCTTACATTTCTTTGGGAATCAGTTTTCTGGGCTAAAATAAAGGGATCAGGCTAGATGTTCAAATATATACATATTTTCTTATTTTTTTTTTAAACCCTTGTATCAAGGACTTTCAATAGAGTTCCAAGAGGGAGCTGCTCTGCTATGTGTTCAAATCCCCCCCCCCAAAATTTGGATCTTATTTACCATGATTTAGATGATAAAAAAATATTTCTGCATCGGCTTTGGAAAGCAGCTAATATCCCCTTCCAACCAATCCCTGAACTCCAGAGCCCTGCGCTACCCTCCCAGCACTCCACGGAACCATGACTATGTTCCATCTCTCCTCTTGCCTTGTTTTCCACAGTGAAGAAATAACATTCCAGTGGACGGGAGTCCAGTTCATTGAGGCTTTACTGTAGGGTGCCACGCTGGAAACCCTCCAGCTCGGTGAACATGCAGTCTGTAATCTGGATTACCCTTTATTTAATTTCAGGAATTCCCTTTGCACGGCAAAAAAAAAAAGGGGGGGTCTGAGCAAAGAGGAGCAGCGCTGATGAGCACGAGGGCAGAAGCAGGACACTCAGATGTGGTGCCACCAGTCACGGTGCAACCACAGACACTGCCACGTGGGCTGGCCACCTGCTGCACTCCTGAGCTGGGAGAGAAGCAGAATCCATGGGAAGAGCAGGAAAAGCCATTTTTGACACAAACAAGGGGCCTGGGGCATGCCACCCCACCCCAGAGCCTGGCCATGCAAGACGCTGAAATGGAAACTGTGTGGCCCCTGGGGCCGCAATGCCAGCCACAGAGCAGTGCACCAACAAGAAAGGGAGTCCTTTGGGCGCTTCCCAAGGCGCCTGCGGGGGCAGAAGATTGTGGGGTCTGTGTCCATGTCCACACATCGTGAACAGATAGCACCAAGTGGGAGAGTCAGAGCAGGACAGAGACTGGGGCTCAGACTCTAGCACCCACCTGCCCGGCTCTCCAGGGCAGACTAATTCCTTGATGGCTCTTTGGACCCCGAGCACCGCTGCCTCTGGAGGGCAGAGCCCCGTTGTGCAGTGAAAAGCTGCCCTGCACCAGGTTGAGGGGCCAGGAGGTGGAGGGCAGGCCTGAGGACAGGGCACTACTACCCAGGCACCTGCCTGGGCACTTCCGTAGCCAGTCTGTTCCCTGTTCGCAGCAAGCCCAGGAATTGGCCCCTGATGTTCTGATTTGAGAGACTTGTGGTTGAGGGATGATGGCAAGAGAGAGGAGCGAGACCAGGAAGGCCAGTCCCCGGAGGACGGAGGTAGGCAGTGTGTGCCGCGGGGACCTCACTACGCCCTTCTGGGGCGGTGGTGGGAACCCAGCCTCCCTGCGTCTCTCTCCTCAGTTACCACGGCAGGAAAACCCTTCCACACCTCTCTCAGAGGGATAGGCTAAGGGTGAAAACTGATAACGGACAGAAAACACTTCTTAAAAAGTATAAAGCGCCACTGAAGCGCGAGGCAGTGTCATCCTGGCAAGGACAAGACCCTCGTGCACCCCATTCATTGCACCTTCACTCCCCTCTCCAGGGCGCCCCCTGTTCGCCCTTGGGGTCAGACTTGCTTATTTTAGGCGGGTGTCAACACTCCCGGTTGCTTCCCTCCCCCAGCACATCTGCAGCCCCGCCCCCGCTGTCCCTCTGGCGCTCGCATCTAACAGATGCGCTGGGCTGTGCGTTCAGGCTGGGCAGGTCTGGGATATCTGCGCCCAGCCTTCCTTGGGGACCCTGTCTGGAGTGCAATCCCAGCGGGTGGCGGCGGGCAGAGGGCGGGGAGGCGCCTGGGGCCCTCGCCGCCCCGCCCAGCCCTAGTCCCGCTCCGGCGGAGCCCGCAGCGGCCGCGGGGGCGCACCGAGACCCGGGCCCGCACCATGCACGCGCAGATGGTCCTTGAGCGACTCCTTGTAGCGGAAGCTCTTGCCGCACTCGCCGCACGTGTAGGGCCGCTCGCCCGTGTGGATGCGCTGGTGCTTGAGTAGGTTCTGCTTGCGGATGAAGCTCTTGCCGCACAGCGCGCACTGGAAAGGCCGCTCGCCCGTGTGCAGCCGCTGATGGTTCTGAAGGTGCTCCTTGCGGCTGTAGGTCTTCTCGCACTCCGAGCACTTGTAGGGCCGCTCGCCGCGGTGCGTCATCTGGTGGCGGATGAGCCCCGAGTGGCAGTTGAAGCTCTTCTCGCACTCGGCGCACTCATAGGGCCGCTCCTTGGTATGGCTGCGGTGATGGATGATGAGGCTCTTGCGCACCCCGAAGCTCTTGCCGCACTCCGGGCATGAATAGGGCTTGCTGCGCGCGCTGCCACCATGCGCCAGGAGGCTCCGCCGCAGGCCACCTGGGCAGCAGCTGCCGCAGCCGCCACCAGCCCCAGGACCCCCGCTGGGGCCGCTGCCGTCCGCGCCACCCTCTACGCCCGCCTGTGCCTCGCCCGCGCCGCGCTCCCCAGGCAGCACCCCGAAGCTGTCGTCCAGCAGCACGCGGCCTGCGGGGCCACTGGGGGTCTCGGGCCCCGCCAGCATGGGCAGATTCTGTGAGTGCGGCTGCGGCTGGGGCTGTGGCTGGGCTGGGGCCGGGTTCTTCACCAGCATCAGGCTGTCACCTGGAGGACACAAAGTGACATGCTAACCAGATTTGCTCCAGGTCTACGTTATCTGGGCAAGGGGCCTAGGTCACAGGCTCTTTGGACCTCGGTTTCTCTAAAAACGAGGGGACAGGACAGGTGACAGTTGGCCATCTGCAATGCCCCCAGCCTGTCAAAGCCATTGTAGCGGGAAGCACCAGAAGCAGCCACGTGGGTACCAAGGGAAAGACAGGAAACTGGAGCCCTGAGAGAAGTAAGGGACTGCTACCAGAAGTGTCCTTGGAGGGAGGCGACAACAAGACTGTAGCCTGACAAATGCAAGTCTGTCCTGAGATTCTCTAGCAGGAGGGAAATAATTTGCCCAAAGCAAAAACTCATCTGGAGGCCTCCAGGAACCAGAGGCAGAGCGCTGGGTCAGGAACCCGGGCTGGGTGGCTGGGCAGTCTAATGGCTGCTGGCCCGTCCACCTCTGCGTACCTTTGCTGCTGCCCTCCACGTGCTCCCCTCCCCATCCCATGTCCACTGCTAACGCAGATCGGGCCCAGCCTTCCCCTCTGCCCCAGCCAAAAGCGGCCGGACAGACGAGTATCTCCGTGGGACACTGGCCAAGGACGGAGGCCAAAACAATTGTCCTGTCCTTGATGGGGATTCCCTGGAAGGGCTGCCCTCCTACACTGCCCTGGCCTGGCCTCTGGCCTCTTTGTCTGACCTAACTTGGCTCTCACTTCCAGCACCACAAGCGCTTGCTGGCAAGCACCCCTTGCTTTGTTCTCCAGCCCAGACTGCTTGGAGAACCCCAATCCTGCAATTGCACCCGAGCACCTGGGGTCACTGCAGAAAACTGCATCACTGTATGTCTTGTGTGTGCGTGGGGGGGGGGAGGGGTCCTTTGGGCCTGACTCTCATCTCCAGTGGGTTCCACTTTTCCTCTGTGGCATGTCACACCTCCTACTCCACCCCTGTCCCCCTTAGGAGTGACCACGAGGCTTCTCCTTCCCAATTACTGCTGGTGACTGATTCACAAATAAGCCTGAAATAGAGTCCTAACCATCAGGGAGTGAGAAGTCTGCTGGGAGATTCTAGAACATTCCTCCCACCCCTTGCAGTGTGTGGGAAGAGATGGACTTTCTTTTTCCCACTGGATCTGGAGGTGGTTTCTTGGGACAGCTGGAACCTATGGACTAGCAGCCCAAGGAAGGTGGTACCCAGGGATGAGAGGCCGAGTCACAAAGAACCTGGTTCCTGGAAAACATGGCTGAGGCTCTGACTCAAGATAGCCAAAAACGACCTCTGGACTTCTGGTTATACAAGAGAATGTATTTCTTTCTTCTCTAAAACAGTTCTAATGCAGCTGAGAGCAATGGTCTCATCCCACAACCTAAAAGAACAATGCCCTAGACTCTACACACTATCTACCTATCTACCATCTCATCTGTCTGATCCTGGGTGTGTGTGTGTGTGTGTGTGTGTGTGTGTGTGTGAGAGAGAGAGAGAGAGAGAGAGAGAGAGAGAGAGAGAGAGAGAGAGAAGCGGGTCAGGGAGACGGGGTCTTGCTGTGTAGCCCAGGCTGAACTTGAACTTATGATGATTTTCCTGCCTGAATGACCTTAATCCTTGGACTACACTGTCCCTAGAATTTCCAAGTCCCTAGTCTTAAAACAACCTATGTGTAGTAGTGAGGCTGCCTCTGTCCCTGATTCCTGAAACACAGCCTGAATCCTTGGAACTTCCTGAGTTACAGGTGCCTGTGGTGCCCATGGTGTGCCTTGACAGGCCATCTCAGAAGGGAACTCCTGGCAGGCCCTTAGAGGGTGACACTAGTAAGATCATTCAGGATGGGCCCCGGCCAGGTCAAAAAGGCTTGACTGCATGATGACAGGCTGAGACTTGCATGCAAAGGGAGGCGAGGTGGCCAGAGACTAAGCTGAGCGTCCGGGGCAGCGACAGTCACACATCAGTGTGCTGAAAGCAAGGCCGGCGAATCCTGACTCCACGGAAAGGACAAGGGAAGTTGGGTGCTAAGGACCGCCCAGACCTAGCCTACTGTGTGCTCTTGCGGCTGGCTCTGATTCCAAATCCTTCAGTGACAGTTACACTGAAAATACCAGGGTTCTCAGAGGCTTTCTAGCATTTTTTAACCACATCAGAGAGTAGGAACCCCAGATCTTGTAGCCTGATGGTCAGAAGGGGGGGTATCCTCAGCCCGTAAAGTGTGACCAACCCCAGGTATTGAACCAACTCGCTGCACCTACAACTCCCTCATCAGCCTCGCTTGAGCTCACCCTTGAACTTCAGGGTCCTCATCAACCTGACACTGCTCCTTGGCTGTCGCCTCCAAATGTAATAAAGTAGAGCCCTTGGTTTCCCCAACTACCCGCTTGCTTCAGCTTTTCAGCAAATGGCACCTCCATGCACCCATTCTCCTTGGACCCAGAAGACTCCTGCCCAATAGCAGACACCAGCTGTGGCTCCAATGTGGTCTCCAATTTGTCCCTGCTCTCTCCACCCCCTCCACAAGGACACGGAAGTCACTGGCCTCCAAAGTCCTAGTGAGACCTCTCGCTTCAGTTCCGAACTTGGCGCACATGAGCTTCGGGTGACCTGGGTTTCTTACCACTGTCCAAGGGCAGAGATGCCATATACACTTGCTAATATATAAAATCAGAGGCCTTTCTTACTACCGTGCAGCGTGCACCGGGGCTGAAATGCGACTGGGGCCTGCAGTTCCTTCTCTCTTGCATGCCCAGGGCCAGGGCGGGGCTGGGGGGCCAGCTGCAAGCCCCCTGCATGGCTCCAGTTCGGCCCCCTCGCCCCTTCTGGCCCCTTCTGGCCGTCCCTGATGACCACTGCACTAGGTTGCTTTTAAACCTCAAGGAAACTGCCGAGGAGATGTGGAGAGCCCTTCCCAGTCCCTGTCACACCCAGGAAGTGTATATTTGTGATCCCAGGAAAAGTTATTGGAATTGTAGCGAGTTCATTCCAATCTACCACTTCCTGTGAAACCCAGGTGAGAATAAAGACACTAAGACGTATCTGTGGCTATGGGGAGCCCAGGGGCCCTCAGTCCAGCCACGGTGATGGCTATCCGCAACGAAGGCCTTGGCCCAGAGCCTAACCTGACCGGCTGGGGTTTTATTCCTTCATGAAGAAGGAAGTGGCTTGAGGATGAGTGACCGTGAGAAAGGCGGGAGGAGGCCTGGACTCACCTGAGATACACAGAGACAAGGGGGTGCAGAACGGGGAGGCTGCAGGCCACAGTAGAGGTACAGCTAAGGTTTGGGGTCTGTGCTTCAGCTCTGCTGTGCAACAGCCTCAGGAAGTCATGGCCTCTCTCTGGAGGCTCAGTCCTGGTGACAGCCTGGAGCACTGGCTTTTGCCCCTACCTGGTCCCTGCTCACACAGGGGAACAAGTGGGGGATGGGGTGGGGGAGGGTCTGGGGAAACACCTGCCATCCTCCAAGACTGCTGCAGCTCCTTGCCTGGACCAATACGTGTTGCTTAAAGCCAACAGGAGAGATGAGGACAGGTCCCAGTCATCTCTGCGACATCATACATGGAAATAGGGCCAGGCTCAGTCAAAACGGAGACCACTGCTCCTCCTTCTAGGAGTCACCTGGGGGGTCCTCCACAAGATGTTTGGTAAAGCGCAAAGGAAACACCCGTGAGACACTACTTTCCAATCCCAACATTACAAACAGGAGGCAGAAAGAGGTTCTGATGGTGACCACAGGGGGAGGCTTTTCGGATGCATCTGTCTGCCCAGTTCTGGGCATCTCCTCCCAATTGCTAGGGCTCCCCCGCCTCCCTGAGACAAAACAGCAAGGGACAAACTAGCCTACAGGTCTCACATCCGGAGGGAAGGAGGAAATGGTCTCGTCCTTTGCAAGCCTGGAGTGTTCCCATGAGGCCTTCTTGGATCGGTCCCCGCATGCAGGGTCCCAGGGAAGGCCCTCTTCTCGCTTCCACGCTGCTGGAAGCCTTGGACGAACTAGAAGGTGGCACTGGACAGGGCTGGCAGTGCCCAAAGGGCTGCTCCTGCACCTTCCCCCCACAGGCCAGAGCTAGAAACAACGGCCAAGGCCCTTTCCTCCAGCGCTCAACACAGTCTCCCCCACACCAACAGGTGACATGAGGAATCACCAGATGCCATGCGGTCTTGAGGGACTGTCCCTAGATGGAGGTAGACCAAGGCAAACCACCCTCCTCCAGGCCGCCACTGCCGTAGGGCCCTGGGGGGCGCTGTACTCACTGGGGCCGGAGTCCAGGCCCAGCTCTCCCTCCACTGAGTCGCGTGGGCCCCACGGGTACGGCTGCTCCTCCTGCTTGATCCAGGACAAAATGTCATGTGCCGAGAGGAGAGACTCTGTCGTGGGGAGGAGGGTGCGCTTAGACATCATGCATTTTCACCAGCAGCCCCTGCGAGGCCCCAGCCCCAGGCGGGGGGGCAGCTTGGGCATTTGGGGGGGTGGTAACTTTTTTTGAGACAGGGGCTCACTATGTAATTCAGGCTGACATCAAACTCGAGGTGATCCGCCTGCCTCAGCCTCCTGCATGTACCACAACACCTAGCTTACACAAAAGCTGCTCTGGAGGCATCTAACTAGTATTCACCCAAAGAAATTCCAGACCCAGAATATATAAATTACTTTCTCTTGGAAGATGAAATAGATATAGCTTTTCTGAAGCTTTTGGTTGTTCTGTTTAAAAATCAGCACTGAGGTAACCGTAGGGTCAGCTCCAGGGACACACAAAGGTTGGTGGAGCGGCTCCTCTGGCCCGGGTGCTCCCGCGTGCCTTTCTCACCTGAATTGGGGTCCGTGGGAATGTCTCGCTCTGCCAAGTCCTGCTGGTCCCACACACACTGTGGCTCCTCCTGCTTAATCCGGGACAGGAGGTCCTGGGCAGAGATGGGGGAGTCTACTTGGGGGATAGAACAGCATGGGGTTAGAGGAGGCGAGGGTGTGGCCAGCTTGGGCTCTGCGCAAAGCTTTGTCAGTTTTTTGTTTTGGTTTGTTTTTTGGAGAAAGGGTCTCGCTATGTAGCCCAGGCTGGCCTTAAGCTTATGGCGATCCTCCTGCCTCGGCCTCCCAAATGCTGGATCACAGGTGCGCACCACTGTGTCTGGCCTAAAGAAATCTTCAATTTCACATTATTATCCATTTCCCCTAGAAGTCAGTCACAGATAATACTAAGCTGCCTTAATGGGTGACAACCAGTGGACACCACAAGGGGGGGGGACAGCAGAGTGACTTTAAGGTACAGAGTGGCTCTGTGCTCCAAGACTTAATCTCTCAGAATGCGGTCCCCACTCTGCACCACAGCCACCATGGAACAGGGATGTCATGTGGCCATTTCCTGGGGACAGAGCACCTTTGGGTTCTTCTCAGTCATGAGAAGGAAAGATAAGGCCCCATACCTCCCTCCACTGTCTATGGCACCTAAGTTACCTTCTCATCTTTAGGGGTCTCAACAGAATAGCCAGGCCAGGCCAAGGCTGTCCCCTCCCCCAGCCTGTGGGTCAGAGGCTTGGCCTAAGGGGGATGCAGTTGGGCCTCAAATGTTCATATACCTTGTGACTGTTGTTCTTCTGCGGTAAGCAGATAGTTGGTCAAACATTATTCTAGACAGTTCCAGCCAGGCATTTTCTAGATGATGTTAACATTTAAGGCCATAGACTACGAAAAAGGCAGATGTCCATAACCTGGACCCAAGCCTCAGGCCTTAATGGTAACAGAGGGGCTTCTCCCAAGGAAGAGGGCATTCCGCCAGCAGGCGGCTCCAGACTGTGGACACCAAGGCCCACCAAGCTCTGAGCCGCCAGGCTGGTCCTCCCAACTTGGGTCTTGTGGCCTCCACAATCATGAGCCAATCAGCTCCTTAAAACAAATCTCTCTCATTCATCTAATTTTATCTAACTTTTATTTTTGTCTTTTGAGACAAAGCCTTGCATGTAGTCCAGGCTGGTCTTGAACTCATTATCTAGCCAGGCCTGACCTTAAATGTACTTCCATCCTGCCTCAACCTACAGGGCCTGTGCCACCACACCTGGTGTGACAGTTTCTTTTATTTTTTTATTTTATTTTATTTTTTTTTTTGAGACAGGGTCTCATGGGGCTGGGGAGATAGCTCAGTAGAATAAGTGCTTGCCTGGCAAGCACAAGGTCCTGAGTTCAATCACCAGTACCTTAAAAAAAAAAGACAGACAGGGTCTCACTATGTAGCCCAGGCTGGCCTCAAACTCAAGGTGATGCTCTTGCCTCAGCCTCCTGAGTGCTGGGAGTACAGGTGGGCACCACCACACCCAGCCACTGGTATGACACTATTTTTATTATTTTTATTTTATTTATTTATTTATTTTTTTTTTTTGTGGTACCAGGGATCGAACTCAGGACCTTGTGCTTGCCAGGCAAGCACTTATTCCACTGAGATATCTCCCTGGCCCCCTGATACTGTTTTTAAAGGAGAGGGAGGGAAAGATCAGAACTAGGACTATGGCAAAGAGAGGGAAACGGACGAGTAAGGCCCAGAGGTGGTCCCAAGCCTCCATAGCACACAGACACCCCTGGGCCATGGCCTAGCTCTGCACCCCTCCTCCTCCACGGCAGCTCCTGGCCTCACTCACCAGTGATGGATTCCGTGGGAAGGGCTCGGTCCTCCAGGCCCCTCTGACCCCGGGTACACAGGACTTCCTCTCGCTTCACCTGGGAGGCGGCATCTTGGGCAGGTGCCAGGGGCTCCGCTCCTGGGGACCGAGAAGCGCACGGTTGAGGGTCCTGTTCCTGCTTCCTGGCCACCAGCACATTCTGGGGTCAGGAGCTCAGGGCAGCAGCTGCCAAGGAGAGGACAGGAGGGCTGTGTTCCTATCGGAGTCAGGGGCCCCAAGGAGCAGAGGCCAGGGAATACGCCCTGCCCTGCCACCAGCTGGACCCTAAATGTATCTATGCTCTGCATAGGAGGGGTTTGTCCTTGCCGGTCACCAGAGGGGCCCGGTCACCAGAGGGGCCAGCACACACAAGTGTGCATCTCCAAGTGCAGAGTTAAGCACAGCCACGGCCTGACATTGGGCAAATCAAGTGCAGCATCCTTGACCCTAAAAGATGCCAGCGCGTTCTTCCTGTGGGCTCCACTCTCCTCTTCTGGATAGCTCACACGCAGTGTGCCAGCTCCCAGCGAAGCTCACTCGGGGCACAGGAGGAGTGAGGCCTGTAGGGGCAAGGGCTGTGTTCCCGGCCTGTGGCCAAAGAGCCCCGAGTCCTTCTGCCTCCATATTTGCCTGGCTTTTTGTCTATAAAATGGGTATAGCAGTCCCTGTTCTTTCCTGTGCCCGGTGATGGCTCGATAATTCGGCAAAATCGTGAGGCTGCAGGGCCTCAGACACAGTAAGATCCCACCGAGCCCGAGGCTTGGTAACCACAGGTGCTGACCTGCAACAGGACGGGAGGTCCAGGACGGTCAAAGCCACAGAGGAAGAACACAGGCTCACATTGCTGGGGACACAGCAAAATGAAGACAGGGGTTCTCATGATGAGAATAATGTAGAATTAAGCTAGGTCTGGTGGTGCACACCTATAATCCCAGTGCTCAGGAGGCTGAGGCAGGGGGATCGTTGAGAGTTTGAAGCCATCCTGTGCTATGTAGTGAGTTCAAGGCCAGCCTGAACTGCATAGCAAGACCTTGTCTCAAATAAACAAACAGACAAAAAGGTTTTCGGAATTAAATAGTGGTGGTGGCATCACAGCTTGGTGAATCAATGAATTATGCACCTTAAAAGAGGCGATGTCATGCTCCATAAATTACATCTCAATAAACGAGTAGGAAGGAGAAAGAATGCTGGAAGTTTCTGAGAAAAAGCCTTCCACGGAACAATAAGGGGGACAGAAGGCAAAGAGGTGAGCATTCACTCAGTCAGGCAGGGGACACACGTGCCAGGCTTGACCTCGTCCAAGGCTGCTCTGACATCTGAGTCCCCAGACAGCTCCAGGGCAGAGCTGGGGTTCCAACCCCAGCAAAAGCTGCCTGAATGTGATGTCCTCGGGCACCAGACTCCTCAGAACTTAGGATCTGGAGGAGGGGGTCTGTGCTGGGGCCAGGGTGAAACTGAAGACTCCACCAGGCCATGCGAGAAGGTACGAGTCACCTCCTCCGTCACCTGCCCAAGCCCGGGGCTTCCCATCCATGTTAGTCCCGGGCACAGTTGCAGCCCAAGCCCTTGCTGTTTCCCGTTCAGCTTGCCTGTGAGATCAGAGCTCCATGGCATTAATAAACCAAACCACTAGGCCGGTGAGATAGCTCCGCTGACCAAGCGCCTGCTTACGTGAGTGCAGGGACCAGGCTTGGATCCCCAGCACCAAATGCCACACTGGCCCGCCCCCCAGGTGCACTGAGAGGCCACTGAGACTGGGCTTAGTGGAACATGCCTACAATCCCAGTGCTGAGGAGGCTGTGGCAGGAGGATCACTACGAGTTGGAGTTGGGGAGTGAGACCCTGTACCAAATGCGTTAATACACACACACCCAATCCATAAATATCCACCGTGAGTTTCAGGCCCCTGCGTACCCCTACGCTGCACTGTGGCAGGACACCTGGAGTGATTCAAGGCTCCTTCCTCTTGCCTGGTCATGCGACCTGGCCCTCTCTCCCTGTGTATTACCCGGCTCTTCTCCCCTGCCCCTGCCAGAACCCCGCCTCCGCCCGCAGCGTCACCTGTGTCTGTGTTCACTGGGACCTGTCTCTCTTCAGGGTGACGCTGCTCCCACACGCAAGGCTCTTCCCTGGGCTCCACCGGGGCTGGCGCATCTGGCTTGGCCACAGGGCCCTCTGCATCTGCGAGTGAGAAGGGGTGGAGGAAGGTCAAGATCGCTCCCCACCTCCCATCACCTCCAGAGACTGCCGACAGTGCCCTGAAGTCTTGTCAACAGGTTCCCTGGGGAAGGAGCCATGCTGTCTGGCTTTGCTCAGAGGCTGGGATGCATAGTGGAGAGGTACAAATGTGCTATTTTGCTATATTCAACCACAGGCATGGGGGTGCATGCCTGTAATCCCAGCACTGAGAAGCTGAGGCAGGAGGATCGCTTACAATGCCCAGCATTATAAACTGTTTCATCTTATAGCACCAAAATGAAACAGTTTCTTTCCATTAGGTTAATACTATCTCATGCCCTCTTGCCCCAGGGAGAGGGGAGGTGACCTTACCCAGGGACATCAGGGTTTTGTAGTTCTCCTTTACAAGGTTGTTGTAAAGCTCCTTCTGCCATTCATCCAGGTTCTTCCACTCGTCCTCAGAGAAGTAGACGGCAATGTCCACAAAAGTCACCGGAACCTGGGCAAACGACAGTCTAAATCTCAGCCCTCTGCTGCTTCTTCGCTCTCTTTTTTTTTATTGTTGTTGTTTTGAGACAGGGTCTCACTAGTAGTTCAGGCTGACACTCACTATGCAGCCCAGGCTGGCCTTGAAATCCCAGCGACCCTCCTGCCTCAGCCTCCTAGTGCTGGGATCACAGGTGTGTGCCACCATGCCCAGTTTGTCACCCCTCTTTGCTGTGAGCCATCAGGCCAGCCCACCTGGACCCAGCCTTTGCCTACTCCTCAGCCTCAAGTCCCAGCGCACAAGAATCCACTTCCAAGAGGTCAGAATCTCCAGCCTGCATGGCTCGCTCATCTGGTGACAATGATGATCAATGCTAATGCTGTCCCCACGCACCCCGAGCACGCGACTACAATCTTTTCTATGTCACTCCGAGGTCACCTGAGTATCTAAGGCAAAGCTGCGGTCAGTGTGCTTCCTCAGGTGTGGGTGGGTCTCAGGGTGGGGATCACCGAGTAAATCCCTGGGACAAAACCTGTATTTCAGGTCAGGTCACCTCTGTGCGCACAGTTACGTTTTTGTTGCAGGCGCAACCCAAGGGCAGTGGTGAAAGCTCCGTTGGAGCACCTCAAAGGAAAGTTCCAGGGTTGGAAGCCAGGGAGACGGCTCAGTAGAATAAGCGCTTCCCTGGCAAGCACAAGGGTCTGAGTTCAATCCCGGGTTCTGCCAAAAGAAAAAAAAAGGAAAGTTTCAGGGTAGCCTGAGTCATCACCTAAAGCCGGTCAGCCGGCAGCAGGTGCTCCGCTCTCTGCCCCGAGTTTGCTTCAGCCCGACCCTCAGCTTCGGCTACACTCATTTCAGTGTTCACTAGCAGAGACCGCACGTGGGGCCAAACCGGGCAGAAGGGTTTCACTCTCATGACCTCCGCTGATGCGCTTCCCTCTGCGACCACACTGGCTTCCCCCTGCTATTTTCACATCCCTGGAGAAGCAGCCCACTGGCTCAGAAAGCCAGCCCCCTCCCCGGTCCCCGGCCCTTCCTCTCCATATCTGCCTTAGCTAGATGTATCTTGGAGGTGTGATCAGCACATTTGGTCAACGTTTAAAGTTTAAAAAAAAATTATTATAGTAAAAGACACTGCAAGCTGGGGAGCTAGCTCAGTAGAATAAGTGCTTGCCTGGCGAGCACAAGGGTCTGAGTTCAATCCCCGGTTGGGGGGGGGGGCACTGCCATGAACTGTCCTCGGATCCTCTGCCCCACTTAACACATATTTATCCCGTCACTCTTGCCACTTTCTGGAGCACTTCTGGAAGTCCTCTTTCATGAGGCTCTTCATGAGCTGTGACCAAGTACAGCGAATGCGGCCACCGAGCGCCACCCAACAGAAAGGCAGGCTCGTAAAAGCAAGGCAGCGCGTCCTCCCCCGCCGGATTCACCGGCTCTGGCACCCTCAACTTCTGGCTTTCCCACCAAAATCCAAATGACTGCGACAGGTACGCATTTTGAAACGATTCGGGACATCGAGGCAGCTGTGACAGCACAACTAAAGACGCTCATGAAGGACTTCCAGAGCTGCTGCAGGACGTGGCAGGACCGGTGGGATGCGTGTGTTCGAAGTGAGCAGAAGGGTTCTGGGGGGATTCATGGCAATGTGCTTTTATTCTAAAATTTTTTGAAAATGTAAACACACAACATCTATCTCCGTCATACCGAGTAACTCCAGGCGCTCCCGGCAGATGAGCCGCGTAAGCCCGAGCGCAGCGCAGTGGCCGGGTCCAGCGGGCCAGCAGCACCTCCCTGCTCCCAGAATTACAGCTAGAACGCCCGCCTCGCCGGACGCCCCAGCCGGCTTGGGCAAAATCCAGCCTGCGCGAACAGACACCCCCCCCCCACCCCCCATTCATTTTACTTCACCGCTGCGAGATCGAGCCCTGCGCTCTTCTTGCCCGCCGGCCATGAGCGCGCACCGCTCACCTCCTGCGGCCGACCCGGAAGCCGCCAGCTGGCCTCTGGCGGGCACCACGCTGGGCCCCACGCCCACCTTCCTGAGCCTTCTCCGTCCCAGGTGCAGGTTGGCAGGCGCCTCTGTTGCCCTTTCCATCTTGCCAACCCAAACTTGCCAGTCTGTGCCCTTCAGTTCCCCTCCACCTCCCCTCCTCGGGCGTTAATCCAAACAACCTTTTCTCTTCTCCATCTTCAGTTTCTCCTCTGTCTTTGCAGGATCATCCCAAACTAACGAAAGGCCTCCCTCAGCTCCGCGACCTCAAGTCAGCACTCTGGCTCTTCACTGGGGCAACAGGAGAGACATCCTGTCCTCTCTCCCACACAAACTTTAACCCCCTGATATGTCTCAAAATTTGTACCTGCTACGCTCTCAAGCCACACTCTGGACATTCTCTCTCAGACCTCCTTGAGAGGACTTTCTAGAATTTTCTAGAATTTCTTCCTGCCTGGCTCCCATAACTACGTCACATGCAGTTCAGCTGGCTCACATCTTCTCTACTGTTGCCTCTTCTCCCAAATCCAAGGGTCTGTCCTTGTCCCTCCTCCCCCTTCCTCACTTTTCCCTTGACAGCGTCTTTCTTTTCGCCGTGACTGTTACCTCTTTGTGAGGACCCTCTTCAACTTACCTTGCTCCCTTCAAAGTTCAACAGCCTTCGTCCACTCAAATGCCTTCAAGTACCACAAATTAGGTGTCCCCAAGGCTACATTCATTCTCCTCCAACATACTGGACTCTCTGCCTCAACCACCACTTACTGGAGAATTGAAACTTTAGAACCATGTCCTCCAGGTTAGAAACAGACACTGCTTTTTAAAAGCTGCCCTGTGACAAGATCCAGCAGACCCTGAGCCTGCGGGAGCCTGCAGCCCAGCAGGGCAGGCAAGCTGGAGCCAACTAACAGGGCCCAGGCTTGAGACCACCCTTCTCAAGCTCAGCAGATAAAGGGTGGAGTGCATTTTGCACGCCCAAGAGCACACGAATAACTGTGCCCGCTGTGAGCAACACGCACATGTACTAACATTTGCACGGGGTTTTTAAGACACGTCCAAGAAACTCTTCCACCTCGCTGATGGGACTGCAAACTAGTATACCAGCTCTAGAAATCAGTATGGAAATGCTTTCAAAAAACTAAAGCTAGAACTCCACTTCTGCTATCCCCCTTCTAGGAACCTTCCCAAAGGAGTCAAAGACACCACACTAGAGGGATCCACGCATGTCCGTGTCGTGGCAGCACTGCTCAGTGGCTAAATCTTGGCAGCAGTCTCTATGCCCACCAGTGGATGTGTAGGTAAAGAAAATGTACCCACACACTGTGGTGTACTACTCTGTCGTGAAAAAGGATAAACTCAAGTCATCAGTAAGAAAATAAAAGTACCTTGAGGTCATAACGCTAAGTGAAATAAATCAGACACAAACTTAAATATTCCCCATGGTTTCTCTTACATGAGAAACCCAAATTATTAAAAAAGAGCAAAATAGAGGATAGCTGTTAGGAAGTAGGGAGAAAGCTACCTCTCAAATGGGAAGGAGACCAAGACATGGAAGGAAAAGAAAGAGAAAGGAGGGAAAGGGGAAGCAAACAGGCACTAGGATGGGCCGGGCATGCAGACTAACTCTAAAAAGAATACAGCTTCTGTACTGCACATGTGTATGGAAAACATTTAAAAAACATGTCCATGGGGAAAAAAAATACATCCATGGATTCTCTGACTGTCCATTCCAGAAGGCGGAGCCCAGTTCATTCCCTCCTGAGTGTGAGGTACACTTGGTAACTTCCTTCTAGTTGACAAAGGAAGAGTGCACAACTTCTTTTTGGAAAGTAAGGGCTTGAGACAGAGTCCTGCTACGCAGTTCAGGCTGGCTGTGAGCTCACTTTGTGGCCCAGGCTGGCCTTGAACTCGCAGTTCAGATCCTCCTGCCTCAGCCTCCAGAGTACTGAGATTACTGGCCCGCGCCACCACGCCTGAAGAGCCACAGAGACAACAAAAGCCATACGTGACCAAAAGTAGGAAAATCAGGTAGCACAGCCAAAATTCAGACCCAAGTCTGAATTTGGTTGCATCAAAACCCCAGGGCACACGCCCCCCCGGCTAACACCTCACCCCCTCCAGCCGCAGAGCTGCGCAAAGCCAGGAATCCAGCAGCCAGATAACACACGCTGCCCAAGGAGCGCAGAGGGCGGGCGCAAGCAGATGCCGAGTGTGCCGGACGTCACACGCAGACCGGCAGGAAGCGACACCAGGTGACAATTCAACTCGGTGGAGCCTCATTAAGTAAATGTCAGACTGAGAGTGCTCTGCCAGCAAAGCCAGGGTGCTGTTTCCTAGTTGGATAAACGGGAGCCCCTGAGCGCGCCATGACACCGCCAGCTCTTTGAACGCGACCTCAGCCCCAGGTGCGCTATCCACACAAGGCTACAGCAGCGGGCCCAGGAGCGTGCACACACCGGCCAGGGAAAGCCATCACTGAGCTAAGCAGCACACGGTCAGGAAGGCAACGACATAAGCATGGAGGAGGAGATCAGCAGAGACAGGGCAGGGAGCACGCAGATGACTCGGTTCTCCGCTTTGGGTTTTTGTTGTGTCTTTTGTGACAGGACTCGCTAAGCAGCTCAGGCTGGGCTTGACCCCACCACATGGTCCCACCTGGTCTCATACTTTCAGGAATCCCCCTGCCTCCATCTCCCAAGTGCTGGGAGCACAGCCATGCACCACCGCATCTGGCACTGGGCTCCTATTGTAAACATGATGGAAAGACATAGGAGTTTAGGCAGAGGTACGGCGTGGCGTGGCTGATGTACATTTTTTTTAAAGGGATCACCTTGGCTGCTCAGTTGGGAATGGATTGTAGGGAGTGAGGGCAAGACTAGGAGACAGCCAGGAGGGCAGTGATAGCAAGGGGTGACAAGCCCGGGGATGTAGCTCAATGGTACAAGAACCTGCCTGGAGAGTGAAAGGTCCTGAGTTCTATTCCTGGTATCAAAACAAAACAAGAGGCGACAGTTGAGTGGCAGAGGCAATGAGGTATGGTCGCACTGCAGTTATATGCTAGACATGGGGTGTGAGAAAGACAGGGGACAAGCAGGACTCTAAGGTGCCAACCTGAGCCTCTGGGAGAGGGGCTGGAACTATCACAGCAGAGACCATGATGACTTTGGGTAGAGCAGGCTTGAAGCAGGAGACCTGGTGTCAGTCGCTTTCCTTGTCCCTGGGACACAACATCTGACACCCACAAGTGAAATGGGGTTTATTTTAGCTCATGTGTTTGGCCCATAATCAGCAAAAGCACAGGCACACACCTGCAGTGCCAGCTGTTCAGGAGGCTGAGGCAGGAGGATCAGTCTGGGCCACTTAGCA
>NW_004524603.1:6643924-6647083 GCF_000260255.1 Octodon degus
AAAAAAAAAAAAAAAAGGCATGAGACATATCAATTACAATTTGTGGACCTTATTTAATCTTCAGTCAAACTAAACAAAACAAAAAACTGAAAATGTGAACATCCGGCAAATGCTTGAGTCAAGGTGGGCCTTTTAGCATGGCGGCAGCGATGCTAATACATTGAGGTTGAGGTTGTTATATTTTTGAAATCTTTGTACCTTTTAGAGCTAATACTGAATTATTCGTGAATAAAATGATTGACGTCTTCGATCTGCTTCAAAATGAAACAGGAATGGTGAGGGAATCAGCCGAGGGCTGCTAACTGTGGGGCTCAGGAGGGAACCTTGAGGGCAGGACTCTACGCCACCTCCTTTGGTATATGCCTGACTACAGAAAGGCAAGAAGGACCCACAGGGCAAGAATGGGGCCAGCGGGTGTGCGGCTGAGCCAGAAAGGGGGATGGACTTCTGGCCTCTAGATGGGGCCACCTGAGGCTGTGGGCAGGGCGTGACCGCAAGCAGTGCAGGGTCTGCGCCCAGCTGCGCGCAGCTTGGACAGTGTACACAGAGATGACAATGGCCACCCATGACAAATGTTGACTGGGTGGTGTCAAGGGGGAAAACAAGCAGGTAAGAGCCACAGGTTGTGCAGCAGAGAGGGCACAGGCTCCAGGACGAGCCACACGGGCTCTGCCGGGTGTGGGGGACCAGCTGCGCTGGCAAGGAACATTCACCACAGGAAGACACGGCTCGCGAAGACAATGAATGAGACATCAGAGAGCCGAGGAGGCTACCAGGCCTGATGACAAACTGCGGGCTTTGTCACCTGTGCAGCCCTCACCGCCGTCCCTCCCGGGCCTGGCACCTACCTTGGGGGCCTCGCCCTTGCTGCCCGGGGGCAGCCGCAGCACCCAGAAGTTGCGGTTGCGCAGCAGGTTCTCCAGGTTCTCCAGCCGCCGCTGCAGCAGCCCGTACTCCTGCAGCAGCGTGCCCAGCACGGCCCACTTGCTCTCCATGTGGTTGCCGAATTCCACGGCCGTCTTCTCGCAGTCGGCGATCTTTTTCTCATTCGTCCCTGTCCGGCCCTCTAGATTGAGCAGCTGGCTGGCCTGGGCATCCACCTTTCGCTCCACGGCCTGAATGGCGGCCACCACCGTCCACAGCGAGATCTCTGCCGTGGGCAACTGCGGCTCCCGCATCATCCGGTCAGGGAAGACAGGGGCCCGGTCGGGGAAGGGTGGGAACTGAAAAGGCATCGGTCGCCGGGCATCCATGTCCCATTCTTGAGCCTGTGTGCAGAGGAAAAAGAGCCTGGATGAGGACAAGCACATGGGGGAGGGGCCAGGGGACAGCGAATCAAATTCCACGCTTCTTTCTTCCGGCCCGCCCACTGCCAGCTATGGTACTCAAGGACGGCACCAGCCATGCTTCGGCAGCCACCCACTCATGGAGGCAACCTCTCCCCCATTTCTGCCTGCGGGCTACTAGTTCGCCCTCCTAGACCACCGCAGGCCCAGGCCCTGGAGCCCAGCCGCCAGCATCACAGACCTGAACAGAACAGCTGCTTTGTTTCAGGGACTGGAACTGCTAATCACAAACTTCGCATGTGCTTCTCGGTTTTTGTTTCAAGGATATGAATTTCATGCAAGTTGTCTGACACTAATCTCCCCAGCAATCTCTCACAGGTTAGGGCAAGAATGATTATCTCTGCTGAGATGATGAAACTGAGACGTGGAGGAGCAGCTGGTCATCCCAAGCACTGCTTGCGCTGCCAAGAGCCCGGCCCCGGGTAGGTACTACAGGTGAAAATGACTTTGGGTGTCCACGGTGCCACCTTTCTACCAGGAATGTGGTCAAACGTGACCAAAGTGTCCAGGCTGGAAGCAGGTAACCACCTGCTTTTTAAAAAATTTCATATAGAACTATTTTGCAAAACGTTTTGGAAAACGAAATTAGACTTAAGCCAGGTGTTGGCCTAGCACTTGGCGAGCTGAGACAGGAAGATCCTCAGCCTGGGCTAAATAGTGCACTCAAGTAGCCCGAACTACATGGCAAGGCCTTGTCTCAAGAAAAGTAAAGAGGGAGAGAATCGATTTACTAAAGCTGTTACTCTTTAGGAGGAGCACACATTTCTCCTCCCTACAGGCTAAGCTAACGGGGACCCTCACTTTCCTTCCTGGGAAAGGGGTGCTCACGTACTGGCACCGCCTCATCTCCCGCACAAGACCCTCACCCTGGAAGCCAGGTGGGGCAGGTGGGGAGCTCAGCTGGTGGTCCAGGAGGACACTGGAGGGTTCCAGGAGTGAGGCCACAGCCTGACAACCAACTCTCCTTAGGAGATGGGACTGAAGGAAGTGTCACTTTCTGTCCTCCTGTCCCTGAGAGGCAGCTGTCAGGCCTGGGCAAGCAGGGTCCTGTAGCTTGGAGGTGGGCTGCAAGGCTGCTGACAAGCACACCCCTTTCCCCTCTTAACTCAGAGCAGCCTTGACAGCAAAGGCCACCGCAGAGGACTCTTGGGCGGTGGGAAACCGAGGTGGGCACAGGGAGGCGCCTCTGGGCCTAGCCCGGAGGTGAGGCAGAATGAAGTTCAGCAGGGGGGCCGGGGTTAGGTTCTGCAGGTTTGAAGAACTGGAGCTGGCAAACGATGGAAACCAACACGGCCACCCCCGGTGGACTGGTTACAGGAGGGCCGGGCGGGGGCCACTCAAACCCCGGGAAGTGTGCAGGGCTCTAGGCACCCCTCTCACTATGGGGACAAGGGTGTCTGGTGTCCAATATGGGGACCCTGGTGCTCCAACTCGCCCGCACACCCCAGGGACGAGGAGTTAACGGCTCTGGGACGCGGCTTGGGCGTCATCGGCCGTCTGCAAAGCTGCCCGGGCGATTTCAGTATGCAGCCAAGTTTGCCAGCCCGAGACGACAAAGTGCCCTGCCCGTGGCCCTTCCCTGGCTCACGCCCGGAGCGGAGGAAAGTGGACTGGTGGCTCGGTACTACTTGAGAAAGGTGGCAACCGCACATTTCAGAATCTCTCCGCGTAAACACCAATGAGGGAGGCGTCGCTTCCCGCGCGGCGCACCGGGCCTGCGGGCAGAAGGACTCGCCGCCGCGCAGGGGGCGCCCGCGGGAGTCGCGATCACCGCGGGGCCGGGCTGCTCGGGCCCCAGCCCGGAGGACAAGGC
>NW_004524603.1:6647209-6650614 GCF_000260255.1 Octodon degus
CCCACGAGCGGCCATGGCGCCGGCGGCGGCGACGGGCGCTGCACCCACCTGCATGGGCGGCATCCCCTCGGCCATCTCCGCGCGCAGCGCCGGCTCCTGGTGACAGACCTCGTCTGGGGGCAGCGCTTGGGCCCAGCTCCAGCTCCCGCTGTCCAGCCCCAGGCCCTGGATGCCCAGCTGCTGAGGCTGCGGCCGTGTTGACACAAACTGCATCCTGGGAGCGCTGTTCCCCGCTCGGGCCGGCCAGGCAGAGGAAGAACGTTTTCCAGGCGCCTTCCCCCTCGCTGGGGCGGGACAGCTCCATCTACAGCCCGTAGGAGCAAACAGTCCCCTCGGCGCCGCTCCCCGCCCTCTGGCACGCGCCAGCCAATGGGCGCCGGCCCCGCCCGCCCGCGGGCCCAGGCCAGGGGAGGTGCCGGGTCCGGTCCCGGCCCCTGCGCCGCCGCGGCCTCTCGGTGGGCGGCGGGCCTGGTTCCTGTCTGTCCTGTAGTTGTGCAGGCATCCCAGGAGAAAATGGTGCCTGGCCTTGTGAAACGTTCACTGCACACCTACTATGCGCCAGGCACAGTTTTAGGCAGAGGGTGGGCTTTGTGGTTGCCTCCACCTGGATTTAAATTCCAAAACGAGCGCTTGCTCTCTGGCTGGGACTTTTGAGTGCTTTAACTTCCCTCACCCTCGCATGTTGTGCAAAATAGAGAAATAAAGGCTGCTCTATTTTAATGTTGTAAAATTGAGATGGAGATGTGCCTGCAGGCACACAGTAGGCCCTTGGAGTCCTCCCATGCACGCGCCCAAGCGCAGTCCTGGTAATTACCTGCGGGTCTTCCTGCATGAGTGCTCTTATCCAGTTCAGGTGAGAAATCTCCAGGCCTTAGGAGGGGGTAGAGACCCGCTGTTACCTGAGTTCCATCACTTGCTAAAATGAAATACATTCTGGGCCCGGCGGAGGCGAGCATGAGAACCCTTCCTTTAGAACCATTAGAAAGTGCTGCCTCTGTTCCAAACACATCCAGGGCCCTGGACCTAATATTACCCCCAAAGCGCTCAGGGGCTCGAAAGTGTTGCGCACCCGGAAATCAATGATTTCCTTGTTTCCTGGCCACACCCCCCCAAATATTACGCCAGGGATTATTAGGGGAACCTAGCAAGCAAGTTCTGTCCTAAAGGCTGGAGGTGGATTCCCTTGGTCCTGCAACCCACATTTCACAGCACACATCCTGTCCTACAGAGCGCCAACTACCTTCTCTTTCCCTAGAGATGGCAGATGGAGGATGAGGTTAATCCTGAGGGCTCAAGCTATCTCTTCAGAATAAAATGGTTAAGACTACTTCCCTTCCTAGTATTTAATAAATTAATAGCTGCGCACTTTTCCAGCAAGACACTGCGACGGCACATCCGCTTCAGTTTCTGCTCTGCACGCACCAATCTGCCCCATCAGCCATGTGGCCATCAGCGCTAGAGGTCCTGCTCACTGCAGTGCAAGAAGAGAGCGACTCAGCTCATGCAGAATTAAACGGGCCTTGTTGTACCAGCACTACTCCGTCACCGACAAGCCCAGCACCAGGGCCACAAAAATCTGCAGTGGATATAAGCAGGAAGGTGGCGAATTATGTCAGGGCCACCTCCCAGAAGAGAAGCCAGAAGGGCATGAGGGGCAATGGCTGCTGAGGTTCCACAGTCAGGGTCCCTACTCTAGGGACTCCAGGGGCACCCACCTAAGGAGGCTAAGGAGGCTGCAGTGGGAAAAGCTTCAGTCTCGGGAGGCGTCTGGTCACTGGCTGGTTCCCAGCAGACTCTGCTTACCTCTGAGGCAGGCATTGGTGAGGAGCAGAACGAGCAACTGGTGAAGTGGATAACACGTCAAGGACACAGCCAGGCATGGTGGCACACGCCTGCAATCCCAGCACTCGGGAGGCTGAGGTGGGAAGATTACTGAGAGTTTGAGGCCAGCCTGGGCTACACAGTGAGTGAGAGTGAGTTCAAGGTCAACCGGACCTGCATAGCAAGACCCTGACCCACAGACAAGCAAAAAGATCGAGGGAGAGTGCCTGGCCCGCGTGCTCATCTGTCGGGTGGGCAATGACTGCTTCTCCTCAGCTCAACCAGGAACTCTACAGCTACTGGGCTGGGCAGCGTGTTTGAAGAGACAGACGCACAACTGAAAGATTCAGAAGCTGAAAGACGGGGCTGGTGAGATGGTTGGGGCTGGTGAGATGGCTCAGTGGTCTAAAGCACCTACTTAGAACAAGCTGAACAAAGCAAAGGGACCGCGGTTCAATCCCCCAGCACCACATGCCAGCCAGCCCCACCCCCTGGTGGGCTGAGCTGGCCACACACACACACACACACACACACACACAAATAAATAAAAAAAAAAAAAAGAAGAAGCTGAAAGAACATCCTAAAATCCACATAGCTATGTGTGCACCATGTCCTAAAGCTTTCTGGTGCTCTTTGTCCTACAAGCTTTACTTGAAGAAACTTCTAGGCTCACTCTTACTGAGTGGACAACCAGACTGCAGTATCTAATGCTAATTTAACAAGCAGATCAAGGGTGCCCAAGGCCACCAATGGCGAGGAGCCAAAGCAGCCTCGCATCCTCAGGCTTCGCTGCCCACAGGCTCCTTGGTCACTGCTTGCTACTGTGACACAGATGTGCCAACCTCCGTGGAAGGGCAGTTCCCCAGGTTATGGTGTCATGACACCCTGAGTGTGACTAAAGCCAGAGGTGGGACTCTCTGAAGAGTAGGATGCTGGGAATAGGTGATAAAACTCCAAGATTCCTGGGGTGCATGCCTACAATCTCAGCACCCAGGAGGCTGAGGCAGGAGATTCACCACGAGCTGGAGGCCAGTCCAGGCTACACAGTGAGACTCGGTCTCAAAACAAACAACTCCAAGATAAATTAAAAGGGGCAGATACTGCCGACATATAGTCTGCTTCAAACGTGTTGTGAAAACCTTATACAAATTTTTTAAATGTATTTAGGACAGGGTCTACAGGGTCTCACTATGTAGATCAGACTTGTAGTGAGTCTCCTGTTATCAGCCTCCCAAGCGCCGGGATTACAGGTGCAGGCCACCATGCCCAGTCTCAATGGCCATCTCAGCAAGCCCCAGAGGCGGCCAGCACTGGCCAGCACAGCATGCCAGTGATTGAACCCTGGACCCTGCGTCTGCCTAAATAGGTGCTTTAAACTGCTGAGCTATCTCTAAGGCCCACCTTACAAAAGGTTTTTTTTTCCTGTACTGGGGATTGAACTCAGGCCCTTGCACTTGCCAGGCAAGCACTTATTCTACTGGGCTATCTCCCCAGGCTTACAAAAGTTTTAAGGCTCTTGCTAATGTTTTTAATATTCCTGCCTTTTGCAAACATTTAAATTCAAACCTAATACGCCAAATCAGT
>NW_004524603.1:6651534-6664268 GCF_000260255.1 Octodon degus
AAAAAAAAAAAAAAAAAGACTTCCCACTGTGGGCTCAAAGGTTCTTGCTCGACCCTCAATCCACTCCTTGCCCCAGTAAAGCGGGTAACTGGCCACTGCGAACCCGGTGACTTTCCCCTTCCAATGTCCACTGCGTCTCCCGGTGCATTAGGATCACTGAGGGGACCTGGGCAGAGCAAATCTCCAGGTTCCACCATGTAGCAGGAAGCCGTGGCAGGGTGGGCCCGGGCATGGGTAGCTTCCAAGTGCCTGGCTCTTCTCACACACTGCCAAGAACAAACTCGACAACACTCTTCTACTCACCTTCTCAGCCCGAGACCTGGGGAGACGAGCAGGACTGGGTAATTATTCCAGTCCACCGTTCTTATCCTGTGTACTCATGGAGCTTGGCTAGTAGATGCTGTCTTACATTGTTTTTAAAAATTATAAACTCAGCTGGGCATGGGGCACACACCTATAATCCAGCACTTGAGAGGCTGAGGCAGGAGGATCGCTTGAGTTCACCATCACCTTGACCTGTATGAGCAGATTCAAGCCCAGCCTGCACTCCATAGTGAGACCCTGTCTCGAAAAGACAAAACAAGACGAAGAGCTAATGTCCATAGATTCTCATTCCTTCTTTTTTATTTTATTTTTTTATTTTTCTCATTCCTTCTTAATTTCAGTTGTGTTTGTTTAATCTGGTCTCTCTAAGAATGTGCCTGCTCCCTTCCTCTTTCCAGTAAAGCTGCTGCTAGAAGTCCCCACAGTACACGGAGCAGCCTGGTGTTTCCCGTGTTAAGCTCTGTTCTCACTCTCTGCCCACCATTCCACTTCTTCCGCTGCTCTCCAAGTTGCAGTCTTGGGCCAGCTGTCTCCCAGCACAGGGAAGTACACGGGACGTGAAATCTCTGCCTCATCTTGAATGAAGAAAAGCACTCAAGTCATTCAGGAAACGGCTCAACTAGGAAGTAATCTTCCTGCACCTCCCATAGCAGCACTTGCGTCTCAACGCTGAGCGTCCAAGTGCCCTTTGTTAATCCTCATGCATTTGTAAACCGGTACTAAAGAAACCAAAAGTAAACTCGGGCCACCTAACTTCCTCTTGAGGTCATTTTGTATGAAAACAATCATCTGCACAAAAGCATTAAAAGTGCTGTAGTTAGGCTTCAAGTTTTTAGGGCAAATACAGGCTTCCCTAACAAGCAAAGTCACGGAGCTCAGTGAAGTTTCATCAAAGACATTATCTGAAGTGCAGCGTGGCTTCTCGGACAGCTCTGTGCACACGGCTCTTGAGCCACTCCAGCTGGTCTGCACTGCTGTGCCCTCCTTGATGGGTGTTTGGTTTTTAGGGGTGAAATTTGTTCCAGAGGGGAGGCAATTGAGCAGGTTGATCAAGTGAGTCTGTGTGATTGTGGCCAGTTACTCAAACAGAAGCTGGGACAGGGCCAAAGAGGGATGGGCACCCTCGCTGACTTCGAGCGACTCAGGGCGCCGTCCACAAGATGCACGAACACACCTTCAGGCGCTCCATACCAGGAGCAGCGCGCTCTGGCCTGGGACAGTGCTTATAAAGTAGAAGTCTTTGGCAGAAGCCCAAGAGCTTAAGCAGGACTCCATCTCGGGGCCAGGGAGATAGCTCAGCACTTTAAGCACCTGCCTGGCAAGTGCAAGGACCCTGGTTCAATCCCTGGCACCACATGTTGTGCCAACCCCGCCACTGCAACCAGGCATGGTGGTGTACACCTGTAATCCCAGTGCCAGGGAGGCTGAAACAGGAGGATCACTGCATGTGCTACTACAGAATCTGAACGGAGGAAAACGTAAAACAGCGCCATAGGAAATTTAGGGGAATGGGCCAGGGAGATGGCTCAGTAGAATAAGAGATTGCCTGGCAAGCGCAAGAGCACAAGTTCAATTCCCGCTTCCGCCAAAAGAAGAAAGAAGAAGAAGAAAAAAAAAAAGACATTTAGGGGAGCTGGGAGGTTTAGAAAGAGAATAGACAAAACAGAAGTAGAAGATTAGGCAAAAAGCTGAGAGGCAAAAAGGTAATATATAACTAAATAAGCTAGATTTTGTTAATTATTCAGACAATCTTAATAAACTAAGTAGTTACTAAAAAAAAAAAAAAAAAAAGCTGAGAGGCAACCAGTCAGCCCAGCTCAGCTTTAGGACCTCCTCAGGTTGGTCCTGTAAAAATCTTCCTTTTGTGTCATGGGCTCTGTCTTAAAGAATTCCCTAAATTTCCTTTTAAGCAGGAACATCTCGATACAGATACCATTACCTTTACTTTACAGATAAGGGAAGCAAGGCTCAGGATGACTACACATACAACAGATCAGCACATGACTCGTGCTGGCTGCGACTTCAGTCGAGGTCTGCCTCAGCCCCTGCCCTCAGTTGGCCACCCCAGGCTGCCGCTGCCATACCATCTCACGCCACCAGTCAAGGACCTGCTGCTTGTGGAATCCTGAAACCAACACAGCCACCTGAGTCGTGTGCTGTGCAGAGCGAGTGCTCCCTGCTACAGCTCTGGAACCAGAGTGCACTGAGCAGGTCAGAAGCGGCCAGCACACGCATGGGATAACCTATCTGTGCTAGCAGAATCTTCACCTCCAGAGCCTGGCGGGATGTTCAGTCCTTGCTAAGGAGCAGCCCTTGGGCAGCTGCTGCTGAGGCCACTGCTGTCTATGCAGCTGTGACGGGGGCAGGAGCATCTGCAGAGATCTGCGATATCCACTCGTCGGAAAATGTGGGCCCTTTAAAAATAAACGATCAGTGAGGTTTTTGCAGACCGAAACAGTTAAGCATTTGGTATTACTGCCTGTTAAGCCTCCAGGTCTGGGTAGAATAGGCAGAGATGCCCATCTCTCCAAAGAAGCCAGGAACCCTGTCCTTCATCATTACTAACATGGGATGTCGTGCAGGGAATGAATGGCTCTAGAGCTCAGCTAAGAGTCTGCAGCAGGAAGCATCCAGTGGAAAAGGAAGAGTCTTGCCCTTTCTAGGCCAGTAACCAATTTTCATTTATTTTCATATTTTTGGCTGAACCAGAGGTTCACCCAGTGGTGACAATGAAAATGCTAGCAAAGACAGTCCAGTGAGTGAACCCCAGCACCCCAGTGGGCAGGTGACAGGTGACAGTCCGGAGGGCGGGCAGGTGAAGAGTGCGCTACAGGCCATCCTCTTCCACGTTGGTCTGTGCAATTACAGTGTTAGATGCAGGGCTTCTCTCAGGAGTGTCCGCTGGACCAACAGCTTCTCCTCCACATGCTGAAAGCTTTCTGTTGGACTTTACCTTAGCTTTTCACCAATCTACTTTTGAATCTTTAGCAAATACATTCTATAGAGGTGGCATGGAGTTCTACCTGGTAAAGAGAATGTAATAAACTGCGGAACCCCCTGCTTTGTACCAGAGCCATGCCCCTGCCATCCTTCTGAGGTGGCCCTGCACATGCAGCATGTAGCTCTTGCTATGCTGGTATTTGACCCGTGCTCAGTTTCTGCCAACATCTGGGTCTCGGCAGGCTACCATTCCTTGCAGAGCAGGCTTGGATTTATCTGCAGTACTTGAATACTAAGTTGTGCATCCTCAGGAAATCTTTTGGGGGCCGGCGAGATAGCTCAGGAGTCTAAAGTGCCTGGATAGGCAAGCTTAAGCAAGTGCGCAGGGACCACAGTTTGATCCTCAAATTCTCAGCACTACATGCCACGCCAGCCCCACCCGCAGGGTGGGCTGAGCTGGCCACCAAAAAAAAAAAGAAAAAAAATGTTTTGGGCTAAAATGAATCCTAACTGTAACCTACTCCCACATCAAGCCTCCTGTAGGAGCCCCTTCTCCAGCATAGCCTGGAAGACACTTGGATCCATTCAGAAAAGATCTTTAGGATTTTAGCTCACCACCTAAAAGTAGTGCTCTCCTAGGATTCTTCTCCCTTTTCAGTGTGGGAAGCAAGGTACATCACAGAGCTGAAACTAGAGGGCACGGAGGTCCTAGTGGGGCATCAGTAAAGCCAGAACCCTGCTCTTGGGACTCTCAGAACTCCTACATTTTCCTATCTTCATCCCGATACACCAGGTGCTGCCCACCACCTGGCTTGTTTTATTAACATTTTCAATGCCTAAAAACGTGGTCACGACAGCAGGCCAGCCTTCATGTCGCCTGTGGTCCCTGGTCTAGTGACTGTCACAGTGCGGTGTTTTAGAACTGTAACTGTCCTCCTAGCCACATGTTCACACCGAGCCTCCTGGGGGTACAGTCAGCTGGGCTGACAGCTTTCCCCGCATGGTACTGAACGGTGAGGCAGAGGGAAGGTCGGACTCTGGAAGGAGAACCCAAGTCTTACCACCTACTGGAGGAGGCTCCCTCCTGTTCAGGTCCCAGACCTTGCCCTAACACTGCATATTTAGGGGAACTAGAGGGCACAAGAGCTGTTTCGCCTAAGATGTGGGACTTCTGCATTCTGTCGTCTACATCAGGCACAAAACAAGAGCAAACCAACGAATCAAACTGATTTCAGTCAAGTTTCTGCAAGAACTCCTTTGCTTTGATTCTGCTGTCTTATTTGGCTTCACTTGGACAGAAGCCAGAGCAGAGACAGGCTTTTGGCAGGAGGAATGTATCACAAGGCATTTTTTTTTTTTTTTTTTTTAAATTTGTGGAGGTTCACCGCCCTCCCATGCAGGTGGAGGCTGGGGTGTATCTTTTGTTTTTTAAGACAGAGTCTCTCCCTCTCTGTAGTTTGGGCTGGCCTTGAACTCAGAGTGATCCTCCTGCCTCAGCCTCCCCAGTGCTTGTCTTATAGGCGTGCACCACCAGGTTCAGCTCAGTCTCATTCTGCAGATGAAAATCTGAGCACTGTAAAGGGAAGGGGGCGTGCATCAAGTGTAAAGACACTCAGGGGCAGAACCAGACTCAGATGCTCCAGGGACTGAGTGACCCAAGAAAAGAACACACAGTAGCCATGAGGCACACAGGCCAGCTCTGTCTGAACATGGGGTTGCCTCTCGGGGATGTGGGAGGTGGCAATGCAGGAGGGCCAGCTGAGAGGACAGCACTCTCTTGGATAGCTTGGGAACACCACCCCACTGCTGCAGATCTGAGAAAGCCAAGCCTGCCCCAAGGGGCGCTTTCAGAAACTCCTTCGTACTTGTGGAGGGCACTGTGATCACTGCTGCTGGTGACTGGCAAAAAACCAGACATTGGGAACTAAAAATTCAGCTTACCGGCCTGGAAAAAGGGAGACATGAATGCTCTAGAAACACAGGCCAGGCACAGATTTCCAGCTGCTGCCGCTGTTATGCCAGCTATTTCTTGGGGCTCTCTAGCTGTCAAACTGCTCCCAGTTCCTTAGCCTGGATCTTTACAAAGATCCCTGGTAGCAAATGTTGGTACAGGAGTCTAACCGCTAGAACCAAGCAGTACAATTTAGGAACTGTCTTCTTAGATAAGCTAGTAAAATCAGTGTTCTGCTCCCCAATATAAACAAATGTATAAGAAGATAACGGAGGGTCACCAGGAAGGCCGTCCTGAGTCCTGACGTGTCAGGACAGATGGGTGAGCTACACAGGGGACGTGGACAGAGCGTTTAAGAAGGCAGCGAGGTAAGCCATGGTTAAAGCACATTCTTCTGACAACCACCTCACCTATCAAGAACTGAGGGAAGGCCTTCACCATTCGCCCGCCTCAGGTGAGCTCTAGGCTCTCCCAGCACACTTTTCTCTACATGGTATAAAGCTCACTGAGGCCTGGCCCTGGGACAAGACAGCCAGACAGAAACCTGGCTTTCCAACCTCTCTGTGAGTCTCCTAACTTCTGCTTTTGTAGCATCTTTGGAAACATGGGGGTGCTGATCCCAGTTTTTCTGGACTTCCGGATATGGTACTGTTGCACAGCTATGAAGTTCTGAGACAGTAGTTACTGTAGAGGACCTTGAATTCCCCGACACATTGGAGGATAATTACTGTGGGTGGAGGGGTCCCCTCTGTGAGCCTGTGCACAGAGCAGGGGGGAGGAGGCTGCAGCTGCAGCTATAGCATCCCCCCTCCGCTCCCGTTCCCATACCACTGACTGGTCTCTAGTGCCTCTGTGCTCACTCCAAGGCCAGAGGCTTCGATTCCAGGAAGCAGTGGCCCAGGCGGCTCAGGTGGTGGCACTGAGGGGTTGCTGTCGCCTGGGCATCCCCCACTGTGCCCTGAGCGCAGGTGGTCTTTGAGTGTCTGCTTGTAGCGGAAACTTCGGCCGCAGAGGGCACAGGGGTAGGGCCGCTCGCCCGTGTGGATGCGCTGGTGCTTGAGGAGGTGGTGCTTGCGGATGAAGCTCTTGCCGCAGTGTGAGCACGGGAAGGGCCGCTCGCCCGTGTGCAGCCGCCGGTGGTTGAGCAGATGCTCCTTGCGCATGAAGCTCTTGCTGCAGTCTGTGCACGGGTATGGCCGCTCGCCTGTGTGGATCATCTGGTGGCGGATGAGGGCCGAGTGGCCATTGAAGTCGATGCCACACTGTGGACAGGAAAAGGGGCGCTCCTGTGCATGGCCCCGCTGGTGCAGTAGCAGGCTGAGCTTCAGGCTGAAGCTGCGGCCGCACTGTGTGCAGCGGAAGGGCCGCTCACTGGTGTGTGCACGCCGGTGGCTGCTGAGCCGCGCCTGGTCAGCAAAGCGCTTGGGGCAGTCAGGGCAGGGGAAGGGGCGCTCAGCACTGTTGTGCACACGCAGGTGGTAGGTGAGTCGTGAGGGGTGTGTGAAGGTCCGCGAGCAGTGTGGGCAGGTAGGGGGCGTCTCACCGGCGTGGTCCTGGGAGGCGCTGCCCAGGGTCGGCTGCGCAGGAAAGTGCTTCGGGCACTGGGCGCAGGGCCCAGGGTTCTCGGAGGCATGGCCACACTGGTGGGTCAGCAGCATGTCCTGGCTGAGACTCTTGCCACAGTGGTGGCAGGAGAACACCTGCTCCCCAACAGGAGGCGGGAGTGGGTAGCTTCCCAATTGAGTGAATGTCACTTGCCCCTCCGAGGCCTCGGGCAGGTCGGTGGCTACCCGTCCGAAAGGTGTCATGGGCACGGACTGCTGGCTTTTGAAAGCCACATCTGGGAAAACATCCTTTGCCGCTGCTGCAGGGGCAGTGGAGAAGGTGACCGGCACCTCAGGGCACAAGGCGGCCGGGGCAAGGCCTTCAACTTTGATGACAAGCTCCTCCTCTGAAAGAAAGGACTCAGAATTACCTCACGTCCTGCCCAGCCCTGAACAGCTGTCCCTGCTCCTGACTGCTCAGACGACGGACCTCTGCAGCCCGGATACCAGCCAAGACCCGTGCACTGCTGCAGCATACCCTCAGGCCTCTTGGCTGTGCCTCTCTGACACTGCTCCCTGCTGGGGGAAGAAAAGCCTGGGCCTGATACTGCCCTACTTGGCTTTCATCATTCTGTGCATCAGCTTTTTCTGTCACCTGTTGGGACAAAGCCAGAATCACCTATTGACCTCTGTTTCCCTCTGTCCTTTGGATAGATCCTCCATAGGATCGGCTGTCTCTGCTCTCCTTGGAGACAAAGTACACGTTTCTACTTCCGCATCTCTGCTTACTCTATTTTGGGGTTTTTTCTTCAGTACCGGCAACTGAGCCCAGAGCCTTCGCACTGAGATACATTCTCCACCCTTTGTATTTTTTGAGATGGGGTCTTATGAAATGGTCCAGGCTGGCCTCAATTTTGCAGTCTCCTGTCGCAGGCTCCCTGAGTGCTGGGATGACAGGTGTGCTCCACCATGCCTGCTGTGCTCACTTCTGTAGAACTCATCTTCTCCTTCCCTGTCTCCACATCTTTATTCCCCACCTGAATACCTAAGCTAGAAAGGACGTGTGTTCCTTTGCGTCTTCCCTCTTTTATTAACACCACCCCACCTGCCATTGGCTTGCCATAGCAGACATGCCTAGCAATGCTACATGTCCCCAGGGGAAGCTTCAGGAAGGGCAGAAACTGTACGTCCCAGAGCCTAAAGGAACACAGGGCAAGAAGGCATTAAAAACAGATTATATTACGTTGTATACAGCTGGGTCCCTTACAACCTTGAGACTTATAACTGAAGTGTCATTACATAGATGGTGCTAAATATCACAGTTACTGAGCTATGCCCTCAGCCCCAACATCTGCATTTTACTGTCTTTGCATCTAAGAGTTGCTTGCCCACTTAAGAGCTCATCTTAGCAGCCTCTCTGTTTCAGTGCTAACTCAGGGGACGTGTCTGCCTCTTCCTCCGCCCCTTCCTTGCCTCCAGACCCTGCGCCAGGCAGGTTCTCAGATCCTCCTGGCATGGGTAGGATGGGCCGAGCAGCTCCTCAGCCACCACTCACCTGCATAGGTGCCTTTGTACACCTCGCTCTCCTTGGCCTCCTGCGGGGGCCCGACCTGAGGCTCCTCCTCCTGCTTGATCCAAGACAGGATGTCTGATGTTGACAGTCCAGGCTCTGAATGTGGAGGGGGAAAGAAATGGCTTCAAGGACTTAAACTAGAAGGTAAACATCAGCATGCTGACTTGTTAAATACTATGTTTTAAAAACTTATTTCTAACTCTCTAACTTGTACCTCTATTTAGTCGGCTCATTTAAAATCAAGTCAATCTTTGCTTTGGAGAGGACACTTGAAATGATCTAGACTCAACAGTAATTTTCCTTTTTTTGCAGAACCGCGGATTGAACTCAGATCCTTGAGTTTACCAGTCAAGCGCTTATCCTACAGAGCCATCTCCCCCGGCTCAACAGTAATTTTCACTTGGCAGTTTCAGTGTCTGTTTCGTGGCACTGGGGCTGGACCCACGGCCTTTGCGCTGAGGGTCACTCAGCGCTTTTTATTTTAGACACAGCCACGGCCTCTCCAGGGCCCCAAGCTGCTCGCTGAACATGCGACGGCTCTGCCTCCGCCTCCCGAGTGCGAGGGTCATGGGCCTGCGCCAGCATACCCCACTCGTAGGACTCTCACGTTAACTGCATTTCCACATTCTTCTGCCATATATGAAATAATAGAGCAGGAAAGAGTTTTTCTCTTTAAGTAGAGGGGCCAACAAAGGTTAAATAAATCTCAAATAGTAAGCATTTACAATAAAACATGGTATTATCAAAGCATTGCTTTAAAATACCCAGAAAAAAGCAAAGAAGACTAACCAAGTTTCTGGTCCTTAAAGTGTCAAGTAAAAGACAAGTACATTTTAAGAAACACAAAGCTAGGCCAATTTACACACAGCGCATTTGGGATTCCCAATTTTGGGCTCTTTCACAGGGATCACATTAGCTTTGGTCATTAAATAATATAGGTCACTGTTTCCAAAACTGGGCAGCGTGAAAATGACATCCGCAAGTTCTTCAGGTCTCAGGGATTCTTTGGGACAGAAGAAAGCACCAGCTCTGCAGGTCTCCACGCACACACGTGCCTCACATGCTTGCTCTTCTAGTCTAGGCCTGGGTGCCTTCTCCGGCCTGTGCACAAAGTGGCAAGGTCCTGACAGTAAATTCAAGCTCTCTGAGGTTATTTCTCAAAACGCCTTGCAGACAGGGTGTGGTTTTACTGTCAGCAAATGAGCAGAATTCCCTGCTCCATTCAACACCTCTTAAATCAAAAGCGTTGTAAGCCAGGGCCACGGCCAGAGGCAGAAGAGGCCCAGTGACATTAGGCCCAGGGACTTCCCGCTCTGCTCAGAGGAGACAGTAACCCGGTCGGCCCAGACAGCTGCCTCTCCTGCTGCTCCCTGGCGCTGCACCAGAGCGGCCTGGGCACAGCCCGGCCTTACCTTTATTACACAACACAGAAAAAGGCGAGGGGCCATGAGCTACGCAAGAGGAGCTGCTGACAGCCAAAGGATAAGCTTCCATTTATCAGAAACCTGACTTTCATACATGCTTAACTGATTTTCTTTCACAATTTTCTAAACAATGAGCTAGTGCTCTAGACACCTTCAAATGTGGCACCAGTGTTTCTGAATTTTGTTACTGCTGCTTATGATACAACCTGCCAGAACAAGGTGCATCTCATCAGCTTCCACCACTGCTCTCTTTAAGGGGCCACTGTCCCTTCTTTGGCGGTCGGTCGGCTCACACAGCCCCAGGCCCAGCATCCTCCTGCCAAGCAGGAGAAACCACCTCAGGCTCATCACCTCAGGCTCATCGGCGCACTTCCCGCCAGGGCTCCGAATAGGGGGCGCTCTGAACCAGGCCTTAGTGATAAGGCTGCCATTGCCGGTTTCTGGGCCCTGTCTGTTGGGGGACAATGCCACGATGCAGACTGCTCAGGAAAAGACAAGTACCATGAGCCCCTATTAATATTAGTATTTCTGTTCAGAGGTAATGCTACACTGAAATGGAATCTTTTGATCTTAACTGCTGTCTTTCTTAACCTGGAAAGCCTTAGTTTCTAATGACATTAACATAATCTTTGCTTAACTTGAACATATGACGTTTCAAGATAATAAATAGCATTGGGGCCGGGGAGATGGCTCCGTAGAATAAGCGCTTGCCTGGCAAGCACACAGGCCTGAGTTCAATCCCCGGTTCCACCAAAAAAAAGATAACAGCATTAACAAAAATATGAATTCAGAAGTTTTTATGATTGTCTTAGTACCCGAGACGCATCTCTCTAGGGACATGCAACTAAAACACTGCTTTAAGATCATCTGAAGTAAATCACTATATTACGTTTAGCCACTTTATTAATATTTATTTGTACTGGGAATTGAACTCAGGACCCCATGTTCGCCAGGCAGGCACTGAGCTGCTGAGTTAAATCTCTTGCCCAAGTTACTTTATCTTTTAATTTTTAAATATTTTTTTGTAAATAGGGTTTCACTATGTAGGTTAGGCTATAAAATAAGGTATTCAGAGAAGCCTAGCGCCTATCTCCATTTCCTTTCTCCCCATATAAAGTAGCCATTCTGGGTGGGTTTTATTTATTTATTTGTTTATTTTTGTGGAACCAGGGATTGAACTCAGGCCCTTGCACTTGCCAGGCAAGTGCTTATTCTACTGTGCTATTTCCTGGCCCCTGGGTTTTAATCTTCCACGTTTCTCTGTGCACACATAAACATGTATGTTCAGAGTCATACTTTCCCTCTTTAACATAACATGCAACACCACATAAAGCATTCCATACTTTTTTGTTGTTGTTGCTTGGTTTGTGCCTGAGATTGAACTCAGGACCTTGCACTTGCCAGTAGGCACTTATGCCACTGAGCTATCTCCCGGTAGCATTCCATACTTTGATTTTAAACATTTTATTCTGGAGCTCTCTCTATAGCAGTCCTAGGTGCACTACACAGCTGCACCACTATTCATTCCAAGGCCCAGCGGGTGGGCACTTGGATTCCTTCCAGTCTTTAGTTACAGTATTGGTTAGCTGCCAGCCATAAAAGCTGTGCAAAGCTAAGCAAGTCACTGCTCGAGAAACGTAAGCCATTCTTGTCACCTGAGCTCACTGTGAAAGTATCAGTACTGTATGCTGAACTTGGGACACTCTAAAAAGCTAACCTTTCTTCTTCTCTCCCTTACCTCCTGCTTTTTCTAAATTCCTGAGTCGGAGTCTCATTGTGTTGCCCAGGCTGGTCTCAAAATCCTAGGCTCAGGCAGAAACCCACCGCAGCCTCCAGAGCAGTTGGGACTACAGTGTGTGCCACTATACTCGGCTTCCTTCTCTGTGAGTGGTGAAACCTAACAGTTGTTCTGGTCATTTAACCAACAGGACTAAGAATTTATCTTATTAAAGTGCTGGTTCTTTTGCCTCAGACAAAGGATTACTCTCTGGAATATATAATGAACTCAAAAAATCAGACCCCTTAATTTTAAAGATCCAATTGAAAAATATGCATCTGAGATGAACACGTCTCTCAGACAGAAAACTAAAAACAGTAAATAAATATATGAACAAATGTTCAACATCACTGGTCATTTGACAGATGCAAATTAAAACAATGTTAAAATTCCATCTCACCCCAGAAAGAATAGCTGGTATCGAGAAATCAACCAGTAACAAATGGTGGCAGGGATGTGGGGGAAAAGGAACCCATCTGCACTCTGGGTAGGAGTACAGGCTGGTGCGACCACTGTGGAAGTCAGGGTGGAGACTCCTTAAGAATCTAGGACTAGAGGTTTCAGGCAACCCAGGTATTCCTTTTCTTGGTAGCTTCCTAAAAGAATTAAAGGCATCATACCACCCATGTTTATAGTAGCATAGTTTATAATAGCCAAGTCATGGAAACAGCCCAAATACCTGTCAACTGGTGAATGGATAAAGAAGATGTGGGCTTTTTAAAAATACAATGGAGTCTACGCTTCCTTAAAGAAGGATAAACTTGAGATATTTCTAGGCAAATGGATGCACCTGGAGACTGTACTCTTAAACGAAATAAATTGGACACATGAGTAAATAAGGACCAAAATGTATCATAACTATTGAAAAATAGGAAGAGAATGTTCAAATGTGGACAGTAACAAGGGAAGGGGGATGGGGAAGGAAAGAAAGGAAAAGTACAAACTATGAGGAAAGCAGGAAAAACTGGAAACAAACCTTTTATAAATGGGAGGGGAGGAGGGGTTGAAGGGAGAGTAGGGAAATGTGGGAAAAAAAGAAACCAGTTATATCATGTACCGGTACAAATTCCCTATGAGAAATGTAATCATCATACATACCTAAAACATACCAATAAAATCTCATTGAAAAATTAAGTGGGTGTGCCAGCCCCGTCCCCTGGGCGCTGGAGACTGGGCTGGTGGTATGCGCCTGTAATCCCAG
>NW_004524603.1:6665463-6666495 GCF_000260255.1 Octodon degus
AAAAAAAAAAGAATCTGATTAAAGTAATCTGATTTTGTGCATTACAACATGACACAGATCACGCTCTCTGAACAGGGGCCAGAAAGCCGAGTTCTGCGGCATGTACGGAGGGCTGTAAGCTGAATCAAGATATGATATGTTGAGATCTGGATTCTTCAGAATACAAATAATAAAGTACTAAATATACTTGTGATGTGAAACTACCATTGTTAAAAATACAATTTTCAAACAAATACAATTTCTTCTTTTTTTCTTGGTACTGGAAATTGAACTCAGGGCTTTGCACACTTTTCTTTAAAAAAAAAAAAAAACAGCAACTATAAAACAGGTATGGAACTATAACAGCCAAATGAATGTTATTTTGTAATAAATTATAATCTAAATTTCATGATCTTTGTTTACAAATAAGTTAAACTAGAATTAACATAACTTAGGATCTGTACTTATCATTTTCTTTAAGAAAGGATGGCCTTGATGAACTAAAGTCATCAGAGATAAACATGGGCTCATAGTAGTAATGAAGTGAACCGTGGTGGTCAAAGATGTCTCCCTCAGTACTACAAGCTTTAGAAGAAATTTATCCTCCTTTTGGGTTACTCTAGAATCTTGGCTCAAATCTGTGCCTTCTCAAGTAGAACAGCTACACAGTGTACTTTCAGGGCACCTGCCTGGCAAGTGCAAGGACATGGGTTTGATGCTTGGTCCTGCAAGCTGTGCTGGCCCAGAACATGGGTGCACTATGCCAGCCACAAAAGCTGGGCGTGGTGGCACATGCCCATAATTCCAGTGCTGGGAAGGCTGAGACAGGACGATCACTGCAAGTCCAAACGGCATATAGAAACACTGTACCAAATAAATTTTATGTATATATGTATGTATTTGGAACAGGGTCTCACTGGGATTACAGGCATGTGCCACTACACCCAGCACATGGTATCTGTGAGAACCTGGGTCCCTAACTTGCCTAAGCAGGTACTTAGTGCACTGAGCTATCTTACTGGCCCCCAAATAAATAAATAAATAAAAATTATA
>NW_004524603.1:6672971-6695014 GCF_000260255.1 Octodon degus
AAAAAAAAAAAAAAAAAAAGCAGAGCCAAAAGTTGATTTAAAAGCAAGGAAAAAAAGGATTTACAAAAGGCAAAGAAAATTGAAACAGAAGATGAACAGTGGAAGTGCAAAATAAATAAGTGGAAAATTGTCTTCCCATCAGTGTATATTTATTCCCTATTTGGAGTGTAAATACATCTAGTATGTCTAACTAGTGTGCCATTTAAAAGAAAAATACCTTTTACTTTTTTCTAAATAAAACACTATCCAAAATAAATAAATAAATGAATGAATGAATGAATGAATGAATGAATGAATAAAACACTATCACCAAAAAAACCCCCCCAAAAACAAAAAACTATCAGATATAGGATAGATTAACTGGGCATGGTGGTGCTTACCTATAATCTCAACTACTCGGGAGGCTGAGCTAGGAGAGGGATCACAGGCTTGAGGCCAGGCTGGACAACTTAGTGAAACACTGCCTCAAATGAAAATGAAACAAACTGTGGCTCAGTGGTAGAGTGCTTGCCTAGCATGTGCATGGTCTTGGGTTTAATCTCCACACAGAGAGAAAGGGAAGAAGGGAGGGAGGGAGACAGACTCATGGCTGGATGAGAAAAGGGATGCAGAAATGGAGAGACATGTGATGAAGTTGGTAAAATGCTAGTGGTAAAGTTTAGTGCTGAATAGCTATAGATATTCACTGTAAAATTGCTTCAACTTCTCTGACTGAGGGGCCGGGGAGTTGGCTCAGTAGAATAAGCGCTTGCCTGGCAAGCCCAAGTGTCTGAGTTCAATCCCCGGTTCCGCAAAAAAAACTTTTCTGACTGAAGATTTTCATAATCAAATAGAAAAAGTAACAGTACTTGAGCCCATAACAGAAACTGATCTAATAGTGAGGGCTAGAGAACAGACTGTCCAATAGTGGTATCTATAAGTTTTTATCCAGCAAAGAAGAAAACAAGAATTTTCTGATAGCCCGGGTGGGATGTGAAAGAAGACACACAGCTAGACTTCGGCTAGCAATCTTTCTGCAGCGCCCTCCAGATCCGGGCACACTCACATTCCCCTGGGCAGGGGCAGCATCTGGACCACTGGCTAAGTGCACACGCCTTCTGCCCTTGGCCTGGTAGGTCTTCTGCCCTTGGCCCGGTAGGCCTTCCCTCCAGCGGGCAAGATTGCTCCCTGTCACGCAGTTCTAAATTGCCAGGTCTCAGTCCTTGTATGAGGGCACATTTTTAATAACCCTGGGATGCGTGGTAGTGATGGCTGCAGGCACAGGGAAGGAGATCTCTGAGCTCCCTCTTACAAAATGCCAGTCTTGGCTGCTTTGCCACGGAACGGCTCTGGAAGCTCCTGGGTCCTGCCTATTTTACTCTGTGCCCCCCTCTCCATACTGGGGAAAGGAAGATGAAGAGCGGGCACCTCACCCCTCACTTACCTTCACGGGGGACTGCAGGGATCTCACTCTCTCCTGGGCCTGCCTGATCCTTTGTGTTATGTTCTCCTTCTGGTTGAATCTGAGATAAGACATCAGGTTGACTCATGGCATAATCTGAGAGGAAAGAGGGACAGAGACAAATGAGCATGACAGCTCACTGCTGTCGAGAGTGAGATCTACAGTCCCAGGGGATGTCTTTTAGTCTGAATCACTTTTCCCTATCCACTTACCTCCAGCTAAGAAGACAGGATTGGGAAAGGCACACAAGCTAGGCTGGCTCTGCCCTCGGGCTCCTTCCCTGGAGCAGGAATGACAGTGTGCCTCCACCTCCGTGGGCAGTCAAGCCCTTGTCCACGTGATGGACACCCAGGGAAGCACACTCACCCAGCAGGCACACTCGGCCCTGAACTTTACTCTGTCCCACCATTTGGCAAAGGAGAATCCTGATTCCCACCTAGTGAGTGTGAATCGGTCTCTGGGGCCTGGAACAAGGCTCAGGCGCTTGAGGACAGGGTGGGAACAAGGACACTGGAGGAAGGAGGGCTGCTGGGGCCAACTCAGCCTCACCCATGGAGATGAGAGATTCGTAGTTGCCCTTCATGATATTCTTGTAAAGTTCCTTTTGCCACTCTTCTAATTTTTCCCACTCTGGAGTGGAAAAGTAGATGGAGACATCATCAAATGCCACAGGTACCTAAAATCACAATCACATGGGTTAGTCTGCCCCGTTGCAACAAATTAAAAAATCTTCCAACTGGTGCTTTATTCCTTTTTTACATTGTTCAAGGGTCATCAATAAAGATTCTAAAGAGCTCTGAAATGGTCTCATTACCGCTCCTCAGGAGTACAGCCCCGAAGTCCATGCTCATGCAACACAGCGTGGAGCCAGCACCTTTCCTGAGGGACCTTCAAGCACTTTGCACACAGCAAGAAAACAACTCAATGCCATTCATGTTAAAAATTTAAGTTTTGGGGCTGGGGAGATGGCTCAGTGGAATAAGTGCTTCCTTGGCAAGCGCAAAGGACTGAGTTCAATCCCCGGTTCCACCAAAAAAAAAAAAAAAATTTAAGTTTTATTGAGCTTCCTCGTATCACCTTTTTATTATTGTTGTTTGTAATTCAGGCTGGCCTTGAGCTCTGCATGTAGACCAGGCTGGTCTCACATTCGTGATCCTCCTGCCTCGGCCTCCCAAGCACTAGAGCTACAGACATGTGCCACTGGCCCTGGCTGCCTTTCCTTTCCAACCCTTGGTTTCTGAAGAAGTCTGGCTCGCCCAAGGAAGGACCGAGGGAGGGAGTCCTTTAGTTTTTCTTGTGTCCTGCGCCAGTGCACTTGGAAATGAGAAGATCACAGAAATCCTCATCGGCTGGGTTCCACACTTCTTTGTAGAGTTGTGAATGTCCCTTTTGATCTTGCCTGAGATTTTGACCACTGAGAGATGTCTGTTCGTTCTCTTCCTCCAGGCAGAATCTGATGTTTTGAAGGCTTCTCCCTCTTTCCTTCCCAACAGCGCTTTTTTCCACTTTGGATCTTTGTTGGAAATAGAGGGTGTGGGCACCACAGGCTACCCTTGCGTGTTCTTCAAATGGAACCCTGTGTCCACTGAATGGCTCTTTCCACTCCCTCCCTGCTGACCTCTCAACATCCACTTTCTCTTGCAGTCCCTTCAGTTTGTTTTCATGACAGATTTTCTCTTTCTAGGCAACTGCAGCTCACTGCAGTTTCCCGTACTTTTTCTTCTGTTTTGGCGGAACCAGGGATTGAACTCAGGCCCTTGCGCTTGCCGGGCAAGCGCTTATTCTGAGCCATCTCCCCGGCCCCTCTTCTGTTTTTCTTTCACCCACCATGTCTGTTGCTCTCCCAGTACCTCTGCAGCTTCTCCTTGCACTTCTTCAATGTGGGCAGGTCCGACCTTTTCCTGTGTCCTTCAGCGTCTGCTTGAACTCAGCACTGGGTTCTGTCAAGTGAGGGAGGGCATTGGATCTGCACACTCATTTCCTATTTCAGGTCAGAATTTTCATTGCTCTCATTCCTTGTCATTTTCCTTTACTTTTTTTTTTTTTTTTTTTCCTGTGTGTGTGTGTGTGTGTGTGTGTGTGTGTGTGGTCTTTTTGAGACAGGATCTTGCTATGCAGCCGAGGCTGGCCTTGAGCTCACTTTGTAGCCCAGGATGGTCTCAAACTCACAACAATCCCTGGCCTCAGCCTCCTGAGTGGTGGGATGACAGGTGTGCGCCACCGCGCCTGGCTTGTTGATGAAGCTTTACCTGAGTGTCCCGATGCTCCCTTGGGGCCTGCTCATCTGCTCTCAGAAGCCCACAGGTTTTGTTCATGCCACTCCTTTCCGGTTGCTTCTAGACATCATTTTCCTTAAATCTGCCAATCTATTCTTTTTTAAATATTTATTTATTTATTTATTTTGTGTGTGTGTGGCCAGCTCAGCCCACCAGGGGGTGGGGCTGGCTGGCATGTGGTGCTGGGGGATTGAACCACGGTCCCTGTGCTTTGCTTAGTTTAGCTTGTTCTAAGTAGGTGCTTTAGACCACTGAGCCATCTCACCAGCCCCTGCCAATCTATTCTTAAAGTCCAGCTTCTCACTTTGTAAATCCATGTTTCTGATACCTTTATTCCTTTACATATTAATTCACAATCCTTTTATTTTCCTCTTTTAAAGAAGATTTCACGGGGCCGGGGAGATGGCTCAGTGGATTAAGCACTTTCCTGGCAAGCTCAAGGGCCTGAGTTCAATCCTGGTTCTGGAAAAAAATAAAAAAATAAATAAAGAAGATTTCACTACGTAGCCCAGCTGGCCCTGAACTCCTGGGCCCACCGTGCCCAACTTCTCTTCTACTAGAGTGTCACGTAGTGTTCAGGGCAGATCCAAGAGCCTCACAGTCTACCCTGTCCACTTGCAGTCTTAGTCCTTTTCTTTTAGCTCGCTCCTACGTATCCCTGCCTCCCGTTTATCTGTTATGCCTAGTTAGAATACTCACAGGTTTATTCTTTTTTTGGTACTAGGAACTGAACCCAATTCTTGGGTTGTCATCTGAACTACGCTTCCCTTTCAGTCCTCATTCTGAACCGGGCCTTCCTGCGGACACTTCTGCCCCAGCCGCCTCCGTGTTGCTACTCCAGGCACAGGTCACTGCACTGTCCATGGCTTGAATGTTACATTCTTCAATGTATTTCTTGTTCAGTTTTATGCAATTTACTGATTTTAAAAGGTATTTTGTTTTCTTAGTGGAATTTCTGATTTTTGATGTATTTCAGTCTTTAACAGTCCTACTTTTTGTGGAGTTAATACCCGCAGTTCATTTTTCCAGTCTTTACTTTTCTCTAGTTCTCCTCTTGGCTCTTTAGGCATAGTTTACCTTTTTCTTGGCGAGTCTGCTCGTCACTGATTTTGTAACTGAATTATGTATTCACTCTGCCACTTGTGCGCTCAGCTCTGTCTGAGGACAAGATTTATAAAGTTCACACCCTAGCCCTCCAGCACTGAGAATTTGTCGGCTCACTGTCTCCACCAGGAGAACATGTGAAGTGGCCACGCTGGACGGGAGCTGACACCGCGTAAAGACACGCTCTGGCTTTCTTACAGTCTTTTTTCTTTCCAGGAGTTTTCTGACTTCCTCCTGCTAAGGCAGAAACTAGGCATGTAAAATTATACCAGACTTGCGCCCGGCCCTCACGGTGAGCACACGTGAGGCTTAGCAACGCAGTGCGGCTCCGAGTCCTCTCAGCAAGGCGGTCCCACACCCGGGTGCGTGCACAGCTCACACGCCTGGCAGGAGGAAGACTGGGGCTGCGGACAGGAAAGGTGGCGAGGCGGCGGCAAGCAGGAAGGCAGAGCGGAGGGCCAGAAACCTGAGGAGTGAGGACAGCTGTGACGGCAGACGGCACCTGGGGCCTCTCTCCTTGGAGGGAGACGGGACCTTCACCTGCCACTGCCCACTCCAGCCCCTCACTCAAAAAACCTTTAAGTCTTCACTGGGTTGCAAAAAGCTATGTGAAGGAAAGAAAGGATACAGAAAAAACATGCTTCAGCCTCCAGGTGTTCAGTGTTTTCACAGGGAAAGGAGATAAACTCTAGGCTATGAATTATGGGAGAGTGGAGACCATTATTTCTAAACAATCATGAATAAGTTAGGAAAAACTGCCAACACAATATTTAATTCATGTAAGAGAACAGTCTATTATACACAAGGTCCTCCCTAAGCACCAAGACCACTATAAAAATATGGTTTCTGAAGGGGCTGGGGAGCTGGCTCAGCAGGATAAGCGCTTCCCTGGCAGTGCAAGGGCCTGAGTTCAATCCCCAGTTCCGCCCAAAAAAAAAAAAAAAAAAAAAACTACGTTTGGGGGCCTGGCCTTAGCTCAGTTGTTTAAGTGGCTGCTTCCACAAAGCTGTCAGCCTCCGGTTGCTGGAGTTCGATCCCCACAACACTCCAGCCAGCCAAACCACCCCTGAGGGCATTCAGAGCAAAAAAATAAAATAAAATAAAATAAAAATATGGTTTCTGAGCCAGCTGTGGGGGCCAGGCCTATAATCACAGCTCTCTAGGAGGCTGAGGCAGGAGGACCACAAGTTTGGGCCATGCTTGGGCAACCTAGTGACTTAGTGAAACCCTGTCCAAATTAAAAAAAATTACAAAGGGCCTGGGATATAGCTTAGTGAAAATGTCCTAGGTTTAATCTCTAATACAACAAGAAAAAAGGAAAGACTTCTACCCCAAAGGGGCATAAGACTAGATAGGCACTAATGACACTCACAATGGAGCTGGGCTGACCCTAAAAGGGATGGGACAGAACTCTGACTGTCCTCATGAGAATGGGTCCTCATGAGAATGGGGGAAACATTTTTTTCCTCTACCTAATTTTTATTCTATTGGCATATTTTAGACATACACGATGCTGACATTCATTGCTGGCAATGTCACCTGTACGTGATATGTCCTGCTGCCACTTTTTCCTACTCCCCTTCCTCCCCTCAACCCTCTGGAGGGAAAACATTTAACAAGGAAAACCAAGGTGTGCTTTCTGAGGACATGTATGAGTTCTGCCTAGCGGGGCCCAAGTTTTACAGAAGGGAAGCCACACGCATAGGCTGTCCTAAAGCACATAACCCTCAACAAAAACTAGGAGGCTCCCGAGATAAGCACAGTGCCAGAGTTAGGGGACGCGAAGCGTCATGCACGGGCAGCTCTGCACCCTGGCTCTGGGTAGGGTCACCTGGCTTCACTGCACCCCACCCCCAGCAGCTTCCACAGTTGGTTCTTATGCAGGAACTGAGTATCAAGAAAAAACAGAACAAAAGGAGAAAAAATTACCATGGGGGGTGAAAAGCTTTCAATCAGTATTCCCATAAACAGTTGAGAAGACAATACACCTGACAGTAAAAACAGACAGATGAGAAAAGGAGGCTGCCAGTGTATGTGTGTGTCATTGTCGTGTATGTGCAGGTACATATGTGTGTGTGTGTATATATACATACATATATATATATATATATATATATATATGAAGGTTTTCTAAGAGAACACAAAGTTTTAGGGTACACTGCATGCATAGTACAATAAAGGAAAAAATATATTTTAGGACAGTTTCAATAATTAATACATTGTGGGCTGGTGAGATGGCTCAGTGGTCTAAAGCACCTACTTGAAACAAGCTTGGCAAAGCACAGGGACCGTGGTTCGGTCCCCCAGCACCACATGCCAGCCAGCCCCACCCCCTGGTGGGCTAAGTTGGCCACACACAAAAATAAATAAATAAAATAAATTGATTTTTAAAAAATAATAATTAATACATTGCATACTGTTGTTTTTGTAGTGGTTATTCATAGTACATAGAAAGAAATTTTTTTTCTTTTTCTTTGTTCTTTTTTGGTGGAACCGGGGATTGAACTCAGGCCCTTGTACTTGCCAGGCAAGCACTTATTCTACTGAGCTATCTCCCCAGCCCCAAAAATCTATATTTAAACACGTTATATTTCATATTATTTTAAAATTTATTTATTTATTGGGGGGGGCCAGCTCAGCCCACCAGGGGGCAGGGCTGTCTGGCATGTGGTGCTGGGGGATTGAACCGTGGTCCCTAAGCTTTGCTAAGCTTGTTCTAAGTAGGTGCTTTAGACCACTGAGCCATCTCACCAGCCCCTATATTTCATATTATTAAGTATAAAAAGATTCCAGAAACTTCCAAAGAAAGTTTACCTACAAAGGAACAAAAATCAGATTACACATCAACATTGTGTGCTCAAAGATAATGAAGCAATGTCTCAAAATTTATAAGGCAGAAGTATTTTCATAAAATCTTAAATCTCTGCTTGCTTCGGCAGCACATATATTAAAATTAGAACGATACAGAGAAGATTAGCATGGCCCTGCGCAAGGATGACACGCAAATTCGTGAAGCGTTCCATATTTTTTGGACTTATGTGTAAACATAAGAATTCTTTATGTCTATTTCTTAAAATATATTCTAATTTTTAAATGTTTTTTGCCATATTCTGTAGGGACGTAAAGTTCAACATATCAATACTTGATGAAAAATACCTGTTCCATGTTATGCCTAAGATGTTTGATATTCAGACAGATAGTGAGGTTAAGCTTAACAGCCTAGGCTGTATGGTAATAACAATAAGCTTGTCTTCTGGATGGTTAACAACCTAAGTTTGCAGACCAAAATTAGTGAAAAAGGAGGGTCGCAAGGAAAGCCAACATTTTGGTCCTAGCCTTTCAAGGTCAATTAAGACACAGGACATATGAAAACTTGTACTGTAACATCATGTAACTCGGTAGTGTCCCAAATTTTCTGATCAAGGAGATTAAGGGGCCAAAGAGGAAAAAGTGATTGATGATGTAGATTGTGCCTAAGGAGAGTCACATGGAGAGAAAACATTCTCTCAGGCTTTCACAGAGAGCACATTGGCCAAGCAATGGCCGTGACTCATCCACATGGCTGACACTGACAAATGTTCTACAATGTGAGGTACAGGATCTCAGGATAAATGCTGAGGGGATTTCACTGACCTTCTCAGACCCAAAAGCTACAACTCTTGTTGCATAGGTCCTGCTTTACCTTGGTCTTAACCATCCAGCAGGAAAGTATAAAAACGAAGTATAAGAAGTAAAGCCATGGTGTTATGTAGAAGCTGTAGGAGACTCAGGTCAACAATTTCTGACATTGCCAGTGAAGCGGAAGACCCAATACTATTATGGACTACTGGGCTCTTTTAGAATATTTTGCTGAGTTTACATACCTATAATATTTACATGATGGAACTTAACAAAAAAGGGGATACAGATGAATGTCCATTTTGTATCTGTGTATTCAAAGTGGTTAGGATAGATATATAGTTACATTCTCTTAATGAACAGAGGGATTTGTGCTAATGGTGTTTGTAAATATGATATCAAGTCCGCATCTTGTACAGCAATTAACCACTAGGAAGAATGTATGCAATGTGTTAATTATTGAAACTGTCCTACCAATTTGGTTTGAAACTGTCTCGTTGCTCTTTGTTTCTCAATAAAATTAGGGAAAAAAAAATCTTAAATCTAGCTAAAATAACAATCCTGTCCCGAATAAAAGTTGTTTCAGGCACACAAGGAATCCACAAGTGTGCAACTAGGCACCCCGGGAAGTTTCTCAAGGAGGTTCCTCAGCAAAGCAAAGGCAGGAGGGAACCCCAGGACCTGAGACTCACAGCTGCCACACAGGATGAGGGAAGGGCAGTCCGGGACCAGAGCTGTGCATAGGGTAAGCAAGCAAGCAAGCAAGCAAGCAAGCAAGCAATCCAGTTGGGAGAGGAGGAAGAGGACCTCTGGGGAAAGACAGCGCTGGGCAGGGTGGAGGGTATAACTCAGAGCTTAGAAACTTGCGACTAGAGGAAAGGTGACGAGCAGAAAAGGAGCACTTCAGCCAGAGATGGTGGCGCGAGCCTGTAATTCCAGCACTTGGGAGCTGTGGCAGGTGGGTTACCACAAGTTCAAATCCATCCCGATACAAAGTGAGCTCAGCAGCTGTGCTGGCCCCGCCCCGGGGCGCACTAAGCCAGCAACTGAGGTTGGGCCTGGGGGCGTGCGCCTGTAATCCCAGCGCTTGGGCGGCTATAAACCGGAGGATCTCTACAAGTCCAGTCTACGTAGTGAGACTCTGCACACCCTGTCCTAAATACCTAAAAACAACAACAAAGTGAGTTCAAAAACTGCCTAAACTACACAGCGAGACCCTCTATTAAAAAAACAAACAAACAAAAAACCTTTACCAGAGGATATGGGCCATGACACTGGGCATCAGAGAAAAAACTAATCCTAGCACGGAATTTTTCAAAGCTTTTGGCCTCAGATTCTTTCACTTACAAAACATAACACAGGACCCCAAGCAGCTATCATTTATGTATCTACCAACATTTATTACACTAGAAAGACAGAAGTTTAAAAATATTTCTGTATTCATTTTAAAATATCCAACACATTACCATTAATAGCTAAAAACCAAAATTAAACAAAAAATCAACATGGTTATTCATAAATACTTTACAAAGCAAAATACTAGTGATATGGGTTTTTTTTTTGTTCTTTGTTTTTTTTGTTTTTTTTTTTTAGTGATATGGTTTTATATCTTTTGCAAACCTCTTTTAAAATCTGGATGAAGGGGCTGGAGAGATGGCTCAGTGGTCTAAAGCACCTACTTAGAACAAGCTTAGCAAAGCACAAGGACCGCAGTTCAATCCCCCAGCACCACATGCCAGCCAGCTCCGCCCCCTGGTGAGCTGAGCTGGCCACACACACACACAAATAAATAAATAAATAAATAAAATTTAAAAAAAATGGTAGACATTTAAAAAAAATAAAAATAGAAATAAAAAAATAAAATAAAATCTGGATGAAAAGAAGACCACTGGGTTTGTGTATCTCCTTCTGTATTTATTACGATGCCCTGTTTGGGTTGATGCCCATGAGGAAAAGCTGGCATCACATAAACGTGCAGCTTGGGGACCGGGGAGATGGCTCAGTGGAATAAGCGCTTCCGGGGCAAGTGCAAGGGCCCGAGCTCAATCCCCGGTTCCGCAAAAAAACAAAAACAAAAACAAAAAAAGTGCAGCTTGAACATATGCAGTGTATTATTTGTTGAAACTGTACTTCCGATTTGATTTGAAATTGTCTCATTGCTGTTTATCAATAAAACTTTGAAAAAAAAAAAAGTGCAGCTCAAAAAGGACAGGAACACTTAAAAACCTTCTCAGATACTGTGTTTTTTCTTCCTTGATTCTACACCAAAATTAACAAGTGCTAGCGTCTTACTCGCTAGTTGCAATGTGAAATCTGACAGAATACCACATAATCTTTCCATACTTTTTGTTCAGGGCAGTGCTGGGATTGAACCCAGGGAGTCCGAAGCTACGTATCCACCCCTTCCTATTTAGTACAGGGTCTCCAGGGTCACACTACACAGATTGGACTCCTAGTGATCCTCCTGCTTTCAGCCTCCCAAGTGCTAGGTCAATCACCCTTCTCAGCGCACCCAGGGGGGCGAGGCCAGCATGGCACGCCAGTGATCGAACCTTCATCTGCCTAAGCAGGGCTTTAATCCGCTGAGCTACCTGGCTAACCCTTATTTTCTCTTTAAATCTTGAGCTAGGTCTGGCTGAATGCCCAGACTTGCCTCATACTGGCCATGCTCCTGTCTCACCTTCCCAACTAGCTGCTGCAGGCCCCGCCCTCCTACCTTTTCTCCTACAATCTGCAGCCCTATTCTGATGTGCTGGATGGCACTGAGGACTGAACCCAGGAGCTTCACACTTAACCTGTATTGTTATTTTGAGACAGGGTCTTGCCATTCTGCTAATTTGCCCATGAGGACTCGCTGCCTCTGCCTTCCAGAGCACTGGGATTAGAGGCATGCAGCAACACGCTGGCTTTATACTGTTCTTTAAATGACCTTGTGTCTGTGATTTTTGTAACAACCTATGCCACTTATTTGGAAAACAGGCATTCTCTGAGTTGGACAGACCTTCCCAATACTGACATATTTCAAAGCTGTTTAAAAATGATATTGGGCCGGGGAGATGGCGCAGTAGAATAAGCACTTTACTGGCAAGCACAAGGACCTGAGTTCAACCCCTGGTTCTCAAAAAAAATAAATAAATAAATTTAAAAAAATAAAATAAAAATGATATTAAAATCACCACTAGCCAGGTGTGGTAGCACACCCAGGTAATCCCAGCACTTGGAAAGCTGAGGCAGGAGGATCACCTGAGTTTGAATCCAGCCTGTACTACAGGGTGAGACCCTCTCTCAAAAAAAAAAAAAAAAAAAAAAAAAAAAAAAAAAAAAAAAAAAGGAAAGAAAAAACATGCCGGGGAGATAGCTCAGAGGTTTAAGTGCCTGCCTGGCAAACACAAAGTCCTGAGTTCAATCCCCAGTACCAAACAAACAAACCAAACCGGAAAAAAAAAACAAACACTTACCAGAAAAGATTTAGGTTTTGTTTATTTTCGGTACTAGAATTGAACTCTGGACCTCATGCTTGCAAAGCAGGCACTGTGCCACTGAGCTAAACCCCCAGCCCAAGACTTAGCTTTATTATGTATTTAATTAGCTTTTCAATAAGACAGGGTCCCACGATGCACTCAGGCTGGCCTCAATGCACAGCAATCTCCCTGCCTCCGTCCCCCAAGTACTAAGACTACAGACGTGAGCCATGGCATCCATCAAAAGGACTAAGTCTTAAGAAGCTGTAAACTGCTGGGTAGTGGATTGCAGTTTACTGACATTTTATTTTTTGTGTGAAAGCTCAATATTACTATTAGAAATAATTATTATAAATTATTTTCCTTAGATGAACTTTGAGCATTTTCAAATGTGTCAGTTATTCTTTTTTGGTAAAAATGTTCTGTGAAAACAAAGTCAGTTTAGTCTAGCATTCAAAGAATGCCCAGGGCTGTTCCGACAGGCAACCAGGCCTGACTGAGGAAGGCAGCATAAGGCATCCAGGGCTTTCCAGTCAGCACACACAGCACTCAAAAGATGGACGTGAGGGTCACGCACTTTTGCTACTTAATCAAGACCTTCTGGAGGAGGTGCTGGGGACCGATCCCAGAGCCTTCACACTGAGCGACAGCCTCGGCCCTTTTTATTTTCACATTTCGTCAGGGTCTTGCTAAGTCACCAAGATGCCCTGACTGGGCTCACACTTGCAGTCCTCCTGCCTCAGGCTCCCAGAGAGGTGGGGTTACAGCAGCCCACTGTCCCAACTGGCTCCATCACGACACTCTTAGATGCAAGTGTCTTTTCTCTTTGCTGTGAGTGCACAATGGTGAAGAACACAAGCCCCTTGGTGAATTCCTAGCTCTCCTGACCTGTGCTACATCAGTAGTTTTGGTCACCCTGGCCTGGGGACCAGTGCAAATGCTGATGGTGAGGCTAAGAGGTGTGCTGGTGCTGTCCTCGCTGCCCCTCTGGAGTCTGTGCCTGGACGGACCCCTGACAGGACCAGGCTGGTATGAGTATGCGGAATGGGATGCCATTCCTGGCTGGCAGAGAAAGCTCCTCACCGCAGCATTCCTAGGGCAAGATACCATCTGCAGAGGCCCGGCTATAGAATGCAGGCAGAGGGACATGGAGGAGTTAAGCACTCCATGAACTCACCCCTACCTACCGCAGCCACTGTCTTCCTGCTGTGCTTTTCAGGTGCTAATACAAGTGGGTCAACCGGGAGCCCACCTGCCAGAGGCAGGCCCCTCCCAGTGCCCTTGTACCCTGAATACTGCCTTCTGTCTTTCTTTATTCCCTGCCGTTCCCCCAAAACAATGGCTCCAACAGAGGAAATACTTGAGGTCCTACCCTGTGCAGGATGCAGCGGAGGGGGGGGGGGGAAGCAGAGAGGGCTGGGCCGGAGTCCTGAGTCAAGGCTGCCGAGGGGCTCAAACACACCGCCACCACTGTGGCTTACAGGGCGTGGAGTGCAGAGACAGGACTGAGAGAACAACCACTTTAGGTGGAGAACACTAGGGATGGCTTTGTGAGAGGTGATCTAAACTGGCCTTTCAGGACAGCAAGGACATTCTGCGTGGAGGTGACATGAGCACAGCAGGAGGCGTTAAAGGGCAGGCACACAGCAGCTACTCCAGTGTGGAGGTGGGTGCAGGCGAGGGAAGAGACAGGCTGGCTCCTCGGGCCCGGGCCTGCAGTGTTGCCGAGCACAGCCTCGAACACTTCTGAGAACCTCCCGCCTCTGCCTCCCAAGTGCTGGGACTGCAGGAATGAGCCACCATCTCCGGTATAGACAACACATTGAGCATAACTATTACTGCTTTCTTCCTACACTGTTTCATTTTGTCAAGATCTCAACTAAACACTTTGTTCAGAACAAGAACTGTAAACTTCTCATCTTTTCATCCTGCTCAGCAACTGAACTAGGTTAAGTAGTACAGAGTTAAGATGCAACCTTTTTATCTAACCTGGCTCATGAAAGATGTATTTTAGATACAACAAATATATATTACGATAAAATCATGACAAAAATAAAGGATGAGGATGGACTTCCTGTTTGAATTTGGATTTGGAATACATTCACTGTCTTCCCCCTCCTACAATTCCACTGAAAGGAAGGCAGGAAAGTCAGAAGGGACCACATGCACAGAGGTACACAGGATGAGGTGGCCGACAGCACCTCACCTTCGGCGAGCTTCTCATGGGGGCTGGGGGCTGGGAGGGCACTGCTGTTTAACTGAGTGCGGTGGCTGGGCTGCGTATGACCATATAGGAGTCGAGGAATCCAGAGGGATTCCTAACGCAAAGCCAGCAGGTACACAGAGCAAGAGGAAAAGCCAGGCACCAGGTGAAGCTTGGAGGGCTTCGCCACAATGTTGCCACTCCTCCGCCACCCCATTGGCCCTGCAAGAGAGGCAGCAGCACCCATAACCCTGAAGCCAAGACCACAGCCGTCTCCAAAGGAAATGAAACACCTCCCTGGAGACATCCTAGTGCCCAGCCAGGCCGCTGACAGCAGCTCGATGCCTGGTCCCAGGGTTCCCGGCCTGCCTGGCTCCCCTTGCCAGGTCACCTCAAGTGAAGTCCATCTCCCTGCGCAGCACAGGGCCAGGCACAGACAGACCTGGTGCTGAAGAGGATGCAAGCCGACTTTCACTGACCTCTTGTGAATCTGACCCTTCACTGGTGACTATGAACAACCAGCCAGGGGTCACCCTGTGTTCTAAACACACGAACAGCAGCAAGATGAGCAAGTGCTAGGAGGGATACTAGAAAAAGCGCACCCAAATAAACCACTAATATATATCCTCGGCAAACCTCCAGCATACACTGCATCCATTGAATAAAAAAAGGCTGTTTTTGCCAGGGAGATGGCTCAGTAGAATAAGCACTTCCCTGGCAAGCGCAAAGGCCTGAGTTCAATCCCTGGCTCTGTCCCTCCCCCCCAAAAAGGGCTGTTTTTAAAAAGGAGTAGAAAGTAAGTATTCCTGAAAATTAAATATATGATTGTTAAAATACAAATGAGAAACATCAAGGAACTCTAGACAAAAAGGTGAAAACTATGAATAAAAGGTTAAGAGATAAAAACAGTGATCCATAATCTGTCAAGCAGTAGTTCCAGAAAGAGCAGAAGAGGAGCAGGAAGAAGGAATATTTATTAATTTTTAAAAAAAGTATTCATTTATTTATTTGGTACAGGGTCTCTCTATGCAGCTCGGACTCAAAGCGATCCTCCTGTGTTCAGCTTCCCCAGCGCTGGGATTACAGGGGTGTGCCACTATGCCCGGTCTCAGTGGGTGGCACCTCATGTGGAGCTGGGGATCCAACCCCGGTTCCTGCATTTGCTTATTCACCAGCCTCTCAACACAGCTTCGAAAAGCAAATATAAACACTTCTAGAGAGAAAATAGTATGAGAAAAGATCTGGTGTTACTTTTTTCATAAGTGATATTTGATATTTTAAGAAAAAAAAGCCAATAACCTGAAAAGGCTGAGGGAAATGGAATATTATTTAGCCTCTAAAAAGGAATTCTAACTTGCGTTACAGCTGGGTAAACCTTAAGGTCATTAAGTGAAACCAGTAAGCACAGCAAGTCCCTCATGTGAGGTCCCTACAGTGGTCACCTTCACACAGAGTGGGACAGCAGTTGCTAGGACTGGGGATAAGGAAGAGGGAAGTTAGCACTGAATAGGCACATTTGCAGTTTAGGCAGAAGGAAAACAGCTACAGGTAAATGGGGATTGGCACTGAGCCCATACTTCAATCTAGTAAATCATATGTGTGTGTGTGTGTGTGTGTGTATATATATATACACACATTTTTTTTTTTTTTTTTTTGTTTTGTTTTCTTGGTCTTTCTGAGACAGAGTCTTGCTATGCAGTTCAGGCTGCCTTGAGCTCACTTTGTAGCCCAGGCTAGTCTCGAACTTGCAATGATCCTCCTGCCTCAGCCTCTGGAGTGCTGGTATTATAGGCTCTTTAATATATTCTGACAATTAAATGCATTTTAATTTCATTAAGAAAGCTTTCAAAGAAATCACATTATCCCCTGAACAATTTCAGAGTGTAGGATGGACAGTTTAAATGTTACCCACTTACGCAGCAACCATTAAGAACAGCAGCCATGGCCCTGTGCTATCCCATGGCCATGGTCCTCAAAAAGGGCCACAAGGTGACTACGAAAGTGAGCTAACCAACACACAGCCACTGTCGCAGATGCCTCACCAAACGCATCAAGTTCCTGTGGGACATGATTTAGACGGCACACCATGGAGCTGCTCAAGGTCTCCAAGGACAAATGGGCCTCAACATCAAGAAAAGGGTGGGTGGGTCAGCCAGATAGCTCAGGTGCAAGGACTGTGGTTCAATTCCCCTGTTGCTGTGCTGGCCCCACCCCTGGGGCGCGCTGAGACAGTGATTGAGACTGGGCATGGCGGTATGTGCCCCTGTAATCCCAGCGCTGGGGAAGCTGAAAACAGGAGGATCACTATGAGTCCTCTCTGTGTAGTGAGACCCTGTAGACCCTGTACTAAGTAAGTTAAAAAAAAAAAAAAAAAGGGGGGAGATGTACCTCCATACCAGGAGGAAGCAACGAGGTGCTGAGCAACGTGTTGGCCGCCATGAGAAAGGCAGCTGCCAAGAAGGATGCGCTCCTCTGGAGTAAAGCTTTGCAGTGAAAGAAAGAAAAGAAAAGAGAAAAAAAGAAAAACACAAGTTACCCACTTGCCCAGAGAAGAGAGTAATTACTTCCCTATTAGTGCTACATCTGAGAGAGCAGCAGAAGAGCTGGGGGCTCGCAGCACAGGGCTGCACATGGGGCGCGCTCCATCAGAGCTCCTCCTCCTCCGCCCCTGCACGGGAAGCCTGAGTCGCTCAGCATCAGGCACCCCACGCCGTCCCAGTCAGCCGCTCCGCCTGTGCCCTCTCTGCCTAAGGACTCCTGAGACATCCCACTCACCGCCCTCATCTTCTAGGCCTCCGGATTGCATGGCCCATGAACAGGAGAGCTCTCACTGCAAGCATCCTCCTCCTACCTGTGACACCATACTCTGTGATCTTCCCAGCCCCGTGGCCTTTCCTGCTTGCTCCATGTCTCTTGTGGCTCCTCCCTGCTCTGCAGCTGGGTCCTGGGGCTCCCTTGCTTATCCACTCTCCTGGGATGACCCTTCCTGGTCTCATAGCTGACAGAATCTTCTCTGCAGCAGGGACTCCTCAGTACGTCCCTCTTCCCTGAGCTTCAGTGTCCACTAGACATGTCTCTCTAACTATTGCCCAATCTCCAGCCCAACGCTGCTCAGATGCCTCCTTCCTTCCCACCTGAGACCACACCTCCGCAAGGCATTTGCTCAAGGAAATGCCAACACCACCCCACCAGGTCCTCTCTCCAAGAGCTGAGTCTGTAAGCCACAGGGCTAAGAGCATATCCTCTGCCCACTGATTAAAATACAACTCTGCTATTTATATTCGGTAACCATATCACCTTGGGCAAGTCAGAGTTCTTATAAAAATTATATGCCTTCAACTGCAGTGGGGAGCAAACACTTATAATCCCAACATTCTGGGAAACTGAAGCAGGAAGATTCCAGTTGAGTTCTATTTGGGACATTTAGAAAGACCCTATCTGAAAATAAAAAATAAAGGGGGTTAGGAATACAGTTCAGTGCAAAAGCTTGAATTTTCACCCCAGTACCTCCACCAAAGGATTACATACCTTAAATTCACACAGCACTGTAAACTCTTAATTGCCCCACAGTGAATCTGCAGTGACTGTCATTAACACCTCATTTTTTATTTTTTTAAAATTTATTTATTTATTTGTGTGTGTGTGTGTGTGTGTGTGGCCAGCTCAGCCCACCAGGGGGCGGGCTGGCTGGCATGTGGTGCTGGGGATTGAACTGCGGTCCCTGTGCTTTGCTAAGCTTGTTCTAAGTAGGTGCTTTAGACCACTGAGCCATCTCACCAGCCCAACACCTCATTTCTAACCCACCAGTCACCTATGTCATCAGTTGTAGAATCACAAATGTCTGCTCCCCTCCTCGCGCCCTGCTGCCCATCCAAGCCCCTGCGGCTCTCCTACTCTCTGTCCCCTGTGGCCTCAGGGCCCCCTTCTGTTCTCAGGGGAGCCATTCTCACACAGCAGCCAGCACAGCTCTTCACTCCTCTGCACAGTCAAGGAACTCCGCTCCTCATATCCTGCAGGTTTTCTCATTATACTTAGGCATAAAACCCGAGTCCTGTCCTCAGCCTTGAGTGCTTTTTGCTAGTACCTAGTCACCCAGTAGAATCTCTGTGGAGCTTTGAAGATCATCCAGCCTTCTCCTCTACCCAGGAGTACACTGGGCAAAAATTAATTAATTAATTTGGCAGAACCGGGGATTGAACTCAGGCCCTTGCGCTTGCCAGAGAAGCGCTTACTCTACAGAGCCATCTGCCTAGCCCCTGGGCAAAAATTTAAAAGTGCCCCAGGTAACATTTTTACCCCAATACTGGGGACTGAACCAAGAGCCTCTGCACTGAGCTACATCCGAACCTTTTTAATTTTGAATCAGAATCTTGCCAAGTTGCTCAATGGCTGGGCCTGCCTCAGCCTCCCAGAGCCCCGGGGTCACCGATGTGCCTGGCTCCAGCAGGTGACCCTCACATTCAGCAGGGTGGGTAAGCACCACTCCACCGGGCCTGACCTCTACCCGCTTCTCCAGTGTGCTACCCCTTCAAGCTGCGCACTGCTGGCTGGCCTTCTTCCTTCTCTTGCGAACGGCTTTGAGCTTCAGGGACTTCGCACAGGTCTTCTTTCACCTGCGAAGCTCTTCCTCAGATGTCTCCTAGTTGGCGTGCAGCCTTTGCTTAAACATTAGCTCCTGAATGTGACTCTGTTTGACAGCCCACTTGAAAACATCACCAGAGATCACTTTGCTTTACTTTTATTAGAACATTTCAAGGGGCTAGTGACATAGCACCTGCCTGGTGAGCTCAAGGTCCTGAGTTCAATTCCCAGTACTCCCCCCACAACCAAAATTCAATGCTGTGTGTGTGTGTGTGTGTGTGTGTGTGTATGTGTGTGTTTTGTTATCTTGCTTTCCCCAGGAAAATATAAGCTGTGGAAGACATTAGCAAATTGTTCATTGCTATGCTTTTAGGATGCAGATCAAGCAAACAGTAAGTGTTTAAGAACTACATGTGAAAAAGGTTAATGAAGAAATGAATAGGCATGTTTAGAAATTAGGTGCCGTGGCTATCTTCCACAGCTTCAGAGTGATGTGTACTTCCTTTTGTTTATGTGCTATTTCTTCCAGAAGGACAATGGCCTCCAACATCTCAACATGATCCGTGGCAAACCTCACCCCGCGGATAATCACAGCCCCTTACAGTAACCATATGATTTACATCCTTTACCTTTGTCTTCCCTCTAAACTTTTATAGGAACTGCTAACAAAGTCAAATAGATAAAGTGGTGAATTTAGTTTCCTCCCCAAGATTGTAGCAGACAAATTAACAAAGAAAGACATAAATCTTTAGGGGTAGAAGAAAAAAAAAAAAAAAAAAGCATGTACTAGGTAGCCACAGTGACTGGGCACCTGAAGCTCAACACTCAAGGCCCTGAACTGAACCCAGAATGCCTCCCAGATCAATGAAAGCTTCTTCAAGGTTCCTAAGACATTGCTGCTAGCGGAGGGCGTGTAGCAGCACCTCACGGGCAGACATGGAAGGACCACATTACCTTTGGGACATCTCCTTTAGCACCCGGGGGCAGCCGCAGGATCCAGAAGTTGCGGTTGCGCAGCAGGTTCTCCATGTTCTCCAGCCGCCGCTGCAGCAACCCGTACTCCTGCAGCAGCGTGCCCAGCACGGCCCACTTGCCCTCCAGCTGGCTGCTGAGTTCAGTCACTGTCTTCTCACAGCTGGCCAGCTTCTTCTCGGCCGTCCCTGTCCTGCCTTCTAGGTGCAGGAGCCGCCGGCTGTGGACCTCCACCTTCCTCTCGATGGCCTGCACAGCAGCCACCACGGTCCACAGGGAGATGGCTGCGGTCTGCAGGTGTGCGTCACTGGCAGCTGGGGGGGGTGGTAGTGGCAGGGGCTGCAGGGATGTAAGGCACTCGGAGTCCCATTCAGCAGTCTGTGTGCAGGGGACAGATGGAACAAGACAGTGTTAGGAACTCTCAGTCCAGTCTGCAGTCAGGTGAGGGTTGAGCTGAATCTAAACATTTTGGTAAGGTTTACACAGTGCCTGTGTCAGCCTCTTCATTCAAGAGTTCACTGGCATCCAAAACTAGGAGAACGGCTATGGTAGTTCCGCCATGGTTTGGAAAAACAGTGAGTAAATGAAACTGGCTTTTTAAGAAGTGGTCAGGCACACTTCCTCTAGTAAAAGCCCTCTATCTCTGGAAAAGGCAGAAGTCCACAAGATCCTTCCTAGGTGCTACTGAGCTCAGTGCCCTCCGACTTACAATTCTTTTAAATTTGTGCTTGGAGCCAGGCGTTGTGGCATACGGCTACAATCCCAGCTCTGGGAGGCTGAGACAGGAGAACTGCATGAGTTCAAGGTTCCACTGTGAGCTTAATGCCAGCCTGGGCTGTATAGTGAGATCCTTTCTCAAAACAAACAGTAATAATAACAATAATAGAAATAAACTCATGCTCTGGCCCAGTCCCCCCCTCATTCACATACAACCACATCAGTCCCATTAAGTTGAACTGAGGATGTTGAATCTAGAGAAAAACATGACTGTTTTCAAATATTTGAGAGTCAGAATAACAGAACAGACTTGTTTAATCTTCTACTGTGGTACTCCAAAGGGCAGATTAGAGCCAACATATGAATATTTCCTGGAATACGTCATTTTAGCTACTTCTTTCCAAGCAAATATTAGGTTGCTCTACCCTGAACATATTTGAAGCAAAGAATAGTAAAAAAGGAAAACATTCCTACAACATGTAAGAGCTCGGACTATGATGACCTCTATAAAGCCACCTAACACTAAACCCGATAAACCCGCCACTCCCTGGCCCGACCTCCTCCCTCCACCATCCTTGCCGGATCTGCAATTCCATCAGTAGGCGCTCCAGCGTTCTGAAGATCCCACTTGCTCCCAGGCTACCTGCCTGGCCTGTGCTTTGCTTTGGTCCCCGCCATTTCAGTCACACTTCCTCCGTGTCTCTGCCCCTCTCGCTCAGCCAATCCCCAGCCCTGAATCAGACTGGGCCCACTCAGTCTGTTCTGGGGCACTGGCCTCAGGCCCTGTTGAAGGAAACCATGCAACAGCTGGGGTGCTGGCACACAGACCGGAGGACTCCAGCTGGACGTGGCCCTCAACGCTGCGTGGTGGCCCGGCTTCTCTTCCCATCCCATACAATGGCTACTACAAACCCTCAACAATTGCACCTACCAATCAGATGCACATCTTGTTCATATAGAAATTATGAGACAAAAAGTCTGAGAGAAAAAGGGGAGCCTACATTCACACCCGCTCAACGCTTCATATTCCTTCCCATTCCAAACTCATCAGTAACTCAATACATGCTGTCATCTTTCCTTCCCAAGGGAAAAATGCTTCCTTTTTCCACTTCCGCTCTGCATGTCAATCATTCCACCTTTTTAGCTACCTTATTTTATCATCAGTATTTTCATTTCTACCATTCTTCTCCATAAAATGGAATCTCCCTAATCCATAGCGTTGCCGCTGTCTCCAAGGGGCCTCTGAGCACGAGATGGCCTGGTTCCACTGAGACGTGACCCGAGAATACAGCACACAGGCGATTTCAAAATCCGAGTACATAAAATGCTGCACTATCTCATTGCTAATTTTCTAATGTTGATTACGACTGAAATAACATTGTACAAACCTTAAGTTAAACAAAATACATCAAGTTAATTCCATGTATGTCTTTCTCTTTTTAAACATGACTACTAGAGAATTTAAAGGTATGTATGTAGCTTTCATTAAACTTCTAATGTATCCGGGCGTGGTGGCACATGCCTGTTATCCCAGCACTGGGGAGGCTGAAGCAGGGGGATCACTGAGCTCGAGGCAAGCTTGGGCTAGATAAGTGAGTTTGAAGCCAGCCTGCAACACAGCGACCCTGTCTCAAAAATGAAAACCATTAAAACTTCCATTTGATATATAT
>NW_004524603.1:6708159-6709736 GCF_000260255.1 Octodon degus
TTAGCAAAGAGCAAGAAACAGCCACTAGTTACTAATCAACTTAGAACAGTGGTGAGTATACATTTACAACAGAAAGCACAAGATTTACATTTATAATCTAAAACGTGAGTTGACTCATTACAGATAGGGCAAATTGAGCTTGAGAGCTGATGTTCACAGCGAAAGCCAGGGCCAGGGGGCCAGTGAGATAGCTCAGCAGTCTAAAACACTGCTTAGGCAAGTTTAGGCAGGCGCAGGAGACTGTGGTTCAATCCCGGGCACCACATGCCAGCCCCGCCCTCAGGGTGGGCTGAGACAGTCATAAGATAAATAAATAAATTTTTAAAAAGTCAAGAAGGCTGGCCAGATAGCTCAGCTGATTGAAGCTGCTGTTTAGGCAGATGCAGGGACCGGGGTTCCATCCCTGTGTGCCATGCTGGCCCTGCCTCCGGGACCGGGACATGCTGAGACAGTGATCGAAATTGGGCGTGGTGACGCATGCCTGTAATCCCAGCGCTTTGGAGGCTGAAAACAGGACAATCACTATGAGTCCAATATGCATAGTGAGATCCTGTACTAAATATATTTTTTTAAAAAGTTCCCGGGTCCAGGGAGATAGCTCAGTAGAATAAGTGCTTGCCTGGCAAGTTCAAGGACCTGAGTTCAATCCCCAGTTCAGCCAAAAAAAAAAGTTCCCTCTGTTAGAAAGTCACTATCGGGGGCTGCGGAGATGGCTCAGTAGAATAAGTGCTTCCTTGGCAAGTGCAAGGGTCTGAGTTCAATCCCCAGTTCCGAAAAAAAAAAAAAGAAAAAGAAAAAAGAAAGTCACTATCACCAGAGCAACTGAGACTCTGGCCTCTCACCCCTTCTGCTGGACGTAAACTTGTGACCTGGGAGGACATCTCACCAAACCTGAACTCCTGTATAAGCCAGTCCCCACACCGCTTCTGGGAAGCACCTCCTGTTCAAGTTAGAAGCGACCACCTCCTTTGCACCACACCTCTCAGCCTCCCTCTCGCTCAGCCCTGCACTTTCCTCTTTGACTCTTCCCCAAGAGGAGGACGATGCCTGCATCAGCCTGAGACAGACAGCTGCAATCCTGAAATTCTGAAAACTCTCCCCGCAGGGGTGTGAGCTGAGTACTCACCTCAAGGCCTGACTGCTGCTGCTGGGTGTCACAGGAAGCGCAGACGCATCCAGCCACGCGTCAGCCTCCTAGACTGTTGATCGACCTGCGGCACAATCTCTGGGCTGCGGACAGCAAAGCCATCACTGCCTTCTGCAGTGCCCAGCTCATAGTTTCGGACTGTTGCTGAGTTGCCTCAAGGACTTGGGAGCTGTCTCACTCTTTCAGGGAGGACCTAGCGACAGATTTGGCTCCCAGACAGCCTATTTCTTTGTCCCTTCCAGCTCCATCATGGCCCCCAAAACACAAATGAGGCCTCAAAACTACAAAATGTCTCTAGACTGCTAAAAAGTACAACTCTCTTGCCTGTAAAGCCAGTTCAAGATCTCCAAGCTGCTAATAGCACTGCAATTGCCGCCGCCACCTCCTCCTCCTCCTCCTCCTCCTCTTCCTCCTCCTCTTCTTCCTCCTC
>NW_004524603.1:6709995-6713146 GCF_000260255.1 Octodon degus
CTCGTGCTCTCTCTCGCGACCCCGAGAAACTCCAGATGGTAGTTTAGGGCCAAGCCGCAAACGAGGGTGCAGACAGGCAGTGTCTTTCTCCTTCGAGGCCCAACTGGCAAGCGGCGCTCCTGAGAACGACACCCTGATTTAGTAAGGTGGGAGTGGGTGGAGCGCTGGGTGGGGTGGGGACCCGGCTGCCAGGGGCTGGTGGCGCAGGAGGGGGTGGGGGGAGCAGCGGAAGTTTGGGGAATTTGTGGAAGTTACGCCTTTGCCGAGGAGGGGAGGTCCGAATCCCGCGTAGCTCTTCTCTCGGGCTTGGTGTGGGATGGAAGGAACAGAAATACAGCGTGCGAGGCCGGGGGTAGCTCCGCGCTGAGAGTCCGCCTGGCCCGCGCAGGTCCCGAGGGCGATGCCTGGTTCCGAAAAATAACAAGGAAAGCAGTGCAACATACGGTTGTGCTTTGCTGGGTCTTGCTAAGGCAAAATTGCCTCAAACCTGTATTTCAACAATGAATCAGGCGGGTGCTTAGATTGCTGAGCTAGCTCCGCAGCCCCAGCAATGAAACGGATCAGTGCCCGGGACAGCAAAAATGGCTACATATCACGGAACTATGATAACCGTCCTGTTTGGGTATCTGCTCTTGAGTTTAGTCTTTATTTGTAGACTATGCAGTTGTATTTTTGTTTTTTTGAAGCAGGGTTTCTCTTTGTAGAGCAGGCTGGTCTTGAGCTCACGATGCAGCTCAGGCTGGACTCCAACTTGTAGTGATCCTCCTGCCTCAGCCTCCTGAGTACTGGGAAGCAGACGCCACTCCTTGCTTGTAGTATGTAACTTTTTATTTTTCAAATCATTTATTTATTTATTTATTTATTTATTTATTTATTTATTGGTACAAGATCTTGCTATGCAGTTTGGTCTCGTGGTGATCCTCCTGTCTTAGCCTCCCTCCCCAGCGCTGGGATTACAGGTGTGTGCCACTTCTCTTGGTTTTGGTGGCCAGCACAGCATACCCGGGGCTCCTGAGCTGGCACAACATGCGGTATCGGGGATCAAACACTGGACTCTGCGCTTACCAGGCAGGTGCTTATGCCACTGAGCTATCTCCCCAGCCCTTGTAAAATTCAAATATGAATTTTACTATAGTGATAGCAGGCTTGTAGTATGTAACTTGAGGTCTACCTGAGTGTGGTCAAATTGTGAATGTTTGACAGGGAATATTGCCATTTTCTGAATCAGAATATCACCATAACAGAATGAACTAATAAGGATTCAAGAAAAAAATCTGAATTTTCTTCTCTAGAAAATTAGTTTATAATTTTGTTGTTTGACATGTAGTAGGGGCCAGGGAGATGGCTCAGTGGAATAAGCGCTTCCCTGGCAAGCACAAGGCCCTGAGTTCAATCCTCGGTTCCGCAAAAAAAAAAAAAAAAGAGTAAAAATGGCTGGTCACTGTGATGCACAGTTGGTCACTATGATACATATTGTAAGAATGAGTCCCCAGTTAACAAGCCATTATGCTTCTATATTTCCTGCTTGCTTATCCTATATAAGCTCTAGAACACCAGAGATGAGGACCTGATAGTCTGGGAATGATCTGGATTAGTGCCCACTGATGTAAATAAATCTGCCTTCAAGCCATGGGTGTTGTTTTGATGGCTTTTTAAAAAAATTATTTATTTATTTATTTGTGTGTGTGTGTGTGTGTGTGTGTGTGTGTGTGTGTGGCCAGCTCAGCCCACCAGGAGGCGGGGCTAGCTGGCATGTGGTGCTGGGGGATTGAACCATGGTCCCTTTGCTTTTTTGCTAAGCTTGTTCCAAGTAGGTGCTTTAGACCACTGAGCCATCTCACCAGCCTCTGTTTTGATGTTTTTGTTTGCCGTAGCATCTGGTGCATCAGCCAGGAAGACACTGTGCTGACATCTTTGATGCTGGTCATGGTCCCCACAGATGGAGCAAGGTCCTCTTCAGGTCCTGATGGGAGGGCTCACCCTTGAGATTTCTTGAGTCCCCTCTAAAGTGTGGAGGAAGATTCCTGGCTCCCAGCTGGAGCAGACCTCAGAGGGGTGAAGACACAACTTCTCTGTCTGTAAGTCCTGCCCAGTTTAAGCAGAAGGGGAATCTGATCAACTCCTGTTAGTCAGGACCAGCCTCGGGCTGGAACGCTTAATCTCCGAGTGCCTGCTGAGTGAAGTGTGAGTGAGAGGGGCAGACAGCGTAAGCAGCAGGCTGCTCCCTCTGTGCACCGCTCTGAGAAGCTCTGGTCGAGGCGGCTGACTGGGCCATCACCTGCAGTTTCGTGTCATAACAGGGGCCCCATGACCTCCTCAGCTCAGTCCTCCTTAGCTTGAGTCCCTGCAACGACTGTCTCATGGCCAGGTGGGCATCTGAATGGTCCCTCTCTGAATGGTGCCCTTTGTCTGTTGCACCATCCATCAAGGGCACACAACACACACTAGGAAGTCAAGATGGGAATTAGTGAAAACCCACAGTCCCTGACTGCAGGAAAAAGGGCTTTTACCTCTGAGCTAAAAATGAACCCGAAGTGCTCCCTGCATCTCAAAGGGAAAAGAGAGGCCAGTTCTTCCTGAGAATTCCACCTCGGCAACGCCGCTGCAGTTGCTGCCAACACCCACAGCTTCACTTCCTGCTCCTGACCCATCCACTTCCAGCCAAATGAACTGGTCCCAGCCAGCCATTGCCGGCACTCGGCCACAGAGGCCCTCCCTCCAGAGCCTTCTGCTTCCTAACCTGGCCAGATGACGTCATCTAATGCCCACCCGAGATGACTGTCAGCAATTTCTTCTGAGTTCCACATTTTGAGGGAAAAATTGGATTGCCAGCCCTCATGAAAGAGTTGCTGTGGCCTTTCCAAAGGTCACCCCCCCATCTAGAAACAGCCCATTGAGTGTTTCTCAGAGACATCAAAAAAGAGGGCAAAAAGTCCATTGACTACTGTTACTAGAAATCTGATTAAAGAAAAGTACCTGAGGTGCATGAGAAGCTCCAGTGTGATGGATGACTGTCCCCTCTGGCTACAAGTTAGAAGGGCTATGGACACAAAAAATAAATGTCCCCTCCGTCTACAGGACACAAGTAAAGCTGACTATCCAGGTCCGCTTCTACTTGAAGCTCCCCTCACCCTGTCAGGCCTAGATTGGT
>NW_004524603.1:6722066-6727432 GCF_000260255.1 Octodon degus
TTTTTTGCAGTACTAGGGATCGAACTCAGAATCTTGTGCTTGCCAGGCAAGCACTTATTCCACTGAGCTATCTCCCTGGCCTGTGATCCTCTTATTTCCGGCCTCCCAGGCACTGGCATTACAGATGCGCATCACCACGCCCAGTCTCAATGGCCATCTCAGCCCGTCCCAAGGGCAGGGCCAGCATGGCAGGCCCAGGGATTGAACTCCAGGCCCCTGGTTCTGACTAAGCCAGTGCTTTAATTGCAATTGCCTTCTGTATACATTGCCTCAGTCTTCTGCCACCCACAGCCTACTGGTACACCTGGCTGGACCTACAGAATGCCTTCCTCTGCCCCTGGTTGGCTCCTGTCTGCTAGCCCCTCTTCACCTTTAAAAGATCCCAATTTTGCATTCAATGGGGGAGATGGCTCAGTAGAATAAGCACTTCCCTGGCAAGTGCAAGGGCCTGAGTTCAATCCCCGGTTTTGGGAAAAAAAAAAAAAAAAAAAAAAAAGAAAAAAAAATTTGCACTCTAAAGTCAGCTGACTTTGACTCGCTCTCCCAGAGGTTCAAAAAATGTGTTCACCCTCTTTGGAGAAGCCCTCTCAGCTGACCTCTCCAGTTTCCCAGCCCAGTGCATCACTGAACTTCTGATTAACGACACCCAAAATGCCTGCTGCAAAGACCCAAAAGCTGGGCTGCAATCCAAGCAGAAATCAGTTTTGAAAAAGAAACTCTGCAAATTTCTTGGAGCTGCAGCTTCTCTAAAATCTGGATCCTTGAGCTCACAAAAGCCATGGTGCTTCCTCAGACTGTCGGCCTCTGGGAGCGCCCAGCGGCCGCCTGCATAAGTACTTGCAGCCCGTGGCTAAGGGACGCCTCCTCACTTTGCTCCTCTTACCGCTTCTTGCTGCTGCTTGGAAACCTGCCTCGAACTGTGCACGATCTGCACTCCTAAGCCCCTCGCAGGGATCCAATTGACTGAAACATCAACCCGAGCCAGCAAAACTTTCCCTAGTACTCCCAGGAGACCCATCATAATGCAAGCATTGGACCTGCATTTGTAGTAGAGATAACTCAGAATTGGCAGGACTATTAAAGATTAAAGAGAGAGGCAGGGCTGGAGAGATACCTCAGCAATCTAATTATCTACCTGGCAAATGCAAGGACCCAGGTGTGATCCCAGGATGTGCTGGGGTGTTGAACACCTGTAATCCCAGCACTGGGGCGGCTGAGACAGGAGGATCACTACAAGTCTGAGCTGCATAGCAAAACCATGTACCAAATAAATAAATAAATGATTTTTTAAAAATTTTAAAGAGTTGGAAGTGGTGGTGCATGCCGGTAATCCCAGTACTTGGGAACCTGAGGCAGGGGGATTGATGAGAGTTTGCGACCAGCCTGGGCTACAAAGTGAGCTTAAGGCCATCCTGAGCTACATAGTAAGACCCTGTCTCAAAAAGATTTTTTTAAAAATTTAAATGAAACTACATACATTAAAAAAAAAACAAACTATGTACAGCATACAAATCACAAGGTCTAAAAAGCTGAGAAAATGAAACCTGACCCTATAGAAACAGCTTGTAACTAGTTCCACAGAAGTTTAGCTAAAAGATCAGCTATGCCTGTAGGAACTCTTACAGGCATGCACATATAACCCAGGTTCATATTAGTTATCTCTACAAGTTTCAGAAATCCAGCTTCAGATCCACCATTCCAGAGTTCTGGAGAATTTACCTGGACTAGGCAGCTTCTCCAGCACTCAACTCTGAAAAGACAGTGTACTCAAAGCCGTGCTCTGTGGGCCAGCCAGATGACTCAGCGGACTGAAGCGCCTGCTTAGGCAGAGCACAGTGGCTGGGCTTTGATCCCCAGCATGCTGTGCCAGCCCTGCCCCCGGGGCACTGAGACAGTGATTGAGAATGGGCATGGTGGCACACACCTACAATCCCAGCGCTTGGGAGGCTGAACACAGGAGCAACACTGCAAGTCCGATTTCCATAATGAGACCCTATAGACCCTGTACTAAATAAACAAACAAACAAACAAATAAATAAATATTTTGCACAGGTATGCAAGACAATTTCAAAATCTTTTATCACTCAATTTGTCATTAGCGGAAGAAAAGTTGTGTAAGTGGTCCACAATTTTTTTATGTAGAGTCTGTAATTTTGTTATGCCAATTTAAGCTATAGCCATTTTCTGAATATAAAACAGAAGGTGAAGACCAGCTATAGTACACATGGGCTTATAGCCTTTATTACACTTATTCCCTGCATAATGAGCATGCCATGTCTCTTTATTGATTCTAATTTTTGAGACAGAGTCTGGCTCTATAGTTCGTATTGGCCTTGAACTCAATATGCAGCCCAGGCTGGCCTCAAGCTCGAGGGGATCCTCCTGCCTCAGACTCCTGCGTGCTGGGGATACAGTTGTGTGTCACCATAGCTAGACTCTTTGTTGATTTTATATTCTATAAATATTTCTCAGTGTCAGATTTACTGTGCAAGTGAGGTCCAGGAATCTTTCATTAAGGAAGGTGGAAACAGTTGAATTTATCTCTAATCTCTGTGATTAAACCTTTGACTCTTCATTCCAAATATGTCATATGCCAGATATTATAGCAGCAACTTCATAATTTAACCTTTTTGTGCACACTAAAATAGAGATAAGGCAAAATTTTTAAAAACTTTTCTAAAATACCTCAACATGTAAAATTAATAGCTTTGGGAAATCTCAAAAAATTCTTTCTTTTTGACCATTAAAATGGTCATCATTTTATACCAGTTATTTATAGAGGTTTGGGGTTTTGTTTGTTTGTTTGTTTGGTTGGTTTTGGTTTTTCCTTTTGATGCCAAAGCCCAAACCCAGAGCTTCCATCTCTCTAGGCAGGTGTTGTACTGCTGAGCCAAATCCCCAACCCCTATTAAAGCATGAATTTTCATGAACCCTAAACTACGAGGAGCTGTTTTATTAAACACATTCTTAGAAATCTCACTACCACGCCAAGTGATAATATCATTCAACAATTTTAATTCTTGTTTTTTAAGGGCCGGAGAGGTGGCACAGCAGGCTAAGTGCTTGCTTAGGCAAACGCAGGGACTGGGTTCCATCCCTGAATGCTGCGCCCACCTGCCCCTGGGCACGCAGAGCCTGCCACAGAGTCAGGGCGTGGTGGCGCACACCTGTAATCCCAGCACTGGGCAGGCTGAAAACAGAATCACTACAAGTCCGAGCAAGCTGCTTCGGGAGACCCTGTCCCAAATACATTTAAAGAAAAATACTCTTGTCTATGGCCAATACCACCCTGATGCGCCTAATCTGGTCTAAACACATGCTTATAAATCCCACTACCACACCCAGCAATAATGTCATTCAACAATTTCCCCTTCCCCCGCCAGGGAGGGGACTCGGGCCCTTGCACTTGCCAGGCAAGCGCTTGTGCCCCTGAGCATTTTCCCTCTTCTGATATTTTTAATCCAGTCATGTCTCAAGGATGCTGGGTCAGGTATGTGCTGCATGTGAAACTTTTCTGTCCTCAAAACTTCTATCTCGGGGCTGGTGAGATGGCTCAGTGGTCTAAAGCACCTACTTGGAACAAGCTTAGTAAACCACAGGGACCACGGTTCAATCCCCCAGCACCACATGCCAGCCCGCCCCGCCCCCTGGTGGGCTGAGCTGGCCACACACACATAATAAATAAATAAATGTAAAAAAAAAAAACAACAAAAACAAAAAAAAACTTCTATCTCAAGCAGTTTTCTTGAGATAGCCAACATATTCTGCTTTTCTTTGGATTTTGAGGCTTGGTCTCACTATATACCCCAGGCTGGCCTTGAACCCTTGATCCTCCTACCTCTAACTTCTCAGTGCTGGTATCATAAACATTCTTTTCTGAAGGTGACTTTATTTACTGTTATGTGTAGAATTGTACCAAACAATTGGGTGGTGCTACAACAAGCAAAATGACCAAAATGGCACCCCGGTTGTGGAAACTTTTGATGAACAGCTTTATTTTACATTGGTGGTCCTGGCCCCAGAACACTCCCAACAAGGAAGAAGGCCAGGCTCCGCCCTCTGGTGGTGGTGGGGGTTTATAGGTTTTTACAGACAGGAAGTACAGAACCAGAACTCTAGGTTTTTGATGGGGCGGGACAGGGGAACAGGTGGGTGGAAGGGGAAATGGCAACAGCGTCCAAGGTGTCCCTGTGGGTGAAGAATCAGGACGTGAACTGCAGGCCCCCACAAGCAAGCCCAGAGGTGGCATTCCATGGGGCAGGTTGGAAAAATAAAGACAGAATACAGGGGGCTTTTCTCCTTTATTCCTCCACCTGTAATTTGTACCTAGACAAATCTTCGTCTACACCGTGTTTGTTTAAATCATGTTTTTGTTTTAAGGCTGAATAGGAGATTAGGTTCATCTGGGTCCACAGTACCAATTACAAACCCCAGGTAAGGATCATCTGTAGTTTGATAGACTCTAGTTGCTGGGACACAAATGGTGTTAACCAACTAAAGATTTAAGCCCTATTGGCAAATTGAAAAAGTCGCACAGTGGGCCAAGGAGGAGGTCCAACCACGGATTGAAGATTTTTTGTTGTTATTTAATTGAAAGCCTGACTTTGGTGAACCTGTCTTTGGCCATACTTGGCTTCTGTTGGAAGGCCCACCCCTAACCGCCTGTCATATTATAACTGGCTGAGCTGTTTATATTCCTGAAGAGCTCTCTCTAACTTTGGTTGGGGGCCACTGCGCATAGCTTTCGTCTCAACTGCTTCAAGCTGAGGAGGTCGATTGGAAGGGAGACCGCAGTGAGAGACCCCCCAGAGAACACATCTCCTGGGCCGCAGTAGTGTTGTAGTTCACCAAGTACGAGCTGTTCCTTCAGCATTCATCCGGTAGATCCCAGGAAAAGGAATCCAGTGTATTTATCGTTGGTTTTATCTGTTTGGTGACTTGCGATTTGGCGGCCTTGAGGCAAGAATAAACACATTTTGAGAAATTAGAGCGTGTGTAATCAAAGCATGAACACTCGAATGGAAAAACAGGTTTGAGAAGGGTCAAGTCCAAACATTGTTTTTATGGGGGGAGGGCATAGACTAGTGATTGCAATCCTTTTTTTTTTCTGCTGGGTGCTTGTCTCAGTTACGTTGCTGGGAAAAATCCCCGACACCCAGAATGAAGGAAGAAAGGGTTTATTTAACTCACAGTTACTGGAGGTTTCGGTCCAGCAACTGGACTCAGCTGGCTCCAAGGCAGAGTAGCACATGGCAGAGGGCAATCTTTCTTTCTTTTTTTCAGTTTTTAATTCTATTTATTTTCAAAGTTTTATTGATAAACAGATAGCAATGAGACAGTTTCAAATCAAATCGGAAGTAGAGTTT
>NW_004524603.1:6736014-6737740 GCF_000260255.1 Octodon degus
ACCGGACCTGGGCTAGGACTCAGAGGGCAACCTTTCATGGTGGTGACAGAGAGCAAAAGGAGCAAAAGGGCAAGAGCGGCAGCCACAGTGGCAATCAAAAGGAAGCCTGTCTCCCTTAAGCTGCATTCAGGCTGCCTGCCCCAGGCTGGGTATAGTACTCACACCCATAATCCCAGCAGTACTTACAACTATAATCCCAGTGGACCATGAGTTATGGCATTTTTTAATTTTCTTTTTTGGCAGAACCGGGGATTGAACTCAGGCCCTTGCACTTGCCAGGCAAGTGCTTATTCTACTGAGCTACATCCTCAGCTCCTGGATCATGAGTTAATCTCAAATTCTAGAAGTCCGGCATGAAGCTTTGGGGGGACAACTAGACATAAACCATAACAGCACTCAAGACCAAGTTAAAGTGAGACCTGTATTAATAAACATTAACCCCTTATGATCTATCAATCAAAATCAGTTAAGTCTCCTTGGGATTTACCTTGGAACCATGTGCAGCACCTCTCTTTGAGGAAGGGAACTTTCCTTCCTTCGTATTGGGTGTCGGGTATTTGTCCCAGTAACAGGAAAAGAATAACTGAGACAAGTACCCAGCAGAAAAAAAGATTTGCAATCACTATTCTACCCACCCAAGCAATTTTATAATTGCTAGACCAAGTTGCTTTCTGTGAAGGCTTGGCAGACTTTTTCCAGGTGTCTCTCCTTAGGCACACTGCAAATCCTTGATCACTTGTTTCCATGGTCAAACAAAGTCCTTAGGAGGTTGCATAACTTACCAGTTCTGTAGGATGTCAGGGGAAAGGTTCTTTTTATTTTTATGGAACCGGGGATTGAACTCAGGCCCTTGCGTTTGTCAGGGAAGCACTTATTCCACTGAGCCATCTCCCCGGCCGAAGGGAAAGGTTCTTATGTCCTGCATTCTCATTGATCTTGGAGGACTGGGGCCAAAAGATGACTGTCCTCTTAACTCATCTATCTTTTTAGTTTTGACCTCCAAACTTCTGCTGTTGAACATTCAGAAGAGAAGGTTAATAACATCACATTGTAATGGGAGCAGTGAGCTTAACTATTTGAATATCAAACACCTTGAAATATAAAGTGTAGCCAGACAACTGGTTTCTTTTTCTAATTAACCATTAATGTTGTAGTAGTTGAATCCCTATAGAATGTTAATAGACAATACTTAGTTTTTCAGAGAAAATTGAGATTAAGAGCTATGCATAATACTTTATTATTTGTTTATTGTTTATTTTTTCTGGTACCAGGGATCGAACTCAGAACGCTGCATTTGCCAGGCAAGCACTTATTCATTGAGTGATCTTCTCAGCCCCCAGACATAATACTTTTAGTATGACAATCATGATGACATTTTTGTAGCACACTTAAAGCTCTATTTTGATATAGAATAGCCTTTTCAATCATCTTAATTTAATACGTAAGAATTTTTACCTAATTTTTTGACCTTTAATGGGTTGTCAATGAAGTGTGTGACCTTGTGTGGATTGTTTAATGTCTAGGGATCCCTAAGTACAGTGTCACATACAAAGCATATAGATACATCACATACGTTTTTGTTAAAAATAATTATTATTGCCTGGTGGCCTTTTGTTGGCTTAGCATAAACCTCTTATCATAAGTAGCTGGACTGCTTAGGCAAATGTAGGAACCGGGGCTTGATACCCGGCTTGCTGTGTGGCCCAGGCCCCAGGCTGTGCTGCAA
>NW_004524603.1:6737840-6738282 GCF_000260255.1 Octodon degus
TTATAATTGTTCCGAGAGCATGAGGCGTTCATAGTTAGATCTCAGTGCCATTAACTTGACAGTCTGGATTTTTTGAACATACTTAAACAGTTTATAAAACAGGGACCAATAGAGCCAAGAGAAACAGGAAACAGGTCCAAATGAGGCAGGTATAAGGAGGCATTGAGATTAGTCTCCAATTTTTTTTTGACAAATCTCTAAAGCCGCCTTTTTTTTTTGGGCTATATTACACCCCAATCGTTTTACATGTTGTTCTGCTATTTTGCTGAAGAAGAGGTTTTTAACACTAAATATCGTATGTTTAAATCTCTCAAGTCTTATACACTCATGACCCTTTGTGGTGATGTTGTATCAAATTATTTTGACATGGAGTCACCACTGTTAATCTATTCAGACAGCAAGGAATGTTAGTTAACAACAGAGTCTGAGTAGGTGGGTTTTT
>NW_004524603.1:6767192-6768682 GCF_000260255.1 Octodon degus
TCTTCTGACCTTTGTTGTAGATCTTTGTTGTAGTTGTAACCTTCGCACATACTGAAGTTCAGGTGCAACTCTACAAAGTTTGGACTTATCCAGCTGTGCCTGGCTTGGGTCTGGCTGCTGTGCTCAGCTCTTTCCCACTGCTGTCCTTGAGGATGAACCTGTTGTGCCCCTGTGGCAAGATGTTCTGCTCCTGGACTATCTGGGTGGATCTATCCTCTACACTTTCTGCAGGGATTACAGCTGCAGGGTTACACCCCAGGCATGTATGCCAGACCTGAGCTGTGCCTGGAGTGGGAAGGTCGAGTAGGGGGGAGGAAGCTGTCCCACACACTCACTGGACCTGGGCTAGGACTGGGTCTCGGGACTTTTTTTTTATACAGGGTCTCCCTACACAGTTTGGATTCATAGTGGTCCTCCTGTCTCAGCCTCCCCGGTAGTTGGATTATAGGTGTGCATCACCATGCCCAGTTTGGGGGTTACCATGGCATACCTGGGGTTCCTAAGGGATTTTTATTTCTCTTAACAACTTTTGATGACTTGTAAAAATCAGATCATAACATTTAACAAATTTTTTTGAACAATGAGAGACTCTTAGGTCAATAAATAAATACCAATATGCATCACATTTATAAAACCAATTTTAACATCATTTTGACCAGCTGGTAACTTAGGCAGAAGCATCTCTTTAATTTTGATGACATTTGTCCATAAGATGAATAAAATTGCAGACCAATGTTTCAAAAATCAAAAAATGCAAAAGAAAAAATTGAATAAAATAGCTGTTTACAGATTGGGCACACAGATAAATAAACAAATATACATAAGACAAATCTACCTATAAACTCAGAGGGCCCCCAAATATATTTTGATCAAATTGAATTACAGTAACTCTTTTAAAATTTTAGAAGTTTGTAATTATAAATAGAATTATTTGCATGTCAATTAATAGAGATGTAAGAGGAAGGAATGAAAACCTCTTATATTTGTGAAAGACAGTTTATCTGATAGGCATATCCAAATTGTTGTTTTGATAGCCATATGTCATTGTCTTTTCTAATGGGACAGACTGCCAAAGGTAATTTTAATTATCTAGTGGGGTTGAGCAGTCCAGGCTTGGGTATATATAGAAAGAGACTATCTCTGAGAATAGTGTCCTGTAGGGGCCGGGGAGATGGCTCAGTAGGATAAGTGCTTGACTGGCAAATGCAAGGATCTGAGTTCAATCCCCGGTTCCAAAAAAAAAAAAAAAAAGAATAGTGTCCTGTCTGTGAGATGTTCTGGATGGAAGTCATGATGAGGCCTTCCTCCGGGGACAGGGACTGTGTCTATTTTTAAAAATATCTGTTTAGGGCTGGAGAGATGGCTCAGTGGTCTAAAGCACCTACTTGAAACAAGCTTGGCAAAGCACAGGGACCGCGGTTCGATCCCCAGCACCACATGCCAGCCAGACCCGCCCCCTGGTGGGCTGAGCTGGCCACACACACACACAA
>NW_004524603.1:6768782-6773012 GCF_000260255.1 Octodon degus
CCTGTCTGTGAGATGTTCTGGATGGAAGTCATGATGAGGCCTTCCTCTGGGGGCAGGGACTGTGTCTATTTTTAAAAATATCTGTTTAGATTAAATTGTTATTAAATTTGAAAGGTTTTATCAGGTTTTTTATCAGTTAATTTACATGTTTTTTTTAATTTTTAATTTTTAATTTTTTGGCAGAACTGGGGATTGAACTCAGGCCCTTGCACTTGCCAGGGAAGTGCTTATTCCACTGAGCCAACTCCCTGGTTCCTTACATGTATTATTAAAACATCAGGGCCATCCAGGTAGCTCAACAGACTAAAGCACTTGCTTAGACAGAGCACAGCAACCAGGGTTCAGTCCCTGGAGATCCATGCTGGCCTGTCCCCAGGGCACGCTGAGATGGAGATTCAGACTGGGCGTGGTGATGCACGCCTATAATCCCAGATCTTGGGAGGTTGAAAACAGGAGAATGACTATGACTTTGCTGTATGTAGTGAGACCCTGTAGACCCTCTACTAAATTAAAAAAAAATAGTTTGTCATATGTCATTTAGAAAAACAGTCAGCATCATTTGAAGAGGCGAGGAGAGTTAACTTTAGTTTTGCTTAAGGACTAAAAGGCAGATAAACTTGGACTAAAACTTGTATATTTATTTTTTAGACCTATAGGCATAAATCTAGTTTTTGAATATGACCCAGAGATAAAAGATCAGCTTTACTCTGGAAGGGTTCCAGGGAGTGGAAACTTACTGTTCTGGAAACTTGGTCCTAAAATTTAATGGCTACAGAGAAGAGAATTGCCGAGGACCAAACCATGTTGCAAACTGTATTGTTTTTCAGGAGCTGCGGAGAAGGGACAGAGGAATCACTTTAAGTATGGCACAGGGACTAAATCTCAGGTGCTGAAATACAATTTAAGGGGGCCAGGGATATAGCTCAGTGGCGTAAGCGCCTGCCTGGCAAGTGCGAGGTCTTGAGTTTGATTCCTAGTACCACCAAAAAAAGAAAAGCCATCCGATTTAAATCCAAGAGCTTTTCCACGGTGGATTACTAGTCATTAGCAAAATACGTCTCTAGAGATAAACATCACAGTTGACTCCAGCTGTGTTGCCACATGGAAAATGAAACCAATAACCAAATGATCTGAATGGCTCTTTTTACCCCTTTGGAAGAGAGTGAGAGAAAATGCAAGTGTTTAATTACGTTAATTTTTAGGCACGACACACGCTTTCTCGATTATTGTTCTAAGAGAAGGACGTCCACACACACCTGTCGGAATTAAAGTAGGCATCTTATCTCCCAAAAGGGGTGTCTTATAAGCCCTTGGGAGGCTGAGATAGGCAGTCCTGATATTTGCACTTTTTTTTTTTAATATATATTTATTTATTTATTTATTCTGTGTGTGACCAGCTCAGCCCACCAGGGGGCAGGCAGGCTGGCATGTGGTGCTGGGGGATTGAACCGTGGTCCCTGTGCTTTGCTTGGCTTAGCTTGTTCTAAGTAGGTGCTTTAGACCACTGAGCCATCTCACCAGCCCTGCACTTTTGTTTTGATAATGATTTTACTTTTTTTTATAATAATGATCTTAATGCCTGTAAATTTTTTTTTAATTTAAAAAAAAATTTTTTTAACATTTATTTATTGTGTGTGTGTGTGTGTGTGTGTGTGTGTGTGTCCAGCTCAGCCCACCAGGGAGCGCGGCTGGCTGGCATGTGGTGCTGGGGGATCGAACCGCAGTCCCTGTGGTTTGCCAAGCTTGTTCCAAGTAGGTGCTTTAGACCACTGAGCCATCTTGCCAGCCCCAACCTGTAAATTTTTTAACCTAGGGGCCTAGATGAACTCATATTGCCTCTGTGACTTTTTTTCAGTTATATATTTGGTACAGGGTCTTGCTACACAGCTCAGACTCAGGGTGCTCGTCCTGTTTCGAGCCTCCCCAGTGCTGAAATTACAGATGTGCGCCAGCACACCTGGTGTGGCACGCAGGACTGGGCCTTGAACCCTGGTCCCTGCGCTTGCCAAAGCAGGCACTTAGTCCATTAGGCTATCTCACTGGCCCTGCCTCAGTGACCTTGTATTGGGTTATATTTTGTTTGTCATCTTTCGATCTCTCTAGGAAGCACTGCAAAACCAAGCATTTCTCTCATCTTAGCCTCTCTGGAGCTGGGACTCTGGGCACGCACTCTCATGTCCCACTTCGCTGAGAGGAAGTGGAGAAGCAGAAGCATATAGTCAGTATGGATCTCGCACCTATTGTCACCATTGTCATCATATTTTTTCATGGCACAGCTCCAGGGAGCATCAAAAGCCTCATGTGGCTCTGGTCTGAACTAGCACACAGTGAGCAGCCCTTTTTTTTTTCTGTTCTGAAACAGTAATTTCGGGGATATTAGTATTCAATGAATCTAATGCAGATTTTATTAAGCTCCAAGCTGAAAAGGTCTCAGGAGAAACAGTTTGTCCTGTCACTGAAAAGGAAATTAAAATTTTAAATAAAAGCCTGCCAAGAAAGCCCACCAGGAATGCCTACCACATCTTAAAGGATGGGTCTGGGCAAGCCTGGTAACGAAAATCCCTCTCTTTGTGTCACCCCTCTTTTTAGTGCCTTTGTGTAACTTGCAATGTAACTTGAGATGTTTCAACTCCCTTGGAAACCCATGCTGTCGGCCCACCCTCTAATCGCAAGGTGCCAAGTCTGCCTTTGTACCTCCTGCTTGCTTTCCCATAAAACCCCTGAGACCCTGCCAGGTGGGGCTCTGACTCTGGGTATGATCCCCGTGCAGCCTGCCAGTGTAAATAACCTGCATCCTAGACCTTCTTGGTGCCATTCCTTCCCGTGTTCGTTCTGTTTTCTGTAACATCATGAGCTTAGCCACCACAACCAGCCAGGGCTTTCCAGTCTTGGTGCACAGACAGAGCAGCCTATGGGTCACGCTGTCTGTGCCTCTGGTTCACACAGTCGGTTAGCTTCTCCACTTAACCAGCATTCAGAGGCCAAACATTTCAGTGCCCTTCCCCTGGGGGTGACTTAACTAACAAGAGTTGATCAGTCTCTTCTTCTGCTCTAGTTGAGCAGGACTGACATTAACTGGGGTCTCCCAGGGGTCTTATCAGAATCAGGCAGACAGACACTGTGTCCTCCTTCCTTGGGGACCAATGTGAGCTGGTCAAGTGGGCAGCCAGGAATCCTCTTCTAGGCTTTGCAGGGGACTCGAGAATCTGGAGGGCATGCCTTCCCCGTGAAGACCTGGACAGGTCCTTGCTCTATCCATGAGGGCCACGACCGGTGACCAAAGAGGTCAGTGTGGTCAGTCTTCCTGGTAATGCACCACATGCAACAACAAGCACAAACACCGAAATGACACCAAGATTCTGAGGCAGTGAATAGTTTTATTTTACGCAGGTGGTCCCGGCTCATTCCCAGCAACAAAGAAAGCCAGGCTCCGCTCTCTGGTGGCCTGACATTTTTATAGGTTTTTAGAGACAGGAAGTACAGAACCAGAACTCTAGGTTTTGAATGGGGCAGGACAGGGGAACAGGTGGGTGGAAGGAGAAATGGAAACATAGTGTCCAAGATGTCCCTGTGGGTGTAGAACCAGGACGTGAACTGCAGGCACTGGAAAACAAGCCAAGAGGCTATATTCCATGAGGCAGTTTGGAAAAATAAAAACAGAAGAAAGGGGGCTTTTCCACTTTGACAGTAATCACAGTATTACATCTAATGTTTATTATTTTGTCCCGTGGCAGCATTCATACTTTTATAAACTGTGTAGACTCAGAAGTGACGTAACATTCTTCTGAAGTTATTTAGACTCGGTATGGTGGTGCACACCTGTGACTCCAGCCCCCAAGAGCTTAAAGAAGGAGGAACATTACAAGTGTGAGGCCAGCCCGAACGACAGAGCAAGTGATTGAGAAAACACAGCCATGATATTCACAGCCATCAATGTACTTTAACCATTTGAAAGTCACTCAGCATTTTTGGTTCTCGTCTTTGCAGGTGTCTTGGTTGCCTTTCTCTCATTGCTGGGACAAAATACTTGACACCCAAAGTTAAAGGGGGAAAGGTTTATTTAGCTCACAGTTTGTGGAGCTTTCAGTCCACAATCAGCTGGCTCCCAGGCAGGGCGGCACGGCACAGGGGCAACAGCTCAAGGTGGCAGAAGACAGCAAAAGCAAGAGCAAAGGGGGAGAGCAAGCCTCTTCCTCCCATATTTTGTAAGCAGGCTACCCCGACCCAGGG
>NW_004524603.1:6782259-6788921 GCF_000260255.1 Octodon degus
CAACACCATTGGTTTCCGGTTTGACTTTCTCTTCCTTGATCTGCAAACTGCTCATTGACTTGACAGCTGCCTCCTGCTCGTCCACCGCCAGGGCCCAAGAATCTGTGGCCATGGTCTCGGAGAAGAGAAAGCAACTCGAGAAAACCTGCACCACTCAGCCCTTCCACGCTCGTCCTGACCAGCAACCGGCGCGAAACCCAGCACACGAGGACCAGAAGCAGAACACAGGTTCTTGAAGTAGGTATTGATGATCTTCTGGATTTCTGCAGGATCTGTTCTGATTTTACCCTATTCATTCTGAATCGCGTGGATTTGAGTCTTTTCTTTCCTTTTGTCGATAAGGTTGGCTAAGGGTTTGCCAATTTTATTTAATCTTTCAAAAAGCCAACTCTTCAATTCATTAATTTGTTGTATTGTTTTCTTAGTGTACACGGCATTAACTTCTGCTCTAAGAATTATAATTTCCTCCATTTGTACGAGCTTTGAGTTTGGCTTGCTCTTTTTTCTAGAAGCTTGAGGATCAACATTAGGTTTGTTTATCTGACTTTGTTCAGTTTTTCTAATAGAGAAATTCACCACTATAAATTGCCCTTGTTTTTTTAAAAAAGTTTCTTTTATAGGATTGCTCTAATTGTGTTCCATAAACTCTGTATGTTGTATTGTCACTATCAAATTGTAGAAACCATCCAACTTCATCTTGACACGTGGGTTGTTCAGGATGATGTTATTTAGTTTCCATGTGTTTATGAAATTCTTGTGATTTCTTTTGCCCTTGATTTCCAATATCAGTGCAATATGGTCTCATATGTGCATGGGATGGTTCAGTTCCTTTGAATTTATTGCAGCACATTCTCTGAGTTAGTATGCAGTCTATTGTGGAGCACATCCCATGCACAGCCCAGAAGAGTATGCACCATGACGTTGGGAACACTCTACGTCTGCTAAGTCCATTTGTTTAAAAGTTTGGTTCAGCTCTGATATTTCTTTGTTGATATTTTGTCTAGTTCATCAGTTTGTGACACTGGGATATTGAGGTTCCCCCATTAAAATGCTATTAGTGCTTGTTGGATTTTCTCATGTCTGTTAATATTTTTTATACAGTTAGGTACAAGGTACTTGGTGCATATATATTTATAATTGCTATGTTTTCCTCTTTGACACTTCCATTTACAAGAATATACTGACCTTTTCTGACTCTCTTAAACAGTCGTGGCTTGAAATCCATTTTGTCTACAAACGGAATAGCTACCCCATGCTTCTTCGGGTTTCCGATCACATGGAGTACTATCGTCCATCCCTTGACTTTCAGTCCATGAATTTCTTTTTTAATCAAACATGTTTCTTCTATATTGTTGTATCTTGTTTCTTGATCCATTCTGCCAGTCTTTATCTTTTGATTGGTGAATTGAAACCATTAACATTTAGGTTGTAATTGCTACATGTTGACACATTCTTCTTTGGGTGGTTTTTTTTTTTCTTTCTTTCTTTTTTTTTTTTTTTTGCGGAACTGGGGATTGAACTCAGACCCTTGCGCTTGCCAGGGAAGCGCCTACTCTACTGAGCCATCCCCCCAGCCCAACACATTCTTGTCATATTGTTTTCCTGTTGTTGTTTTCCTCTTTGCCCTCTCTGTTCAAATGTTTGCCATGCCTGGTGGATTCATTCTGTGTTACCACTTCAGAGATCCAGGTGGGTGATTTTCAAATTGGTCCCCCCCATGAAGGGCCCCCGGGTTTGACTTAGGCGAGCTGGAGTTCTGCAATTGCACCTTGCTTGCGTGTCTTTTTATTTTTTGATTCTTAAATTTTTAATTCCTGGGTTGATGCTTGTAAATGGCTGTTGGCATGTAGTTTTGTTTTTTTTTTTTTTTTTTTGCGGAACTGGGGATTGAACTCAGGCCCTTACGCTTGCCGGGGAAGCGCTTATTCCACTGAGCCATCTCCCCAGCCCCTGGCATGTAGTTTTATGGCTAGTATTGCCCACCCTTAGGAAATAACTTTTAGAGATGTCTTCCAGATATAGCTGGCCTTTGAGCTTTGAGGCTCTTGCAAGATCCTGCTCTTTCAATGTATTGGGGATGAGATGCTGCTTCCTATTAGGCCGAGCCTATTGTTCTTGGCACTGACCTATGGTGTTATTTATAACCCTTTGGCAGTCTCGGTCTTGGCATGCTATAAAAAAAACTCATTAGAACAACTACATCACTCTGGCTAAAATAGTACAATTGCCGATAATAATAGCATCAAACACAGCCTGGAAAGTGACAGACTGTGGTTACCATTAGTTTGCCATCTTTAACCATATGAACTAGATTTGTGGTTATATAACAAAACCTAAAATGAACTAGAAAATTGTATCCAGTAAATATACCCATCGTTCTGCAACGTTACCCTGCGGAGATAAAATTTAAAAGGGGTCAGGGAGAAAAATAGAGAACTAGAAGAAGAGGGAAAGATTAGAAACAATGTTGAAAGACAAAGGAAGATTACACAAACTTTGGGAAAGTGGTGAAGAAGACTGTAGGGAGCTCTTTTTGGTCCTCGTATCAGTCCAGGAAGTTTATGTTTATAATCCCGTGGATCAGTTACTGGAATCCCTTCGAGTTACTGCCAGTCTGCCACTTCTGGTACAACCCATGGAGAGACTAAAGACACTAAGGCCTATTTATAGTTACGGGGAGCCATGGGGTCCTACGTCTGGCCGTGTGGATGGCTATCTAGAACAAAAGCCTCAACCCAGGGGCGAACGTGGGTTTCTTCAGCCATGAAGGAGGAGTGGCTTGAGGATGAATGACTGAGAATGGCAGGAAGTAGGTGACTACTGTGAGCTGGGCTGGGTAGGAGGCCCGCATTTACCTCCGTGATATGCAAAGCAGGACATGCAGAGAGTAATCTGCATTATACTATTAAGACAGTAGATAGGGCCAGCCAAAATAGCTCAGCAGATTAAAGCACCTGCTTAGGCAGACGCAGGGGCCAAGGGCTCAATCCTGGCCCTGCCATGCCGGCCCCACCCCCCGGGAGCGTGCTGAGATGGCACCACTGGGTGTGGTGCCACGTGCTGTAAGCCCAGCACTTAGGAGGCTGTAAGCAGGAGAATCACTAAAAGTCTGATCTACGTAGTGAGACCCTGTACACCCTGTAGACTCTGTACTAATTTTTTTTTCTTAAAAAAAAGATAGTATCTAATGATTTGAGGTCTGATGCTTCAGCTCTGATGTGTGATCTCCCAAGCCCCAGGAAGTCATAGCCTCTACCTATGGCTCAATCTCAGCCGACAGCATGGAGCACTTGGCTCTTTGTCCCCTCTGGACCCGGCTCATATTAAACAGCAGCAGGTGGGGATTATCAGGAAACATGAATGCCATCTTCAAAGACTACCACAGTACCTCGGCTAGACCAAAATGTATTGCTTAAAGCATTTGAAAGGATAAGGACCAGTCCTAGCCGGCTCTCTACCTATCAACACATGGAAATAGGGTCAGGCTCAGCCAAAATGGAAACAATTGCTCTTCTTTCAAGGGGAGTCACCCAGGTGGTGCTCCACAGAGGACAGAAGGGAAAGAGAAAAAAAAAAGAAACAAAAACAAGAACAGAACAACAGGAAACTAGAAACAGCTGAGCACAGTGCCGCGCATACCTATAATTCTAGCACTTGGGAGGCTGAGCAGGAGAATCCCCATGAATTCAAGGCCATCCTGGACTATAGAAGCAGGCTCAAGGCTAGCCTGCACTATTTGTGAGACCCTGCCTCAAGAAAAAAACACTAGAACAACATTAACATTCATATAAAAATAAGAACCATCAGGGAAGAAAGTAAGAGAATAAAGGATTAAAAAAAAGTGTCCATTTTAAGGCTTGTCTGTGCTGTTACTAGTATGTGCAGTGGACAGACAGAGCCCAGATCCAGCCGTAGGTTTGTGGCAGGGTAGTGGATAATCCCAACATAGTTCCACAGAAGTTCAGGCTGGGTTCCGGCTGTGATGCGCAACCCAATTTGTTTAGCCTGCAACACTCTATGTGTCTCCTGTCGGTGGCACTTGGCTCCTTGAGCACTTGCCAGCGTGAACTCTGTCCCACCCCACGCTGACACTAGGAGCTGCCAGGTGGAGCCAGCCTGCAGCTGCTCCGATTTCCAAGCTTAGTTTGCCTCTTTCCAAGGTGGCCACTGGCCAATCTCCCTCTCCTGGGGGACATCTGAACCTCAGTAACTCACCAGCCGCTCCAGTCCGCTGTGTCCACTGTTCTGTTCCAGTGATGCGTTTCTCCACAGGGCCTCTGGGGTCACTACTAGTCACAGTGCACGTGCGAGTGGGTGCTCCTCCTCCCGCACAGTGGGTCAGGGGTCAGGGAGAACGCTGCCTAGCTACCTTCTCCTCTGTCTTGAGGTTTGTCTCTTCACTCTCCCTATGACTGTGAGTCCTCACTTCAGATCCTTGCTGGGTCCTCAGTACCCATGTCCCTTCTTCTCTTCTTCATGTTGCTATATTCCAGTGTCTGGACACCAAATCTCAGAGAGGTTGTTTCTCTGCTGTTCAGCCCTCTGTCATCTTCCACTTGCCTAGTTTTTGATTGGGTAGTTTATTTTGAGTGGTCTAATTTTTTTGTGTGTTCTTTGTATTTCTAGATACTAGTCCCCTGTCTGAGGAATAGATAGCAAAAGTTATTTCCTGTGGGCCGGGGAGGTAGCTCAGTAGAATAAGCACCTGCCTGGCAAGCGCAAGGTCCTGAGTTCAATCCCTGGTACTGAAAAAAAAAGTTGGGGCTGGGGAGATGGCCCACTGGAATAAGTGCTTCCCTGAAAAAAAAAGTTATTTCCCTCTGCTGATTATGTCTTTTGCTATGTAGAAGCTTTTTAATTTTTTAAATTTGATGTACATTTCCTACTTTTCCCCTCTATTTAACTCCTTGCTTTGCTTGGTAGTTCCTTTCTGTTGTTGTTGAAGTTGTGGTCATTTCTGTTTCTTTCTAGAATATCTATCAGTACTCTTTATAGGGTTGGCTTAGTGATTATGAATTTCCTCAGTTGTTCTTTGTCATGCAAGTATCTTATCTCTTCATTAAATTTGATACATAGTTTTGCATGATACATCAATTTGAGTTGGAAGTCTTTTTCTTTCAGGACCTGAAAATAGCAATCCAAGCTCTCCTTGATTTGATGGTTTGTGTTGAGAAATATGCCATGATTCTAATGGGCTTTCCATCATAAGTGATCTGATTCCATTCTCTAACAGCTTTTGATATTTTGTTCTTTTGCTGAATTTCTGGGATCAAGATTATTACTTGTCTAAGTGTAAATTTATTTTGATTATAGCTAATTGGAGTTCTATATGCCTCACTTAACTATATGTCAGAGTCTCTTCCCATGTTTGGGAAATTTTCTGTTACTACTTCTTTTTTTTTTTTTAATTTTTATTTATTTGTGTGTGGCCAGCTCAGTCCACCAGGGGGCGGGACTGGCTGGCATGTGGTGCTGGGGGATTGAACCATGGTCCCTCTGCTTTGCTACAGCTTGTTCTAGGTAGGTGCTTTAGACCACTGAGCCATCTCACCAGCCCTCTGTTACTACTTCTGCGATTAATTTTCTTACGTCATTTGTGTTGACTCTTGCTGTCTTGTTGACACCAAAACTGGTCTTATATATACTTTTTCTTTGCATCATCCTGCTGCTGGTGAATTGTTATCTCTGGTTCCTTGTTATTTTTTAGATCTTTCCTTTCATGTTCACTAGCTGCAATGCTGTCTTAAAGGCCTGAAGGGCTGGGAATATAGCTCAGTGGTGCAAGTGCCTGCCTGGCAAGCACAAGGTCCTGAGTTCAATCCCTGGTACCAAAAAAAAAAAAGTCTGAGAATCTATCTTAAGTTCTGTTCAATCAGTTTTCTCAGCTTTCAGTGGAACTCTTAATTTCCTAGATATATGTTTGAATCTGTTTTATACATTCTAATTCTTTCCTGTATTGTTGATCATTGGTTCAATGTTTCCATCATTTATTTTTTTATCTATGCCTTCTTCAGATGTGCTGAGCAATTCTTTCGTGATCGTTATCATTTTTTTTTAAACCTGGGAGATTATTTCTGATCTGATTTCTTCTATAACCTGATGTAGCTGGTTATGTGGTGGATCACAACTTCTGATTTGTATATCATGAGCCAGACTTGCATCTCTGGGATGAAAGCTACTGGGTCATGACACGTGATACTCTCGATGATCTGCTGCATTCTGTGTGCCAATGTTTTAGTGAGGATTTTCACGTCTACATTCATTAAGGAGATGGGTGTGTAGCTTTCTTTTTCGGATGGGTCTTTGTCTAGTTTAGGGATCAGAGAGATGGTGGCTTCCAGGAATGAGTGCGGAAGCACTCCTTTCTTTTCCATTTCATTGAAGAGTGTCAGGAATATTCATTTTACAATGTCCTTGAAGGTCTTGTAGAATTCAATCACGAATCCATCAGATCCTGGGCTTTTCATAGCTGGCCCATTTTGTATTACTGGCTCAATTTCATCGCTTTATTTTGAGTTGTGCATTTTTATGACTGCTTGGTTTAGTTTTGTAATTTGTATGAATCTGGGAATCTGTACACTTTTTCAAGGTTTTCCAACTTGTTGGAATATAATTTTTTTTTTTTTTTTTTTGGTGGAACTGGGGATTGAACTCAGATCCTT
>NW_004524603.1:6789021-6790364 GCF_000260255.1 Octodon degus
AGCTCAAGGTGGCAGAAGACAGCAAAAGCAAGAGCAAAGGGGGAGAGCAAGCCTCTTCCTCCCATATTTTGTAAGCAGGCTACCCCGACCCAGGGGGCGGGGCTGGCTGGCATGTGGTGCTGGGGGATTGAACCGCGGTCCTTGTGCTTTGCCAAGCTTGTTTCAAGTTGGTGCTTTAGACCACTGAGCCATCTCTCCAGCCCCTGTTTCTTCTTTTTGAGACAGGATCTCGCTATGCTGTTCATTCTGGTCTTGATCTCACTTTGTAGCTCAGGCTGGTCTTGCACTTGCAACAATCCTCCTGCCTTAGCCTCGAGGCTGCTAGGATTACAGGTGGCGTGTACCACCGCACCCGGCTTAAACTTCTAGACTTCTCAACTGGACACAGCATATCAACCATTACAGTGGACTTCTGTTCTCCACATGTAGCGTTACTTATTACAGCAAATTAATACCTGTAATTATTCTCAAGAGTTACAGTATTTTACTTTCGCAGTATTAAATATGCATTCATATATACTTCAACAGCAGGTTAGAGAGCCAATATAGGAAGCACATGGTCAGATTTTGCACCTCAAGTTATATGTGAATTTTTTTTTTTATGTATTTAGGACAGGATCTACAGGGTCTCGCTACACAGATCAGACTCATAGTGCTCCTCCTGTTTTCAGCCTTCCAAGTGCTGGGATTACAGGCACACACCACCACGCCCAGTCCCAGTCGCTGTCTCGGCACGCCCCAGGGGCGGGGCTGGCACAGCACCCCAGGGGTCTAACCCCAGCCCCTGCGCTCTGCCTAAGCAGGTGCTTTAGTCTGCTGAGCTGTCTGGCTGGCCCTTGTATGTGGATTTTAGAGCCCCTCAATTTAATAACAAATGTGAGTGACCTGCACACCACTGTCAGAAGAAACCAAACTCAGCAGGTGTGGGCCTTCGCTCCTCCAGCCAAAGGCCGTACGACAAGGCACTCAGGAAGCACTTAGCTCTCACACTTTCAATGATCAAGGCTGGAGCAAAAGCCCAAGATCAGAATCTGGCCTCACCCTTGTTCCAAAGGCCAACGTCAATACCCTCCCCCCAGTCTCTGTACTTATACTTCCCATCCGGGTGTGTATGAAAGAGCTACAGTTGTGACAGTTAGCAGATGCCTTGAGTTGTGGATGAAACATGTGAGTAGTTATTACTGATCAAGACTGAAATTATGGGGGCTGGAGAGATGGCTCAGTGGTCTAAAGCACCTACTTGAAACAAGCTTGGCAAAGCACAGGGACTGCGGTTCTATCCCCCAGCACCACATGCCAGCCAGCCCCGCCCCCTGGTGGGCTGAGCTGGCCACACACACATA
>NW_004524603.1:6792848-6794892 GCF_000260255.1 Octodon degus
ACAGGGTCTTGCTACATAGCTCAGGCTGGCTTTGAACTCACCATGTGGCCCGGGCTGGCCTTGAATTTTCAGTGGTCTTCCTGTTACAGCCTCCCAAATCTTGGGATCACAGATGTGTGCCATTCTCCCCAACATCCTTTTTCATGTATAAGTGCATTGATGTAACTCCCTTCTCTCTTTCTTTAGGTAAGTTTGGCTAAGGGCTTATCCATCTTGTTTATTTTTTTCAAAGAGCCAACTCTTCGTTCTTTCTTTACATACTTTTGTAGTCTCAATTTCATTAATTTCCATTGTGATTTTTATGATTTCCCTTCTTAAAGCGACTTTGGATTTGAATTGTTGTTTTTCAAATATGTTGAGTTTCATCATTATGTTATTTATTTGAGCTGTTTTTCTAACATGAGCATCGATCGCAATAAGCTTTAGGATCACTTTCATAGTATCCCACAGGTTCTGATGCACTATACTGGCATTGTCATATTTTGTCTTGTTGAGACAAGATCTCACTAGGCCCAGGCTCATCTTGAACTCACTGTGTAGCTCAGCATGGCTTCAAACTCATGGTGATTCACCTGTCTTAACCTTCTGAGAACTGGGATGACAGGCTTGTGCCAATATGCCAAGCTCCATAAATAAACTTAAGACGATTTGGTTTGTTCATGAATTCAGAAAAACTTAAAACAAATATCTACTCCACAAGAAAAAAATCAGAATACCACATGTAAAGGAAATTGATAGTTCTGATTAAAAAAAAATTCAAAAACCTATACTTACCGGGGCTGGAGAGATGGCTCAGTGGTCTAAAGCACCTACTTGGAACAAGGTTGGCAAAGCACAGAGACCTCGGTTCGATCCCCCAGCACCACATGCCAGCCAGCTGCGCCCCCTGGGGGCTGAGCTGCCCCCCACACACAATAAATAAATGTTAAAAAAAAAAATTTAAAAAAAAAACAAAAAACAAAAAACCTATACTTACCATCATAAACACTAGGGAGAGCCTAAAGGCTTTCCCCTAAGAGTGAGACAAGCAAAAGGTGTTCACTCTCAATAGTTCTATACAGCTTGCATAATCAAGGCAGTGTCTTCATGGGAAAGGGACAGAGGCATAAGTCAGTGAAGTGAAACCAAAGTCCTACTGGCACAATGGACCACACCTGTAATCCCAGCATTCAGGAGGCTGAGACAAGAGGATTGTTATAAATTTGAGGCCAGCCTAGGCTTCAAAGCAAGTTCAAGGCCAGGTTGAACTACAGAATGAGCAAGATACACCCAAAGAAGTCAGCACAATTTATTTCCCGCAAAGGTATAAAACTAATTCAGTGAAGAAAGGATAATATTTCCAAAGAATTGTATTCCAACTATTTGGATTCCATATAAAAAAAGTCCTCAATCTAAACTTCACATACTTTAAATAAAAATAGACCACAGATGTACATTTAAAATATGACTATGAAACTAAACACAAAAAATCTTTATGACCTGGGTTGAGGCAGAATTATTAGATATGACACCAAAAACATATTCCAAAAAGGAAATAAATTATACTTGTACTTCACTAAAATTGATTAGCTGCAAAAAATATACATATATTAGGAGAATGAACACAAGGCCAGGTGTGATGACACATACCTCTAACCCCAGCAGTTTTGGAGCATGAGGCAGGAGGACTGCAAATTCAAGCCTAGCCTGGACATCTTAGTGACTTGGTGAGACCTGTCTCAAAATAAGAAAAACCAGTGCTCGCTTTGGCAGTACATACACTAAAATTCAAAAACTAAAAGGGATGAAGATGGAGCTCATTGCAGAAGTCCTAGAAATAGCAAGAAGCAAGGAAAGAGGGAGGGAAGGAGGGACGGAGGGAGGGACAGAGGATGAAAGGATGGAGGAGGAGGAGAAGAGAAAGAAGTGTGAAGGTAAAGGAAGGTAAGGGAAAGTATGACTCCAAATTGATTAGAATATCTAAAAGGAAAAACTACTGAGAATACCAAATGTAGGACAAGGACACGGAGCCACTCGAGTGCTCACATATTTATAAGAACAATGC
>NW_004524603.1:6795379-6796479 GCF_000260255.1 Octodon degus
TGCTTTGCTAAGCTTGTTCTAAGTAGAGGTGCTTTAGACCACTGAGCCATCTCTCCAGCCCCACAGTGACTTTTTAAATGGTGAGTGAGTAGCCCAGGGATGTAGCTCAGGGGTACAGTGCTTGCCCTGCATCCAAGCTGCCCCGCATCTGATCCCCACAACCAAGGGGGGTAAAGTTGGTCCCTAATTTGTAAAATTAAACATGCACTTGCCACATGACTTGTAACAGAAAATACCACCCTCCTGAGGCTAGTATACTTCAGCTTCTCAGTTGCCCAGGTAGTAGCTGCTGTGCCAATTCCAGTTGCTTCTGGTCTCTTAGAAACAGCCAGTCACTGTGATGCACACTGTATAAACTAATCCCAACTCACAAGCCATTCTACCTCTGTATTGCTTGCTTGTTTATTTTATATAAGCCACAGACCACCGGAGGTGGAGGCCTGATATTCCAGGAATGATCCTGATCAGTGCCCGGTGACATACATGGGTCAGCCTCCAAATCCTGGGAGTCATTTCAGTGTTCCTACTTGCCACTGCAGACTTAGCCGTCCCACTCTTGGGTATTCACCCTAATGAAATAAAGGTTTATATTCATATAAAAGCCCATATACAAACATTTATATCAGCCGTATTCAGAACTACCAAAAAGTTGGAAAATACACAAATACCTTTATTGCATAAATATACTTCATACACCCATACTGCAGAATAATATTATAGTTCACCTATTATCATAATAATATGAATGAAAAGCACTTTTTTTTTGTCCTGGGATTTGAATCCTTCACACTGAGCTGCATCCCCAACCATTTTTTTTAATTTGTACATTTGAGGCTTAGTCCTGCCCAGAGTAGGTTCAATCTTGAGATCCTCCTCCCTCAACTTCCCTAAGTGCTAGAATTGCAGGCTTGCACCACTGGGCCTGGATAAGAACTCTACTGTTAAGAAGCCAGCCACTGGGCTGGTGAGATGGCTCAGTGGTCTAAAGCACCTACTTAGAACAAGCTAAGCAAAGCACAGGGACCGTGGTTCAATCCCCCAGCACCACATGCCAGCCAGCCCCACCCCCTAGTGGGCTGAACTGGCCACATACTAAATAA
>NW_004524603.1:6796579-6797667 GCF_000260255.1 Octodon degus
AAATTAAAAAAAAAAAAAAGAAGCCAGCCACAAAACCTTCATAATGATTCCATCTGAATGTCATTCTCAAAATGAAAAAGCTACAGGGGTTGAAGAACAAATGGATCCTTGCCAGGCACAGGGGTATGTGAGACCATAAAGGGGTGGGTCAGGGAGTTGGGAGATTCACAAGTTTTCTGTGGTTTCATCCTAATTATTATTACATGTGTCCATGCATGTGGTAAAACTCATTGACTTACACATGGAAAGAAAGAAAAAGCAACTTTACTGATAATTCAAACAATAAGAATTGTAATGGCAGCTCATGCCTGTAATCCCACCACACGGGAGGCTGAGTTCGAAGCCTGCCTGGGCTACATAAACAAATTCAAGACCAGCCTGCACTACATCGTGAGATCTTGTCTGGGGGAAAAAAAGAAAGAAAAAATTAAAAATTGTAAAAACAAAACTGCATTTCACTGCTCTAGAGCATAGATACATAGGTCTTCATCATACCTATGTAGTTATGTATTTTATTTCTACAGTATTTTATTTCTGTCATGTGTACCCTCCCCCAAGTGTCAGAGCCACACTTTTCCTTTATGTTACTTTATCTTGACACCTAATTTATTGTCAGGATAGACTTTGAGGCTGTCTGGTGTCACCTGTCATCCTTTTCTTTTTTAACGTATTTGGTGCAGAATCTACAGGGTCTCACTACATAAACTGGATTCATAGTGATTCTCCTGTTTTAAACCTCCCCAGGGCTGGGATTACAGGCACACGCACCACCACGCCCAGTCTCAATCCCTGTCGCTGTCTCGGCGGGCCCCGGGGGGCGGAGGCGGCACGCCTGGGGATCAAACCCTGGTCGCTCACTCTGCCTAAGCAGGTGCTTTAGTCCGCTGAGCTATCTGGCCGACCCCTGCCCTTTCTTTATGTCCTTCCTCCGTGTCCATGTAGCTCCCGACTTTTTTTTTTTTTTCTTGTTTGGCGGAACCGGGGATCGCAGGTGCGTCTGCCGCTGAGCTTGCTCCCCAGCCCTAGCTGCCCTTTTTGTCTTGTTTAAAAGGCTCTTTCTCTTTCTCCACTTCTTCGTCCCTCAGTCT
>NW_004524603.1:6798302-6812007 GCF_000260255.1 Octodon degus
GCCCAGCCGGGTTCTGTAAGGGGAACCACGGGAAGACGTGGGTCCTGCTGCGCTGAGCCCTGTCGCGGCCGGAGCGGATCCCGAAGCCGGAGCAAGGCGGTGGCAGGCTGGTGTGAGGCTCGAGCTCCGAGCCGGGCGGGAGAAGCGCGGGCTTGGGGCGCATGCGGTTCCGGAAATACGCCGAGTGCAGCCGGGTTGCAGCAGCGTGGGGTCTCGGCCCGCGGCCCTGCCTCCGGGGGTCTCCGGGATCCGGTGTCGCTGAGGGGCTGTTGCAGGCTCAGCTGCCAACAGAGAGCCTCAGAGAAGCACTTGTGGAGTGCAGAGGAAAAGCGGTGGGAGGGAGAACTGCAAAAGAGACACAGTTCGGACAATTAAAATAAAAAGTGGTTACGTTAGCAGATGCTACTGAGGATGCTGGACAAGTGGATCTCTCGGCCATTGCCTTTAGGAGGAAAGTGGTTCGGGCACTCCAGAAAACAGTTGAGTAGTTTCTTTAGAAACAAAACACAGCAGGGCATGATGACACACACCTGTAGCCCCAGCACTTAGGAGGCTGAGGCAGGAGGGTCACTGCGAGTTAAAGGCCAGCCTGGGTTACAGAGTGAGTTCGAGACCAGCCTGGACTACAAAGCAAGAAACTGTCTCAAACCCAAAAAACAAACGTGGACTGGGGTTATAGCTCAGTATTACAATATTTGCCTCACATGTTTGTAGCCCTGGGTTTGACCCCCAACCACCCTGCAAGACAGGTTAAAAAAATTAATACTGTACCAACTGCACAACACAGTTGTTACAGTTTCTGGGTTGGCCTCCCAGAAAAATGAAAGTGTCTGCCCCTTTATAATCTTGTGCTTGCTTGTTTATACCAGCTTTTCTTGATGATATCCAAACACTGGAAATATCCTTCAGTAAATGGGTAATCAATCCGGTGTTTGTTTATTACAGTATATTATTCAATAAAAAATGAAATATTAAGGGCCTGCCAAATAGCTCAGCAGATTAAAGCACCTGCTTAGGCAGATGCAGTGGCCGGGGTTTGATCCCCGGCATGCTGTGCAGTGCTGGCCCCGCCTCCGGGGCGCGCCTAGATGGCGATTGAGACTAGGCATGGTGGCACATGCCTGTAATCCCAGCTCTTTGGGAGAATAAACACAGGAGGATCACTAGGAGTCCGATCTATGTAGTGAGACCCTGTAAACTCTTACTAAAATAAAAAAATATATTTTTGAAGTCTAAAGGGTGTTCAGGTTCTCACTACTAGATTAGACTCCTAGTGAGCAGCCTGTTTACAGCCTCTCAAGAGCTGGGATTACAGGCATGCGCCACCATGCCCAGTCTCAGTAGCCCAGTGCTCCCCAGGGGGTGTAGCCAGCACAGTAGGCCCAGAGATTGAACCCCCAGTCCCTGCACCTGCTTGCAGGCGCTTTAATCTGCTGAGCTATTTAGCCAGCCCTATATTAATTTTTTTAAAAATTTAACAACAATGCCAAGGGGCTGGGGTGATACCTCAGTAGAATAAGCACTTGCCTAGCAAGTGCAAGATCCTGAGTTCAATCCCCAGTACTGCCAAAAAAAAAAAAAAAAAAAAAAATTTCCTAGGCTTAATGTACAATGACTGGGCAGGGAGCTTGGTGAGGGGTACTTGGGAACCTTCCTGTATTATCTTTGCAATTTCCTGGGATTCTAATTATTTCAAAATCAAAAAATTTTTAAAACATTGACACATCCAGCAATGCTGGGCCTGTAACAACTATTGGTTGCTGATAAGAACAAGATCCCCTTTAGGTGGGCTGTGTCCTCAGAGGCCTGCTGTTCATTCTCAAACTCCTCCATTGTTCATTATTATAGCCCCATCCACAGATAGTTATTATGTTTTCTTCCTGCCTTTTAATAGTCATAAAAACAAAGTAGCCATAAAGTAAAAATGTGTTGTGTACTACTCTGTGATTCCAGGTAACCGTTCCATTTGATGATGTGGCCTTATTTTTTTCAGAACAAGAGTGCGAGATCCTGGAGACGTGGCAGAAAGAAATCTATACACAGGTGATGAAGGCCAATTTTGAGGCTCTTGATTTCCTGGGTGAGATAGGCTTCTAGTGAATCACTTTCTTGGGAAGCAATCTAATGCTAATAGGATTCCCTTCCCTGAATGAGCTGTTGGCTAGCTGACAATGAACAGATGAATAAACACCTAAATAAAAGCAAATCAGAAATAACCACACAGGTAGCTAAAGAGATGGTGAAGCAACACGCAGACCTCTTCCCTTTTGCGGCCATCACTGGAGTTGCAGCGGCCAAAGTGAAGTTTAATCCTTTTGTGATTTCGGACCGAAGCAAAAACCATAAAAGGCATTTCAATGCGCCTTCCTACACTCACAGGAAAATTACGTCTTCTCTTTCCAAAGAGCTGAGACAGAAATGCAGTGTTTGTTTTATGCCCATCCAAAAGGATGATGGAGTTCAGGTTGTACGAGGACACTAGAAAGGTCAGAAGCTCAGCAAAGTAGTCCAGGCTTCCGGGAAGAAGTATGTCATCTACACTGAACGGGTGCAGCGGGAAAAGGCAAATGAAGAACCGTCCACGTGGGCATTCACCCCGGTAAGATAGTTATCACCAGGCTAAAGCTAGACAAAGACTACAAAAGGATCCTGGAACGGAAAGCCAAGTCTCACCAAGTAGGAAAAGAAAAGGACAAATACAAGGCAGAAACAATGGAGAAGATGCAGGAATAAAGTCCTCCTCTGTGCAACTTTTAATTAAAAACTGCTGAAATGAAAAAGAAAAAAGAAAGAGATGGTGACAGTGAAGGAAATCACAACGCATTTAGATTAGAGGCAGATTTGAAAAAATAGAGGAGCCTAAGGAAACCATGAATGACCAACATAGGAAAGAACTGATGCTGTAAAACAAATACAGATACCCAGGCGATTAAAACTTCTGTTGAAAGTATACACAGCAAAATCAGCCACTGTGAAGACAAAACATCAGATCTACAAGACAGGGCTCTGAGGGCTGGCCAGATAGCTCAGCAGACTAAAGCGCCTGCTTAGGCAGAGCACAGCAGCCAGGGTTTGATCCCCGGCGTGCTGTGCTAGCCCAGCCCCCAGGGTGTGCTGAGATGGTGATTGAGGCTGGGCATGGTGGTGCATGCCTGTAATCCCAGCGCTTAGGAGGCTGAAAACAGGAGAATCACTATGAGTCTGATCTATGTAGTGAGACCCTGTACGCCCTGTAGACTCTGTACTAAATACATTAAAAAAAAAAAAAAAAAAAAAGGAAGGGCTGTGATCATCCTTAAAAGTAGCAAGGGACTATGAAAAATCAATCCAACAGGTGCTAGATGATGTGAAGAATAATATATGACTAATCGGGGACCAGTGATATAGTTCGGCAGTGCAGTGCCTGACTCACAACTGTGAAGTCATGAGTTTGATTCCTGGTACTTAGAAAAAAAAAGATTAATTGAAATCAGTGAAAAATCAGAAGATAACACAAAGGATATATTTTTTTAAACCCTTTTCATAGAAGTGATAGCAGAAAAATTCCAAATGATGGAAAAAGAATTTGATATACAGAAAAATGATGCAAATCTGTTATGGTTTGTGTCTAGCTGTCTCCCCTAAGCCTCATGTAAGCCATGGGGCAAAGGCTCCTGGAGCAGGAGCTCGTGGTTGGAGGGGTGGAGCCAGAAGACCAGGGCTAGAGGGGCGGGGCCAAGAGAGATCTAAACCGTTACACTGCATGCGTCAGCATCCCCCCTGCCTGTGGCTTCTCCGAGGTATGCAGCGCATCATCCTGGATGCCATGGTACACCGCCTCTCCTCTGGACCCTATAGTGTAGGACAGCGGTGTCTGCAATCGAGGCTGCCTAAGCAGAGAGAAAATGCTTGGTGAAGACTGACCCGCTGACCCTGTCTCCTGAGCAAATAAGGCTCTGAGGTCTTGCTATGTAATTCAGGGTGTTTTAAACGATGGAACATCCAGTAACTGTGAGCTTCCTTCCTCCATTTTGAGTGTCAGATATTTGTCCCAGCAGTAGAAAAGAGTAACTAAGACAATCTCCAATTAGCCAAAATAAGAAAAGAAAAAGGCATACAATAGTCAAGATTGCAGAAATTCAGCACAAGAATAGAACAGTGGTTGGTTTTGTTTTGAGACAAGGTCTTGCTATATGGCACAGGCTGGCCTTGAACTTGTGGCAAACTTCCTGCTCCAGTCTCCCAGGTTCTGTGGTTATAAGTGTTTGCTGCCACACCAGAAAAAAAGCAGAATGTTAAAAGATGGTAGAGAAAAGGGCAAATCACAAAGAAAAACATCAGAATCACAGAAGACTTCTCAACACAAACCATGAAGCCAAGAAGCAGTTGGAGTGAAGCTTTTTTTTTTTTTTTTAGTAGAGGGTCTACAGGGTCTCACTACATAGATTGGACTTGTAGTGATTCTCCTGTTTTCAGCCTCCCAAGCACTGGGGTTACAGGTACGCCCCACCATGCCAGTCTCAGTTGCAGTCTCAGCATGCTGGGGATCAAACACATCCCTGTGTCTGCCTAAGCAGGCGCTATGGTCCACTGAGCTATCTGGCTGGTCCATGGAGTGAAGTATTTCAAGCCCTAAAAGAAAACTGATTGTTTTACCCTGTTAAATTATCTTTCCAACTTGTCAGAAAAAATGAAATAACATGTAAAGAAATTCATGACCACTAAAGTAGCACTCCAGAAATTGCTGAAGGACATTCTAGGAAGATAAAATGAAGGGCTGGGGAGATAGCTCAGTAGAACGAGTGCCTGCTTGGCAAGCTCTGGGTCCTGAGTTTAAAAAAGAAAAAATGAAGATACTAATTACAGTAATTCCAATAAAATGAATCTACCAGATAAAACAAGCAATTAAACAAGTGTAATAACAGGAACTAACAGGAAAATAATCTGATGCATATGAATCAATACACATCAGAACCATCAATGTGAATAGTCTCAATTCTCCAATTAAAAGAAGCAGATTGGAAGATTAGATCAAGAAACAAGATCAAACCATATGCTTTATACAAGAAACACATTTAACTGAAAATATTCATAGGCTTAAAGGATGGAAAACAATGTTCCATGCAACACGAACCCACAAAGAATCAGAGGTATCTTCTATATGCAGACTGTTAGAGTTTGTACCTAGATGTCCCCCTAAAGCCTCACTCATAGTTGCATGCATAGTTACTGGATCTGGAGTGGGTATGTGGTACTGGAACCTAGGATGCAATGCTAGGATTAAGGGTGTCACCCCAAGCATAGCCTTACACACCCCAAGGGTAGCCTTACACACCCTAAGGGTAGCCCGGCTAAGTTATAAGAGAGAGAGTTGTCACTTGTTTGTTGCTTGTTGCCTGGATGGTTTGCCTCCTCCTGCCTGCCACAAATTTCTTCACTGTGACGCCTTGCAACCAGCCAATTATGAGCTTAAATCGCTACAAATTTTGAGCCAAGTAAATCTTTTGTCCCTTAACTTTGGGTGTCAGGTATTTTTGTCTCTGCAATGAGAAAAATTAATGACACAAAGCAAATTTCAAGACGACTGATCAAAAGCGACAAAGAAGAGCACTACACACTTGTTCAGGAAGCAATCCAGGAGGAAGAGAGAACAATTGGTTCTTGTCTAGTGCTGGGATTGGGGAAATGAGCATGACACCCGCCCTAGGTGTGAAGCTTGCATGCAGCATTAGGGAGGAAAAGAGGCTTGTTTGTCTCTTTTGCTCCTGTTGTTTTTGCTGATTTCTGCTGCCAGTAACTGTTGCCCCTCTGCCACGTGCCTCCCTGCCTTGCAGCCAGCTTATATAAACTGAAACCTCTACTGTAGGAGTCTCTTCCAAGTCCTCATCTCGGTCCAAGAAGCCAATATTTGTAATCCCAGTTATGTTATTGGAACCCCACCAAGTTAATTCCAATCTACCACTTTCAATGCAACCCACGGCGAAAGTAAAAACACTAAAACATATTTTTAATTACTGGGGAGCCAAGGGATCTGAGTCCAGCCATGAAGATGGTTTTCCAGAACAAAGAGCTGACCCAGGGCCTCACCCGGTTTTATTCAGTGGAGGAGTGGCTTGAGGAGGAATGACTGAGAATTGTGGGAAGTAGGTGACTATGAGCTAAGCTAGGTGGGTGGCCTACATTTACCTCTGCCACATGCAGAGAGGATATGCAGAGCTAGCAATCTGCATTATGCTAATGAGATAGTATCTAATGTTTTTTTGGGGTCTGGTGCTTCAGCTTTGATGTAGTCTTTCAAGCCCGAGGAATTCGTATCTTTGATCTTAAGGCTCGATCCCAGCTGGTGGTGTGGAGCATTGGATCTTCATCCTGTCTCTACCGGCTCACATTAAGGAGCAGCAGGTGTAGGTTACCAGGGAAATACGCCACCTTCAAAGACTACCACCAGCACCTCAGCTAGACCAATATACATTGCTTAAGGCCAACTAAAGGATAAACAGAAGTCCTAGCTGGCTCTGTCCATATGAATATGAGGAAATAGGATCAGGCTCAGTCAAAATGGAGACAATCGGGGGCTGGTGAGATGGCTCAGTGGTCTAAAGCACCTACTTAGAACAAGATTAGCAAAGCCCAGGGACCGCGGTTCAATCCCCCAGCACCACATGCCAGCCAGCCCCGCCCCCTGGTGAGCTGAGCTGGCCACACACACACACACAAATAAATAAATAAATAAAAATTTTTTTAAAATGGAGACAATCGGCCTTCTTTTAAGGAGAGCTTCTCAGGTGGTCCTCCATGCTCTACAAACTGTAATTTATTTTTTTATTTGCGGAACCAGGGATTGAAATCAGGCCCTTGCGCTTGCCAGGTAAGCACTTATGCTACTGGGTTATCTCCCTGGCCCCCTCTTTAACTTTGGATATTAGGTATTTTGCTCCAGCAATGACAAAAAGATAACTAAGACAGAAGATCTTTATCTCAAGCTGATAAAAGCCTCCTTTGGCAAACTCTCTTCCAACCAAAAAAGAGCACTATAGACCAATCCCCCTAATGAATATAGACACAATAATCCTCAATAAGATAGTAGAAAACATATTGCAGCTAATTATCAAGAAGATTATACAACAAGCCAAGTACTACTCATCTCGGGGATGCATGGATGGTTTGACATACACAAATCAGTAAATGTAATACACCATAGTAACAGAGCCAAGCACAAAAGACTTATGATCATCTCAATAGATGCATTAAAAGGGTTTGACAAAGTCTAACACCTATTCATGACAAAAACTTCCTGGATAACTGGGATAGATGGTCTTTATCCTGATCTCATAAAACCCATTTATAACAAACCAACAGCCAACACCATATTAAATGGACAAAACACAGGCTAGGGAGGTAACTTTGCAGTACAAGCACCTGCCTGGCAAGCACAAGGACCCAGGTTCAATCCCTGATACCATGTGCCATGCCAGCCCCATGCCAAGCCAGCCTCTGAAACCAGGTGTGCTGGCACATGCCTGTAATCCAGGCACTGGGAAGGCCTAAGACAGGAGGCTCACTACGAGTCCAAGCGGCATAGTGAGACCCTGTACCAAATAAATAAAATTTTTCCCCCATAAATAAATTTTTTAAAAAGATTTTTTAAAAAATAATAAAATAAATGGACAAAAACCTGAATCACTGTAAAAATCAGGAACAAGACAAGAATGCCCATTATCACTACTCTTATTCAATATGGTTCTGGAAATATTAGCCAGGGTAACTAGACAAGATAAAACTAAAGGAATATAAATAGGAAAGGAAGAAGTTAAATTATCATTATTTCTTGATGACATGATAGAAAACTCCAAAAAACTCCTCCAAAAGATTCCTAGAATTAACAGTCAAATTTGCAGGCATCAGGATACAAAGCCAACACTCAATAATCGTAGCATTCTTTTACACAATAACAAACTCACTGAGCAAGAAATTTGGGAAACCACACCTTTTTTAATTGCATCATTGTTTTGTCTCCTTTTTCATTTGTTTTTACTTTTTCTCTTCTTTATGTATTTAGTACAGGGTCTAGAGGGTCTACAGGATCTTCCTACACAGATCAGACTTGTAGTGATCCTCCTGTTTTCAGCCCCCAAACTCTGGGATTACAGGCTTGGGCCACCATGCCCAGTCTCAATCGCCATCTCAGCACGCCCCTGGGTTGGGGCCAGCATGGCAGGCCGGGGATCGAACCCCAGCAGCTGCACTCTGCCTAAGCAGGACCTTAGTCCACTGAGCTATCTGGCTGGCCCCCTTCTTTTCTTAATTTCTTGTATTTTTTTCTTTCTTCTTCCAAGTTTGCATTCATATATCTGGTAATATGAAGACAACACTGTATTACAACAAATACTGTGAAATTCATATTATTTTGTTAAGTGAAATTCTGTACCTCTTGTAATTTTTCTGTTTTAATACTATTTTGTACTCCTTCAAAAAAAAAAATAAAGAAAGAAACAGAAAATACTTAAGAATCAATCTAACAATGTAAGTGAAAGTGGCTGGGCGTGGTGTCTAATGCCTATAATCCCAGCACTTAGGAGGTTGAGGCAGGAGGATTGCTAGGAGTTCAAAGCCAGCTTGGGATATATATCGAATTACAAGCTAGATTAAATACTTAGTGAGATCCTGTCTCAAAAAAATAAAAGAAAAGTAAATGAAAGACCTATACACTGAAAATGACAGTACTCTGAGAAAAGGGATTGAAAAGAACATCAGAAATTGAAGGGGCCAGGGAGATGGCTCAGTGGAATAAGTGCTTCCCTGCTAAGCTCAAGGGCCTGAGTTCAATCCCCGGTTCCGCAAAAAAAAAGAAAGAAAGAAAGAAAGAGGGCTGGGGAGATGGCTCAGTAGACTAAGCACTTGCTTGGCAAGCACAAGAGCCTGAGTTCAATCCCCAGTTCCACAAAAGAAAGAAAGAAATTGAAAGATATCCCCAGTTCTTGGATACACAGAGACAATATAGGGAAAATGCCCATACTTCTAAAACTGTTATACAAATTTAAAGCAATCTCAATCAAAATACTCACAGCATACCTCACAGAACTAGAGAAAGTCATCCTAAAATTCATATGGAACCAGGAGACACCTAGAATACCAAAAGCAATTCTGGACAACAAAGGCAAGACAGGGGGCATCACAAATCCCAATTTTAAATCATATTACAGTGACTGTGAAGAAAACAACATGGTACTGGCAAAGGTAAATCAGACCCAAGGATCAGCGGAATAGAATAGAAGATCCCAAACAGCTCCAAGCATATTCAGCCACCTTATCATTGACAAAGGAGGCAAACACCTTCACCGGAAGAAGTATACCCTCCTTAATAAGTGGTGCTGGAAAACTGGCTTTCCACGGGTTGAAGTTTAAACCTGGAGCTATACGTATCACCATGCACTAAACTAAAATCGGAATGGGTCAAACATATAAATATTAAAACAGCAGCTACCAGCGTGTGGGACTGGCCCTGCCTCCTGGGCGCACTGTGATGGTGACTGAGACTGGACGTGGTGGCACGTGCTTGGAATCCCAGTGTTTGGGAGGCTGAAAGCAGGAAGATCACTTCACTACAAGCCTGATCTGTATAGTGAGACCCTGTAGACCCTGTACTAAACAATAAGCTAATCTTCTGGAAGATAAAATAGCTAAAATTCTTCTTTTTTTTTTAATGTATTTAGTACAGGATCTACTGGGTCTCACTATGTAGATCAGGCTGATTCTCCTGTTTTCAGCCTCCCAAGCACTGCAATTACAGGCGCACGCCACCATGCCCACTCTCAGTGGAGGTCTCCGCGCACCCCGGGGGCAGGGCTGGCACACCCCTGTAGTACCAGCGTTTGGGAGGCTGAAAAACAGGCAAGATCACCGCGAGTCCGATCTACGTAGTGAGACCCTGTAGACACTGCACTAAAAACGAGAAAAAGGATGTTATAGGCAGGCAGAAATCTCCTATGATGAATGTCATCAATATGTATGACAAATATGAACTAATAAAAAATAATGCGACGGTTGTGACAACTTGAGTGAATCACCCCCAACTGGATTGCTCAGCATTGCTGAGTGTGGAAGACCCGCCCTAGGGAGGATTGTGGAGAGAACGCTATAAAGGAAACAGGACCGCTGTGTTTCCTCCGCAGGAGCTCCAGTCTCAGCTTTTGCCTTGGACGTTGTCTCCTGGCTTCTGGTGCAAACTCTTTGGCTTCCATCATCAACCAGCCCTCCAGCCTGCTGCACAGACCATTTTGGTCCCCGATATGAAGTAACACTGCACGCTAACAGAGCTCCAGGCCTTTGGCTTCATCATTCAGATCCCCAGTGAGACTGACCTTTTGCACTCTTCCATACCCAACTCTGGGAGGCCATTGTAAGTATAAATTCATACCTATTTACCTATCTTTGGTGCCAGGAATTAAACTCAGAACTTTGTGTTTACCAGGCAATTGATGTATTGCTAAGCTATATAACCCTGGCCCCTACATTTGTATATCTTGTATTATATCCACTTCTCTAGGAAACATTGATATAGTAAAAAAAAAAAAAAAGTCTCAATTTTAGAGTCTCTGAGTAAAGTCCATGACGTCATTCTCATATTTGCTTTGTGAACTAATTTTTTTTTTCTTTCTCTCTTCTTTCCTGTATTTAGGACATGGCCTACAGGGTCTCACTAAGATCGGACTCGGACTCGTAGTGATTCTCCTATTTTCATCCTCCCAAGTGCTGGGATTACAGGCGCTACCACGCCCAGTCTCAATGTCTCCTCGCACCCCCGGGGGCAGGGCCAGCACTGCACAGCCTGGGATCAAACCTTGACCGCTGTGCTCTGCCAAAGCAGGCGCTTTAGTCCTCTGTGCTATCAGGCCGGCCCTGAGGACTCATCTTTCATCATAAGGTAATTTTTCCCAGACTATTTTAGCAACTTTCACCTGCCTCTGGGACTAGCAATCTTTTACATTACTAAAAAAACTCATACCACCAGGTCCTTGGTTATACTTGGAAACATGCCCACAGTGATCTCTCGGTCAGCGGTTTGCTCAGATACTCGAGATCGCGAGGAATATGACGACGGCCACAAGCTTCTCCATGTTTACTACTGTTTGTGCGGCCAGATGGTCCTGGTTCTGGACTGTCAGGTAGAGAAGTTGCCCATGAGACCCCGGGACAGAGCCTGTGTGATTGATGCTTCCCAACACGCCCACACGTTTTGTAACACAGAAGATGAAGAGACTGTGTCCCTTTAGAGGCCGGAAGGCCTCGAAAGACAATACGGGAAGACGTGTGCGAAGTGCGGACTCCCACTGTTCTACCAGTCCCAGCTGAAGAACGCTCCCATAACCTTCGTTGTGGATGGAGCCGTAGTGAAGTTTGGTCAGGGTTTTGGGAAAGCAAATATGTATACCCAGAAACAAGAGCCTCTCAAAAAGGTGATGATGACCAAACAGACTAAGGACATGGGCAAGTGCAGCTGTGTCACCGTGTCTACCATTGATGAAGAAGAAGAGGAGAGTGAGGCTAGAGAAGTTGCTGATTGGTATGCCCAGAATGCCAAAGTGATTGGGAAACAGCTGGAGCGCAAAGGTACGAGCAAGAGAAGACTGCGAGAGCTGGCGAACCGGAAGCCAAGAAAGCAAAAGTGAAAGGAACTTTGATTGACAACCGGTTCAAATGAGAGGACCTTGCTCTGAGTGGGAAACAGCAGCAAGCCTTTGGATATGAAAGAAAAATACTTTCTGTGAGCTAGTTCCTACTTATGCCCCAGGAGAAAGCTCTATGTTGCTTCCCATGGATACTCCTACACTAAGTGAGTCTATTTGACCTGCTTTCTATGAAATAGATTGAGATTGTTCTATATCTTGTGTATTTAAAAAAAATATCTTGTGTATTAAAAAAAAATAAAAATAAACCTCATAGCTTTTCTTCCTTAGAGAATCCTTGGATTTTTTCTTGTTTCTGTAGCACAAAATATGTCTCCAAATTACCTGAAACATAATCATCTGAGATCAAGCTGGGCATCATGGTTCATGGCTGTAATCCCGGCACTCAGGAGGCTGAGGCTGGAGGATCATTGCAAATTTGAGGCCAGCCTGGGCTACATAATGAGTTCAGGGCCACTCTCACTATATGGCCAGACCCTATCTAAAAAACGATCAAAACGGGCTGTGGATATAGCTCAGGGGCACAGTGCCTGCCTGGCAAGCACAAGGTCCTGAGTTTGATTAATAATAAAAAATAAAAAACAAGGACAGGCCAGATAGTTCAGTGGACTAAAGCACCTTCCTAGTCAGAGCGCAGGGGCTGGGGTTTGATCCCTGGTGTGCCATGCTGGCCCTGGCCCCAGAGTGTGCTGAGATGGCTATTGAGACTGGGCGTGGTCACATGCGCCTGTAATCCCAGCTCTTGGGAGGCTGAACACAGGAGAATCACTATGAGTCTGATTTATGTAGTGAGACCCTGTAGACTCTGCACTAAATACAAATAAATAAATAGTAAATAAATAAAAAAGCAACCAAAATAAAACAAAAAATAATCAGTGGGGATCAAATCAAGCAGGAAAGTTGCCACCAGCCGTGGGGATGCACACCTGTAACCTCGGCTATTCAGTAGGCTGAAGCAGGAGCATCTCAAGTTTGAGGCTAGTCTGGGAAATTTAGCAAAACCCTGCCTCAAAACTTAAGAGGGGAAAGGAACAGGCTGGGGATGGAACCGAACTCACCCCCAACCCATAAGGATTCTTCTGGAACTTTGAACTTGGGACTGAGACAATGATCAGCCAGACCCCAGCCCACCACAGCACCTCGTTTAACTGATCTCCCCATCTTTCTTTGTTTTTTAGTAGTGGGAATAGAACTCAAGACCTTGCACCTGCCAGGCATGTGCTGTGCCACTGAGCTATAACCCCAGGCCCTGGGCTTTTCATCTTTGTTGGCAGATGGGTCTGATACTCTTCTTCAGACCCTTACCACTGCAGCTCCTCCAACTGAAGTCCTGTTTCTCTCCTCTTACTTTTCAGTTATCGGGCATAAGCGGAGGTTATGTTAAAATTTTATTTACAGAGACAAAAGTTACTGCTTTTATCTATCCGGTGTCCCTAGGTGGCGTCCCTCGCGGTCCTTCTGGCCTCTGTTTCTGCCTTCTCTTCCTCTGTCTCAGACTGTTTCCCTTTCTGGGAGATCGCAAGGATCAGAGGCTCCATGCCAGCCAGTGGGCTTAAGCTAGGCTCGGTCAGCACGAGCGTGGTTACAGACCCTGGGGCTCCCGTTCCTCCTGCCTGCAGGGGGCGCCCGTTCCTCCCGCCTGCAGGGGGCGCCCGTTCCTCCCGCCTGCAGGGGGCGCACTGGGCCTGCGCGCCGTCGTCTCCGGCCTCCGCCTCCCAGCATGCCCCGCGCCCAGCCACCAGGCTTGAGGCGCCGGGGCTGGGTCTTGGGCTTCGGGGAGCTGGAGGCTGAGTGAGGCGGTGAGGGAGGATTTAGCGAAGGTCCCGAGCGCCGCACGCGGCGCGGGAGCAGAGGACACCGCGAGGGCCATGGCCGCGCCGACTCGGGTAAGTGGCTCCCGCTGGGTCCTCGGCAGCGCGGCGTGGCGCGTAGGCGACACGAGTGGGGTCACACTTGCCCGCCCCCGGCGGCCCGCCTGGAATCGGCCCTGCGTGGGCGGCGGCCTGGGCGGTGGGGGGCTCGGGAGGGGCCGGGGGGGC
>NW_004524603.1:6812442-6824380 GCF_000260255.1 Octodon degus
GAAGACCATGGCATGTTTTTCTAACCTTTCTCCTGAGCATTCTAGCTGGTTAAGTGAATTAGGATCGTGAACTTAGGGTGTACAATCCAATTTCGCGGATATGCCACCCCGCACCCTCTGGGTGGCCAGAATTGGCGAGAAGGGTGCTGAACTCTGTAATTTAATTGCCCTTTTTTTAAAGACAGGGTCTCGCTATACAGTGCGTACAGCAGTTTTGTGCATGTAGTGAAATGAGAAAGAAAGTTGTGATAGATGTGTTTAGACAGGGCTCTTTATACTGGGGAGTCTGAGGTCAGGTGGAGAAGCTAGTGGATGTGTCAAGGGTGTGTCTGAGCATTTTGGGTGCCCTGCCCAGCTCAAGGTTTTGCTCATCACCCTTGCCATTCTTGACATTTTGTATCAGAAGGTTTTCTCTGTGAGGACTGACCTGTTCTTTGTGGTTAGCAGGATCCTGAGCGGGTGACACTGCCGGATGACCCTAGCACACACACACACACACACACACACCCCAGTTCCACCCATCAGAAATGACACCAGACTTTGCCTAATGTGCTCCAAGAGACAAAATTGTCCTGACTGAAAACCAGTGACCTAATGTTTGCCACAGACAAAACCGGACATAAATGAATTCCCTGATAGGTCTGTCATGGAACAGATTAATTTTTTTTTTTGTAATGTTATAGCAGAAATGACTTTCACAAAATTAAAATGAATTCTCAATATAAATATAAAGGAATGATTATAGTTTTAAAAGCTCAATTCTAGCCTGTAATCCCAGCACCTGGGAGGCTGAGGCAGGATGATCATTGTGATTTTGAGACCAGCATGAGCTACAAAGTAAGCTCAAGGCTAGCCTGAACTGTATAGTGAGACCCTGCCTCAAAAAGACAAAAATAAATACACAATTCTAAAACAAATGTAACAAAAGCAAATTAACAAAAAGATGAACATAGTAGGCAGGGATGTAGCTCAGTGGTGTAAGTGCCTGCATGGCAAGCAGGAGATCCTGAGTTTGATTCCCCGTACCAAAAATAAATGAATAGCCATAGAGAAGAACACATGGAGGGCTGGCGAGATGGCTCAGTGGTCTAAAGCACCTACTTAGAACAAGCTTAGCAAAGCACAGGGACTGCGGTTCAATCCCCCAGCACCACATGTCAGCCAGCCCCGCCCCCTGGTGGGCTGAGCTGGCCACACACACACACAAATAAATAAAAAGTTTAAAAAAAAAAAAAAAAAAGAACACATGGAAATTAAAATGAGGGCCAGCCAAATAACTCAGTGGATTAAAGCACGACACCTGTAATCCCAGCTCTTTGGGACGCTGAGTACAGGGTGGATTACTATGATTCTGAGCTATGTAGTGAGACATTGTAGACGCTTACTGTAAAAAAAAAAAAAAGTGAAATTAAAGCAGGGGGCTGGTCAGATACAGCAGACTAAAGTGCCTGCTTAGGCAGAGTGCAGCAGCCAGGGTTTGATCCTGGTGTGCCATACCGTCCCTGCCCCCAGGGCATGCTGAGAGGGGACTAAGACTGAGAGTTTGTAATCCCAGTGTTTAGGAGGCCAAGAACAGGAGAATCACTATGAGTCCGGTCTACTTAGTGAGACCCTGTAGATCTTGTACTAAATACATTTAAAAAGAAAGAAAGAAAGAAAACATTAGGGCCTGGGATAGCTCAGGGCCATAAACGCCTCCCTAACAAGTACAAGATCCCCAGTCCTGAGTTCGATCCCTGGTACTGGAAAAAATAAATACAATTCAATAAGATGTGGAATATAGTATTTTAAGTTAAATATTCATAATTTACATAATTCTGATTTATTAACCTCAGCAAATAATAATTTTTCAAGTCAACCATAATAAATACTAAATTGAGTTGAGGGTGTAGCTCACTGGTAGAGCCCTTTCCTAGTGTGTGCAAGGCCCTGGGTTTAATCCCCAGCACCTCAAAAAATAAACACAACTGAAAATGTGTGTGCCCTTTAGTTCTCCTTTTTAGACTTTATGCTACAAAGTAGACTGTTAAAACAGAAGTGTGTGTAGTTTAGGAAGAGGGCTGTGATCAACAATCGGTGTGCCCATTCGGAAGACTGTAGTCATACAGTAGAATGCAGCTGATCCAAAATGAGCTTGCCTGGTTCTGACCTGGAAAATGGCCACAACATATAAAGTGAACAAAGTCACATGGTGATGTGTTCTTTTTTTTTTTTTTTTTTTTTTAAGAAAAAGTTCTATCCCAAGCCTAGGGATATATAGCTTAGAGAGGTATAAAGCAATGTGGAAGGGACTGCAAGGATCAACAGCAGAACCCCATGACTGGACTAAGACAAGGAGTCCTTCCCTAGGAAGAGGCTGCTGAACAGACTAAGCAGTTGTCCATCACAGAAGCCTTGAAATTGATGAGAATGAGCCAGAGGCATTTTGAAGCAGTCACAGCTACATTTATGTCTGTGATTTCAGCTACATCTGACCTTTGAAGATGTTGCCATTTACTTCTCGGAGCAAGAATGGCAGGACCTAGAGATATGGCAAAAGGAGCTTTACAAGGGTGTCATGAGGACCAATTATGAGACTCTTGTCTCTCTAGGTAAGATGCATTCGGAGTTAGGGTAAGTCGTGGAAGCAGGTCCCTCGGGAAGTCTCATTGCTAGGTGCTCCAGTTTGTCAGGTAGCAAGATTCAGGCTTGTTACACCTGTTCTTTTGTTAATACTTCTGTACACATTACCATTCCTTACTCCAGTGTGGAGGTCGTCACTCAGACCTTTTTTTTTTTTTTTTTAATTAGTGCAGGGCCTCACTGTGCAGCTCAGAATTGTAGTGATCCTCCCATTGTCAGCCTCCCCAGCGCTGGGATTACAGGCACGCATCACCACACCTAGTCTCGGTGGAGTGCGGGGTGTATGTAGTGCCAGGGATTGAACCCAGGTCCCTGCACTTGCCTAAGCAGGCACTTAGTCTGCTGAGCTATCTCGCTGGCCTACTCAGGACTGTTCGAGATAGCATGTAATGTCCGTGGTGAGAGGTTGCTCAGTACATTTCAAGACTTGCATGACAGCTTACTCTTGGCATACCTGGCTCTTCCCATGAAGTGCCTGCGTGTCTGCCTGGTTCATTTATGTGTTCGTGCATTGGTCCTTCTGCATGCTAGGCCAGCGCTCTGCTGTTGAGTTCCAGCTCCAGCACTGTCTGTGTGTCTTTAGCCTATGAATGGCCCCGCACGTGGCTTTCCAGTGGGTTAAAGACTTACAGAAGCCAAAGGTGAGGCCCGGGATGTGCCCTACAGTAGATCACTGTCCTAGCATGTTTGAGGCCCTGGGTTCAATCACTGGGAACCACTCCTGTCCCCCAACCGCAAAAAAGAAAAGCAGCTAATCTTCTTCCCTGAAGTGAGAATTGGGAAGGAGTCCCATAAGTACCTAAGAGGATGACTCTATGCTTATGATAATAAATGTTCTTTTAGGTTTTATATTTCTTTCTTCTCTTCGGGGGGGTGTTGTCATGGCCCACTGGGAAAATGCTATATAACTGAGCCACCCCACCCAGCCCTTGAAAACTCCAGCTAGTCCAAGAAGCGGGTAAGAAAGGACGAATGGTGAGTGGGCCCTGCTTCATTCTTACCTGACACTTAGTCAAAAGCAGCTCTTTTTGTTTTGGTTCATAAAGTAGTTTCTTACACTCTAAATGTAGTGGAAACACCTGTTTCTTGGCTCATTGAGTTTAGTTAGTATTAATTGCTATGAAACATGAGACATTAGACCATGTGTATTAGTCCCTCTTTTCTCTTTTTTCACCATCTCTCGAGTTTTTGATGGCTTTTTATGCTTCTATTGGTTTCATAATGTAAAATAGTGCGCGTAAACTTGTAGCTCATGTTCTGTCGTTTGTACATCCCTCAGCTCTGCCCATGTGCAAAGATAAGGTGATGACTCTTCTTCCCTTACACTGCAACTGCAAGTTTATAAAACTAGTATTCTGTGTTTCGTTGCCAGTTCAGTTTTCCAGATCCTATATATGGATTGTTTTAAAATATGTAATCTAAAACATTGCGTTATTTTCACTGTTACCAAAGAATCAGATAATGTAATTAAATGTATACAGATCCTAGCACATGGAGGCTGAGGCAGGAGTGTCACTGTGAATTCAAGACCAGCCTTGACTACGTAAGCAAGTTCCAGAGTAGCCTGTATTACATAGTCTCTGTCTCACACACACACACACAAAAAAAAAAAAAACTAAGAAAAACATTTATATAGAAAAATAGTAATTCGATGTCATTAACCCTGTGTCATCCCCCTCTGGTGTCCCAAGCATTAAGGTAGAGTGGAGCCCCCCTTTTCATGCTCAGGAGTTGGTCAAAATCATGCCGCATTTAAATTTGCTCACTGTTGGGCTGTGACTTTAGATTTGGATTTTTCACTGCTTCCCTTCTCCTCTCATCTGTGGCCTGATTATCCATCACAGTCAGTTACGAGGACCTTTTCACCTCCTGTCAGTTCTCCTCGAATCAGTCTGTCCAAAAGAATTCCAGCGAAAACTCCGGTAGGACTTTTTATGACCTTTAATCTTACCTTAAAGAACATGGAGGAAGCTGGGCATGCACAGCTGTAATCCCAACCCTCAGGAGGCCGAGGTAGGAGGGTTGCTGCAAGGTTAAGGCCAGACTGGGCTGTAAAGTGAGTTCAGTGAAGGCCAGCCTGCACTGCACAGTGAAAGCCTGCCAAAATGACCAACAAAACAAACCACACCATGGAGGAAAGGACCATGAGCCGTCAAGAACCCTCTGGGAACGAGAGAGAACATGCCTATGCTGTTAGGTGGCATGACTTCCCGTGTTAGAGATGGGAGGTGTCTGTTGCGCCGGAGTTGTCAGGGTGTGAGGCGGAGGCACCCGCCAGTGAGCACAGCTGAAGGAGGCGTGGTGATGGTGCAAACACTCCTGCTGCAGTGCAGCCGGGCCAGCAAGTGAGAGACCAGACGGGCTGGGACGGGCCACCCTTCCCACTGCCTCCACTGAATGACTGCAAGCTTTGTTTTTAAAATGGAGACATCCTGGGCACATAATTTGTTACAGAATAATATGGCGTGGTTCATACAAAATACAAGTGCAGGGAGCTAGCTCAGCAGCCTGTACCACCAAAAAAAAAAAAAAAATTGACAAAATTCAAAGCCAGGAACAAAATATGTATATGTGTCAAAAAACAAAACAAAAACAGACAGCTGGAGAGATAGCTCAGCAGTCTAAAGCACTTGCTTAGACAAGCTCAGGCAAGCGCAGGGGGGACGGGATTCGATTCCAGCACCACTTGCCACGCCAGCCCTGCCCCCAGGGCAGTCTTAGCTGGTCACACAAAGAAAAAAAAGGGGGACCAGCCAGGGACATGCCATGCCAGCCCTGCCTCCAGGGCCTGCTGAGACTAGGAAGACAACAATATGCAATGTATTAATTATTGTAACTGTCATACTAACCTGTTTTGAAACTGTTACACTGCTATTTTATCTTTTTTTCTCATTAAAATGAATAAATAAATACAAAAAATGACTGATGGGCAGAGGATATAGCTCACTGGCATAAGTGCCTGCCTGGCAAGTGCAAGGTCCCAAGTTCGATCTCTGGTACTGCAAAATAAATAAATAAATAAAGAGGATATAGCTCACTGGCATAAGTGCCTGCCTGGCAAGTGCAAGGTCCCAAGTTCGATCTCTGGTACTGCAAAATAAATAAATAAATAAATAAAATGCCAAAAATAAAAAGACTGGGCATGGTGGTGCACAGCTGTAATCCTAGCGCTTCGGAGGCTGACAACAGGAGAATCACTGTAAGTCTGATCTACATAGTGAGACCCTGTAGACCCTGCAGACCCTGTACCAAATACATAAAAATGAAATAAAACCAGACATTGGACTGGACTGTGTCTTAGTGGTAGTTTGGTATGCACAGGTCCTGGGTTCATGCTCCTGCAGTACAAAAACATAAGAGCACACATGGGAATGTGAAACAGTAATTCAGGGCAGTGGTTACCTCTGGAGAGAGACTCCACATTTAGGAGCTCCAGTTGGGCTCTGTGTCTTGTCCTTAAAAAGCCTGCAGCAAGTTTGTCAGCATGCTAAGATTTGACAGTTACACAGCACTGAGGTTTTTGTATATTGTTTTCCTTTTCTTTGTATTAGAAATGTTTTTATCTATGCAATTTTTTTTTTTTTTTTTTTTGGCAGAACCGGGGATTGAACTCAGGCCCTTGCGCTTGCCAGAGAATGTATTAGAAATGTTTTTAATAAAAATTATTTTTAAAAATCTGTTGGACATAATTTTTGCCTGAGTTAACTTCATTTAAAACTGTCCCCTACCCTACCCTGGCTGGACATGTTAGTGCACCCCTGTAATCTCAGCACTTGGGAGGCTGAGGCAGGAGGATCGTCATGAGTTTGAGGCCAGCCTGGGCTACACAGCAAGGCCTTGACAGCGAATGAGGGCAGGGTGGCGCATGCCTGTAATCCCATAGCTTGGGAGGCTGAAAACAGGAGGATCATTATAAGTCTAATTTGTGTGGTGAGACCCTGTAGACCCTGTACTAAATACATTATTTAAAAAAGCTTGAATAAATCAAATATTACTCAGAAGATGTGGCTTAAATGAACATTAATAACATTGAAAGCCAGATGTGGTGACACATAGCTGTAATCCCAGCACAAGGGAGGCTGAGAAAGGGGATCGATGCAAGTCTGTGGCCAACCTGAGCTATATCATAGGGAGTTCAAGGCCAGCCTGAAGGACAGATCCTGTTGCAAAACAAAAATAAATAAGAATATTGAAGCCCTTGCCATTTTGCTTTTGGATGGTGTCCAACATTACTAGGAACATGGGGGCTACAGTCCCATAGCAAAGCCAGTCTGGGACCCAGATGGACGAGGAAGTACTGTTAGGTGGCTGGGCAGTTCTACTTCCCTTTCCATAAACCTGTAACCTGTTTGTTGACAAATAATGGCCTAGAGATAGATGGGCTTTGAAAACTCAGAAACTACTTAATGTCCTTTAAATATAGCGCCCGAGGAGACCTAACTGTCCCATCGGACTTCTCTGTGCAGATGGCGCGCTTCCTAAACCGGAGCTCATTTCCTGGATTGAGCAGGGGAGAGAGCCCTTCAGGAGCTGGGGACCATCGCAGTGCCCAGGAAACACGGTTCTCTCCTCCGCTGACCTGCATTTTGCTCCAGGTATTGAGGGGCAGCTGGCTGGGGGTAAGTACTAAGCAATGAGGGTCTACTACCAGGACATCAGATTCCTAGTGTCCCTCCTCTGATCTTGACGTCGTGTTCGGCAGGGCTGAGGCTTCGTGTCTGAGATTGTAGACAAAGCCAGTGGAGCAAGGCAGGCAGGAACGTGGGTTCTACAGAACAAGTGTCCATTCTGCCTTTCTGGGTGACGCTGGGCAGCTTATTGTCCCTGTCAGTGTTCAGTTCCTGGAGTAGAGACGGAAGATGGGACACAGCAGGATTAAACAGGCTTCATGTGTGCGGTGTTACAGGGTTCCCTGTGCACGGCACTCAGGATGGAAGCTGTTCTTGGTAGTGGGTAGGAAAGAGCAGCAGCAGGGGCAGTTTGGCCCTCTGTGACTGAAGTGCCTTCTCTTATCTGGTGATAATCATCTATCTGAACATTCAAACATCAACTGTCCCCTTCTGCTTCTTGTCATGATGGGAGAGTCTCACACTTTGGCGTTCCTGAAACTCGGTATTAAATTATTGAATGTAAAGGTCCAACATGAGTATTCTCCTAAGAAATCTTGTCTGTGTATAACTGCTGCTTTCTAGAGAGGAAAGGATTTGGGGAGGCTTTGCTGCCTTTTTTTTTTTTAGAAATTGCTGGGTGGCCTGGGGAGATAGATCAGTAGAATAAGTGCTTGCCTGGTAAGCGCAGGGTCCTGAATTCAATCCCCAGTACTGCAAAAAGAAAAGAAAAATTGCTAGGCATGGTGGTACACAACCTATAATCCCCACACCCAGGAAGGGAGGCCGAGGCAGGAAGATCCTTGGGAGTTCGACACCAGCCTGGCTACAGAGTGAGCTCAAGGTCAGCCTGAGCTGCATAGTGAGACCCTGTCTCAAAAAGACAAAAAAAAATTCCATTGATTTTTTCCGGAAAGTTTTGTTAAAACATTGATTAGGCATGGAGTGGGGCTCAGTGGTCAAGTATATATCTGAGGTTCATTCATTACAATTTTTTAAAAATTGGAAATAGGGGGGTAGGGAGGACTGGAGCTGAGCTTTGCTGCCTGGTCGCAGAGGGCCTAGAAGCACGGGTGGCAGAGCCGGTATTTGGGCCCTGTGAGGGATATACCTGTGGCTCTAGGTGCATCTTACGTAAAACAAGGCTAGTCTGGTGGGAGGCCTTCGCAGTGCCAGCAGTTACGTGTGTGCTGCTGCCCTGTCTGTGTGGACGAGCAGCCAGAAGCCTTGTGTTCCACAGAGGCTGCACGGTGAGCGCACGGCACCTGAGCCCAGGCCTGTGACGCCAGAGCTCACGGCAGAGTGCTGGCACTGTGCTTTCCTCTCTGGTGTTGTGCGATAGGCCTGCTCGCCTTATTTTCAGGAGACTCTCACCAGATTAATTTTGACATGCAACAGAAGCACGCTGCGAGCTTGGGGAGTTTGCTGGAAACAGGCCACGCCCTGGTAGAGACCACTTTTGTGGTGACTATCTTTAGTCATTGGATAGAAAGGCAGACAAACTGAATTTTTATTTTTGATTTCAGGAAACCTGCAAGCTGTGAAATGGAGAGAACCTAAATGCCATTTCCCATTAGGTGCTCTTCAGAGCCACTCTTCCTTTGGATCCAAGCTCTTAGGAGAAAGGCCAGACCCAGGCCTTACCCCCGTGAGCCTGAAGAGACAAATCACCCGGGTCCTGGCTGCAGTGACCACCAGCCCTGCCCAAAGAGAGGGGATCCCAGGCCACAGTGCCCCAGGCCTGAGGGAAGCCCCCTCCTGGAAAAGCATCCAGCACCCTGGCCCTGCCTGCAGGGAGAGCTTCTGGGAGAAGAACCCCTTAGTAAGGTACCAGAGGAGCCACTCCAAGGACCTGTCACCTAGGGACGGGACATGGCAGAGGTTGGACAAGCGCGCGGAGGCACAGCTGCTGCGGAGGGCCCAGGGGCACCTGCAGGGCGGGGAGTGTGGGCAAAGCTTTCACCTGCAGCGCTGTTCGCAGAGAAAGCTGGGTGTCCACGTGAGCAGGAGCCCGTTCCAGTGCCCGCAGTGCAAGCCGTGCTTCCGTCAGGAGCAGCTCCTGCTGGGGCAGGAGGGGGAGAAGCCTTTGCACCCCCGGCAGTGCAGCGAGGGCCTGGCCGCACCGTGTGCGCTAGTTGAGCACACACAGCTCCGTGCCGGAGAGCAGCCTTTCTCACGCACCCCGGGCGGCAGGAGCTTCGGCCTGCGGAGCACACTGAGCACCCACACACGGGGCCACTGCGGGGCGCAGCCGTTCTCCTGCGGCGTGTGTGGCCGGGGTTTTGTGCACCGCTGCAAGCTCCATGAGCACCTACGTGTGCACAGCGGGGAGCGGCCCTTCTCGTGCCCCGAGTGCGGCAAGTGCTTCCGCCTCAAGGGCATCCTGAAGGCGCACCAGCGCACTCACAGCGCCGAGCGACCCTTCGCATGCCCGCAGTGTGCCAAGGGCTTTGCACGCCAGTCCAAGCTCACCGAGCACTTGCGTGTGCACAGCGGCGAGCGGCCCTTCCGCTGCCCCGAGTGCGGCAAGTGCTTCCGCCTCAAGGGCATCCTGAAGGCGCACCAGCTGCAGCACCGCGGGGAGATGCCCTTCTCCTGCGCGTGCGGCAAGGGCTTCGCCAAGCAGTCGAAGCTCACCGAGCACATCCGCACGCACACCGGAGAGAAGCCCTTCCAGTGCCCCGCGTGTGATAAGCGCTTCCGCCTGAAGGCGCAACTGCTCAGCCACCAGGGCCTGCACACGGGCGAGAGGCCCTTCCGCTGCCCCGAGTGTGACAAGAACTTTCGGGAGAGGGGACACATGCGGAGGCATCAGCGCATCCACAGGCCAGAGAGGCCCTTTTCCTGTGCGGACTGCGGGAAGGGCTTCCTCTATAAGTCCAAGCTGGTGGAGCATGTCAGGGTGCACACGAAGGCCTGTCGGGTCCCCAGCGAGTCTGACCTTCAGAAAAGGCGTAGCCAGCTGTTCGCCATGATCGAGGCTGACTGGAGCTGAGGCTGGCTGCATGGTAGTAAAGAGCAGAGCTGGTCTGGAATCCGAAGCCCACGGGCAGCCCCACGGTACGGACTGGAGGCCAGAGGCCCTTCTTTGGCAAGAGTGTATTATAAATTGGGAATACCAAGGACAATTCTGTTGCCTATCCATTGATTAAAAAAAAAAAAATTCCTCCACCATCTTGGGCCGTTTTGACCCAGTGCTAGGCTAGCTCTAAAATGCCAGCTCGAGTGAAAGCCTGAGGAAACTCCTCGGTTCCGTTCTCAAAGCTGAAAGGGTAGGACTGGCTCTTAAAGCCGCGTGAGCTTTGTTTCTTTTCAGCGGGTAAGCCTACACTGTGGGTTAAGTACGGTGAATTTTGTTTCTGGGCTGGCCTGAAATGCTCATGCGCCTGGTTTGGATTCATTTATTTTGAAGTACAGATGAATTCCCTGAATCTTTATGCCAATGCAGTTTCTCAGCAGACTCCATAGTGCCTTTACGTAGGACCCCCTAAGAAAGTGGTAATTTTAGCAAAATGTGGCTAATGTGGCTTGAAGAAACAAAGAATTGAGTGTGCCAGGAGGTATGGAGCCTGCAGGAGGGTGGCACGTTGCATCAGGAGTGGAGAGTTGGTATTTTCAAAACAGAGATGCTGCCTGCTGCCCTGTGTGAATGAGACTCCTAGAGTGAATTAGCTGCCCACTAAAGGCTGACGTAATACACAGTAACAAAGCTGAAGCTTAATCAGGAAGCATTTGGGCAACCACAGTTTAAAAGTAGGGAGTTTCCAGGCAGATGTTAATAAGTCAGTGCCTTAGTTACTTTCTTATTGTTAGGGAAAAAATATAACCCCAAGTTAAAGGTGGAAAGGTTTGCTATAGCCCAGTTTGTGTGCGCTTCAGTCCATAGTTGGCTGGCTCTAGGTCCCCCACGGCAGAGGGCACAGCGGAGGAGAAGCAGTCTGTGGCAGGGTGGGCAGGAAGCAGCCACTCTTCATTCCCTTTCTAGCCCATCCAGGCTGCAGGACTGTTGGCTAGTGCCACCTGCTCCAGGGTGGGTCTTCCCTCTTCAAGCAGCCCACTCTCTCCACCCCCGGAACTAGGCTGAGCCCATCAATGGGCTGATTCAGTGTCACCTGTGATCCAATTTCAGATTCCCAAGATGGCTGACCTGGAGTCCTGAGCTATGACAGAGAATGAGATTATCCGTAGACTGTAATAGACATCATTATTATTTGTCTTTTTGAGACAGGGTCTCGCTATGCAGTTCTGGATGGCCTTGAGCTTACTTTGTAGCTCAGCCTGCTCTTGAACTCACAAAAATGCTCCTGCTTCAGCCTCTGACTGCAGGATTACCCGGCTTATTCTAAAACAATGTTTAATGAATCATTTTCTCTAGAACACTAGCTTCAGAGATATTTTGCAGCCAAAGAATTACATGGTCAATTACATAAAGATCCTAATTACATTACCCACTGCTGCATTCTGAATATGAAGTTAGACAAAGATTATCAAACCTTTGAAGAAAACTTTTTTGCTTTTGCTTGATCTCAGGGCCTTTATACAGAGCTACAGTTCCAGCTCCTTTACTTTTTTTTTATTTTAGGGTCTCACTAAATTGCCACGGCTGGGCTCAAACTCCAGTCTCAGCCTTCCCAGTAGCTGGATGTGGCATATGCAACAGATTGTATAATTCAGAATAAGAGCAAAGTGTGTGTGTGTGTGTGTGTGTG
>NW_004524603.1:6826754-6843852 GCF_000260255.1 Octodon degus
CTAACACAAACTCCCTCCCCAACCATCTCCTTCAACATAGTCAGCTTGAGATATATCTTATAAAAATATACACTTATCACTAAGCTGTAAAAGACCTTTTAGTTATAAACAGTTTATAGCTGTGTCAAATAAATGTAGTTTTTGGTGTTCTATACTAGATAACAAATTTGCTTACCAAACTGGACTGGATATGATTTCTGTTATAAATACCCCTTCGCTACCTACGTTCGGGGCTGATCAGCCTTCTGCGAGAGAAGTGGCTGACGGACCTGAACTCAGTAAATGAAAGGCTTTATTCAAATTTCTGTCTGGCTCATCTAGTTTCTATGCAGAATTGACCTGTAACAGTGCCTTTTCCCAGCATCCAGGCAACTTTCGTGAACTCTTCAAGGCTCTGATGCTCTCGCAGTTCATGAAGTTCTGAATGCCTTTGTGGCTCCTAAGGAAGCCCAAGAGTAAGCAGAAACAGCACCCAGGATCTGGAGGCAAATCTATGTATGTCGAGGGACTCGGAATCGCTCCCAGAGGGCCGGGCCCTGCTCTCTGGTCCTCTAGGGCTTATATGAGTTAGGCAAGCAGGAAGTACAGAGGCAGAAGGGCTTGTCAACGGGGGATTGGTTTATACCACACGCACCACAGTGACAGCTGTTTGTAGGAGACGAACAACCGGATGTGGAGCAGGAAGTATTACCTGGGCAACTAAGAGCCCCAAGTGTGCTGGCGGGAGTGGGGGTGGGGCGTTTTGCTGTTACAGGAGTTTCATGGGAAGGGACCAATGAAACTAAAATACTACTGCTAAGATGCCACAGAACTGTGTACATGTTAGACTGTAAAAGTAACGGGAAATGCCAGGTATCCTTGACGGTGAACTAGCATTAATGGAGCCACTGGTCCGTCCGCCTCTGCAATAAATACCTTGGAGGACAGAAACATACGAAGTACGTAGTAAACGAGCCTGCTAGCCAAACTAAGATATAAAATAATCAGAGTGATAATTAATGGCTCAACTTTTCTCTGTGGTTTAGGAGTGAGCATACAGCCCTTAAGAAGATATGAGCACCCGATGATATAAGACATTTCTATAGATTGGGTTTCAAAGATAGCATGGGGGGTCGGGGAGATGGCTCAGTGGAATGAGCGCTTCCCTGGCAAGCGCAAGGGCCTGAGTTCAATCCCCGGTTCTGGGAAAAAAAAAACACCAAACACACATCGGGGCTGGGGATTTGGCTCAGTGGTAAAATGCTTGCCTAGCAAGCTGGAAGCCCTGGGTTCAGTCCTCTGCACCAAAACCAAAACAAGACAAAAGTAAAAATAAAAAACCTCCCCTAAAAAACAAAGAAATACGGTAAAATCAAAGGTAACATCACTTTTTTTTTTTTCTTTGAGACAAGGTCTCACTATAGTCTATGGTGGCTTTGAACTCACTTGTAACCCAGGCTGGCCTCAAACTTCTGGTGACCCTCCTGCCTCAGCCTCCCAAGTGCCTGTCTGGTAACGTCACTTCCAAAGAGTTTGTTTCTCTCTGAGAATTGATTTAACTCCAAATGAATCCATTTGATTATCGCCCGAGGAGCTGTTGGGAGCAAACAGTCCTTAGAAGTGAGCGCAACACGAAGAGCGCTCCGATGAGTCTTTCTGGCGCTAAGGCACAGCTGTGCACCTGGGTCCTCTGTGGCCACCAGGCTCCTAAGACTGTGCTCTAAATCACACCCCTTGCGTCTGAGAAAGCAAACCACCTCTATGACATGTGTTGATTTGCCTCAGTATCCAAAAATGTCAGCTTATTTTTCCCGAGTATCAGACACTATAGAAATGAGCTCTTTTGAGATGAATGCTGTGCTCACTTTCCATGAATGCTGTGCTCACTCGTACAACATGCCTACTGCAGGGGCTTCCACTGCAGCAGGCAATGGGGACTCCTCAGTTAATGGCCAACTTCTGTTTTACAACGAATTCATTAAACTCTGGTTGCTAGATGAAGGATATGGAGCATGTGCGTCACAATATTCAGAGTGACTAAATGGTCAACAGGAACTCCAACTTGGTGACTTTACTTTTTTTGGCATAACTCATACATAAGCTACTATAACATATAAGAGAATAGAAAATAGAGCACTATACAGGATAAGCAGCAAAAATTACACTGCCAAATCAACAAGATGTAGAGAACTGCAAAAAATAAGATAAAATAAACAGGGCATACAGCTGAACAGTATGCCTCTGGCTGGTTGTTAAATGAGGAACGTCAATAGGACAGAAGATCCTACAGGTAGACAAGAAGAAAGTAAAAGATGGATTGTGGAAATTCTAGGGGTTTGCCTATTTTAAACCAAGATTTAGATCTTTTCCTTCTGATTTTGAAGATTATACTTTTCTTAATCACATGTGATGTAAATTGGAGGTGAGGGCCAGCCAAATAGCTCAGCGGATTAAAGCGCCTGCAAGCAGGCACAGGGCCCGGGGGTTCAATCCCCTGGTCTGCTGTGCCAGCCCCACCCCCGGGGAGCAATTGAGGTTGGGCGTGGTGGCGCTCGCCTGTAATCCCAGCTCTTGGGAGACTGTTAACAGGTGGATCACTAGGAGTCCAATCTAGTAGTGAGACGCTGAGCACCCTGTAGACCCTTCCCTAAAAATAAAAAAATAGAAAAGTTGGAGGTGAGTACATGTAAATAAAAGGCGGAAAGTGCACACAAAACCCAGATGTGATTGTGAATTTATGTAAGAACATGTGCTTGCCAGAGGATTTTTAAATTTTAAAAAGTAATAAGTAAAATCCAGTAATCCCAAGGTAACCTACATAAAGTCCTTTTAATTCTTTTCAGAATTTATGAATATGTAGTTTATGTAAATAATATATATGTATAAATGTACAGAACAATTTTTTAATCTTTATTTGGTACAGGGTCTTGCTATGCAGCGCAGACTGATAGTGATCCTCCTGACTCTGCCTCCCCAGTACTAGGATTACAGGCGTGCGTCACCACACCGTTGCAGTGGCCAGCACTGTGGGCCCTCGGCAGGGCATGCGGTACTGGGGATCGGACCCAGGCCCTTGCACTTGCCAGACGGGCACTTAGACCACTGAGCTGTCTCCCCAGCCCCAATCTTCAGAACAATTTATAATTCTAAATTCCTTTAGAATAATAAGCAGAATGGTTTTGTTCCAAACTCTAATATTATATTGAAGAAAACGAAAACCCCTATTAGTGGGGCATGGTGGTGCTTTCCTGCGATCTCAACACGTGGGAGGCTGAGGCAGGATGATCACAAGTTGGAGACCAGCCTGGCCTACTTAGCTACATAATGAGTTCAAAGGCAGGCTGACCTATATAGGGAGATCCTGTCTCAACAAGATCCTGGCGTGGTAATGCTCTCCTGTAATCCCAGTTCTCTGGAGGCTGAGGCAGAAGGATTTCCATGAATGAGCTCAAGGCCAGCCTAAACTGCATGGGGAGATTCCCTCTCAAAAAACTAAAAATAGATAGATAGATAGATAGATAGATAGATAGATAGATAGATAGATAGATAGACAGATAGATAGATGGACAGATAGATTTGAAAGATAGAGATCGATCCTGAACCCGTCCCAGAACGCCCAGGGGTGCGAGAAGCTGCAGGAGTCTCCTGGCTCCTTCCGCCTGCAGGTGGCGCTGTGGGACCAGAGCCGGAACCGCGTTCCCAGGATGCCTTGGGGTTCCGGGTGGAGGCGGGGCCTAGAACCCCGACCCCGCCCACAGCCGTGAGGCAGTCGTTCGACTCTGCGCCCCCGCTTTCCCGGCGGTGAAGATCCGTCTACTGCTCCCCGGCCTTGACATCCAGCGAGGGCTGGGGGGACCCCCGTGTCGGGAGGACCGGGCCGAGGAGGGGCCGCTAAGGCAGAATCGAAGGCGGCGCGGGAGCAGCTGAGGCCGGCCGTTCCGCTTAGTCACCCGGCGGGCGTGGCCCCCGGGTCCCACGGCACCCATCCGATCGGTCCGCCCGGGCGCCTCGGAGAGGTAGGACCAGGAGACGGAGAACAGGGCGAGGAAGAGGAAAGATTCCCGAGGAGGCACGGCAAAACACTTTATTGAAGTGCAATGATAGCGAGCATTTTAGTAGCTCATCGTTGGAAAAGTATGATTGCAGCTCTAAATTTCGTGCCTTGCAAAGACCGCCTTGCACCGCAGGAGTGACTGTGAGTCAGTCTCCCTCAACCTAAATTGAAACCGTGCTTCTCGAGGAATATGGCAGCTAATTCATTGCCTTTTCAAGACCGAGGTGTGGGAGAAGGGCTAGAGGAGAAGAGAGGGTTAAAGAGCCCTGGAGGTCCTAGTCAGAGTAAAGTGAGTTTCAGAGCCTGGCGTCCTTTCTCCAAGTCGTGGGTTTTGTTTTATAATCTTTTGTGTATGTATTTGCTACAGGATCTTGGAAGGTACGCAGCTCAGACTCATATTGATCTTCCTGTCTCAGCCTCCCCAGTTTTGGTGGGCGAGGGGCCGGCACAGCATGCGGTACCGGGGATTGAACCTGAGTCCTTGTGCTTGCTGCGTGGGCGCTTAGACCCCGGAGTTGCTTCCCCGGCCCTCTTTTGTTTCTTAAGACAGAATTTCACTCTGCAGTTCAGGCTGGCTTTAAACTCACTCTGTAGCCCAGGCTGATCCCCAGTTCACAGGAATCCTCCTGCCTGAGCCTCAGGAGCACTGGGATTGCAGGCGTGCGCCATGGCCGGCTCTCTCAGGTCCTGTTATTGGTGACTGAGAGGGGAGCCTGGCTTCTTGAGGTCCAGTTCCTTCCTTCCTTCCTTCCTTCCTTCCTTCCGAATACAGTGAGCCTTCCTCTCACAAGTATTGGTTATTAATATTTGCACCATTGCCTCTGGGGTTTTCGCTGTCCAATCAAGCTCTGTCTCACATTTTTTCAAACTGTTCAGAAGCTAAAGAGAACTTCCCCAGAAATTATCTTTGTAACTTCTAGGGAAAGACATTTTCATTTTCTGGTGTAGAGTTTTGAGGGGTTTTTTAAGGTTTTTTTTTTTTTTAATTTTTTTTTTTCCCCTTCGGTACCGAGGATCAAACTCAGGACCTTATGCTTGCTAGTCAGGCACTTAAGCCCCTGAGCCATCTCCCAGTCCCTTGGTGCAGATTTTGAAAAGCATCATTGGGGGTGATTTCTTTCAGACAGTGGTCATAGCTTTGTGCAGTCAGTTGTCCATTTTCAGGTTAAATTTCATTTTACTGGACTAAACGATACCAAGTGTGGAAGTCTTTGCCAGTGTGACTTTCTGATACTGTGTCACCTTTCTGTCACTGTGACAAAGTACCTGAGAAAAACAGCTCAAAAGAGGAAAAGCTTGTTCTCGCTCATGGTTTCAGCAGAGGTTCCTGGCCGTGGCCGACAGGCGGCTCCATTACGTTGGGCCCTTGGTGAGGCAGAGACCTCGGGGCGGAAGGGGCGGTGAAGAAAAGCCGCTCGCCTCATGGCACCCCGGAAGCAGCGCAGAGGCAGAAGAGGACCTGTGCCGGCAGCGTCGTCCTCCTTTTGCTTTTCTTCTCTGCATCTCCGGTCTACAGGTGGTGCCACTCACATTTGGGTGAGGGACCTCAGTTCTCTGTCCTCCATGCTGCCCGTCTCTGGGAGCCCCTCACAGTCAGACAGACCCAGAGGATGTTTTTACTAATTTTCCAAGTGTTTCTCAACCCAGTCAGGTTGATGGTCAAGATTAACCATCACGTTTAAAAACACACGATTTTACGATATCTCAGAGAAAGTTAAAGATCACACACCAGTGCTTATTGCACACTAGAAACACAGGTCACATGTGTTTCACACAAGCACGTCCTAAGGTCGGTGCCCACACCGCTACGTAGACCCTGCGCTGAGTGCTCAGGTGTTGATTTAGCGGATTCTGGAGTAGGATGGAAGCTAGGTTCAGCGTCTCTAGCTCGCACAGGAGGGCCTTAAGGAATGGAGTGGGGATTCTCAGGCAGCTGCGCACTGGCTGGAGTTGTAAGCGCGGGCCTGGCCCTCATTTTAGTTTTAATCGTAAATCAGTGTGGACCTTTTAGGAGAGAGAGCTAAGTTCCCTCAAAAGATAAAGTGACAGTCAGTATGGGAAAATAAGTGGTTATGATGTGACACTAAATTAAAAATGTAGAATATAAAATTACATGTAACCCAGGTTAGTGGCACATGCCTGTAATCCCAGCACTTGGGAGGCTGTGTCTCCCTAAACCCCCCCAAAAAGCCCCACAAACAACACATCTGTTACCTCTGGTATTTTTTAGTTCTTTTCTGTTAGCTTGTTATTAGTTGAGATTCTATGTTTTACCCAAGCTGATGTCCAGCTCTTAGATACAAATGATCCTCCTGCTAAGCCACCCAAGGAGCTGGGACTACAGACCTGAACCACCATTCAGAAGTGAATTCACTCTTCCTTTCTTCTTAAAGGGGTTGTCGATCGGAATCATGGGAAAGTAGAACTATCTCTGAGTTCTCCAGCACATACTAGTCACTGTTGCATCATTTTTGTTGTTTTTGAGACAGAATCTCACTGTGTAGTTCAGGCTGCCCTTGAACTCTGATAATCCTCCTGCCTCAGTCTCTGGAGCGTGTGCATCACCGTTCCCTGCATCACCACTGCTGGCTCATTCGTGTAGTTTATCCCTTTTTTTTTTTTTTTTCTTTTTCCTCTTGTGGTCAGCTCATCCTGCTCTTCCCTCCCCCACCCCCCACAGGGCGGGGGGGGGGGTGCTGGTGCTGGAGATCAAACCGTGTTCCCTGTGCTTGTCTAAGCTTGCCTGAGCAGACACTTTAGTCTGCTGAGCAATCTGGCCAGCCCTATTCATGTAGTTTAATTCCTAGACAGGCCTGAGAAAAAGCCTCATGCATGCAGAGCATGCAGATTGTGCAGCTCTCTGGTCCTTGTTTTGTTTTTCAACCATGGAAGCTCAGCTTGTGATGACAGGTTTCGCATCTGCCCAGAAATGATCTAGATGGGAAGACCAATTCCCCCAGGCCTCCTCTCTAGGGATCACTGTGCTCAAGTAGAGGAAAACACAGGTTCAAATAGACTGAAAAGCTTGGCCTAATAGTGCCAAATGGCCACCCTGGGGGATAAGATAGGGCAAGGTTCATTTATATGAGTGAATCTCCAAACTAGGGTCCAGTGCTGGGACTTAATGTCACCCTCTCTACTGCATAAACAATTATGGTGACTTTGAAGATAATCATGGAAGTGCTGTCTGTCTCATTCCCTTCTGACCCTAGTCCTGGCAGGATTATGGTCTTGTTTTCCCAAAACCAGATTCAGTGAGATTAAGACACGGAAGACCAGGCTGGGGAGCTAGCTCAGTGGTCTAAATGCCTGTGTGGAAAATGCAAGTTCCCAAGTTCAGTTCCTAGTACCCTATGCTGGGCCAGCCCTATGGTGGTGCAGGCCTGTAACCCCAGTGCTGGGGAGGCTGAGACAGGAGGATGACTGAGTCCAAATTGCGTAGCGAGGCCCTGTATCAAAAGAATAAAAATACAAAAAAAAAAAAAAAAAAGAGAGAGAGAAAAGATGAAGACCAAGGAACTTCCCAGTGAACTAAGTTTGTGTTTGGCCGATGAATGAATCCCTATCACTACCCTCTAAACTCCATATAAAACATTAAGTATGTGTGTGTGCATTAACACGTTGTACATTGATAAGTGTCCTCCCTCACTTGCATTAACCAAGGGCCTGAGTGAAATGGGTCATATGTGTCTCACACTTGGACAAACAGGGCTTTCAATTCTGTTTACTGCACATTCCTAGGACTACCAAGCAAGACAAGAATTCCAACAGGACTGAGACTTTTTTTTCATGGTGCCAGGGATCAAACTCAGAACCTTTCACTTGCCAGGCAAACACTTATTCCATTGAGCTATCTCCTGCTCTCCCCCCACTGAGACTTTTTGAAGTTAAATGATACTGAGGGGCTTTGCTGGATAGCTCAGTGGTTTAAAGTGCCGCTTGGGTAAATGCAGGCAGGAGCATAGGACCGCGGTTCAATTCCCAGCTCCAGAAGCTGTACCAGACCTGCCCTTAAGGCAGCCTGAGATAGAAAGGAAAAAAAAAAAAAACCCTTGTTAACATGACACTGAGCAAGGGCCTGAGTTCAATCCCTGGTTCTGCCAAAAAAACCAAAAAACAAAAAAACACTGAACTATTTGATGGTCTTTATATATGGGACTCCCAACAAATCAGTCAAGCAATGTCTTTTTGTCAATCAGCAGGACAAGAAAACACAACTGAACTTTGTTTTAATTTTTTTGTGGCCAGCTCAGCCCGCCCTGAGGGTGGGCCTGGCGCAGCATACGGCGTGAGGGATGCAACCCCGGTCCCGAGTGCTTGCCTAAGTTGGCACTCTAGACCACGGAGCTATCTCACAGGCCACACAACTGAACTCTTTTTTTTTTTTTTGGTGGAACCGGGGATTGAACACAGGCCCTCGAGCTTGCCAGGCAAGCGCTTATTCTACTGAGCTGTCTGCCTGGCCCCTGAACTCTTGATTTGTATTTATTTTCCTATTTGTTTTTAGTAACTTGGCAGACATGCTAATCTCCAAGAGTTTGAGGTCTCAAGTCCTAACACCACAGGCTTTTTCTGGCCTAAAACCCAGGTTTTCCACTCCAAAATTATCAAGGGCAAGAGCCTCAAGATTATATCTGTATCTGTGTAAACCACTAGATTGCCTATCTAGTATTTCTCTTTTTCCTGAAAAATAAATCACAGAAGGAATAAGTAACATGAGGCAAGATTCAGATAAGAATCTAACAACTGACTTATAGACAAAATTGCAAGCCCAGCTCTTTTTTCTTGGTGTTGAACGCCGAGCCCAGGGCTTCCGGCTCGCTAGCAAATCATGCTACACTGAGCTAAATCTCCAGAGCCCCGCCCCGCCCCGCCCCCGCAATACAGGTCCTGATTGATTTTACGGCTCACCCAGCACCACTCCCAGGCAAAGACGGCAAACTTGTTTCGATACTGGGTACTGAACTAGAGTCTTTGCCTCAAGGGGCATCCACAGCGCTTTTTCTTTGTTTACAGAGACGAGGTCTCACTAAATTGCCCAGGCGGAGCTCAGATTTACATTCCAGCGTTCCAGAGTGCTAGAATTACTGGCATCCTCCACTAGGCCCAAGTGCAGATGCAAATTTGTATATGTTCAAGCCACAAAAAGAAATCAAAAAGCGCACAAACATGAAACACTTCCCCACGCTCCCTCCTGCCTCCCGCGAACCTAATGGACCGCGCGTCCCACTGCTAAGGACACGTGTTCTTCCGGCCAATCTCTGCCGGGGAAACGGAGCTCACAACCGCGATGCCCCGCCCTCCTCGGTCCCACCAATCGCATCGCGAGACGGACTAGGTCACGCCTCTGAGGGGCCGTCCGTCCGTCTTTGTTCTCCCCCGCTCCCTCTCTCGGCCTGTGCGCTCCGCGCAAACCGAGTGGCACCCGCTGATTGGTGGTCCTGGCGCAGCCAATCAGAAGGGGGCACCTCACGTTAGGACTCGGAGTTTTAAACGCGCGGCCCAGGGGCGCGCGCAGGGCCTTGGCGGCCTAGGGCTCGCTGGAGAGCGGAGGAGCGGGGCGGCTCGGGCGCCTGGCGTCGCGCGCGGATTGGCTGGCCCGCGGCTTCCTCCGGCCCCAGCCAATCGCCGGGCGGGACTTCCTGGAGGGCTCGCCTTGGCCCGCGTCGCTCGGGCGCTGAGGGATCGCGAGGAGGTCGCGCCCCGCGCCGTCGCCATGAGGCTCCCCAACGCCTGCCTGCTGCTGCTGCTCCTGGCGCTGGCGCAGCTGCTGGCCCCCGCGAGCGCCGGCGGGGAGGACGAAGGTGAGCGGGCGGCGGCCGGAGGCGGGGCGGGCGCGGCGACCCCTGCGCGGCGGGGGCGGCGGGGAGCGCAGAGGGCAGCCCCGGGGATCCCGAGAGCCCGGAGCCTCGTGCGCTGCGACCCGTCAGTCCCCGAGGCTGGGCCGCGTCCCTCGCCTTGGCTCTTCCCTGAGTCTCCCTGGAAAGGGCAGCGCCGAAGCGGTTAAAAGTTGAGGCGATCGAGCCCACGAGAGTGGAGAGACAGGCGGGGCGCTCGGCGAGGGCGCTGGGCCCCTGGTGGGTGCGCCCTGGAGGCAGCCAGCATCTTCAGAGCGGGATCTGTGCAGTTAGGAATCACGCAGGAAGAGGGAAGCTTGCGTTGAAGCCTTTGTACAAACCAAAGCTACTGTTCCTTCGTTGCGTTTCTCCAGCCCGTTCCGTGGCGGTGGCGCTGGGCGGATGGTCCCTCCGTTTGGATTCTGGCAGCAACAGCTCTTCTGCATTTTTTTTCCTTTGAAATCACCGAGCTACAAACATAACTTTAAAAGTTAGGAAGTACTAGTTAGTTGCTTTTCCTAGAGAGCAGGGCGTGCAGTCCCGGCCTTAACCGTCTGTCCGACCTCCCCGGCTACTAGTTTTATGTTTACTGGATGCGTTCCAGTATAAACAAACCCCTTGCCCGATATTAGTGTGTGGGGAAGGTGTGGACTTTATACCGACTCAAACAGATTGAGTAACTTCCGTGTGGATCACGGATTCAAAAGCCTTTTTGCCCAAGTAGAAAAGGCAGTAAAAAGCAGCGTTCGGAGAAAGAAACACCTGCCCAAAGGAACCAGGGATCGCTGCTGTCCACACGTGCGCGTGCTTTTACCCCAATCATCCGGGTGCCCACCTAAACACAGACACCCGAAATGCACTGAAGTAGAATGCGCCGGGAGATCCCTGCATCTACATTTTATTTTTTATTTATTTGTGTGTGTGTGTGTGTGTGTGTGTGTGTGTGTGTGCATCTACATTTTAAACAAGTTTTTTGTTTGTTTGTTTGTTTTTACCTTTTCCCACAGGTGGAATAAAGTGGGAGCCACATGAAAATTTGAGGGCCGGGGCGTTGGCCAGTTTTTGGAATGTAGGGGAGAGGTTTTGTTTCTGTGGACTATGGAAGGTGGTCTTGAAAAGACTGCAAGAAGGGCACACGTGGCCTTTCTGACCTGTGTGTCGCGGGTTGCTTTGCAGGAATCCCTGAGAAGCAGTAGCTGCTTGAGTGAACCCAGGAATGCGGGGGGTGCCCTGACCAAGGGCAGTGTTCCTGGGGCCCTTCCTCTGGCTCACACCTTGACCCTTTCCCACCCTGGAAGCATCTCTGACCCTTCCTTGTCACAGCTTGTCACAGATATGGCTGACGGATTTGTTTTAGGCCACATACCAGGTCATTAGGTCTTTTTCTTTTAGAGCTTTGTTGTTTTTTGAGACAGGGTTTCACTCTGACCCAAGCTGACTTCCACCTTGCAGTGACCCTCCTGCCTCAGTCTCCTGAGTGGTGGATGACAGGTGTCCATCACCACACCCAGCTAAAATGTATCATTTTAAAGTGTCAAGAAACAAGGTGCCTCTCAGGCAACCTGGCCCATTGAATCAGGGCTCCACCACTAGTAGAGCTGAGACTGCTTCAGGCCGTGCAAAGGAATCTTCGCACTTCCTTTTTGTATAATCCACCCTGTAAAGGATGCACAGGTGTGGCTGAAGCAGGTTAAGTCCCTAATAATCATTGAATCTTTGAACAACAAAGCTCTAAAAGAAAAAGACCTAATGACCTGGTATGTGGCCTAAAACAAGTCCATCAGCCATATCTGTGACAAGGAAGGGTCAGAGATGCTTCCAGGGTGGGAAAGGGTCCAGCAAATTTGAATCTTTGGCTGAGTGGAGCAGCTGGCTTCAAGGGTGGATGTGAGTGACTCCCAGGCCCACTTCACAGCTGGCTTCCATAGGGACATGGAGGTCCCTTCATGGGGTGGGCGGTGCTGTGCTTGCCTGGCAGAGCTGCAGTCATTTGGGGGCTCTCTACTGAGGGCTCTTCTGCAAGTCCCTGCATCAGGGCCTGGCCACCCCATGGGAGATGCTTGGGAGCCCAAGAGCAGGAACTTCAGGGATTCAGGGGGGCCCAGGCCTCCTTGGCTGCCAGCGAGACTGGGAGGGTTTGTCCCAGTGTCAGTGTAAAGGGTCAGGTAAAGGCACCACCAGCCCCAGAATAGGGTTATCCCGGGCTTAGTTCACAGCGCCAGGGCAAGATGAGCGTTTTAGCCTTATGAAGTTCTTTCAAAGAAACATGTCAGACCAGGTAGGACTTTCTGAATACCAGTGGTCTAGAAAACTTTGAACAAGGGGCAGAGAAAACATTTTTTTAATATTTAGTGCAGGGTCTCACCACACGGATGGGACTTGTAGTGATCCTCCTGTTTTCAGCCTCCCAAGCGCTGGGATTCTAGGCGTGCGCCACCACACTTGTACTCGGTTGCTGTGTCAGCACACCCTGGCGGCGGGGCTGGCACAGTGGGCCAGGAGTTCGGGGATCGAACCCCAGTTCCTGTGTCTGCCTAAATAGGCGTTTTAGTCCGCTGAGCTATCTGGCTGGCCTGAAATTGGGTATTTTATCCTACTCTGTGAGGCATCACCCTCTTTTTTTTTTTTTTTTTTGCGGAACTGGGGATTGAACTCAGGCCCTTGCGCTTGCTAGAGAAGCGCTTATTCTGTTGAGTCATCTCCCTGGCCCCATCCTCTTCTTGGTGCTGTCCAGCACGCCATGGGCCACAAGGCTGTATGTTCTGAGAGCCTGGTCCCTAACTTTGCCCACTAGAGCCTGTCACCAGTGGACAGCAAAATGGAGCTGGGCCAGTCAGTCTCTGCACCTAGAGGTGGCGGGCGTTTTGGTGCCATTTTTCTAATCTCCACCTTCCGACATGTACAGCCCTGCAATAGACAGGGAGTGCACGCAGTAGGGAAAGTGGGGAGAGGGTTGAGTGAGGCCAGACTCCCGTGGGGTGTGCAGGGTGCCTATGGGTCTCTCGGGGCCTTTTGTAATTGGTTTGCACCTTGGTAGATTTTAGTGGTGATTGAGCAGAGTGCGTCCGGCTTTGTTAGAACTGGCAGCTCCCCGGGGTGCCCACCCTAAGGGCAGGGCCCCACACCGTAACTAGCAGTGTTGATTGAGCTCCTGGGGAGCCGCCCCAGAAAGAGTAATTGGCCCCTGGAAAGAATCTGGCTGCAGAGTAATGAAATTACCCTGCTGCTACCCACGGTTCTGTTTACTGCTGCGACAGTAGTTGGGGAACCTGGTTGCATGGTTGCTGTAGTTTTGGCAAGGAATTAAACTTGGTCATAAGATGCACTCAGTTTTTGGCATTGTGGAAGGAGAACTTTGTTTCCATGGGAAGGTATACTTTGTTGAATATTTTTGATGAGTATTGGCCCTATAAATTCCCCCTGTTATCTCAGAATATCTTCTCCCCTCGGTATTCCTCAGAAGTGACATCAAAGTACAGTATGACTCCCAGCCCTCCTCCTCCATTCAGTCTTGATCTCTAGAAAGACGAGGAAGCCCAAGGGGCTGTTTTCTGAGGCTGAGGTAGGCGCCACCCACTTTCTTGACAGGTTAGAAGGAGGAATGAAAATGAGATTGAGTCCTGGTTTCCTGTTCGAGCTGTTGCAAGCCAGCAGGTTCTCTTGGGGCCCTGCCCTTGTGCCGAGGGCCTGTGGCACTGGGGCTGGCTCTAGGATTGCAAGGGTGGCCCCATGTCCTTCCTGGCCTTTGGACTCTGAAATCTAGGCTAGTGTCTGCTGACCACCATACAGAATGCCAGGCCTCCACTTTCTGGGGCATGGCCTGGTGCATCTTGAGGCTATGGGAGCTAAGAGTGTTTCCAGGGCAGAGGAGCCAGTTTCCTAGCCTGCTGGGGTGTTTTCCACTCAGATTTTCCTGATAAGGAAGATACCATTGAGGATGAAGATGAGGAAGAGGACAGCGATGAGGAGGAAGAGGAAGACTTGGAAGTTAAGGAGGAAAACGGTGTCCTGGTCCTGACTGACGCCAACTTCGATACTTTTGTGGCTGACAAGGACACGGTGCTGCTGGAGTTCTATGCGCCGTGGTAAGGGGCGCCTTCTGGGCCACCTGCTGGGGGGTGTATCTGCTATCCCACCTGCTGGCGCCCAGCAGCCTTCTTGTCCAGGTCCAGCCGGGCACACAGACTCCTCCTTTGCCTGCCTGTCCTGCCCATGGCCCCTCCTGCTGCTTTGCATCTCCTGCCCCTCTCTCCCCTCCCTGTTCCATTTCTGACCCAGAATGGTCAGGGTCTCCTTAGGTCCCTTGCCAGGCACCTGCTTTAAGTACAGAGCAAGGCTTTGCTACACAAACATTTAAGTAGTCTTTTCACATCTCACTCCTCATGTGTATCTTGTATTTTGTTTTTATTTGCTTTTTTCACATTTTTAAAAATCTTTTATTTATTTATTTGATACAGGGTCTCGCTACGCAGCTTGACCCGTAGTGAACCTCCTGTCTCAGCCTCCCCAGCTCTAGGATTGCAAGTGTGCGTCACCATGCCCATTTTCAGTGGCCAGCATGGCACACCTGGTGTTCTGGGGCCAGCAGGGCATGTAGTACTGGGGATCGAACCTGGGTCCTTGTCCTTGCCAGGCAGACGCTTAGACTACTGAGCTATCTCCCCTACCCCAGATGGGTATTTTGGTTTGACTGAGTTTATTATTTTTCTATTCTTGAACCTAAAGCCTGAGGCTTGCTAAGCAAGCATTCCAGTGAGCTACACACCCAGCCCTCACTCCCTCCTATTTTTAGTTCAGCAGATTTTATGCTTACTGGTTAAGATGCTCTTTTAAGAAATTATTTATTATTTATTTGGCTTTTTAGCTGTAAAGTTCAAGCTGGCCTTGAACTCGTTATGTAGCCACAGCTGGCCTCAAATTCACTGTGATCCTCCTGTCTCAACCTGCTGAGTGCTGGGATTACGCCACTCCTGTGCAAGATCCTCTTAACACTCCCCCCACCCCCCTTTGGGTCTTCACTTTAAAAGTGTTAGGATGGCCAGGGAGATGGCTCAGTAGAATAAGCACTTGTTTGGCAAGCACAAGGGCTTGAGTTCAATCCCTGCTTCCACCAAAAAAAAGTGTACCAAAGAGCTTTTTGTGTATCATGTTTACCAGCATTTACCATATAAAAATGAGAAGATACTAAAAATATTTATTGGCTCATTTGTAGTGTGATGTTTTTCTTTGGTGTGATGTGGAGTATCAAGCCCAGGGCTTCATGAGCTGGGTAGGCCCAGTACTCCTGAGCTCCACACCAGGCCCAGTCCACACATGGAGCAACCTGCTGCAGGTCTGCAGTAGCAGCTGATGTCCTTGGAAGTGGCCTGGCAGCCTCTGGACACCTGCTGTGTGCTCAGAGTGAGAGTAAAGAGCTGTGGCCTCGCAGACCCCTTGGGAGTGGCTACGGACCAGCCTTGACAGGCTCACCTGTCCTTCCCGAGGTGGGTGAGGTGGGTGGCGTCCAGCCGCTTCCACCCCCGTGGGCACCACAGTCCCCAGATGCTCAGGTCCGGAGGCAGTGGGGCGCACGCGCCCGTCAGTGTCACTGGATCATCCGTGCGCTGCTTCTCTTCCTTCCTGACCTGACCGCGAGCTCAGTGAATAGTTGCTGTGCTGCACCACTCGGGTCATGATGACGGGAAGACGGTCTGTACAAGTGAAGAGTTGGGAGGGTTTGCCCACGCCGGAGCTGGAATTTCTCCTTCCCTCAATCCAACTCTTAGGTGTGGGCACTGCAAGCAGTTTGCTCCAGAGTATGAGAAAATCGCCAGCACGCTGAAGGATAATGATCCCCCGATTCCCGTGGCTAAGATAGATGCCACCTCGGCGTCCATGCTGGCGAGCAGGTTCGATGTGAGCGGCTATCCCACCATCAAGATCTTGAAGAAGGGCCAGGCCGTCGACTACGAGGGCTCCAGGACTCAGGAAGGTGAGCTGTGCCCCGGCTGTGGGGGCGCCAGGGTAGCTGGGCCGTATCCTCATAGCCAGACTGTGACAGTACGGCCCTGGCTCTGGAGCGGGGCTGTAAGAAAGCAATCAGAGGTGCAGTTCTGCGCGTGTTCCGAGCAGTGTGCTTGGTGCTCAGGGTGTGTCTAGAGGGCTTGGGTCGCTGCTGCGCCTTGCAGTGAATACCCGGCGTTTCTTGGAGGTACCCAGGGCATGTGCTGAGTGAGACTGGTCTGTACGTGAGCCTAGTGGATTCTGCCTAGGTTGTCTTAAATTGTGATTGAGTTTGGCAAGAATGTTTCTTTTAATTAGTTTGGTGGGGCACACCTGTTTTACAGTTCTCTGGGAGGCTGAGGCAAGAGGGTCACCATGAGTTGGAGGCCAGCCCTCACTGCATAGTAAGACCATTTTTTTAAAAAAAGGCAGAAGGGCCAGCTATGTAGCTCAGTGGAATAAAGTGCCTGCTTAGGCAGAGCACGGTGACTAGGTTCGATCCCTGGTGTGCTGTGCTGGCACCATCCCCAGCATGGGGACTGAAACTGGCATGGTGGCGCATACCTATAATCCCAGCGCTTGGGAAGCTGAAAACAGGAGGATCACTATGAGTCCGATATACATAGTGAGACCCTGTAGACCCTGTACTAAATACATAAAAATAAATAAAATACCTGGCAGAAGATAATGCTCAGTGTAAAGACCCTGGATTTGATTCCCAGTACTAGGGGAGAGGGGCTGTACTTTCTCTTCCCTTCATGGAATAGTGGAAAAGAATGTTGAGTGGATTCAGATATCCCTTGCCCCCCCGACTGGGGACCTAACCCAGAGAACTGGACCACAGAGACACACACGCGCGCGCGCGTGTGACAGAATCTTGCTAAGTTGCCCAGGCAGAAATCAAACTTGCAGCCCTGCTGCCTCAGCCTTCCTCAGAGCTTAAGGGTACAGACGTGCCTCACTGCACCCACCTATGACACAGCCACGCGCCCTCCCCTTGCTGGGCTGCTGGAGTCAGCTGGGTGTGGTCTCAGAGTCTGTCTGGATCTCTTCTCCATTCAGCAGCAGGACTGCAAAGCCAAACACCTTGTGATACTGCGTTTCACAGTCCTTTCCTGTGCCTGATGACCAGGTGACACTGTCACTGCTTCCTGATGTAAGATGTAGATGGATGGACAGTGTTTCTCCCCGGCCCTGGGAGACTCTGCTCCCCGAAAAGAAGTGTGTGTGTGTGTGTGTGTGTGTG
>NW_004524603.1:6843952-6853501 GCF_000260255.1 Octodon degus
GAGAGAGAGAGAGAGAGAGAGAGAGAGAGAGAGAGAGAGAGAGAGATAGGCAGAGACAAAGAGAACAAACGTTTTCCTTATGTGACTGTTAGCATCTTAACTCCATTCTACTCCTCTGTGTTTAATAAACGCTTTGCCCTATCAGTCCATAGCGGGCTAATCTAAAGACGGATCAGAAGGAGTGTGTCTTTGAAGGGAGATGGGCGTCTGTGTCTGGCATCTGAGCTCAGCCTGTTTTGGAAGCTCTGCTCCCTTGCCTCCCCCACTCCATGTGTGGTGTGGTAAATGGGCCTCTGCAGGAAGGTGGGTCAGCCTTGAGGTGCTGACAGCAGGGCTGTGCCGGGTGTGGCGGGTGGAGCTGTACACCCTGCAGTTTGCAGGTGTGGTGCTCGGTCTCGGTCTCGGTGCTGAGGTTGGGCCAGAGATCCTAAGAACCACTCGGTGTGAATTTTGGTTTGGGGTATTTGTTTGTGTTGGGCATTGCACCCAGGGCCTCAGGCACGCAAGACACATGCTCTGCCAGGGAGCTGCCTCCGCAGCCCGTCAAGCTCCTGGTAGTATGGTCTTGTGTTTCCGCAGCTGTGGTCTCTCTGAGGAACAGAGCCACCGGCAGGCAGTTTATGAAGCCCTCCTAGGTGAAGCCACCGAGCCTGAGTGCTGGCGCCACCGCTCCACTTTTCTATTTCTCTGTTTTTGCACGTTTTCTGTTGCATAGAGGCCAGTGTAGGTGCTTAGGGTTAGGTTCATATGTACTTTGTTCATGCTAAAGGGTGTGCCCAAATGGTATCGCTAGACACAACTTGCTCAACATCGGTGGGTGGTGACTGTCCGAGCCCGCCTGCAGCGGGTGAGTGACACAGCGGTGAAGGCAGTCCCTCCTCGAGTAGGTTGTTAACACCTAGAGGAGGCTGCCGGTCGCAGGGGAGACGCTGCAGATGGTCGTGGGGAGCAGCAGCCTTCTGGCTCTTAGCCTTATGACTGCAGTGCATACCCATAATCCCCGCTCCTTGGAAGGCTGAGGCGGGAGGATCGCAAGCTAGCCTGGGCAGCTTGCAGACCCCTATCTCAAGATGTAAAAAGGATTGGGACAGAGCTCGACAGCTGTGTTTGATTCCTGGTGCCTCAGAACAAAACCTGCCCAGGTGGCTCTGGCTAGCGCTGCAGCTGGGGTTCAGGAAGTCAGGTGCTTCCTGCAGTCCGGCAGCCTTGCCTCTCCCTGCAGCTGCTGGAGCAGCCACTGGCTGCAGACCTGCCAGCTCAGGCCTGCGGTGCTCAGTCTCGTTTGCTTCTTACAGAAATCGTTGCCAAGGTCAGGGAAGTCTCCCAGCCTAACTGGACGCCTCCGCCCGAGGCCACGCTGGTGCTGACTAAAGAGAACTTTGATGAAGTTGTGGGCGATGCCGACATCATCCTGGTGGAGTTTTATGCCCCCTGGTAAGATGGGTGGGTTCCATGTCCAGGCCCAGTGAAGGTGGCAGAGGGGGCTCAGCGGACATGGCTAAGCTTGGGGCACCACGTCTCCTGGAAGGAGGGTAGTCATGAAGCTCTGCTGGGCAGTGGATGTGGCAGGAAGTGGGGAGAGGAACCTGAGAAGCAAATGCCAGGAGGAGCAGAAGGTGCAGCTGGCTTCTCTGTGAGGGTCCCCACAGCTAAGGACCCAGATGGCTACTGTCTTCTGGCTCATGGGGCAGACGTGTGACCACACGGGGATGCTCCTGTGTCCCCAGGACACGGCTGTAGTGCCATGTTATCTTGCAGGGAGTGGCTCGGGCAGACCTGGCCCCAGGTAGGTGTGCCCTGGAAATGGGTTGGAAGCCTGGGAGTTTGGGATCAGGAGTGTGGCTATAAGGTTGGAAGGAAAACTGTCCTTTCTTCTCTGAGGCCATCCCTGCCTGTACTCTTGCCATCTGCCAGCCGTTGGACCAAGGAAATATTTCCTTTTGTAGCATATCCTCCGTCTCAGCCTTTCCCACTTACTCTGGGCCCTGGTCCCTGACGCACCTCTCTACATGCATGAACATGCATGTGTGTGCACATGCACATCCCTGAGTGAATGTGGCAGGGTGCTCGGTCATCCTGGGGCCCACCCACTGGGCATGTGCTCCCACTGGGGCGGACCTTGACAGCTGGCTTCCTCCGGGCAGGTGCGGGCACTGCAAGAAGCTGGCGCCCGAGTACGAGAAGGCGGCTAAGGAGCTGAGCAAGCGCTCTCCCCCGATCCCCCTGGCCAAGGTCGATGCCACTGCGGAGAAAGACCTGGCCAAGAGGTTCGATGTGTCCGGCTACCCCACCTTGAAAATCTTCCGCAAGGGAAAGCCTTTTGACTACAACGGCCCTCGGGAGAAGTACGGTACGTGGAGTCCTGCTCTGCGGCGCCTGCTGGGCCGGGTGGCCGCTGGCCCTGGCCCCTCCTGAGGCCTGTGCTGTGCCCCCAGGTATCGTGGACTACATGATTGAGCAGTCGGGGCCTCCCTCCAAGGAAATCCAGAGCCTGAAACAGGTCCAGGAGTTTCTGAAGGATGGGGATGATGTCGTTATCATTGGGGTCTTCCAAGGAGACAATGACCCTGCCTACCAGCAGTATCAGAATGCAGGTGGGTGTTGGCTGTGCGGCGGCCTGGAGTGCTGGGGGAGGTGGCTTTGCACCCTGGGCAGAGGCCAGCTGTGCCATCCTCTCTGCCTTCAGAGAGGAGGCTTGGCGAGGTCCCCCTGAACATGGCCTGGGTTCTGGTCCGTGGCATCAGGACTCCAGCCCAGTACCTAGAGGGGTGGGGTGGCCTTTCCTCCCCATGGTATTGTCATGTGGCTGGGGCAGTGGGACACTCAGCAGAGGGCCTGTGAGTGCCAGTCCCACTCTCTGAGATGGGACCTGGCAGTGGTCACATTTGAAGTGCTAATTAGAAGCTTTAAACGCATTGTGGCTGCTTAGCACTGGTGTCTGTGTGACACTGTGACAGATGTGCAAACATCTGTAGTAAAATCTGAGAGCACCGCTAAATCCAGTCCCTGGTCCTGGCCTTGGTCGCACAGGTGGCCTTGATTCCTCGTGCGGGTGCTTCTGCTGTGTCTGTGTGGGCACAGGTCTCCAGGCTGACCCCACACTCTGGCCTCTGGCCTGTGTGCTGAGGGCTGCAGCGACACCTGTGTCACCACCCCTGGCTGCTCATTACCCATTCTTGATGTGTCAGGAAGAACCTTGCAGAGGGAAGCCCCAGTCTACCAGGACTTTTGGATTACAAAAAAAAACAGAACACAGCATTTGGGGCTCCCAGCGGGCAGGCGGAACCTGAAGCCCCACGAGGGCACTAGCTGCGAGAACATAGTATAAGACGCAGGGACCGCTGATGCTTACGTGTTCTCTGTGGTATGTGAGCCTCAGTGACCCTGGCTGCACGTCACCCGAGGCGGCAGTTGACGGCGACTCTTTTCTGTGGACGTTCAGTAGGTTCTGTTCTGGCAGAGCACAGGGCGCAGCATGCAGGCACCGCGTGCTGAGCATTTCAGGACAAGCTCCCGGGGGTCAGCCGGGGGCTGCCCCTGCGGGATTCACCCAGTAATCGGGTTTTCCAGGGCAGGTGCTGTGGCCGAGGTTGGGCAGACGAGCGATGGAATAAGCCAATTTTACCTTTCTGTTAATGTGCCAGCCAACAACCTGAGAGAAGATTATAAGTTTCACCACACTTTCAGCACTGAGATTGCGAAGTTCCTGAAGGTGTCCCCAGGGAACCTGGTCGTCATGCAGCCTGAGAAGTTCCAGTCCAAGCACGAGCCCCGGAGCCACATGCTGGCCATCCAGGTGAGGAGCCCGGGCGCCACCCGGCCCATCCCTGCTCCCCGCCTTGGGTTGCAGGAGGGTGGGGTTGGAACGGCACAGCAGGCAGGTAGGTCCTGCGCCTTGGCTCTGTTCCCTCACGCAGCCAGCTCCCGGCCTGGCAGCCCCGCTTCCTCATGGGTTGCCTGAGTCACCAGGACAGCGTGACAGGTGCTTTCAAGCCCTTGCTTGGAGCTGGCACGCTCCTTTAGTGAACTTGGCCTTCATTCGTGCTGTGTCCTCCCAGCAGTGGTGGAAGGGCACTCGAGGTCCCTACCAGGCCCAGCCTGGCCCAGCCCAGTGTCCCAAGGGCTTTGGCGGACAGACTTGGGTTTGGAAAGAGCTGTTGACTCGGGGCCGACTGTCTGCCCAGCCCCTGGGCCTGCTTGGTAGCAGTAGAGCTGGGTGGGAGTGCAGGTGGCCCCGTGCTTTCAGCTGCCCTGGCGCAGCATGGCCCTTGGTGTTTGGGCTGGCACTCATGGGCAGGGGGAGGTGGTAAGGGCCAGGGTGGCAGCGTGCAGCGGCGCTGCCTTGTGTATTTCTGTTCCCTCCCCTGGGCTGCTGTGTGCCATCTGCTGCTCTCGGCATGGGCTTGGGACGCTTCTTCCCTGGACTTACGCAGCTGCTGTGATTTCTTTCTCCGGTTCCTTTGTCAGAGACATGGACTTGGGGGTGAGGGCCCTGTGGGATGTGTGTGCCCCCCCGGGACGGCTGGGTGAGCGGCAGAGCACTGGAGGGTCCTCGATCCCTGTGAAGCCAGGAGCTGCCAGGGTGTGCTCGAGTGGAACCAGCCCCTCCCCAGTGTGACAGCAGCACTTGAGAGAGACATGTTGGCTACACACATTCACTGTGTGTCAGGCCCACTGTCACCCGTGCCCTCTCTGACACAGGGTTCCACTGAAGCTTCAGCCATCAAGGACCACGTGGTGAAGCACGCCTTGCCCCTGGTGGGTCACCGCAAGACCTCCAATGATGCCAAGCGCTACGCCAAGCGCCCCCTGGTGGTCGTCTACTACACTGTGGACTTCAGCTTCGACTACCGAGCTGGTGAGGGGCTACCGTTGTGCGTTTAGGGGCCCCTGCGGGTTGGTGGCACAAGGGTACAGTTGCTAGGGCTTTGGAGCTATTTCTCACTCCTTTCCCTTTCATGCAAGAGAGGAGCATGGCATGGAGCTGGGCCCCTTGCAGATAAGGCTCCCAGCAGGAGCAGCCCAGCCTCAGCTCTTGGCAGGCGGGTGCTGTCCCCAGGGTGAGGTGCTGTCTGCAGGGCTTTCTCCAGTCGGGGTCCGGCTGGCCTCGTGCATCAGCAGAGATCAGCGGCCCCCCAGACCTTGCCCCGGGGCCCTGGCTCCACTCACAGTGCTTGGTCCCTTGCAGCCACTCAGTTCTGGCGGAGCAAGGTCCTGGAGGTGGCAAAGGACTTCCCCGAGTACACCTTCGCCATCGCTGACGAGGAAGACTACGCCACGGAGCTGGGTGACCTGGGGCTCAGTGAGAGTGGTGAGGATGTCAACGTGGCCATCCTGGACGAGGGCGGGCACAAGTTTGCCATGGAGCCCCAGGAGTTTGACGCTGACACCCTCCGGGACTTCGTCATAGCTTTCAAAAAGGGTGAGCACAGCCAGGGCTTTGCAGGGAGGGTAGGAGATAGGAACTAAGCCCCATCTCTGAGGCCTACCCTGTCCCCCTTGGTTGTTACACTTCTAGCCCTGGGGGAGCTACCAGGTCCCAGGCTCTTCAGCACTGACACCCCTCCCCTTTGTGCTCTTCTTGGCAGGAAAACTGAAGCCAGTCATCAAATCCCAGCCAGTCCCCAAGAACAACAAGGGCCCAGTCAAGGTGGTAGTGGGCAAGACCTTTGACACCATTGTCATGGACCCCAAGAAGGACGTCCTAATCGAGTTCTACGCGCCCTGGTGCGGGCACTGCAAGCAGCTCGAGCCCATCTACACAAGCCTGGCCAAGAAGTACAAGGGCCAGAAGAGCCTAGTCATTGCCAAGATGGATGCCACCGCCAACGACGTTCCCAGCGACCGCTACAAGGTGGAGGGCTTCCCCACCATCTACTTTGCCCCCAGTGGGGACAAGAAGAACCCAATTAAATTTGAGGGTGGGGACAGAGACCTGGAACACCTCAGCAGGTTCATAGACGAGCACACCACAGATCGGGGCAGGACCAAGGAGGAGCTTTGAGGCTGCTGCTCTGGGGTGGGAGGCCAGGGCTGTGGGCAGTGGCGGCCTTTTTGTTTTGTTTTGTTTTGTTTTTTATACTTCTGTATGTCACCTTGTGCTCTAAATACTGAATAGCCATGAATGACTAGTTTAGGCCAGATTTTTATGGAGGATACATCTATTTTTATCATTTGGGATCTGTTTTTTGTTTTTTTAACCTTCTACTTTCTTTAATATTTCCTCAAAGCACCTAAGTTGAATCTCTTCCATGTGAGAATGTTTTTTAATTTAAAGTTTAAAAAAACCTTTGCCAAATCATGCTGAGTTAGCCTTTTATTTCATGGTTGTCTGAGGAACTGTTAAAGAGATGGGACCGTTGGCGTCTTGGCTTCCTGTTGGTGGTGGCAGAAAGCTGTCCCTGGGCACCTGCCTGGGGTGACCTTTGGCTCCCACCTTGCAGCACCACCTCTGGGCATCTGCCAGGCCTGGGCAGCCCCAGTTTTCCAAACCGGTTTTGTTGCCACTGCAGAAGTGACCTTGGGAGACAGACCCAGGAACCTGCAAGTGATAGGAAGGGTGAGAAGATGGGCTAGACAGTCGTCACCGTGGAATAAAGCTTGTGGGTGGTTTGGCTAGTTTTATTTTTATCTCATGCAGCACAGGCTGGCCTTGAGCCCCTTTGAGCTGTGTGGCCCTGGGCAGGTGCCTTGGGCCCTCTGACCCTGTTTCCCACCTCTGCCATAGGCATGACCTCCTGAGGTGCTCTGTAAAGGCTCCAGCCATCCCTGTGGGGCTCAGGCCGGTGCACCTCGCAGTCACAGGGTGTCAGCAGTCGGGGCCTGGCCTTCTGGTTATGGAGCCACATGCAGTGAGCCGTGCTGGGAGCCCGCCATCTTCCCCCTGTAAAGAGGACATCAGTGCTGAATTTGGGCCTGCAGAGCCCAGGACTGACACCTGAAGGCCTCGCGTGGGTGTCGTAGCTGCTCACTGTCCCCACCCGAGTGACCTACTGGTCTGCACTGTGCTGAGGTGACCAGGTTGAGGTTTTGTCTGGGTGGTCAATGGGAGGAGAAAAGGCTCCAGCCGGTGAGGAGCGAGGCCCTGGGGCTCGGTGCCAAGCCGTCTAGGCCCTGCGCTTGCCTTAAGGTTGTCTCCAGCCAGGCTAGCATGGAGCGGTGTTTTGACCTCTCAGGACCCCTGCAGGGTTAAGATGGCCAAGTGCCATGAGAGCTGAGGCCCCTCCCAGGGGATGCCCTGGGTCCCCGCTGTTTCCCTGGCCACCTTTCCCGGTGTGACTCAGATGATGTCCTGAAAAGCCCTCCACGGCCGCCCTCCTCTTGGAGGAGGTTCCTCAGTGCACCCCGTGTCTTCGTGCATGAAGTGCAGATTCGGGGTGCCAGGCCCAGCTCCTGACCGCTTGCTGCCCTGGAGCCACGGATCTTCTCCACACTCCCCAATCTCCCAAATTCTTATCTTCACCCCTGTAATTCAGGCAGGCCAGGTCTCGCCTCCATCGTGGAGAAGAGGAACAGGTCAGCAATTAAGTTTCCCAAGCCCCTGGGTCCAAGTAGTTGGGAACCAGAGCAACCTTCAGAGCCCAAGTTCTTTCCCAGGTGCCAGTGTCTCCCCAGGGGTCTGAATGTCCCCAACAAAACTCGTTAAAAGGAAATTGAGCTCAACCTTGTGCTTGTCAGGCAGGCCTACCACTCAGCTGTATCCCCAGGCCCTCATGTTGAAATTACTGCCTTTTTTATGTATTTGGTGCAGGGTATTCAGGGTCTCACTATGTAGATCGGACTTACGATTCTCCTGTTTTCAGCCTCCCAAGAGCTTGCCTAGTCTCAATGCTGCCGTCTCAGCGTGCCCCAGAGGCGGGGCCAGCACATCACAAAGGGGATCAAACCCTGGCCGAGCTCGCTTAAACAGGACCTTTAATCCGCAGAGCTATTTGGCCAGCCCTCTCATGTTGAAGTTTAAGCCCCCGCCCTGTGGCTTGCTGAGTGGTGGGGACTTCTGAGAGGCTTTGGCAGTGTCACAATGGATCCTGGATTGATGGCTTAGCCTAAGAGCCAAGTTGCTCAGAAGGCCGCTTGGTACCGTCTTTGGCCTAACTGGGGACTGAGCCTGTGGCCTGCACTGCTGGGTGGGGCAGAGCAACATCCCACTTCCTCCTTTGGTTTTGTCAGCTCTTTTGAGATCGGGTCTAGCTGTATAGCCCAGGCTGTCCTTGAACTCGAGGCAGTCCTGCCTCAACCTCCGGAGGAGGTGGAATTATAGGCTTGTGCTACCATGTCTGGCTGGCTCTGGCTCTGTCCCCAGCTCAGAGCCCATCAGTGTGACCACCACTGGACAGCAGCTGACGACAGGTCTATTAAGCTCCCTCCTCTCTCCATACTGGCCCTGGGCCACCTCAGCGCTCCCTGCAGGGCGAGGAGCCTGCAAAACCACGAGCAAAAGGAGGTGTGCTCTGTACACAGGGCCAGGCCACAGAGAGGAGGAACGCAGCAGAACCCCTGACGGTTAGCTCGTGCTCCCTTGAAACTGCACTCTGCGCCACTCAGGAGGCTGAGGCAGGAGGGTCGGGAGAGTAAGGCCAACCAGACCAGACAATGGTCTGAGACCATGTCTCAAGGGGAGAGGGCGCTGGGATGGCTGGGGGCAGGCACAGCAGTGGAATGCCAGCCTGGCATGCAGGAGGCCCTGGCTTCAGTCCCTGGCACCAGAGCAAAGAGGGATGAAGAACTTTGTGATTTGGCTTAGAAGATACTTGAGCTCAGGGGCTTGCGGGTTAGCTCAGTTGTTAAAGTGCCTGCACCAGCAAACCCAGTCAGGTGCAGGGGACCGCGGTTCAATCCCCAGCTCGCGTGCCTTAGCAGACCCGCCCTTAAGGCAGCCTGAAGCAGCCAAAAAAGAAGATACTGGAGCTAAACAAACAAAAATGAGTCGTTGAAGAGCCCCCCACCCAGGCCTACTGGTGGCCTTGGGAGATGGTAGGACCTTGTATCAGCTTTTCTGACCACATACTCCAAAATCCCCAGGTCACCACAGTGACGTCCCCTTAATGCTGCGCACCGTCATCCTCCCACCCCAGCACAGCAGGTGACCAGGCATGGGGGGGGGCTGCGGACCAGCAGGGGCTTGACCCTGACCTCGTGGCCTTTGCGGTATGCATCCCAGGGGAACAAGTGACAAGTGTGACTTCTGCAGGTTCCACCAAACCTTAAGAGGACACAACTTGTGCAGCGATTCAATTCCCATCACTGTGAGTCAGGAAATTTGGAGGCAAAACTCGAGCTGTGGGGCACAAGAGCAGTGATCCCAGACCCCGGGCGCCGCGCACCCGGCCGCTGGATACCTTGGAGGCGTGGCAGACCCTCAGGCCACCTCCCTCTGCTGTCTCCTTTCGGCTCCACACAGCACAAGGTGAGCTCAGCTTCAATTTCCAAGATACAGGGGAGGAGACAGGAGCACTTTTTTTTTTTTTTTTTTTTTTATTTATTTTTGTTTATTACATTTATTTATTGTGTGTGTGTGTGGCCAGCTCAGCCCACCAGGGGGCGGGGCTG
>NW_004524603.1:6853601-6855880 GCF_000260255.1 Octodon degus
TCGAACCGCGGTCCCTGTGCTTTGCCAAGCTTGCTTCAAGTAGGTGCTTTAGACCACTGAGCCATCTCTCCAGCCCCAGGAGCACTTTTTAGAAATAAAGGTGGAGCACGGGTCTTTCTAGGAGCTGGCTGGGCCGGAGAAGGAGTTCTGTGAGAAAGGAGCCCATCTCTGCATCCTGTTGGAGTTAGGTATTCAAAGAAGCCTGCTGGGAAGGTAGTGCAGGTCTGTCACCCAAACACTCGGGAGGCTGAGACAGGAGGACTGCTCTAAATTCAAGGCCGGTTTGGTCTACATGGAGAGCGTGAGGTCAGTCTGGACAACAGTGAGACCTTGTCCCGAAGAAGTAAGTGCACGCATGCATGAGCGAGTTTGCTTAGCTCAGGTGCAAAACGTGACGCAAGGCTGAAGCCCTCTGCCCTTGCCTGTGACAGAAGTGTCCCACTTGGAAAGGAGGGGTCATTAAGGCCAGCTGAGCCTCCAGCAACCTTTTAAGTTCAGAGGTTAAAGACTCCAGTGGCCAAGGGACCTGGCATGTGAGCAAGTGCTTGGAGGGGACCACGCAGAATGTCAGTGACCCCGAGCACTGTAGGCCGCTCTGAAATGGGAGCTGCTTCCCTTGGGCACCTGAGCCTCTTGTCACTAATCTGATTTTTCAAAAGGAATCAGTCATTTGTTTGTAAAATCAACCAATTTTGCATCAGGGTCTCGCTGTGCAGTTCAGGCTGCCCTTCTATTTATTATGAGGAGAAAAAAAAAAAAAGATTTATTATGGAGCCGTTATGTGACCTCAAACTCAAAGCAGTCCTCCCTCCTGGGGATTTGCAAGCATGTACCACTACACACAGCTAAAATCAACCAATTTTTAAATGCCAGGGATGGTGGCTTATGTATGTAATCCTGGGTAATTTAGGGACTTAGCAAAATCTTATCTGAAAAAATAAAATTTTAAAAGTCTGGGAGTGGGGCCGGAGAGATGGCTCAGTGGAATAAGCACTTCCCTGGCAAACTCAAGGGCCTGAGTTCAATCCACAACAACAACAACAACCAAAAAAAGGCTGTGAGTGCAGCCCAGTGCAAAGGCCTGGGTTCAGTCTCTACAAAACAAGTGTTGCCAGCCAGGGTGGCACACACCTGTAATCCCAGTACTGGAGAGGCTGAGGCAGGAGGATGGTTGAGTTTGAGGCCAGCCTGAACTATCCTGTGTCAAAGAAAAAAAAATTCAAATTGTTTTGTTAACAACAAAAGGCTAAAGAAAAGCCATTAAAGAGCCCATTCAGTGACACCATCTGGATGTGGTGGTGCACGCCTGGAATCCCTGAACTCAGGAGACTAAGGCAGGCGGACTGCTGCATGTTTGAGGCCAGCCTTGGTACTGGGTGAGTTAAAGACCAGCCTGAACTTCCTATCTTTTTTTGTCTCTAAAAAAAACAAAAGAAAAGGGCTGGGGAGATAACTCAGTGCTAAGTGCCAGGTCTAAGTGCCTGGCTGGCAAGTGCAAGAACCCGGGTTTGATCCCTGGTATTGCATGCCATGCCAGCCCTGGAACAGCAGGCACACAGTGCTGGCCACCTAAGCCAGGCATGGTGGCACACGCCTGTAATCCCAGTGCTGGGGAGGCTGAGACAGGAGGATGACTATGAGCCTGAACTGTGTAGGGAGACCCTGGAAAAAAAAATCTTTTTTAAAAAATGAAAAATAAACTATTTTTTTAAAATGTATTTTTAGTATAGGTTCTACAGGGTCTCACTATGTACATTGGACTGTAGTGATCCTCCTGTTTTCAGCCTCCCGAGCGCCGGGATTATAGGTGTGTGCCACCACGCCCAGTCTGAGACTCTAGACTTTAAATGAAGCCACTTTGCTATCACTCACTGCCTTTTAGTTACCAAAGACTGAAGTAGTGTGTCGCTAAGAAACCAAGTCCTGGGAAAGACAGGCTTGCCAGGACAATTCCCTGATCGCTGTCCCCGATCCATGGGGTTTATGTCCCACCCCTGGCAGATGCCCAACACCATCGATAGATAGTACCAAACCCTTAGAGCCCGTTTTCCTGTATATATACCTATGACAAGGTTCCATTTACAAGTTAGGCACAGAGGGGAAAAGGGTGTAAAAGGAATTAGGAGATACTGTGCACATCATCATGGACTAAGAAAAACAAGAATTAAGATAAGTGAGGCCAGGGGCTGGAGAGATGGCTCAGTGGTCTAAAGCACCTACTTGAAACAAGCTTGGCAAAGCACAGGGACCGCGGTTCAATCCCCCAGCACCACATGCCA
>NW_004524603.1:6856550-6861545 GCF_000260255.1 Octodon degus
GCCAGACCATTCAAATTCCAGAGAAGTCAGGATGGGCTGTTTTTACAGGGCTTGAATTCTCTCTCTCTCTCTCTCTCTCTCTCTCTCTCTCTCTCTCTCTCCTTTCTCTTTCTTCCTTCCTCTTTCTTTCTCTTTCTTCCTTCCTCTTTCTTTCTCTTTCTTCCTTCCTCTTTCTTTCTCTTCCTTCCTTCCTCTTTCTTTCTTTCTCTTCCTTCCTTTCTATTTTTTAGCAGAGTTTTGCTATGTAACCCAGGCTGGCCTCAAACTCACAGTAACCCTCCTGCCTTGGCCTCTCGAATGCTGAGGTTACAGACTTGCACCACAACACCTGGTGCTCATGTCCCTGGGCTTTTCTGTTTTGAGGCCTCTTGTCCGCTTCCCTGTGATCACGCCAGAGATGCAGCCCCAGGGGCTTCTGAGGAACAGGAGTTGGCCTCTGGGTGAAGCCAGACTGCAGAGGAGCCCAAAATACTGGTGGCGGTGACTACAGCCCGACTGTTGCCTGCCAGCACAAATGATCTGGTTGGATTGGACAGACATGCAGATCTGGAAAAAAAAAAAACACAAAAAAACCGGAAAAGGTGAATTATAACGGGGTGGGGGGGAGGGACTGGACAGGCTGTGAGGGGCACAGAGATGGGAAAGGAACTCATAAAGTACTCTGGGGGTGTGGAAACAGAATTTTGATGATAAAATCAGGAAAAAATTCCCTTCTCTTTGCCTTAGATGGACAGATTAGTTCTGTCTTTTTGAGACAGGATCTTGCTCGGCACTTCAGGCTGGCCTTGAACTCACTTTGAGGCCCATGCTGGTCTCAAACTCTCAGCCATCCTCCTGCCTCAGCCTCCTGAGTGTGTGTGCCACCACTACAGATTAGTACTTTAAAACAAGTTTTCAACAAAACTTCTATGTTCTACTCACTGCAACATCTAAGAAGGTTTGGTGGCACAGGTCTGGAGCCGCGGCCCCCAAGGATGCCGAAGCAGCAGGAAGACCGCAAGTTCAAACACAGCCCGGGCAACTTGTAACTCGGCGAGTCCCTGTACGTCCAGCCCTGCAAAACGGGGGAGAGGCAGGCTCCTGACACCCACAGCGGCACGGTGTCCACTGCCGGGACTTGCGTAGCTGGCCAGGCGCTCAGGTCGAGTCCAGCGGGCCGGATGTTGGCAGGCGCCGCAAAGCGCCCTTCGCTCCCTCTCAGCCTGGTCCACAGCGCGTCCAGACGGCGTGGGAGTGATCCATCCATCCAGGCGCTCCGGCTTTTCCCCTCCTGCCTTCTCCTGTGGCCTCCCGCAGGAATCGGAGCCACTGCCTGCCCCTGACCTTCCGCTTCTGCCTCCGGTCCCGGTCGCGGGGAGGTCCCGGGCTCGGCTGCAGCACTCCTCCATTCTGGGACAGTGCTTTTGCTTTGTGTGCGTTGCGATTTAGGAAGGCACAAATCGCAGGACACCGTCATTCCGCGGGAAGCGAGTGCCCGCCGAGAGCGGAGTCAGCGTCCCGGCCACCGAGCTCCGCCCGGGTGGACTGAGGTAGGAGGCACCGCCTCTGGCTCTCCGCTTCCTCAAGCTCCAGGGTCGCCCGGCAACCAGTCAAAGGAAGTCTGCGCCGATTGGGTCGCTCTCCCGGGCCTGTGGAGGCTGAGCCAATCAAAATACACAGTAAGAGAGGCTCCCGGTGAGGTAATGCTAAATTTGCATGCCTCTTTCCCAGGATGCTCAGGAGGACTCAGGAGCCTGGATTGTTGGTGCTAAATGTATTTTTCCTATCTATTTATAAATAAATGACTTAGAAAATGCTCTTAGAACATACAATATCGATTTTATCACCGATACACTATGACTGAAATATCGCCATAAGGCAAAAAGATATAAATACTTGGGCTTTAATTACTGTAAGCAGCAGTTATCTCAGTCGGCTGGTCCGAAGGTAGTGAGTTCTCTCAAGTGATTGTTCACAGTCAGTTACAGATTGAACTCCTTGTTCTACTCTTTCCCCCCTTCTCACTACTCCACTTGACTAGTCTTTTACCCAGTTGCCAGGCTATTTTTTGTTTTTTGTCTTTTTGAGACAGGGTCTTGCTATGCATTTCGGGCTGCCTTGAGCTCAGTTTGTAGCCCAGGCTGGTCTCAAACTCACAACGATCCTCCTGCCTCAGCCTCCAAGTGCTGGGATTACAGCATTTGTTTTTACTTTTAAAATTTTGCAGCTGGGGAGATAGCTCTGTAGGATAAGTGCTTGCCTGGCAAGCGCGAGGGCCTGAGTTCAATCCCTGCTTCCACTAAAATAAAAATAAAACTTTGCAAGTCAAGTAGTTAAAAAAGTGAGTATCAAGTAGCAATAAAGTTCAGTGCAATACAGTGTGCATCGTGAAAGTGAGACGTGGAAATACAGAAGAAGAAAGGAAACAGTCCTTTCCCTTTACAGGCTTACGAATTCTGTAAATTTGGGAAAACCAACACAGACCAAAATAAATAAATATATGGTCACAGGGGCTGATGAGATGGCTCAGTGGTCTAAAGCACCTACTTAGAACAAGCTAAGCAAAGCACAGGGACCGCGGTTCAATCCCCCAGCACCACATGCCAGCCAGCCCCGCCCCCTGGTGGGCTGAGCTGGCCACACACACAAACACAAAATAAATAAATAAATAAAATTAAAAAAAAAATGGCGCGCCTCCCAGAGACGGAAACAGAAGTGGGGAAAGAGCGACCTCCTTTCACTGCGGAGAGTGTTTAATTTCTACATTCATTGTTTAAAAATTATTTGCAAAAAGAAGAGTGAAAAACAAAGGTCTTTGTAACTGTGTAAGGATAAAAGACTTGTGGAAAAAAATTCACAACACCCAACAGGCAAAATCAAGACATTCCAAACGGGATGGGCCTGTTTTGTTTTAAACGTAGGCTGTTTAAACCATTTTTCTGGTTTCAGAAAAATGCTAACATAAGAAGGAACAGGCAGGTAGATGAGCTGCGCGCACAGAGTCAGACGCAGAAAGAGAAAGGGACCGTGCAGAAATCCAGAACCGTGAGAACAGCGTGAGATTGGGCATCGTGGCCCAGCACCAGGAGGCAGAGGCAGGAAGCTCTCGGGGGACTGGAGAGCAGCCCGGGCTCCGCAGTGAGCTCAAGGCCCGCCTGAGCCACGTGGTGAGACCACGTCTCAACGAACAAACACAAGCGAAGCGAGTGGGCCTCGGCGACTGTGGGAAGCTGTCATTCCACAGGTCGTGGAGGCGGACAGCTTCGTCAACCCTGATGGCGCACACGACCAGGATTCCTAATCAGTAATCACATGCACAAAGCGGATATCAACGCTGTACCTGAGGTGGGAGCCGTACAGCCAGTCCAGAAAGAAAAGAGTTTGGTTAGTTCTTCCCTAAGCTTTATCGGACAGTGAGTTCAAGGCCAGCCCGAATGGAGTGAGACCCTGTCTCCACGCAAGAAGCAAGCAAGCCCATAATCCTGAGGGTAGCGCCCCGAAGCCCTAAGCACGACCTCGGGCCAGCTTGCAACGCGGTGGCGTTGGGCACGGATGCTCCACGACGCCAGGGTGGGGACCCGCTCCCGGCACGGTGGCAGCCAAATCTGACTTGGATCTAGCACGAGCTAGTGTCTTGCTAGAGTTACGCCCAAACGCTGCGCGGTGCACCCTGCTATCGTGGTCCACGCCACCAGCAAAGCCCAGATCGTTTAGAGTTGCAAAAGCCAAGCATTTCAAGACGGAAAGGTGGTATTTGTCAGGGCCAAAATCTTTGTTTTACCCAAAGAAACTGAACGAAGCCCTTTCTTAATGCCAAGACCACGTACTAAATTAAATATCGGTCCATGACCGTAAAGATGCCCAAGCTCAGAGGCGGGATCTATGACCCGGCTGTGCCCTAGGGGTTGAAAACAAATAGCTTTTTTTGCTTTTCTCTTAGCCGGCAAAAGGCTAGTCAAGTGAAGCAGTGGGAGTGGAGAAGGAACAAAGAAATCTGTAACTGGTTGTGATCAATTAGTTGTAAACACCACTGCACTCGGACCAGCCAGGACATAAGGATGTGCTGTTGATTATATAAGAACAGAAGATGTCATTTACTTTACAGTTATGGTAATAGCTACTGCAAAGGGGGGAGGGGACGATTCTTTAAAAATAGCGTATAGCCCCCAATATGACTATGTATCTTTGAAATAAAAACACTAATGGGATAACATTATTAATAAAAAAGCCTTTATAACTCCTCTAGCCTTGCTCAGAGCATTCTGGGTAACTCGCATGCAAAACAGCGGCAGCCTCGCCCCCCGACTCCAAAAGTGGGGTCCTGAGGGGTTCTTGGATACGCGATGAAGCCGTGCCATTCGATTTCATCCCGAAGTCAGGTCGTCCGGCAAGCCAGAAATGCCCTTTCCCAGGGGACACGCACAGGCTTCCCGGCCTTCAGGGCCGGTGGTCCTCGGGGACACGGATGCAGCGGTCGCCCGTTCCCGGGGGGATGCGCGCCGAGGCCGCCAGTGTCCAGCAGGGGGCGCGCCGTTCTGAGGCTGTGCGGGGCTGGGGTCCCCTCGACCCCCCTGCTCTGGGATCCGGGGCGCTGGGGACTTTGTCTAAGCAGAGAGGGACACTACCCAAAAGGAAAGAACAACTGGAAGGGGGGGGAAAGAAGGAAAGAAAGAATGAAAGAGAAGAAGGAGGGACGGAGGGAGGGACGGAGGGAGGGAGAGAGAGAAAAGAAAGGCTGTATACTTGTGCATCCAAGAGAGCGAAAAGAATTATCCCAGTAATTTCTATTGGCTTAGTGAAAGGAAGTTAGTGCCTAATTGTTTGATCAATTTGCATGCCTGCATCTGGTAATCTGAACAGCTACTTTGAAGATAACAATATGAATGTAACAGTCATTTTTAATTTCTTATATTAAAAAAGCGAAGCTCAGAATTAGTAAAATCACCTGGCAAGTGCAAGGTCCTCAGTTCAATCCCCGGTTTCCGCCAAATAATAATAATAATAATAATAATAATA
>NW_004524603.1:6862560-6864690 GCF_000260255.1 Octodon degus
TCTCACTAGGCAGTTCAGGCTGTCCGTGAACCCAGACTGGCCTCAAACTCTCAAGCTCCTCCTGCCTCAGCCTCCCCAGTGCCACCAGGCACTCGACAGCAGCAGTCACTGCATTTTTGAACGCGTCTTCCGTGCAAATGGCCTAGTCTAGTGCGGTTGCTCTCTCCTGTCGAAAAAGTTACCTGGCAGCTTCCAAGAATTCAACATGAAGAAGAAATGTCAGCTAGCCTTTGTCTGAAAGCTGCTGCTGGTTTGATATACTTTCTATTTTAGAGCAATTATATCACATCAAAGATTGAGGGAGAGACGGAAAGATTCCCGGCGTGCTCTTGGCGCCCCTCACCACGTGTTCTTAGTGTCAGCTCACTTACGTAATGTCCTTCTTTTTCCTTGTTGCAAAATGTATCTTTTCTTTCTTTTTCTCTTTCTTTCTTTCTTTCTTTCTTTCTTTCTTTCTTTCTTTCTTTCTTTCTTTCTTTCTTCTTTCTTTCTTTTATTTTTTTTTTGGCTGAACCAGGGAGTGAACTCAGACCCTTGCGATTGCAGGTAAGTGCTTTCTACCGAGCCATCTCCCCAGAATGTGTATCTTCTTCATTCCTTTTTTTCCTTCCCCAGACAGTGTCTCTTATGTAGTCCTGGCTGGTCTGAAGCTCATGCACATAACAAGCAGTCACCACCATGTCCAGCATTTCCTTTATTTTTTGAGGCTGAGTAATATTCCAACATAAGCACGTAGCACGTTGTGTACCAATTCACGTGCGCAAGGACACTCGGTAGCTTCCACCTTTGGCTTCGGGAAATAGGTCACACTGAATACTGGTGTACAGAAGTCTGCTTCAGATTTTTATCTGCCTCAGCCTCCCTCCCAGTGCAGGATTGCAGGTGTGCACCACATTCTTGATTTTTACAATGTTTTTATTTTTTCCTGGTTTTTAAAAAATATACATATTTCATGGTTCAGTTCCAAAGTATGCCTCTTGCTTTTTCTCTTTTTCCCTCTCTTTGTGGTACTGAAGTGGAACCTTTCCTTCCAGCTACACCCCAGTGTCCCTCTGCTTTTTTTTTCTTCCTTTTGTGCAGGGTCTCCCTGTGCAGCTCAGACTCCTATTGATCCTTCCCGAGATGGAACCCTCGTCCCTGAGCTTACCTAAGCAAGCGCTTAGTCCGCTGAGCTATAACACTGGCCCTTTGCCCTTTGCCCTTTGCCCTCTGCCCTCTGCTCTCTGCCCTCTGCCCTCTGCCCTTTGCCCTTTGCCCTTTGCTTTTTGATTATGAGGCAGGTCTCACAAGGCGGCTGCACTGCCCGTGCTGGGCCCCCACTCGTGATCCTCCACGAGGGATGCGGAAAGGGCAAAGGGACAGGACGCAGGGCCAGGCCTGGCTGGGACTTTGGGGACGCCTCAGAGCTGTTTCTGCTCCCCTGGGGCTGGGAGGCCGGGCGGACTCCCACCCCGTTATCCAGGGGGTGCTGCTTGGGAGGCGGAGCCTGGCCCCCAGGCCAAGACCCTGTTTCACAAATGAAACCAGCAGAGCAGTCTTTCCCGAGAGACTCGCTCCGGCTCCTGCTCCCGAGGCGCACAGCAGGAGGAAAAGGCAAACATAAACCGGGCGTGGCGGCGTCCGTGCGTGGTCCCGGCGCTCTGGGAGGCTGAGGCAGGAGGACTGCAAGTTCGAGCTCAGTGCGGGCAATCTAGTAACTAAGCAAGGCCCTGTCTCACAAGAAAACACGGGTCACCCCTGTTCCAGGGAGAGTTCATGCGGTCAGCGCTAAGGCCCTGGGTTCAGTGGCCACGAGCAAAAGAAAAAATCTATAGTGTAGATGCTTTTCAGACCGAATGAGGAGCTTCTGAGAGCGGCTTCACCCTGGTCCTGTGCGCCTCACCTGAGTGGCTCGGCTCGTTTTCCGGAAAAAGAGAATCGTGGCGCACTAGCTTAAACTACAACAAATGGGACGGAATTTGAGGAGTTGCCTGTTTCCCCTGCCCCATAGTTCTCAACCCTAAACTCTCTACAGGGAGATAGTTCGGGGTGGAGGAGATGCAGTATTTGCAGGAAAGAGGCAATTGATAAGAGTACAGCGGAGAGAGGCAGGGCCGGCGAGTGAGTGAGGCCGCCGGGGGCTGCGGACCC
>NW_004524603.1:6870313-6871908 GCF_000260255.1 Octodon degus
CCAGCCGAACGAAAGCCTCGTCCCTTCTCTATATAGAGCACCGCAGTAGCCATTCTGAACAACTTAGGATGAGTTTTTTCCATGCTTATTTAGGAAGATTTACGGTTCTATGAAGCATACAATATAACGTTACACAATAGCCTGCTGCCTGATTCTTCTGTTTCTGTTTGTGTTTTAAACAGCAACACAAACTAATATTCAAAATGAGCTAATATTCAAATTGAGTATCGTTGCATAATGGGAAATGGGAATAAATTACCGGGCGGAAGCCTGCGGTCTGGCAAAAGCGTCTCCAGGCCGTCGCGCGTCGCGGGGCTACAGGGCGCGCGTGCTCGCGCCAGGCGTTCCGCGGGAGCAATGGTGATCAAAAAACTTTGATTTTTTTTCAGTTACAAAACTGTCTTGAGCGTCTTCCCGTGCGTGCCGCGCAAGCGCCCTGCAGGGCCAGAGCGCCGGCGGGGGGCGGTGACACCCGGCGACAGCTTCCCGCCGGCTCCACGCGGCCCGCGGGGTTCATTCCGTGACCACGCCGGAGCTTCTCTGGGTTCCCCGTCTTCTCCTATCACGGGCTCAACCCGAGTAATGACGCCTCCACCACCACCACCCCAGACCCCAAAACAACAACGCCTAGATCCGAAATGAACCTGAAAGGGGACTTGGAGCCTCGGAGTCTCGGGCCGCCGCCCGGGAAGCCTGCAAAGCTCGCTTTCCAACTTGGCAAAGGAAAACAGCAGATGGGAACGCTTTCCAACGCTTCTTCGAGGTCCGCGCGGCCTCCGCTCGGGGAACTCGGGGTCGGTCCTGCAGCCAGGGCTTCACGCCTTCTGCAGCCCGAGCAGGCGGCCGCGCGACCCTCCTGCCTCGGCCTCCCCGCGCTGGCCTTGCGCTCCCCCGCCTGCAGGAGGCGCCGCCGCCGTGCGGAGCGGTGCGGGCCCGACAAGGGCGCTTTGTGCCTCTGGTTTTGGCAGGTTCGCTGGCAGGAACGTAGTTGCCTTTTAAAACCTCACTTCCTTCTTCTCAGTTCTTGGTTCTTTCTTCCCGCCAATCTGTTGCCCCTTTTCTGGGGCCTGCTCACGCACACGTAAAACATTTTCATTGTATTTTCCCAGCACATGTTCGCAGTCCGCAGCGGGGACATTCGCAGCGAGGAGGTGCTCCGTGAACGTCCCGCATCTTATTTCTTTTATTTTCCCTTCCCCTCCCTCCGCCTCTGTCCCGTTCCCCCAGGCAAAAGCTCTGCCTCCCTGTGGCCTGTATCTTTGCTTTTTCTTTCTTTCTTTTTATTTTGCATTTCTCATGCAAGAGAAACCATGCAACATTTAAACCACAACACTCTTGTAATCCCAGCACTCAGGAGGCTGAGGCAGGAGGAGTTCGAGTTTGAGGCCAGCCTGAACTGCATATGGGGACCCTGTTTCAAAAAACAGCACGAAATGGCTGGGGAGATGGCTCAGTGGAATAAACGCTTCCCTGGCAAGCGCAAGGGCCGGAATTCCATCCCCAGTTCTGGGGGGAAAAAAGAAAAACAGCAACAACCAAAGTGAATCTTCATAGGGCAAACATAAATATTTAATTCCCAGCAAGAAAGAAACAGA
>NW_004524603.1:6872943-6884940 GCF_000260255.1 Octodon degus
AGAGCAAGGTGAAGGGATACGTGAGAAACCAGCTCCGCACGCGCACTTGGTGAGAACAAAAGCAAGAGAAGATTAAGGCAAAACCAAAAGCACACGCAGATCCGGGCAACTCGGCCCAGCCTCGGGTGCGAGGTCGGGAGAGGGTTTCCTGTCGGCCGCGGGTTTGCATTTAGAGCGCGCACATCTCGGAGAGCCCACGAGAGGCTCCACATCCAGGGTCCTGAGAATTACTCGGCGCCGTCCTGGATCTTGTGACTTTATTCTTAGAAATGAGCTGACCTGCTGCGCGTCGGGGACAGCACGCCTCCTGTCCCCTCCCACGCCGCGCAATCAAAGCTGGCTGACACTGGAAACGTCCTGAGGTGTCTGGCGTTTCGTAACAGGGGAAAGGACTGCGGTGTTTGAATATTTCTAGGAAACAAGCCATTCTTCTAGGATTTGGAGGTTTTGTATCTCAGGGTTTTTCAATTTAGGGTTTAAGTATTAAAAAAATTTAAGCTAGGCCTGGTGGAGCAAGGCTGCAACCAAGTAATCTGGAAGGCTGAGACAGGAATTGCAAGTCTGAGCACAGTCTGGGTAATTTAGCAATTTAGCCAGAACTTGTCTCAAAATTTTAAAAAAGAGCAGAGCTTGTGGGCCAGCGTGAATGCTCTGTGTTCGACCCCCAGTACTGAACTACCAGGCAGGAGGGCCCTCCTTTGATGTTTTCAGGATTTAAAAAATTTTCTTTTTGAGCAAATTTACCACAGAAGGTGTGTATTTCTATATAGAGCAACTGCACTTAATTGCTAATGAGATTTGCTCTGCTAATTAAACCTGAGTGTAAACTCTGATTGCAGGAATTTAACCAGAGAGGATCCCAGCTGACAGGTGCGGACCAAAAGCCAGGGTGACAAGGAGCCAGGCAGGCTGTCACAGCACAGTCACCAAGGCCACCTCCTTTCCTCCCTGCCTGGGACTGGAGGTTGAGCCTAGTCTGTAAACACATACTGTGTGTGTGTGTGTGTGTGTGTGTGTGTGTGTGTGTACACCTGTGTATTTTAGATGTCAGACAAATAAATTTATGCAGCCAGTTGTGGTGCCTCCTCACTGTAATCCCAGCAGTTGGGAGACTGAGGCAGGACAATAAACTAGAGTTTGAGGCCAGCCTAGATTACATAGTGAGTTCAAGACCAGCCTGAACCACAGGGCAAAACCAGGTTGCAACCAACCAACCAACCAAAAGCAGCCAGGCTTAGTGGTACTTGCCTGTAATCTCAGCCCTCTGGGAGGCTGAGGCAGGAGGATTGCCATGAGTTCAAGACTACACAAACCCTTGTCGCGCATGCCATGCCGGTCCCTGACCGGCTACTGAGTCCGTGCACGGTGGCCCGTAATCCCAGCTCTGAGGAGGCTGAAAACAGGAGGATCACTACGAGTCTGAGCTACATAGCGAGAGCCTGCACCAAGTACATTAATGAAAAACTTAAAGTAAATAAATAAACTGCTCAGGCAGACCCTGTCTCAAAACCAAAAACCAAAAACCAAAAAACAAGACAAAACAACCCTAAGAAAAAAAAAAAAAAAAAAGTTATTAACTGCGCATGTATGGATCTCACAGTAACACTTAGACTTCTTTCTTGTATACCGATTCCTTCACCTCTGAACTGCTACTCCCCCAAGTTGTGCAAACACTGTTCATTTTGGTGAATTATTCTTCAGAGTTTTTTTTCTTTTTTTCCCCTGAGTTATCTTCTTTTCTTTTCCTACGTGTTTGAGGCGAGGCCGGCTGCCCCGCTCGGGCAGGTCCTGCGCTCGCTGGTGGTCCAGGCTCGGCCGAGCTCCAGGGGTCCTCCCGCCCCCGCGACCTGGCTGGCTTCTCGGATTTTTCTGTCCGTGTACAAATGCACACACACGCATCCGCCCAACAGCACCAGATCACGGCATGTGTAATTTGAAAGGAAGCTTTTTGGATTCGTTTTTACGCCTCCATGAGAGATACGCTTTAACTCAAGTTGTATTGATGCGATTTTGTAAAAACTGAAGACTTTTTAATAAGCTGAGAGCGTATGATAAAGTATGTTTTTCTTTCGTATGTTGCCTTTTTTCCTGGTACTTTCAAGGATAATACACAAATATTGCTGGGAAGATTTGAGGAAGAAAACAGCTCACAGCCGAGAATTGTAAGTAGTTTGTGTAAAATTTGCCGTTTAAGTGGCAAAACACACAGTTGGTCAAGGTTGGGTGTGGGGGGAGACAATGTTAATCAGTTTAACAATAACCCACAGCCGTCGGACCAACTAGAAGAAAGTGTAAATCTCTGGCTATTTATAGTCCCTATCTGCAATCTTTTTACAGTTAGGAGATTTTTTATGCCTTTTGCTGCCAGCATGAAAAATGAGACAAAACAACTGTCCAGATTCAGTACAATGAAAATAAAATAAAATTACTCCCTCCTAGGCCATAATTACTTCTTCCTAGGCTATAATGATGAGGATTATGTTAGTCGCCAAGCTGTTTTGCATTTCAGTTTCTGAAATGCATTGTGGGTATTTTCAGCTAACTATGAAAGTAAACGCGGACGTCATAAGGGACCCCTGCGGGTGGGGACCGCCCCGCCGGGCGCAGCGGGCGGAAGTGGGCGTGGCCTCCCGCGCTGCGCGTTTCGGGTCCGTTGCAGCGGGCTCGGGAGCCCGGGTCCCACGGGGGCGGCGTCCAGCGTCGGGATCCCCTGCTGCAGAAAGCCGGATCGCCGCGCCGCGTCTCTAACGGTTAGAGAAGCAGCGTCAAGCCGCCGAGCCGGGCGAGAGCGGTCGCGCCTGAACCTCCTAGATGACTTTCTCTCCGCTCCGCGGGGCGGGGGCTTCCTGTCGAGGATTGGCGGCCCCGGTGCAAACCGCGGGTGACCTTTGGAGGCTTTCACTCTTGATAATCCAAGTCTCAGGACGAACGGAGAGGGGTTACCTATCCTCGTAAGAAAACTTATCAACGAAAACACGAAGATCGAGTCCTTGGGGAGAGGGTTTCGAGAGGATGTGGGCAGAACGCCGGTCTTTGTCAGGCGTGAACTAAGCCCCGAAACTAGAATGTGAAATGCATTTTTATGAAAAATAGAGAAAAGATTCAATATGTAAACCCATTCAGGTAGTAACACCGTCTGAATTCTCTGTGAGGATAAAAAAAAAAATCCCTGTGGGGAAATTTCAGTGCATTTCTTGCACTTACTCAGCGTACAGCACTTTATTCAAAATATTTCTTAGGGTTTTCCTAGTAACTTGCTGTTCTTCCTGTAAAGACAAAACCAGGAACATTTTCAGAAGAAAAAGCCCCAGATGACTTCCTAATGACTGCGATTAATGAGAAAAACTTAGGAAACTCTGTTGTGGTTGGGTTGAGGATTTCAGAGAAAAAAATGAAGAAAAACATACATTTATGTCTTAAAATATTTAAAAATTGTCCTTGAGAAAATGGAAGTACAAAATCCTTAGGGATCTCTAAGGAGTAAGCTAGCTATCTCCTGACTTTACAAACATGCAAACAGCTGGGCCTAGTGGTGCACATTTGTAAACCCAGCTCTGAAGGGAGGCTGCGGCAGGGGGATCCCTGAAAGTTAGAGGCCAGCCTGCACTACAGAGTCTAAACTCAGTCTGATCGACACAGCAGGACCCTGTCTCAAAGATGCCATAAATAAATAAAAACTAACAAACATGTAACCTAGGAACAGATTGTAAGATACTAGGAATATTGTCAAATGTTATATATTTTGAAGGTAGGTAGTTGATCCAAGGAGAACAATAAATTTGGGGATTTTTCTAATTTGACTAAGGTAGGAATTTAACAGTGATCATTGTAGCTTGTGTAAAGACTTGCGCCTTTAAAAATATTATCTCATTTACATTCTATTCCTGGTATCTTTAGGAACTGGAACGCAACTGCTCTTCCTCTTCTCTGTAGTATTGGGATACATGACCCAAAACGTGCCTCTTCAACCTCAGGATTCCCGTGGGCTGAACGCATCTGTGAATCACTTCATGCACAAAGAGGCCTTCCCCTGGCTTCCCTTATTTGACTAGAAGCAGAAACTTCTGCGAAATGGGGCTGCCCTGAATTCTATCTTTGGCTCGCAGCTCCTCACGAGTGCCCTCCCTAGGGGAGTTGCAGCGCCCCCAAGAGAGACCTCGGCTGGGCGTGGTGGTGCACACCTGTAACCCCAGCCCTCGGGGAGGCTGCGAGCTTGAGGCCAGCCTGGGCACTCAGCCTGAGCTACACAGTGGAGCTCTGCCTCAAAAAACAACAAACAAACAAAAACAACCAACAGGGGCCAGGGAGATAGCTCAGAGGTCTAAGCGCCTGCGTGGCAAGCACAAGGACCGGGGTTTGATCCTTGTGCTGGTCACACCCTGGCTTGGCCACCCAAACTGGGCATGGTGACGCACACCTGTAATCCCAGCGCTGGAGAGGCTGAAACAGGAGGATGGCTATGAGTCCAAGCTGCGGGTGTAGAGGCTGTACTAAATACATGCATGGAGGAGGAAGAGCAGGAGGAGGAGGAGGAGGAAGAGGAGGAGGAGGAGGGGGGAGGAAAAAAGAAGAAAGACCTCTCAAACCCATGCAGATAAATGCTATCCCAAGCCTTCTTGGGATAGTATCTTCTGAAAACCTAGCTTTTGCTGAGCAACCCCATGTGTTTTCCCCATCACAGCCTTTCCCCTTTCCCTCACTAACTGGCGGCCAGAGCTCCTAATTCTAACCACTCTTTTGGGTTTCTCAGCACTGTGGAATGCACTGACGCAATGAACAAGTTGCTCAGCTTTTGCAGACCCTGTCACCTGACTGTAAGCCCTCCGTTCCTGCATCTGAGAGAATGAAGGAAAGGTGTTTGCTGTCCCTTGCGGACCTACAGCAAATAACTAGAGCTATGGACGCCACCGCTGATGGAAGAGGTCCTGGAGGGAGCGGGGGCAGAGATCTGTTTTTTTTTTAATTTATTTATGTGTGTGTGTGTGTGTGTGTGTGTGTGTGTGTGTGTGCAGTGTGTGGCCAGCTCAGCCCACCAGGGGGCCGTGCTGGCTGGCATGTGGTGCTGGGGGATCTAACCTTGGTCCCTGTGCTTTAGCTAAGCTTGTTCTAAGTAGGTGCTTTAGACCACTGAGCCATCTCGCCAGCCCCCTTTCTGTTTGTTTTAATGCCATTTTTATGATGATCAAACCCAAGCAAAGTAAGCAATATATATTGTAAAAGGATTCATGAAGTGATTAAGAACAAAGAGATAAACAGAAACCTCAGGAGTGTGGCTCTGGGAGGGCGTGGAGGGTGGGGGTGATGCAGGCAGCTGCAAGGGGTGACCTCTGTTTTAGTGTGACCTCTGTTTTAGTCCTTAAATGGGACAGGACGCTTCTGTTCCTGAGTCACCGTTGTTCTATGCTTTGTAACGCTCCTGCATGTGAGGTACATTTATAGGACCGAATATTAGAGTGAAATGATTGTTTAAAAAAGCCCGAAGTGGTGGTTCATGCCCGTGATCACAGCATCTGGGCGGCTGGGCAGAAGGCTCAGTGTGAGTTCAAGCTACATGAACTAACGAACCTGGTCTACAAAGTGAGTTCTAGGCCAGCCTGGCTTGCACGGTGAAGCCTGGGGGTTTTTGTTGCGGTTTGTTTTTAAAGTCAGAAAAATATGAGGTGCAATAGAAATATATTTAAACCCCAAAAAATATTGCTTTAAAAGACACGTTGTGTGCCGGGCACACGGTGGCACCTGTAATCTCAGCGTTTAGAAGGCTGAGGCAGGAGGATCACGGAGAGTTTCGGGCCAGCCTGGACTCCATAGTGAGTTCAAGGCCAGCCAGCACTATGTAGTGAGACCTTGACTGAACAGACAGAAAAATGGACACATCGCCATTCCGCCCCTTCAGGTCTTCCCGCTGGCTCTGGACGCGCTGATTCCTCCCGTCCCCTTGTTCTTGCCTGTCTCTGGAGCAGCTCCCGAGTCCCCTTTCCTGAGTGCCTTCAGTGTCTTTCCAGAGTGTGTTTTTAAAAATGAGAGAACGCTGCCGCCCAGGGCGGGTGCGCCTTCATCCACCTCCCTGGCCGGAGCTTGCAGCGAGTGAAGTCTGGCCTCAACCGACCAGGGCAGACGCGGAGGAGCCTTCCAGAGCTGCTTCTGGAAACGGCAAGCGTGGCGGGGAGGGCTGGAGTTCAACGTCCCGGGGAGGCCTGGAGGGGATTTACGGCAACAAGTCTTACTGCAATAATTTTTTTGTTTGTTTGCTTTTTGCGGAACCGGGGATTGAACTCAGGCCCTTGCCAGGGAAGCACTTATTCCACTGAGCCATCTATCTTCCCAGCCCATGTTTGTTTGTTTGTTTGTTTGTTTGTTTGTTTTAAAAAGCAATCACAGGGGCTGGTGAGATGGCTCAGTGGTCTAAAGCACCTACTTAGAACAAACTTAGCAAAGGGACCGCGGTTCAATCCCCCAGCACCACATGCCAGCCAGGGCCGCCCCCTGGTGGGCTGAGCTGGCCACGCGCGCGCGCGCACACACACACACACACACACACACACAAATAAATAAAATTAAAAAAAATAAAATAAAAAGCAATCACAGGCCGGCGAGATAGCTCAATGGTCTAAAGCGCCTGCGTAGGCAGGCTTAGGCAAGCATGCAGGTGCTGGTTTGATCCCCACACCACACACTGTGCCAGCCCCGCCCCCAAGTTGGACTGAGCCCCCCACGCATGCACGCATTCCCCATATTGTCCAATCACATTTTTGTAGGGACATATTTAGGTAACTCAGGATCATTATGAAAATGGTTTTAGCCCTAGATGTACAGTACCCAAATTAAGTTCACTCGCAGTCTTTGTTTTCTGCTTGTTTATTGAGATAGGGTGACGCTACATAGTTCAGACTGGCTTTGAACGCTAGCGAGCCTCCTGCCTCAGCCTCCCGAGTGCTGGGACCCCAGGTATGCGCAAGCGCGGCCAGCTCCTGTCGGTCCAGTTTTGCTGAGGCTTCGTCATGCTAAGCGCTGGGTGGAGGTTTTCCTAGTCGGCTCAAGCCGGCCCATCGGGCAGTCGGAAGTGAGTGACTTTGCCCAGGGAGGTCGCTGCAGGACGGGAACAGCGCCCTGTGAGCTTCTGAGGCGAAATGTTAATCTACCAAAGAACTAGTTGGGCGGCCTTGTGTCTTTCACGTCGCCCAGTCACTGCTTGGGGCTCACTGGAGCTGAGTACTTAGTGACCGCTCAGCCCGCGTCGCCGCAGGCATCTGAACCTCTGACTTCTGCTCATGCTCTTTCTTTCCTTTTTAAAAATCATTTATTTGGTACAGAGCCCCATTTCGGGGCGCTCAGCGTTCTGAGCCCCTCATGGCATATGATACCGGGCATGGAACTTGGGTCCTTCTGCTTGCCGAGCAGGTGCTTTGACCGCTGAGCTATGTCCCTCCTCTTTCCTTTTTTAAGTGATAGTGGAATAACCAGCTTGTTCTCATGGCTACAGAAAAAGAAGTCTTGCTTCAGCAAGGCGGTCCCAGGTAGAAGCCAAATGACTCAGGTGTGAATAGTGGGGTCACAAAGAGATCGGCCTGACTCAGCCTTGTCTCACTGTCCTGGCCCCCGTTGAATGTGACTCAGCCCATCAGTAAGAGCCAGGTTTCTGCGTGAAGTTGAAACACTTCCCCACATCGTTGTCATCTCCTGAGAACATGGTTTTAGAAACTGGAGAAGGGGGCAGCAAAATAGCTCAGCAGACTAAACACTTGCTTAGGCAAGTGTGTGTGTGTGTGGGGTCAGGGTTAGATCCCCGGCACGGCTCGCCTGTAATCCCAGCACTAGGGAGGCTGAAAACAGGAGGATCACTTGGAGTCCAAGCTGCGCAGGGTCTCAGTGCACCAAGAAAGAAAGAAAACAAGAAACTGGAGGAGCCAGGTGTGGTGGCCCACACCCCTCATTGCAGCCCCTGGAGGCTGAGGCAGGAGGATTGTGGTGTGTTGGCAGGCCACCCTGGGCCATATTCAGAGCTCAGGACTGAACTACCTAGTGAGACGCTGTCCCCGAATAAACACCCCAGAAGGAGGGAGCCTGGGTAGCTATTGCTCTGTGTCAGCACATCACTTACCCAGGTGTCCGTCCATTCTTGTAAATAAACCAGTCATTACCAGGGTTTCCTGTTCCCTGGAAACGACCCTTGTTCCATCTTTGATCACTGGCCAGGTGACAGGGCCAGGTGACAGGGCTTTCTTAGCGCTTCAGTTTGTGTTAGTTTACTTGCAGTTAGCACGCGCTTTTTCCAAGTTACTAACGTTCGTCCTTCAAGACTTTCCTCGCTGACCTGCTCACCTTCCTATATAAAGCGTCTCCAAGCTACCGGGATCTGTTGCACAGCGGAACGTGTTTCCCCGCTTTGCCTTTACCAGGATGATGCTTTGACGCGTGAATGTTTTCATTTCTACTCGTCGCTTCACCTCTGTGGTTTCACTCATTGTTTTGAAGACCATCCTCCATTTTGGTAATCCAGTTAGATCCCCCTCTGATAATTCCTTCTAGATACTGCTTTTATTTTTGTTTAATCTTTTTGTTTTTTCCCTTACTATTTGGAATTAACCACAGGGAGCACTGAGCTACATCTTTTGCCCTTTATTTATATTTGTTTTGAGACAAGATCACACTAAATTGCCCTCCAACTCTGATCCTCCTACCTCAGCCTCCCAGTAGCTGAGATTACCTTTGGTTTTGCTTAACTTTTTGTATTGTCTTTGTGAGACCGAGTCTTGCTACATAGTCCAGGCTGGGGGTGAGCTCACCATGTGATTGGGCAGGCCTCCAACTCATGGCCACCCTCCTGCCTCAGCCACCCACGCACTGAGATGGCAGGTGTGCACTGCCCGCCAGGGCTGGCTGTTTAATTTTTAGTGAAGTAATTTCAGCGTGAGTGATAAGAAAACAGTTTTTCATCTTCCTTTCCTCGTCCTGGCCTGTTATCTTAATCAGGATTTCTAATTTCTATGGTATTTCTTAGCTTTAAAATGTGTCCATAGGGCCAGGAGATAGTTCAGTAGAATAAGCGCTTGCCTGGCAACCTCAAGGGCCTGAGTTCAATCCCTGGTTCTGCAAAAAAAAAAAAAAAAAAAGTGTCCATGTAGTGCTAAAGATGAAGTTTTACTATATATGGGATTATTTTCAGAGAACAAATCATATTCTTTGAAGCACTATCAGGTAGTGGACATGGTCCCACAGTCATGTAATCCCAGCACTCGAGAGACTGAAGCAGGAGGATCCCTCTGACTTTGACACCAGCTTGGGCTACACAGTGAATTCAAGGCCTGCTTGATTACATGGTGGGACCCTGGCTCAAAAAACCAACTCCCAAACAAAAACAGAAAAACTGGTAGGCTTTGGTCACCTCTTTTCCATCTCTGGACCTCAGAATCTTTTGGAAAATGAGACCCTTGAAATAGGTCTGCTTTTCCACCAAGTAGGTTTTTTTTTTTTTTTTTTTTTTTTTTCAGAGCCAGGGCTTAGAACTCAGGCTCTTGCGCTTGCCAGGCATTCAACTGAGCTATCTCCCTATCCCCCTCTACCGAGTACTTTAAAGTACACAAGCTTAGAGAGATTAGATAAGACTTCTGTAGTTGAAGGGCTGGCATAGGAGTCCGAGCTGTGTAGTGAGACCCTGTACAAAATACATAATCAAAAAACAAAAAGACTTCTGTAGTTGAATTTGAGAAATTTTGAGTTATACTGAAGGTAAGGGGGGGTTTCTATTTATTTATTTAATGTTGCTTGTTTCGTGGTGTTTTTGTTGGTTTTGGTTTTGCTTTTTTCTTGTGGCTGGCTCAGCCCGCCCTGGGGGCGAGCTGCCAAGGCGTTTGGTGTCGGGTATGGAACCATGGTCCCTGAGCATGCCAAGCTTGCCTAAGCAGGCACTCTAGACCACTGAACTGTCTCGCTGGCCCCCGAGGTGTTTGTTGATTACCTTCTAAGGTCACATCACTGAAGGTCAAGTCCTGGGTGACTCTGTCCTGCTGCCCCCAGGTTAAGGGTGGCAGTGTCACAGAGCAGTAAGGTGTGGGACATGAAGGATGCAGGAAGGTGACACGGCCTGTTCAGTGCTGGTGGCCTCCGTACTATGGGAGATGGCACCGTCTGGACCTGATCTAGGCTTTAAACACTTAGTCCCCAGGTTGGCATCGAGGCAGGTGACGGAACCTCTAAGAGGTGGAGGAGGTCACGTGTTGTGGGAGCAGGCCTAGTCCTGGGCTGTGAGCTGGTCAGTCAGCTGTGCTATGCAGGCCAGGGCTGGTTGCACTGCCTCATCCGAGGCCAAGGCCGTGGGGCAGGTAGGGTGGGGTGTCCCACAGCCAGGGTCTGCAGTCTCCAAAATGTTAAGCAAGATGGGCAGGGCTTGTACACTCCTCAGATCTCTGCAGTGAGGAGGCTGAGGCAGGAGGATCCCTCCAAGTTATAGACCAGACTGGGCTACGTAGTGAGTCCAAGATAGGCCTGCATTTCATAGTGAGAGTCTGCCTCAAGAAAGACAAAAAAAATGAAAAAAGCAAACACCTCCTGGGAGGAGCCTGGGGCTTGCGCTTTGGCCTCAGGCCTAGCTGCCTTGCTTTAGAAAGGTGTCTTAGTGTTTGTCACGTGTACAGACGGAGGAGAGCCATGGCCAGCATGGCAGAGTCAGCCTCCGTGTCAGGGCCTGCTGTGGGGGAGCCGGCTGGGTTCGGCTGGGCGGGGCGGGGCTTCTCCAGGGCCACTGTCTGTTGTGACAAGGGCGCTGCCCCAGAGCACTTCTTGTGCTATCTGCAGATGCTCGGGGTTTGGAGTAAGGGACGGAATCATGGACCCCAAGACTAGAAAGTTCCTGTCCAGGTCCTTTTTCTTTTTGAGTCGGGATCTTGCTGTGCAGTTCAGGCTGATCCTGAGCTCACTGTGTAGCCCAGGCTGGCCTTGAGCTCACAGAGCTCCTCCCGCCTCAGCCTCCCGAGTGCTGCGTTTTTTCTTTTTGTACTGGGGATTGCATTTAGGACCTCACTCTCGTGAGGAGGGCTCTGTACTGCTGAGCTGTACCCCCGGCCGGCGTTGTGGTTTTGAAAACAAGGTGCATGGGAGTGGCTAGGATCCGACTGGCCAGGTCACCCCCGTCCCTGGAGTGCGATGATCTAGTAGAATTTACAACATGACAGATTTCAGTAGTGATGTGGAAAGCTTGCTGTACAGGGATTACACGTGGAACCGGGGACTGAACTCAGTCCTTTGCGCCCGCCAGGGAAGCACTTATTCCCCTGAGCCATCTCCCCGGCCTCTAAAGCTTTTTTTTTTTTTTTGCAGAACTGAGAATTGAACCCAGGCCCTAGCACTTGCTAAGCAAGAACTTATTCTACTGAGCCATCTCCCTGGCCCCCAAGTGTACGCTTTTAGAAGAACATAATGCAATTTGCTTTCTTGCGCAGAGCCCTCAAGATAATTAGGTAGGAGTTCAGACAAGTGTTAAAGGCAGTCGTTTCGGCTCAGTCCTCGAGGCGTCGGTGCTGTGCGGTGGAGGTATTTCGTTGCTTGTCGGCCTGCGTGCGTGCGTGCGCGCGCGGACATGGCCTCAAACGACTATACTCAGCAAGCAACCCAAAGCTACGGGGCCTTCCCCACCCAGCCTGGGCAGGGCTACGCCCAGCAGAGCACTCAGCCCTGTGGACAGCAGAGTTACAGTGGCTATGGCCAGTCAGCAGACACTTCAAGCTATGGCCAGAGCACCTATGGTGGTTCTTATGGACAGACTCAGGACACAGGTTATGGCACACAGTCAGCTCCCCAGGGTTATGGCTCCGCTGGTGGCTATGGCAGTAGCCAGGGTTCCCAGTCATCTTACGGTCAGCAGTCCCCTTATCCTGGCTGTGGTCAGCAGCCAGCTCCCGGCAGCACCTCGGGAAGTTATGGTGGTGGTTCTCAGAGCAGCAGCTATGGGCAGCCCCAGAGTGGGGGCTCTGGCCAACAGTCTGGCTATGGTGGACAGCAGCA
>NW_004524603.1:6886138-6888207 GCF_000260255.1 Octodon degus
TTTGTAACCTTCCAACTCCTGATCATCCATGGATTTTTTTTTGTGTCGGACTATGTAATTGTAACCATACCTCTGGTTCTCATGAAAAACCATCATTTTAGTTAAAAAAAAAAAAAAAAAGGCAGTTGTTTCTACTGAATTCAAGCGGCTTTAAAAAATATCAATTTCATTTCTTAGCTGAGGTGGGCCCCGACATACATTTCACGTGGCTTATTGAGTAGCGACCCGCAAGGACCACGCTAACTTAAAAAGTCAGCAAGGAGAAAACTCAGTGCTGCCTCCCAAGTCAGATGGAGCCCCAGAGCAAGGGGCAGGATTAAGGGTGGGCCGTGAAGAACTGGACTGAGCCCAGCCTGACCTTGAACTCACTACAGAGCCCAGGCTGGTTTTAAAGTCATGGCGATCCTCCTGCCTCAGCCTCCTGAGTGTGCGTGTGCCGTCATGCCGAGCCGCCTTGCTTTTGCGGCTAGGGACGCGTTGTGGCCAGTTGTGATATAGCGAGGGAAGAGCGGAGCCAGGAGGGTGAGGTGGGGAGGGTTCCGTGACTGCCAAATCATCCCCTTAAAGGATGATTTAAGGGGACCGCAGATGGGGAGCCAGTGAGTCCCGAAGGGTTCAGGTGTGGGAGCAAGGATTGACACGGGGGGGGGTGTGTGTGTGTGAAAGGCAACAGAGAGGGTCCCACAGAGAGATGAGGGGGGCCCACTGGGGACCTGCTACCCTCACAGATGCTGGAGTCTGGAGGGAGCCTTGTGGTTTAGGTGTAGCTTAGCCCAAGCGTCTCTGGTGTTCTGAGGTAGGGCCACCAGAGGTCACAGGCCCCAGGGATGCAGTCCTCCTCGCCGATGACTGTGGAGGGTCCTAGCTGAAGGTGTCCATCAGGAGGTGGTGGGCAGGGGCAGATCACTAGAGATGTAGCTCTGGAGGGTAAATCTCCCTCCTGGGGACGTTCTTCCTCCCCCTGCTTGCTGGCTGCCTGAAGGGAGCAGCTTTCTTCTGCCACGGTGTCCCTGCCTGGACTGAACCCTGCGTCCTTGAAGGGAAGGGTGGGTGCTGGGGATCGTGTCCAGCCAAGTAGAGTAAAAACAGGCTCACGTGTCAGGCGGTTGAGTGTCACATGGGGAAGAGCCCAGCAAGGAGGGGTCTTTGAGGGCCCAGGAAAGAGGGTATTTTTAAATCAGGCTCTGGAGCAGATGGGGGCGTGGCCGCTGCTTACCTGACTGGGGGTGGGTCACCTGCAGCAACAGGGACACTAGGGATCACTAGGAGTCATTTGGGGGCCCCAGCACCAGGGCGGAGACTGCCATGGGCCGAGGGGACAAGCAGGCTGAGGAGGGATGAAGGCGGCCGGAGGAGAACAAGTCCCCACCTGGGGGAGGGAGATAGAGCTCCTCCTGCCTCAGCCTCCCCAGGGCTGGAGTGGCAGGTGTGCGCCACCACGTGCAGCCCTTAGTGAAAATTAGTGCCCAGTTCACACCGCAGTGTTTGAGCGAAGAAACCTGAATCCTAGCTACAAAAAGTGAGGACTGCTGATGGTACACAGCTTCCGTGTAATGTGATTCAGGATGATCCACAAGGAGCAGGTCAGAAGATTGATTTCGTCGCAGCGAAGGCAGTTTACAGCTAATGAAATAGTGAGACCGGGCTGGAAAATATTCGTTTTCTTTACTAATGTTAAGCAGAAAGCATGCGTTTTAATATGGATTGCATGAGAGCAACCCTTCTGGGTGGATTTCAAGGAAATAAACGTACCAGCATATGGCTGTATATTGGTAGATTCTCACATTTCTCAAGTCTAGAAAGATGTATTTTCAGGAATTCTTAGCATCACAAATACACTCGGTTGAATTATTCTGGTTTTAATATGGGAAATTTTTGCCTGGCAGTTTGGATGTCACTTTTAATATCCAAGAACGAGAGTTGTAGGACAGAATATATGAATCTGATGTAATTTGCTTCGAAAATATCTGGCAGGCTGAGGCAAGAGGGTTGCCTCGAGTTTGAGGCCAGCCTGGGGTAGGTTGTGAGTTCAAAGCTAGTCTGCACTGCCTAAGGACACTCTGAAAAAA
>NW_004524603.1:6888620-6894653 GCF_000260255.1 Octodon degus
CTGGCCACACACACACACACACACATTAAAAAAAAATAATAATAATAATAAAAAAAATTAAAAAAAAGAAAAGTAACTTTAAAAAAAAAATAAAAAAAATAAAATCCCAGGGCTCAGAGGCTGAGGCAGGAGGGCTGCTGGGAGTTCCAGGCCAGCCTGGGGGAAAGGAAAAGGAAAAAAGGTAAAAGGTTGTCTCTCAGTTTGCACCCCGGAGCTGTCGGTCAGTACACAAACACCCCTTCCCTGACGAATGCTCCCTTCTCAGCGCGGCCTTTTTTGTATGCTTGGTGTCTGTGTCTCCTCACCTCACTGCCTCTGAGCTCATCTATAGTGAAACCCCACTTCCTTTTGCTTTTTATTTCCCCCAGACTTGTAGACCAATACTCTAATAAATCCTAGCCAGTGAAAATGGAGTACTGGTAAAATGAAATTTAAAACAAAGCCAGTTATTATTAAATTAAAAGATCCATTATTATTAGATACAATGGGCATAAAATTCATCTGCAGGGCTAGGAGCTAGCTCAGTAGAATAAGCACTTCCCTGGCAAGCGCAAGGGCCTGAGTTCAATCCCCGGTTCTGAAAAAAAAAATCATCTGCTAATTTTTTTTTTTTAAATTGTGGGGAGGTTGGGACAGGGTCTCTATGTGTAATTCCAGCAGGTCCTAAGCTCACTTCGTAGCCCACCCTGGCCTGGAGCCTGTGATGATCCTCCTGTTTTCAGCCTCCCAGAGCTGGGATTACAGGCGGGCACCACCATGTGGGGCTTGGTGGCCAGTTCAGCAAGCCCAGGGGTGGGGCCAGCATGGCCTGTGGTGCCTGGGATGGAACCTGGGTCCCTATATTTGCCTAAGCAGGCACTTAGTCTGCTGAGCTATCTCGCTGCCTCCAGCCTTTTTTTTTTTTTTCTCAATTTTTGAGCTTCTGTATCAGCTGAGGCTGGGGGCCAGTGCAGGGCAGTGCTGGGGTGCTCTCAGCCCCCGTTGGCTGAGGTGAAGCTGGAGGTCACCCTCCTCCTGTTTCTGAGTTGCCCTCAGGAAGAGGAGAGACCGTGGGTCCCCTGGGGTGGCGGCAGTGCTCTGTGGTGGCAGAGACCACGCTATGTGGCAGCACACACTTTAGCAGAAACCGTGGGGAGGTTCTAGCCTAGCGAATTCCAGTTGTCCTGATACATGGCTGTCATCCCAGCTCTGGGAGGCCGAGGCAGGAGGGTCTTATGTTTGAGCCCAGCCCCAGTGACTTAGCCTTAGCCTACTGAGCTTCCTGGCTTCAGTCTCCAGGGCTGCAAACAAAGAAACCAGTCAAAACCAAAGGCCAGATGTGACCAGGAGGCAGGCCCCTGCTGTTGTGCTGGCCTTGGGGTGGAGCCCCTCCCACCTGTCCGTGGCCTGGCTGAGGTCCTGGAAAGCAGCTGGGAAGGGAGGGAAATAGGCCAGCAGGGGCCAGCAGGGACTCAGCTTTGTCCCCTGGGGCCACACGGTCTGGCTCTTGTGCTGTCTGCTGGTAGCTGCAAAGCCTCCTTGACAGCCTGTCTCACTGGTTGGTTCTGGTTCTGGGCGTTGCTGAGCAGAGTGGTAACAGCCTGTCCTTATGGTCTGCCTCCAGGGCGGGTGCTGTGGCCAGCCAGCAGCCCCAGGCTGGGGACGGAGCTGCAGTTGTCATCAGAGTTCCCCAGCAGAGTGGAGGTGGGAAGGCAGGAAAGGTCTTGGGAAGCCGAGGCAGGAAAATTGCCAGGAGCTCTAGGCCAGCCGGGACTGTAAGGCAAGATCTTGTCTCAAAAAACAAACAAAAGAGGGGCTGGGGGTTTGGCTGAGCCGTAGAATGCTTGCTGAGCTGGAAGCTGTGGCTTCAGTCCTCAGCACCAACAAACAAACAATAAGAGCCAGAGTTTGAAGACAAACAAAAGAGCCAGGCGTGGCAGCATGCCTGTCATCCCAGCACTAGGCTGGGGCAGGCGGATCCCCATGAATGTCGGCCCGAACTCGGTAGCGAGATCTTGTCCTAAGAAAGAAAAACACAGCTGAAAGCGCTGGCACAGGCCCGTAATCCCAGCGCTCGGGAGGGGAGGCTGAGTCAGGAGGATGGCTGCAAGTTCGAGCTCAGCCTGGGCTACCAAATGAGCTCCAGGCCAGCCTGAACTGCACAGCGAGACCCTGTCTCAAAAGGACAAAACAAACAAAAAGAGGCCAGTGATATAGCATAAGCACCTGGCAAGTGCAAGGTACTAAGTTCAATTCCCCGTACTGGAAAAATAAGGAAGAAAGAGAAAGACAAAAAAGAAAATCTCAGTAGCCTTAATTCCAAAAAAAATTGGTCACTGCTTTGTTTTCTCCTGTATTGACTGAGAGGCACGAATGTCAGCCCGGAAGGAATTAATGTGACTGAGGTAAATGTAAAATCAGAGCTAACAGCACCCTAATCCCCTTGGGGCCCTGTGATCCTGGAATGCTCTTATCAGATGTTGTGCAAACGCAGGGGGCAGGGGACGGTGTTGTCAGGATCCAGGAGGCCGGAGCAGATGGGGGAAAGATAGGGCAGGACTGCTGGCCTGGCCTGGGGCCACTGGGAACCTGACCCGGGAATCTGTGGCCCTGATTTGTGTGGGGACCAGGGAGGCTTAGGGATGATCCCTGCCTTAGAGCGAGCAGGCAGCACCTTGATTAGTTCCCCTCCCCAGAGGGCCAGCACCATCTGCCGCCCTGGGGTGAGTGCTGGGTGCCTACTGGCCCCGAGAACCTGGGAGGCAGGTGGGCCTGGGTTCTTGCTGGCTTACAGGGCAGGAACTTCCCTGGAGTGCGGAGAAAACTGTTTCTCAGTCTGCGGCCAGGAGAAATAAGATCCTCATGTGGGGTACTAAACCCCCAGTAGTAGCTGTCGGCCCCCACCACACCCGTTTCTTTACTTTTTTTTTTTTTTTTTTTTTTGGCCTTTTTGAGACAGGCTATCGCTGTAGAGTTCAGCTGGCTTTGAACTCGCTTTGTAGCCCAGGCTGGCCTCGAACTCACAGTGATCTTCCTGCCTCAGCCCCCCAGTGCTGGGGCTGCAGGCGTGTGTCACCAGGCCAGCTATTTGAAGCAGCTTCTGTTCCTCCAGACCTTGCCCTCTCTGGTCTGTCCTGCCAGGTGGTGCCAGGGCCCTGTTGACCTGCTGCTACTGCCTGGCCCGGGTGCCCTGAGAAGGTGGGAAGCTGCCCTCGCGGTGCTCCGTGTGTGCCAGGGCTTCTCCACGCAGGGGCAGCGCATCCTCGGTTAGCAGAAGCTGTCTGGATTTAACACGGAATATATCTGGGCTGCAAGAGAGATTTCAGTGTGCAGGTGTCACCATGGCTGTGCTACCAGTGTTTGGGTTTATTAATTTTATATTCTTTGGAGTCTCCGACATTGTTAGTGAGTATGGGAATCAACTTTCATGAAGTGGGCTGAGTTTTTGTTCTACAGGACATCTTTAGTACTAGACCAGAACAGCTTTTAGATTACTAGAATGCCAGGTTACTGCTATAAATTTGTGTGCTAAAAGGGAAAAGCAGGCATACGTGGAACAAAAAGAGGGAAAAGAGGAGGTAGAAAATAGAAGTGATCAGGCTGGAGAGATAGCTCAGTGGCATCAGCGCCTGCCTGGCAAGCTCAAGGTCCTGAGTTTGATCCCTGGTGCCACAAAGAAGGGAAAGAGAAGAAAAGAAAAGAAAAAGAAAGAAAGAAGTGATGTCGTGCTTTCAGCTGTGTGCAGGGAAAGGTTTTAATCAGTCCTTAGGATGGAGGCCTTTATCCATCCCAGAAACCCCTGGACAGGAGTTGTGGGGCCTTTTGCGGAGACATGGTCTTGCTATGCAGTTCAGGCTGGCCTTGAACTCACTACAGAGCCCAGGCTGCCTCTGACTATCAGTGATCCTCCTGCCTCAGCTTCCCGAGTGCCCAGGAGTGGTTTAGGTCCCTGGAGTCGAGCTGCAGGTTGGTGGGAACAGCAGGACAAGGTGCCTGCCTCGAGGGCTGCAGTCGGTGGCAGTGGCCCGCAGGTGCGTGCCTAGTCATTTGGGCGGGCAGGCTCAGGGAGCAAATAAGATCTCGCAGCCCGGGTGCTGGCTCTCTCCGGAACCGAGCCAGGCTTGCCGAGGGATCGGGCTCGCTGTCCGTGGGAGGGGAGCTTGCTCAGGCATCTATTTTGGACTCGACTTCTCTGTCTGCCCAGGGCTGCACCATAGGGAGATGTTTCCTAACTGCTTCCAGATTGATTCAGGCCACCACGGTCAAACAGTGCAGAGTCGCCAGGTGTGCTGGAGCTAACCTGGGATCCCAGCAACTTGGGAGGCTGAGGCAGGAGGATGACCAGCGTGAAGGCAGCCTGTGCAATTTAGGGAAACACTGTTTCCAAATAAAAAATATTTTTTTGTTGTTGTTTTATGTATTTAATAGAGTGTACAGGGTCTCACTATGTAGATTGGACTTGTAGTGATCCTTCTGTTTTCAGCCTCCCAAGTGCTGGGATTACAGGTGCATGCCACCATGTCCAGTCTCGATCTCTGTCTCAGCACGCACTGATCGAACCGGGTCCCTGTGTCTACCTGAGCAGCTGCTCTAATCCGCAGAGCTATCTGACCAGCCCCCAAATAAAAAATTAAAAAGGGCTGGAGGACAGCTAGCGCATTGGTAGGGTACTCCTGGGTGGGATTCCCAGTTTTGTGCAAAAATCAAACAAAACCAGTGCAGAATGTAGAATCTGAGGGAAGGAGCCCTGGAGACGGTCTTGTTAAGAGGGGAAAAACAGGGGCTGGGGAGATGGCTCAGTAGAATAAGTGCTTGCCTGGCAAGCGCAAGGGTCTCAGTTCAATCCCCGGTTCTGCACAAAAAAAAAAAAAAAAAAAAAAAAAAAAAAAAAAAAGTGGTGCGAATCATGGGCATACATTTATTTTTTGAAATATTTTGTGTTTGCTATTTTGAGACAGGGCTACTATGGGGTTCAGGTTGCCCTTGAACACTTCCTGATCTCCTCCTGCCTCAGCCTCTTGACAATGCCCAGCTGGGAGCGGGGCATTCTGATGTCAGGTCAGGTGACAGCTGACCCAGGGGAGCAGGAGCTACTGTCAGTTGAGGCAGGGGTTCCAGGTGGGTCCGGAAAGAGTGACAAGCAGCATCCTCACTGTCCCAGTTGGCAAGCAGAGAGCAGGGGGCATCCCTGACTTTAGCTCCCAGCGTGCAGGTCACAGGCTCCACAGAGCCAGGAATTCCATGTGTCCCCCACAGGACTGTAAGCATTCAGCTGTGTCTGCAGAATTCTTTCATTCTCTGTTTGCATTTTCTCTCTCTTCCCCCCTCTCCCTGCCCTTGAATTCACTGCATAGCCCAGGCTGGCCTCGAACTCACAGGGCTCGTCTTGCCTCAGTTTCCTGAGTGCTAGAAACACAGGCTTGATTTTTTTTTTTTGCCAACATAGTAGATTAAAACTTCCTTCCACGGCTGGGGAAGTAGCTCAGTAGGATAAACACCTGCCTGGCAAGTGCAGGGTCCTGAGCTCAATCCCCAGTCCTGGAAAGAAAAAAAAAAAAAGTAAAACTATAGTGATTTTTTAAAGCAATTTTTGGGGATACTGGGAAGTGAACTCAAGAACAGTAAGAACAGTCCCTTCCAAATGGAACCAAATGAAGAGAAGGGACATGTAGGCTTGGCTTAGCGATTCCACCCAGGAGGAAAAGATTTCCCTGGTGATATTTCTTTTTTTTTAAATTATACTTTTCATATGACCTAAATATTTTAGAATACGTATACTTCTTGTAATCTAAAGAGTGGTATTAGGACTAAGCGCCCCTGGCTTGGTACCCCAGGAGTCTGGGGCTCATGCCTGTAATCCCTGCACAGGGGAGGCTGAAAACAGGAGGATCACTATGAGTCGGAGCTATGTAGTGAGACCCTGCACCAAATACATTTTTTATTTTAAAAAAAGGTTGGTATTGTGTTTAAAATCCCACCATCTGTAACAATGAGCCACATGTTGGCACATGCCTGTAATCTCAGCACTTTGGAGGCTGAGGCAGGAGGATCACT
>NW_004524603.1:6895068-6903149 GCF_000260255.1 Octodon degus
ATGGAAATAGTGGATGAACCTAGGCCACAGTGACTCTGGCCTGCCCAGTCCCGCCCTCCTGCAAGGCCAGTTTTCTTTTACATTTGCAGTCCTGAGGGAGCTGCCCCTGCCGCCACAGAGCCGTGTCATTTACCTTTCCCACTGTATTTTAATTTTTATTTATTTTGGTTTCTTGAGACAGGTTCTTGCTACGTGGCCAAGGCTGGTCTTGAACTCATGGTGACTCTCCTGTCTCAGCCCCTCGAGTTTTTGTTTACTTATTTCGAGCTTGGCTGTGTAGTCCAGGCTGGCCTCAAACTCGTGGCAATTCTTTTGCCTTAGCTCCTGTTGGTGGAATTACGGACATGCTCCTGTTGTGAAAATTATTTTTGTGTGTGTGGCTTTTGAGACGAGGTTTCACCGTGTAGCCATATATTTCAGGGTGGCCGCGCTATGCGCAGCCTACACTATAACCACAGTGGCCCCTGTCTCAGTCACTCTTCTCTCGTTGCTGGGACAAATACCCGACACCCAAAATGAAGGAAGAAAAGGTTTACTTGGCTCACAGTTACTGGAGGTTTCAGTCCATACTGGCTCCAAGGCAGAGCGGCACGCGGCAGAGGGCAGCCGCTCATGGAGGCGGCAAAGGGCAAGAGCGAGTGGGCAGGGGCGGCAGCAGCAGTGCCTCCCTTAAGCCGCATGCCGGCTGGATGCCCCAGGCTGGGTGTAGCACTCACGCCCATAACCCCAACAGCATTGAACCCCATAACCCCATGAATTAATCTCACACTCTAGAAGTCCCCTCCCCATGACTGCATGAGGCTTTGGGGGGCCACTAGACACAAATCACAACAATCTCAAACTCTCAGGGATCCTCCTGCCTCAGCCTCCCAAGTGCTATGATCATAGACGTGTGCCACCATGCCCAGCTCTTAAAACAACTTTTTATTATGCTTTTATTACAAAGAAGAAACAGACAGGGTCTTACTATGTAGCCCAGGTTAGGGCTGAGGAGGTAGCTCAGTGGCGGAATGCTTCCTCCTGTGCACGAGGCCCTGAGTTTGATCCCCAGGCCTACAAACTCTATAGCCCAGGCTGGACTCAAACTCACAAACCTCCTGCCTCAGCCTTCTTAGTGCTGGGATTACAGGTGTGCAGTGACCTGCTTTGCCAGGTACTAGATAATGGCTAGTAACGTTTATCATTATTAAAGCATGCGGTACCGGGGATCGAACTTGGGTCTCTGCGCTTACCAGACAGGCATTAGATCACCGAGCTAGCACCATAAGCCCAAGAATCACTTTGATTGGTGCACACTTGCTGTATATGCTGGACACTTGCTCCAGGTACATGCATATATCATGTCTCTGTCCTTTTTCATCCCTTTTTTCCCCATCCTCTTTTTCCCCACCCCCTTCCAAATTTCCCACTACATCTTCAAAATGTCTATTTCTCTGTAACCTACCATTTCTCCTTTATTTTACTCTTCATGTATATTTTTGATTTCTTATATAAGAGAAATGATGTGGTATTCAATTTTCTGTATCTGACTTACTTTTTTTTTTTTTTTTTTAACTTTAAGACAAAGTCTTGGGGCCGGGGAGATAGCTCAGTAGAATCAGCGCTTTCCTGGCAAGCGCAAAAGGCCTGAGTTCAATCCCCAGTTCTGCAAAAAAAAAAAAAAAAAAAGAGAAAGTCTGGCATTGCCACCCAGGCTTGCTTTGAATTCACAGCGATCTTCCTGCCTCAGCCTCCCAAGTACTGGGATGACAAGTGTGGGTCACTGCGCCTGGCCCAGCTCCATTTCTTAACAATTATAAACAATGCTTTAAAAACCATGGTGTATTTGTATGCACACAGAAGAGATTTTGGTACTGGGGATTGACCTCAGGACCTTGCGCTTGCCAGGAGGATGCTTAGGCCACTGAGCTATCTCTCCAGCCATCTGAGAGCTGTCCTAAGAAAGTTTCCTGACACTAGGTCAAAATGTCCAGTGCATCCCCTGCCCTCCTAAGCTACCGGCTGGCTCTTGATGCTCCACATTTGGGCCAGGCTTGCTGCCTCAGATCCCAGCATTTTGCTGACATTCTGTCTTGAGCAACTCAACAAATTTATCAACAGCACTTAAGGGCCAGCCAGATAGCTCAGCAGATTAAAGCACCTGCTTAGGCCGACGCAGGGACCGGGGCTCGATCCTCAGTGCACACTTGTAATCCCAGCACTTGGGAGGCTGAAAACAGGAGGAGCACTATGAGTCTGATCTATGTAGGGAGACCCTGTAGACCCGGTACTAAATACAGAAAAAAAGAAACACACTCCACAGACTTCTAACTTTTATAGTAAGACTCTCTTCCTTGTGTAATGAGAATAAAAATTTAAATGGCCTTGAATTGTCACTTTTCTAAAAGTAAAGCCATCAAAATGGTAGCAGTTGTTCTCTGGTTGATTGGTAGTTGGATATGTTTATTTCTGTTACAATTTTAAGGATTTTTTTTTTTCTCTGAGTGCCTTCAGGGCAGGTTTGGCTGGCTTGAGTTGTGGGGATCGAACCACAGCAAACTGAGCCTGACTATTTTGTTGAAGCAGCCACTTAAAGAACTGAGCTAAGGGGCAGGCCCCTCTGTTACAATTTGAAAAAGAACATTTAATTAAAAACAAAAATGTTAAAGTTTTATTTGAGATTAAATTAAGATTTGATTTTTAAGTGTCACACTGTTCAATGCAGAAGGCTCAACTTACGTGCTCAAGTATAGTTACACTTAGTGTTACTAAGTCTGTTTATTAATTAGATGTTAAATATAGCTGAATGGGAAGGACAATTTTCCTTCTTTCAGTGTAAGTACTTTAAAAACTGCATACTAATTATATCATTATTTTTAAGTAAAGAATTTGATCTTTTGTAAGATTACAAAAGAATTAGTCAAAAAAAGTAAAGAACACAAGAAACTAGAAAAAGTTAAGGTTTCTTGAAAGCCAGCACTAATAATTATTTGTCCAATCTTGCATAGCTATTTCTGTTAATCTGAGATCAGATGATAAAAATAGATAACAACCATTGTTAATTAGATATTCTCCTTTTGAAAATTTGTAACATGTAATCCTATATGTTGTCCTATTTCTGTCTTTGTTTCTACTATTTGTTTTTACTCTTCAAAATAAAATAAAATAATTAGCCTTCAAAACGTGCTTTAGTAAATCATGTGAACAAGGGCCATCGAGATAGCTCAGTGGATTAAAGCACCTGCTTAGGCAGATGCAGGGACCGGGGTTCGGTCCCCAGCCTGCCAGGTCAGCCCCGCCCCTGGGGTGTGCTGAGATGGCAAATGAGAGTGAGCGTGCTGGTGTGCACCTGTAATCCCAGCGCTCGGGACGCTGAAAAACAGGAGGATCACTACAAGTCCAATCTGTGTAGTGAGACCCTGTACTAAATATATTAAAAAGAAATAAATCAGGTGAACATATAGTTTATTTTTTCTTTTTGGAAAAGTTATTCCTTTTTTTAAAAAAAATCTTATTTTATTTTTTATTCATTTTAATGAGAAAAAAAAGCAATGAAACAGTTTTAAAACAGGTTAGTAGGACAGTTACAATAATTAATACATTGCATATTGTTGTCTTTGTAGTAGTTATTCTGGGGACAAGATGCAGATATGGTATCTTTTTGGTACAGGGTCTCCTTCATAGCGATTCTCCTGTCGCAGCCTCCCCAGCGCTGGGATTATAGGGGTGCGCCACCATGCCTGGTCTCGATGGCCGGTTCTGCATCCACAGGGTTCTGGGGCCTGCACAGCATGTGGTGCTGGGGATTGAACCCAGGTCCTTGCTTTTGGAGGTAGACACTTAGACCCCTGAGCTATCTCCCCAGCCCCATATCATCAAGCTAGAAGAACTAGAAATTTTGTGGTTAGCATGAAATCTATTATAATTCCAAAATCAGTTTAACTATTTTCCACAAAATTATTAGCCGTATAACCAACCAATTAGAATAGCTTTATAGTCAAAGAGTTTTTTTCTTGTTCACTCCAAAAACCTTCATCTAATTCTTTTTCTTCCTTGGCCTGATCATGCCCCTGAAAAATGGTAACATTTAAACACAAAGACTGAGTCAGGTGTGGTGGTACATACCTGAAATCCTGGCACTCTGAGGCTGAGGCAGGAGGAGCACCATGAGTTGGAGGCCAGCCTGGGTTACATAGTGAGAGGCTGCCTTATAAATTAATTAGTTAATTATTAGAGGAAAAATAGAATGAAAGAGAGAAAGCTGTCACAAGCTCTGGCCATGTAGCCATCGGATGCAGAATGATTACAGAGCTGGTACATTTGTACTTCAAAGCAATGCTGGCTTGGGCTTTCAGGATACAAAAGCACTTACGTAGACTATATATTATAGTAAATTCTTTAACAGTGTTACTGAAAGGGCCGGCCAGATAGCTCAGGGGATGCAGGAGCCAGGGGTTCGATCCCCAGCCTGCCATGCGGGCCCCGCCCCCGAGGCTTGCTGAGACAGTGATTGAGACTGGGCGTGGTGGTGCGCGCCTGTAATCCCAGCACTTGGGAGGCTGAAAACAAGAGGATCACTACGAGTCTGATCTATGCAGTGAGACCCTGTAGGCCCTATACTAAAATACAAAAAGCCAAAAAAAAAGTGTTACTAAAATATATCATTATAATCTGAAAGTGGACACCAGTTATCCCAGCTCTTGGGAGGCTATAAACAGGTGGATCATTATGAGTCCGATCTAGTAATGAGACCCTAAACAGCCTGTAGACCCTTCCCTAAAATAAAAAATAAATCTGAAAGTGGAAATTATTTAACAATTTAGAAGAAATTTAATCCCAGTACTTTAGACTATAACCCAACCTTTTTGAAAAGGACACTGGCTTCATCCAGGCATGGTGGCGCATGCCTGTAACCCCAGCACTCAGGAGGCTGAGGCAGGAGGATTGCTGCAAGTTTTAGGCCAGCCTGGAACATAGTGAGTTCAAGGCCACTCTGGATTACATACCAAGACCTTATTTCAAGCAGGGGGAAAAAAAAACCAGAAAAACAACAAAAGTAAAACCTTACTGAGCCAAATGTGGTCATGAAAGCTGCTTCTGAGATCTTAGGAGATTCCAGAGGAAATTAAGTCAGCGCCAGCGCTGCCTGCAGGCTGTTGGAGGGACTCTTGTGCAATTACCCTGTCCTCATCACTTCTTTTTTTTTGGCCTGCTCAGCCTGCCCCAAGGGTGGGGCTGGTGCGGGATGTGGTGCTGGGAATCGAACATCAGTCCCTTGCAAGTGCCTAAACTGCCTAAGCTTGCCTAAGCAGGCATTTTAGACCGCTGAGCTATCTCACCAGCCCCTCATCACGTCTTAGCTCAGCACAGCTGAATGGTCCCGTGTCCTCTGTCTGTCTCTACTCTTCCCTCTGTTTGCCTTATTCTTTCTTCCCCCCATTGGTATTTTCAGGCACTGAGGTCCAGGCTGGTAATGCTCCTGCCTCAGCCTCCGGAGTGCTGGGATTGTAGGCATGCACCAGCACTCCCGGCTTCATCCCTAACCTGGCGCAGGCAGGGCGCGCACCAAAACAAGCCCTAAGTAGACGTCTTTCATCCGCATTCAGGAAGGCCCATGTATGGCTCGGACGTTTAAACATGTATGTGAACATCTGTGCCTCTCCTGTGCTTCCCTAATCATACTGTATTTTGTCAGTGACATTGTCAAGCTTGTCAAGTGACATTTTTGTTGCTTTGAGACAGGGTCTTGGTATATAATCCAGGCTGGGCTTGAACTCACTGTGTAGCCCAGGCTGGTCTTCCTGGAACTTGCAGGGATCCTCCTGCCTCAGCCTCCGGAGTGCTAGGATCATAGGCGACTCATTTCTCTGGTCCCTGCCTACCACTTTGATGGTTCAGCGTTTTTCTCTGAGGGTGCAGAGATTATTTGATCCTTAAGCTGCCTTTAACATCCCTGAAGAACAAATTTCAATTCTTTGGAAGTAAGTGGAGTGTTTTGGCAGGAGGTGCAACTTAGCAAGTTGGGTTACGTCCCTGTCACCGCTGCCCCTTCCTTCTTACAACAGACTTTCTATGACCTAATTTATATGCAGGAGAGTTTAACCCACCTTCCCCTTTTGGTTCTGGCATTGGGGAGTCAACCCAGTGCTCAGCTAATCCTTAACCCTTTTTAAGAATCTTGAGATAGGGTCATTAGGGTGGCAAGGCTGGCTTCCCAGTTGGTGGTACGGGCGGGGGCCTTCATACTCTTAAGACTTCATGCTTTACACTGGACAATTCAGCGGTCTTTAGTACGTTTACGGAATTGTATGCTCCCCGTGATCAGAATATTTTCATCTCCCCAGAGCAGCCTTATATAATTTGGTTCTGTCCTTCCCCTCCAGCTCCCCAGCCTACGTAGCCACTAGTTCACCTGTACTTTGTACGCCATGGACGTTTCATATGCAGTAGAGGGGACTGTATAGTATGTGACCTTTTGTAACCTGTTCTTCCAATTCTTTTTTATTTTTAAAAATTTGAGGGGACAACCCGCTCAGGCCCCCCTTCTTTCCCTTCTCAGACAGAAGCTTTTTTTCCCCTAGTAAATATATTATGCCCATTAAAAAAATTGATACAGGGTCTCAACTATCCAGCTTGGACTCATAGGAATCCTCCTGACTCAGCCTCCCCAGCGCTGGGATTACAGACATGCACCACCATGCCCAGTCTCAGTGGCCAGCGGTTCCAGGGCTGGCACAGCACATGGTACGGGGGATCGAACCCGGGTCCTTACGCTTGCCAGGCAGGTGCTTAGACCACTGAGCTATCTCCCAAGCCCAGTAACCTGTTCTTGGCCCTTAACATATTTGTCTTCTCCTCACGTGCTGGGAATCAAACCAGGGCCTCCAGGAGCTGAGCCCTGAGCTTGGGCTGCCGCCTGTTTGCTCTGCTTCAGATCGGCATTCGGGCAGTTTCTTGCGGGGCTATGAGGAACGGGGCTGCTAAGTACATTCTTGTACCGTCTTTGGGTAAATGTGTATCTGTACATGCGTGCCAGATGTGTGCTTCTGGGTAGATCTGCTAGGTTAGAGTATTCCCTATTTGTTCACGTTCAGGAGATCTTACCAACTTTTTAGAGTGCTGGTACCAGTTTCTAGACTGCTGTCAGCTGTGTGTAGGGATTTTGGTTCCTTCACAGCTTCTGGTTCAGTTATTTGCATACATAATTTATGTCATATTACTATTATTATTATTTTTGTATTTAGTACAGGGTCTAACTACACAGACTGGACTTGTACTGATCCTGTTTTTAGCCTCCCAAGCGCTGGGATTCCAGATGTGTGTCACCAGACCCAGTCTCAATCGCCCCTCAGTGAGCCCCAGGGGCAGGGCCGGCATAACAGGCTGGGGACCAAACCCCGGTCCCTTCATCTGCCTAAGCAGGCGCTTTAGTCTGCTGAGCTATGTGGCCGGCCCTCTTTTGTCTTTTTGAGTCAGGCTCTCGCAATGCAGCCCAGGCTGGCCTTGAGCTCACTTTGTACCCTGGGCTGGTCTTGAACTTGCAGCGATCCTCCTGCCTCACCCCTCCCCCCCCCAGTGCTGGGATTACGGGTATGTCCCTCCTTCACAGCAGGGTCCAATTCTCCCTTGGGTCACACAGGAAATGTTACACCAGCCTGCGTGTCACCCAAATCCTTGTCCTCTCACACCTGATAGCACTACAGCAAGGACATCTCAGGATGCGCCTGGCTTTCTGCCTGAAATCCTCACTTCAGAGCCCCTAGCCCGGGGCACACGCCCTTAAGGACGCGCCCACGCCCCTTCCCTGTCGGAAGCACCCAGCCTGGCTGCAACCTGGGCCGGCATGGGCGCTCGCCTCCCTAGAACACAGGGCTCTTCTAGGGAGCGCCCTCTCCCCTGCAGGTTTTCCTGACATCTTCTCCCAGCCAGGCATCAGGGTGCAGCTGTATGTGATCTCAGCTACTCAGGAGGCTGAGGCGGGAGGATGATGCAAGCCTAGGAGTGAGACCAGCCTGACCTTGGCTCAAAACAAAAACAGAAGTAACAGATGCCACCTATCCAATAGGCTTCTCTCTCCAAGGTTTTTCTTTCTTGCCCCCCCC
>NW_004524603.1:6904484-6906413 GCF_000260255.1 Octodon degus
TCCTTTGCTGGCTCATGTTACTGCTGAATTAACCCAATGGTGCAGCTCACTGGTACCTACCACTCCTTCCTGCTCCAATCTAGCCTCCATCTTCAACTTAAGTATGTGTCATATAAATATTTACTGCTGGGTCTTCGTTCTCATTCTTCCGAGGGAGAAATCAAGCTCTTGTTAGGTCCTGTACTATCCCTCAGGGTAGAGAGTCACATCCATGGGTCTTGTCCTTTCTTCAGGAGCCAGCTAACTTTTTCTTATTTTAGGAAAACCTTGATTCAGCATCATTCCTTGGCTCTAGATGTCAACAATTCAGATGCATTTCACACTGTTGCACTTGTGTGTATGCTGCTGACTTGCTGATATCTTTTAATGCAACCCCCCCCATAATAGCCTGCTTAAACTTTTTGAGTCAGGGTCTCCTGCCTCAGCCTCCTGAGTGCTGGGAGTACAGATTTGCACAGCCATACCTGGGGTACCACTTACTATTAAAGGGGCCGGGCGTGGTGGCACGTGTCTATTATAATCTCAGCTCTTTGGGAGGATGAGGCAGGAGGTTGGCTTCTGAGAGTTCCAGACCAGCCGGGGCTACATAGTTATTTCAAAGCCAGCAGTGGACTGTATAGGGAGACCCGGTCTCAATCAATCCAATATTAAACATTAAAGGACACAATATAAACAACTTCTTATAACAACTTAGGGATATGTGGTTAACTTCTGAAGTAGCAACTGCTGGTTAATAAGACAACTATGAATTGCTGGTCTAGGTGTATTTTAGCCATGGAAAATGAGTGTATTAGTGACTGTTAGCTGTGACAGCTGGAATGTCACATTTTGTTGGTTAGAAATCAGTTGCCTAACATCTACTTTTGCATTTATTCATCAGATAATTTTCTTTTTCTTTGGTCACACGACTGCTTTTCTCTGTATCCTTTAGCCTTCCTCCACCTATACTCCCAGGCTTTGAACTAATTCAGAACAAGAGGAACGATATGATTAGGGAAGGCGGGAAAATCTCGGGCTAAGTGAGCATTACGGACAGTTACTAAAAATCTTAGTCTTTCTGTTATTGAGAGCATTTCCCTACAGGTCCAACCCCAAAGTACACCTGTATATAAACACTAAAATTCGCGCTCTGCACCCACCCTGGGTCCCTTTATGAGAGGCATTTTGCCCTACAGGGGCGTCCCATTACAAGTCCGGGCCACCTTTAACTTCACTGCGAGATAAAGCAACAGGGGAATTTGCGTCCTCAGCCTCTAGCCGTTTCTTCGGGGATGGTCCAAGTTGGCTCCCAACATCGTTTCTGATCACTACCAATGCAATTTTCCTAACACGCTGCGGAGGCGACAGCTCGCGGCAAGGGAACCTTAGCCGAGCGTTTTCCGAGAAATCGAAAGTCACCGTCGCGTCGCCTTTCGCAGGTCCCAGGGCGCTAGCTGCTGCGAGCCCGCCGCGGGGCACGGGCAGCCGAGGGCAGCGGCCGCGGGGGACGGACGACCGCGCGCCTCGGAGGCAGCGCCCCGCGGCGGCCGGGCCCGGGCTCCGCGCGGGGAAGGGAGCGTGGCGGTTAAACCGTTCCCGCCCCCGAGTTTTGAACTGGTTCAAACTTAGCTCAGCACCCGCCCCGCTCGCCCGGGAACTCCGCGGGGCCAGTTCCCGCCAAGAGCCGCGAGCGCGCCGTCCCGCCCTCCGGCCGGTTCCCGCCACCGCGTCCTTCCCGCCTCCCGCCCACGGCGGGCTCCGGGCCCCGCCAAAGACCCCCGTCCCGCCCGCCTGCCCACCGCCTTCCTGCGAGGCGCCGAACGCTCGGCGAAAGAACAAAGACACGGCGGCAACGGCGCTTCCACACGGTAAACCGCGTCCCTCAGCGCGAGCCCGCCGCCCGCGCACGCGCCGCGCCCGCCCGCCAGCCCCGAGAGCCCTCCGCGTTGG
>NW_004524603.1:6907275-6925242 GCF_000260255.1 Octodon degus
CCCGCCCCCGCCGCCCCTGCCCGCCCGGCTCCGGGCTAAATCGGGGTAGATTTCGGCAGCCCTCGCCTCCTCCGTTTTGGTAGCCTGGAGGGTCGCCGTGGACCCCGCTGCATTGTGTATTCCCGCCACCCCCACCCCAGAGTGTCCGCGCCGCGCGCCGGATTACTTTTTGAAAATGGGAAGGATCGAGGAGCACTGTCTTTTGGAAAACTTAGTGAACATCTCCCGAGTTCCTGCTTTCTAGAGAATAGTAATCTTATGAAAAGAAAAGACATTTTTAGCCGTTTTGGCCAACTTGCGAGATGCATGTGAGAATGGCGACAGGTGCTAACGAAATTAAAACTGTCATTTAGTCCGTGGTTATTTTCCAAATCCCGGAGGCTTGAATGAAGATGAGGTGGTAGAATAAGTGATTGCTAATAGGGCGCCTGTGACAAATGTGTGTTTGGACTGTAGCTTTGGCAGTTTCTTATTAATTGGTCTGGTTTTCCTTGAACAATAGCTTTGGTGAGTCAGAAAAAACTGTGTGGAAATGTTTGTTGCCTAAGAATGAATGTATGCTGCCTACAGTTAAAAGTAGTTATCACACAAAATCTGTAAAATTTAAAATCATTTGGAAGTAAAAATCTTTGGTATTTAAAGTACAGGACTTTCTGGCTTTTAAGAAAGTCGTTGCCAGTTTAGTTTCATGGTGTTTAATATCACATGAAACATTTGAAAAATAAATCTTTAAAAATACAAATATTGGCACAACTATAGTTTGTACTTCTGGGGCTTCTGAGTTTTTTATTTATTGAGGTATTCTTGCTCATTGAATATTAGGAACTAATTCGTCTTTAGGGATAAAATGGAGAGCCAAGTGTATAATTCTAATTATTTTATTCATAGTTTTATTTGCAAGAAAATGAAAGTAAACTATATTTTAAATTTTTTGCTCATTGTAAAGTTAGGAATAGATAGGATTCTACTTTTGTAATTAAAGAATACGCCTGCATTTTCAAGGTATGCCTGGGAATGTGATATTTAAAGTCCAGGAAGCACTTGGGAAAATTGCATCCTGAATTGTCATTTTTGTGGAAAGTGATATATCCCAACAAAGTTAAAAAACGTAGATTTTTTCCTGTTTGCATTATTCTATCTGATGAAGACCCAAGATTCATCTGCGAACTTAAACGGAGACAAAGAAATCCATTATAAAAAGCTGTAAGCATGTGTTCTGCGGTGTTCAGGTACAGATTCGACATACTGCCGTAAGTGTAGAGATTATAAAATCAGGTTTAGGTTTGTATTAGTTTACCAATTATGTTTTTTAAAAAGACAATTGACGTTATTTATTCTTATGAGCTAATTGTGCAGATTTTTTGCAGAAACTTGGGTATGTTAGGATTTAAACATTCTCATTTTGCCCTTCATGTATATTCTCTATTAGATATCTTTGTTCTTGTCACAAGGTTATCTTTTACAGAGGCTTTTTGATTGAAAATTTTGCTCTTTGTTAGGATTGAGAGTATACTTAGTTTAGTAATGATGGAAAAGAAAAACACTTGTTGATTTAGTGTACTTAGACAAAAAAAGTCCTTTTGGATACAGGCTTTGTCTGGTGATACACACACACACACTCTCACACACACACACACACACACACGATTGATTGTTTTCGTGTTGGCTGTTTAAAAACTAGGCAGGTTTCTCCATGCCCTTACCCCCCTTGAGATGAAGGCTCAAGAAGTGCAGATTTGTTTCAATATTAGCTTCTAAATAAACAACTGAGAAAGTTGCTGCTTTAAAAAAACCAGCCAGGGGAGATTTTTATGATGATAAAAGTGAATTACAGGATCAATTAGAAAGGATCCCTGCATTAGTTTTGGTCTTTATGTCAGTATAGGTGAAGAAAAAAATGTTCTGTAAATGTGAAAGAATTATGTGGGCTGGTGAAACCTTTCAGAGGGGAGCCAGGTGGAGAGGAACAATTCGTTAAATCCAGAGAAAGCTTGCTTAGCCATGTGCTGTCCTGCTGAAGGCCTTCCTCAGTTCCCAGGCACTCTTGTGTTCCCACAGGGCTTTGTGCACACTTTCATTATAGCCAGTATTGAATTGTATTATAATCACTTGTTCACGCTTCCCTCTCCCTGACTGTACACTCCTAAGAGCCTAAGGCAGAGGCTCTCTTATTTTTCTTTGTATATCTACCACCTAGGTTGGCAGTTGCTGGAGTAGGAATTTTATAAATTGAACCTTCTTTCTCCCTCTCTCTCCCTCTCTCCCCCCTTCCCTCCCCTCCCTCCCCTCCCTCTCTTCCCTCTCTTCCCTTCCCTCTCTTTTTTTCTCTCTCCCTCCCCCCTCCTCCACACCCCTCCTTCCCACTCTTTCTGTATTACTTAGTTTGAACCCAGGGTATTTTCACTGACCTACCTTCCCAACCCTATGCTTTTGAGACAGGGGCTTGAAAAAATCATTAAATTGGTGAGAGTCAAAAGTTGTGATCCTCCTGCTGCATCCTCCCTGAGTACTGCAATGATGGGTATGTGCCACCACACCTGGCAGAGAATGGGGATATTAAAGTAATTGAACGAATTAAGGAAATAGGAAAGATGTGAAAACATTTGGCAAAGGAACTTGGAATGCAAATAGGGGGTATTGCAATATTTACATCATGAAGAACTTTAGAAGGTCTTTTTCACCCTTTTAGAGAAGCAGAATTACAAAGAATAATAATTGTCAAGGTGGATACATTTTGCTGTTTTTCATTGTTATAATCTATGGTATTGAAAATTGAGCCCCTTGTGGCCAGGGCCTTGAATCCAGGGGCTTTGCACACATGAGGGAAGGCTCCACCATTGAGCTACATCCCCAGCCTCTTTTCAATTTTGAGACAGGGTCTAAGTAACTTGCCACATTGCCCACGCTGGACTCAAATTGGGATCCTTTTGCCTTCGTTTTCCAAGTGGCTGGGATTAAAGGAATTTGCCTGTGTGCCTGGTTGAAAATTGGAAGTTGTTTTTAAGTTTTTGAGACAGGGTCTTGCTGTGTAATTTAGTCTGGCTTTGAATTTCTTATGTTGCCCAGACTGACCTCCAGCTTGCTGTTATCCTGCCTCAGGCTTTCACGTACTGGGATTACAGCATGTGCTGCTATTCCAGGCTTTGAACATTGGATATTCTTTAAGTATAACCTCTTGTATTTATGTTTGGTACACCCGGGAACTAGAGAACTTAGTCACCTGGATGGCTGGTGATTTGTCTAATTTGATGTTGAAACTGATGATCTTCATATAAAACTGGAAGGAAAGAACAAGAGAGGTAGCATATTTTAATTGAAAGGTGTCTTGCTAGAATGCAAGAGTTTATTGGAATTGAGTTAGGTTTTAAAGCTGAACCTGAAGGAAGTAGTGATAATGTAATTATAGATTTCTTATTGAAGTATTCTTTATTCTTTTATAATTATATAAATATAGATCAGCAAATCCAGTAGTATCTCAAATGTTATTACTGATTAGTTTCTAAAAGGCTGCACAGATCTATGTCCTGCTGCTGTGTGACTTGTTGGTGCACGAATGTGACAAAAAATGAAATGAGAGGAATTACAGTCATGTACTGCATAAGAAAGCTTGGGTCAGTGACAGGCCATGTAGAGAAGGGTGGATTCATAGACTATATGCAGTGACACTGTAGCCATTGTAGTTTAGATGGTGACAGAATTGCCCAACAATTCATTTCTCAAATCTATCTTCATCATTAAGTAACATGACTGAAATACTAAAGTGCCTGTAATTTGCCAGGTGCTTTTTTTAACTGTGAGAAATTCATATCAGCTGTTTCATTATTAAATTTAAAAACCTGCATATATCACCAGATGAATGAACAAACTATGGTGTTAACATACAGTAAATATTCTGACATAAAAAGAACCGAATTCTGATACGTGCTATACAACATTGAAGACATGCTGAATGAAAGAAGCTGTATAAAAACCTTTTGTACAAAAAGCATAAAAGAATAGAATGGTTACATTTATATGAGGTTGTTAGAATAGGACACAGAGAGAAGGAAAGTAGTTAATGCTTTAATTTGTTTCATCTTCTTTTTCCAATTGTACTTTTTCTTTTCTAAATTTCTTACGCGTTTCTTTCATTTTTTTTCTTCAAATTTTACATGCATATATCTGGTAATATGAATAGCTGGTTGGAAGACAACACTGTGTATTACAATAAATACTGTGAAATTCATATTACTTTGGTAAGTAAAATTCTGTATCACTTGTAGATTTTTCCATTTTAATTCTAATTTGTACTCTTTAAAAAATAAATAATTTTTTTAAAAAAAGTAGAGTAGAGGTTATGAGGGACAGAGAAGTAAAATAGTTAACTAACAAGTGCAGGTTTTTTTTAGAGTGATGAGATAATCCTGGAGATGGTGGTGATGGCTGAACAAGATTTTGACTATACAGCCAGTCCTTGCTATCGCTGGCTTCTGTATCTGCACATTGGATCACCTGTTGGTTGAAAATACTACTCCAAAGAACATTGTGTTTACTGGGCATGTATAGTCATTCTTTCTTGTCGTATTCCCCAACCAATACAGTGTAACATCTATTTGCGTGATACTTGAATGGTACTAGTATTGTAAGTAATGCAGGGATGGTTTAAAGTAAATGGGATAGCTGAACTATTGGAATGGTGTTGTGGACCTGCAGTCCGACCTCCATTGAAGGCAGAAACAGGAAAATGGCCTGAGTGTACGAGTTTGATGTGAGCTTGGACAATATGGTGAGACTTTCATCTTAAAAAAAAAAAAATATATATATATATATATATATATATATACATACACACACGCGCGCGCGCACATGTATGTGTATAGTTGTGTTTAGTTTTCTTGAAGATACATGGGGTTTGAGCATTTGTGGATTTTGGTATCTGAGGGAACGTTCTGGAATTCAGTCTTTGAGGGGGTACCGGTGATCAAACTCAGGACCTTGTGCTTGCGATGCAGGGACTTACGCGCTGAGCTGTGTCCCCTGCCCTGGAGTTTAGTCTTCATTGTACACTAGGGGACAGCAGTGCTTAATGCCACTAGATTAGACACTGAGAGATGGTTAAACACACACACACACACACACACACACACACACTGTATATACATATTTCATTTTTTTTAAAAAAAATGTTTGCTATGTATATTTTTCCAGAATGCAAAACAGCACATCGTGCAAATCTTAGCTGATAGGGAAACTGAAGCAAACTGGGCTGCAGGTTCAGAACTTGTCCAGAGTTGGGTGTGGTGGTGCACAGCCATAATTCTAGCACTCTGGGAGCCTGAGGCAGGAGGCCCACATATTTAGGCACAGCTTCTGTGCTGAAACAAAAAAGCAATTTACAGAGGACTGGGGGCATAAGTCAAAGCAAAGACCTGGTGTGCATCTACTATGGCAAGGTGGGGAAGAACTTGATCAGAATGCAGCTGAGAATTTGGAGTTCAGATCCGAATTTAGTTCTGTTTGATATTGTATTATTCACTCCATATCACTTGCTGGCTAGTGGTTGACTAAAAATGTATCAGCTTCAAAAAGAGTGTTTATTTGAGTCAGTTATGTTTCAAAGTAGGTAGCTGTAGTTTATAGGCTAAAAGATGTTTCTGAGGGTGGTGGTCTCAGCTTGAGGATTCATGTCTTAGCCACAGTTATGACATCTGTGTGAGTGCGCAGCATGGCGTTTGCTGGCTTTCAACTCCTGCCCTGCCGGTTTGTGCCTAGGGTATTATCCTCTTGGGTGTGTGTGTGTGTGTGTGTGTGTGTGTGTGTGTGTGTGTCCCTGTTTGTAAATTGGTGCTGCTATGATTGTGTCTAATGAGGTGATTGTGAGGGTTAAGGGAATTCATGCGTGTGAAACTCTTAGAACTACTTCTGCCACAATGCTTGGGAATTGGTTTTTAGTTACTATTAACTAGTTATGGTACCTCTGTTGCTTTTAAGAGTCAGTGTAGTTTTTCATTAATGGAAACAAATACTTGTGAAAGTTTAAATACATGCTTAGAGATTGGTATATAAAGAAAAAGCTCCTATGTATTGTCCGTTTCTATTTAGAATGTCTATAGACTATAAGTAATATGTGTTCAATTTGAAATACTGAAACAACATAGGTGTTTGTAAAGTGAAGCTTTTCTCGATCCCTGTAATCCCATTAGTAGTTTTTATATATTCTTCCCAAACATTTTTCAATCTGTTCATATATCAATATTATTTTTTCATATACCTTCTAAAAATGAGACCACGTTATTTAATTTTAGCACTTGCTTTTGGTTGGCTCAGCCCTCCCTGAGGGCAGGGCTGGCGCAGCATGCGGTGCGTGGGATCCCATGCCGTGCGCCTGCCTAAGCTTGCGTAAGCCACTGCTTTAGACAGCTGAGCTCTCTCGACGGCCCTAACACATTTTCTTTTTGTTTGCTTTTTGAGACAGGGTCTGACTACATAGTTCAGGCTGGCTTTGAACTTGTGACAATCCTGCCTCAGCCTCCCATGTGTTGGGATTTCAGGTGTGCCAACACACCTGACAACACAACTTTTTAGAAAGTCAATCCAGAAAACAAGTTCATTCTTTAGAGGTTCTGTGTGCTTGCCACAGGTGCTTGGTGCTCATCGCTGCATGTAGATGACCTTTCTCACACGAGGTGCAGAGAGGAGCAAGAGCTAGGTAGTGTAGGACAAAGTTAGATACTTAGGGTTTTTTTTGTTTTGTTTTTAATGTGTTTAGTACAGGGTCTACAGGGTCTCACTGCACAGATGGGACTCATAGTGATCCTCCTGTTTTTAGCCTTCCAAGCACTGGGATTATCATGCCCAGTCTCAGTCATGTTTGGCATGGCATGGCATGGCAGGGCATGGTAGGGGATCGAACCCCAGACCCCTGCGTCTGCCTAAGCAGGTGCTTTAATCGGCTGAGCTATCTGGCTGTCCTGACTGATACTTGGGTTTTAAAGTTCTAATTTCTCACCTAGCTTCCTTGGATGTCCCTCTCTGATAAGGACTGAACCCAGGAGGGCCTTTACACTGAACTCAGCCCAGTTTTTTCTTTAAATTTTTTTTTTGGTGTCAGAAATCGAAATCAGGACCTTGCACTTTCCAGACAGGCACTGTACTGCTTAGCTATCTCCCTGCTCCCTTTCTTTAAAGTTTGAGATAGGGTCTTAATAAATAAGTTGCCCAGGCTGGGTTTGAATTTATGATCGTCCTGCTTTAAGTTCCAAGTGTTGGGATTATCTCATGTACCTCCACGTTAGGCTTGTGGGCCAGCTTTCTTTAAGGAGCATCGCTGAGTGAAGTTTTAATATACACTGTCAAATTGCTTTCTTAGAAAGGTAAGACATTTTTACATAGTTTATTGAAGGATAGTCATGTACAAAAATGCACACATTTGGAAAATAGAGTGTGAAGAATTGACAACATATGTGCCTAAACCACTACCTTAGGCAGCATGTGTAATGTTGCTGTCATCTCTTTGTCTCAAGTGCTGTTCAGAAATTTCATCGAAGGCAATTGAATGAAATATATTTTGTGACTGGCTTTTGGGATACGTTGTAGCTTATATCAGTAGTTTTTTTTTTCCAATAGTATTTCATGATATTTTTATTTTACTTCACTTAGCTGTTTTTTTTTTTTTTTTTTGCTCCGAATGCCTTCAAGGCAGGTTTGGCTGGCTTGAGTTGGGATCGAACCACAGCAACCTGAGCCTGACTGCTTTGTTGAAGCAGCCACCTAAAGAATTGAGCTAAGGGGCAGGCTCCCTAATTTACCTGTTGATTGCTACATAAAGCTGTTTTCAGTTTTGGGCTATTAATAAATTTGCTGTGACCATTTGTCTTTTCTGGGCACAACACTTTAGTTCTTGGGAAAATACTTTGGCATGGGATTGCTCTGTCACGGGGTGAATACTGCCGCGCTTTGTGCGAGGCTGCCAGGTTCTCCCACTTTACCTTGAAAGTTGCTATTCTGGTTTAAGTGCACAGGGACTACATTTGCTCTGCATCCTCACTGATCTTGGCGTTGGCTGGCTTCACATAGTGCCCATCAGTGAGTGTAAGCATCTCACTGTGGTTTAAATGTGTATTATCCATCCAGATAGATGCTCTGTGCTGGCTTTTTATAGGCTTATTGGCGATTCATACAGCTTTTTAAGTAATTTGCTCACTTTAAAAATTGGTAAGTTCAGACTTTAACCTTGTAATTGGAGAAGCTGTAGTTTCCTTTACCTTTGTCTGGTGATATTGTTTTGTGTTTTCTAATCCCAGGTGGTAGCCAGCTACTCCATACCTGTTTTCTAGAAAAGTGAAGTTCTTCAGATTCCTTGCTGGGTGCCTCAGCTATTGCCCATTAGGACTATTCAAACAAAGGGCAAGATATGCTTTAGAAATAGTCTGTTCGGTGACAGCACCAACATTAAAATCTAGACCGCTGAGTAAGTCGCACATTTCTGCCCCGGAGTCTGGAAATGGGGAATTTTAGGCATTCATCTTTGCCCTCCTTTCTTTTCCCAAATGGAAGTGCTGGAATAGAAGTGTCATCCCTTGGCTCCCAATCTCTGTATTAGCTTGAAAAAGGCAGGGAAAACTGTAGGAATTATATAATGGATTTCCCTGTAGCTCCTCAGTTCTTTTTTTAAAAAAATTTTATTTATTTATGTGTGTGTGTGTGTGTGTGGCCAGCTCAGCCCACCAGGGGGCGGGGCTAGCTGGCATGTGGTGCTGGGGATTGAACCCCGGTCGCTGTGCTTTGCTAAGCCTGCTCCAAGTAGGTGCTTTAGACCACTGAGCCATCTCACCAGCCCTCCTCAGTTCTTTTTTTTTTTTCTCTGAATGCCCTGAGGGGTGGTTTGGCTGGCTGGAGTGTTGTGGGGATCGAACTCCAGCAACCTGAGGCTGACAGCTTTGTGGAAGCAGCCACTTAAACAACTGAGCTAAGGCCAGGCCCCCAATTCTTTATAGCATTTTTGTATTTAGATACTCTACACAATCAGAGAAATTTCTCAAAAATGATTCCTAAAGTATAGCCTTCTATATTTAGAGACTCAAGTATTTCTCTTGGGTTTAATTCTTTATTTTTGGACCTTGCTATTACTTTCTTATGGTTATTTGTGGGGGGCGGGGAGTGATTTATTTTATTTTATTTTTAAAATTTTTTTTACATTTTAAATTTTTTATTTTTTTTGCGGAACCAGGGATTGAACTCAGGCCTTTGTGCTTGCAAGGGAAGCGCTTATTCCACTGAGCTACCTCCCCGGCCCCTTTTTTTTTATTGTAAAGAGAAAAAATGATATAAAGTGTTTTTTTTGGCGGAACTGGGGATTGAACTCAGATCCTTGCGTTTGCCAGGCAAGTGCTTATCCTACTGAGCCATCTCCCCGGCCCCAATATAAAGTTTTAAAACAAGATAGTACAAGTGTGGGGGCAGGGAAATAGCTTAGTAGAATAAGCTGTTGCCTGGCAAGTGCAGGGTCCTGAGTTCAATCCCCAGTGCCAAAAAAAAAAAAAAAAAAAAAAAAAAAAGATTGTAGGAGAGTACCAGTGCTTAATACAGTGCATATTATTATTTTCAAAGTAGATGCTCAAATAGGCATAAAAAATGGATTGGCCAATATAAGCACAAACTTTTGAATGAACTAATGGAAACAGGTAGTATAACTATCTTAACTATCTTGTGTGTGTTTATTTTTCCTTTTCCCCTTTCTCCTTTCCTCTATTCCAGTTTGTCTTCCCTTTTGAGCACTTTCTTCCCGTTTTATCTCCTGTATGTTTTGTATCATATTTACTCTTTCAGGTTTTTCTATTAGGGAGACAATATGATATTTACACATATGGGTCTAATTTATTTCACTTAAGAGTATGGTTGCAAGTGCATCTATTTACTTATAAAAGTCCCAAGTTTATCCTTTTTTATAACTGAGTAATGCTCCATTGTATAAAAATACCACCCTTTTCATCCATTCCTTGGTTGATGGGCATTTGGATTATTTCTAAGATTTAGCTATTACTGTTTGGCTGCTGTAAACGTGGGTGCACATACATCATTATGGCATGATGCTTTCAATTCTGGGAGAATATTCAGGAGGGGAATAGCTGGGTCGAATGGGACTTCTAATCCTAGCTCTTAGAGAATCTCCACACTGATTTCCACAGCGGTTGCACCAGTCTATACTACCAACAGTGGAGAAGCATGCCGTTTCCCCCCCAGGAACACTCCCCCCTCCAGCATTTGTTATTGGCTGACTTCTTGATGACAGCCATTCTTTCTGGGGTGAGATGGAATCTCAGTGTGTTGTTTTAATTTGCCTCTCTCAAATGACCAATGATGTTGAACATTTTTTTCATAGATTTATTTGCTATTTGTATTTCTTTATCTGAGACATTTTTATTCATTTCAGATGTCCATTTTTGGATTGTGCCTTTGAACTTGGGGGGGGGACCTGATTTTTAAAAAATTCTTTATTATAGATAGAAGTCCTTTGTCTGAGGGGCAATTGTCTAAAAAATTTTTTTCCCACTCTGTGGGTTGTCTTTACACTCTTGGTGATTTCTTTTGCTGTGCAAAAGCTTTTTAATAAGGTGAGATCCTGGTTGTTGATTCTTTGAAGTATTTCCCATCCTGTTTGGGTTTTGTTCATGAACTCTGTGCCTACCACTATGTCATCAAGATTTTACCTACTTTCTCTTCCAGTAGGGTTAGTGTTTCTGTTTTAATATTTATATCTTTGATTCATTCTCATTCATATTCTCTCTCTCTCTGTCTGTGTCTCTCTCTCTTTGGTACTGGGGGTTGAACTGAGGACCTTGCACTTTCCAGGCAGGTTCTTATGCTGCTGAGCAATCTTCTCAGCCCCTTTGATGCATTTTAACTTTAGTGCATGGTGATAGACATGGGTCTAGTCTTATGTTGTCAGCATGTAAAGAGCCAGTTTTTCTAGCACCATTTGTTAAAGAGGCTATCTTCTAGTGAATATATTTGGCCCTTTAGTCAAAGAAATGGTAGCTGAGTGTGTTTGTAGTTGTGCCTGCATCTTCTAATCTGTTCCATTGATCCTGGTCTTTATTATTATTGTTATTTTTAATGTATTTAGTACACAGTCTGCAGGGTCTCACTACACAGATTGGATTTGTAGTGATCTTCCTGTTTTCAGCCTCCCAAGTGTTGGGATTACAGATGTGCACCACCAAGCCCAGTCTCAATCTTTGTCTCTGCGCCCTGGGGGGGTGGGCGGGGCTGGCATGACATACTGGGGATTGAACCTCAGCTGCTGCCTAAGCAAGCACTTTAGTCCACTGAGCTATCTGGCTGGCCCCTGAATTTGGTTATTAATTTTAGGAGTCTTCTATGGAGGTTTTGGGGTCTTCTATGGAGAGTATCATGTCTTCTGTGAATAATGACAGTTTAACTTTTTTGAAACAGGTTGGTTGTCACCTTACAGTGATCCTCCTGTCTCAGGCTCCTAAGTGTTGGGATTACTGGCAAGTGCCACCATTCCTGGCAGTTATTTTTGCTAAGTGATGTTACAGTAATCAACAGATGACATAGTTTGTAAGGCAAATTTCTTAGCTTGTTTTTTGCTGAATTCGCTAACCTGGATGATCTATGAAAAATGGAAATGCCCTTCTCATGGTTATGAGTGCTGAGAAGTCTCACGCCAAGTTGTTGGCACCAGGTGAAGCCTTCCTTATGCATGCTCAGGTGGGGAAAGGTGGGGGCAGCAGGAACAATTCCCTTGTGACCCCAGCACTTTGTAATACTGTCACATTGGCAGCTTCTCAGTTGTGGTGAGGACCAATTCTGAGCAAAGCCCAGCACTGACAAATCTCATTGATTGTTAAATATACAATTCTTCAGGGTTTTCTAGTATGTCAGCACTGTAAGTATTTACATTTGTGATAAACATATGGGAAATCATGAAGAAGCGTTCAGTTCCTAGCTTCCCCGACCTCCGTTCTCTGTCTTGTCCCTGAGCCAAGATGAGTTAAAGGAGATTCCGGAGGTCTCGGCTGCACTGAGGGGCTCTGTTGGTGCCCATCATCAAAGAAGTGACACTTACAAACTGTAGTACTGTCCTAAAATAACTGTTGGGGGGGTCTGTTTGTCTGTCTAACTGTCATTCTTTCTAGCATTCTGAAACCACTAGATCATAATGATTTGGTTGTACAATACCTGGTAGTTCTAAGTTTTTGTAAAAACTTTGGGATTAATATTTTGAACAACCCAATCTGTTTCATGATTCTTCAGAAGGAATTACACCTTAATTTCAAGTAATAAGATGTAAATGTGTACACCAGGCAGAGACAAATTTGCAAAATTTCCAATGAAAAGTGTATAAGAAGGTGCCTTCTTATAAGTGGCTTCTCTAAGCTGGGTGTGGTGGTATGTCTGTAATACCAGCACCTGGAAGGCTGAGGCAAGAGGATCTCAAGATTGGGTACCACCTGGGCCAGTGAGATCTTGTCTCAAACAAAAAACCCCTAAAATAATAAATATATATGTGCACGCTGGGGATGTATAGCTTAGTGTGAAGGCCCTGGGTTTAATCCCTAGTACCATAAAATGATACAAAGCAAAACAGCCCAAATAACTTCTCTAGGTCTGTGATCATTGTTTTGCTGTTGAGTACAGTTGTTACTTTGCACTTAGGGGTCATTGATATATGAAACACACTCAGTGTAAGAGAAGTGGCTGTTCTGTCGGTGTCATCTGTGTTTGGGTGAATTGCTCATGAGACTTAGCTCTTTCAGCAAGCTTGTGCATGTGCACATGCCCGTTGCTCAGGATGAGCCTTGGCCCAGAATGCTCAATAAATTCTTTTTTTTTTTTTTTTTGCGGAACTGGGGATTGAATTCAGGCCCTTGCACTCGCCAGGGAAGCACTTAGTCCACTGAGCCATCTCCCTGGTCCCAGTAAATTCTTATCCACTAGTTGATAATGCCCCTCATCTCAGCTTTCCCCAAGTCCTTTAATAGAATCTTCAGAACTTTCTTGTGTTGGCCATTTTGCAAGTCATTTGGGTTGAATGTTTAGTCCTAGGGTTGTGAGGTTATATTTTTGTCATTTGTCTTTTATGAAATGATCAAACTGGGGGGCTGGGGAGATAGCTCAGTAGAATAAGCACTTGCATGGCAAGTGCAAGGGCCTGAGTTCAATCCCTGGTTCCGCAAAAAAGAAAAGAGAAAAAAAAAGATAAAACTGGACATGGTGGCACACGCCCATAATCCCAGCATCCTGAGGCTGCTGTAGCAGGATTGCTAGTTCAAGCCAGCCTGGGCAATTTAGGGATTAAGCAAGACCCTGTCTTCAAAAAAAAGAGTGGGGTAGGGCTGAAGATACAGTTCTGTGTGAAGGCCTTGGGCTCAACCCCCAGTTTAAAAAGAACAAACAAACAAAAAGCAAACATCCAAAGAAGCAAAAAGTCCTGTGACAAGATTTTAATGTTACTTTTATGATGATAGGGTGAGGTGTGTGTAGATAGGAAATTTGGTCAGTAGGACCGCCTGTTTTCAGAGGGGTGACCATAATCATTAGTGTTATGTTATAGCGATTCAAGATGGGAAAACAAGCAGTTTGCTTAAAACAAATTTTGCCAAACATCAGTCTCTTAATTGGGAATAGATGTGTGGCACACGCTCATTTGGATTCCACAGTGTGAGTTATAGTAACTATATTACCTTTATTAAATATTTTTCATATAGATTTTTGTTTGCCTGCCTTGGTCTCTTTCTGTTGCAAGAGTGGTGGTTTCTCCAGGTGTGGTGGCACTGCCTGTAATCCCAGCACCCAGGAGGCTGAGGCAGAAGGATCACTGAGTTTGCAGTTAGCCTTGGCTATTTGTCGAGTTCAAGGCCAGCCTGAACTACATAGCAAGCCCTGCCTCAAAAACCAAAAGCCCTCAAGAATTGCCCCCTTCCAAAGAAACAGAAAAGAGTGGTGGTTTCTAGGCTTTTTATTTACAAAACTCTCTAGAAATATTTAGGGTGGCAGTGGTGATTGAACCCAGACTTCTTTCCCTGAGCTATATCCCCTGCCTCATCAGCCTCCCGGAGTGCTGGAATTACAGGAGTGCACCATCATGCCTGGCTTCAAAGATTGTATTTCTCAGCCAGGCATGGTAGTACATGCCTGTAATCTCAGCATTCTTGGGAGGCTGAGGCATGAGATTCTAAGTTCAAGATCAGGCTGGGCAGGAAGTACACTCACTGCAAAAGCACTAGCTTCAATCCCTTTTACTGCCAAAACACACAACACCCAACCCCCTCCCCCCACTTTGCTAGACTTTGACCCTTGAATGTACACATTTAAATTCCATTTAACAAGGTGGAAGCATTACAAAATGCTGTCTGCATATCAGAGTGATGAGTTTTGAGGACTACCTGCTCTTTTTCTTGGAAAGTGCCATTTTTACTTAAAAGGGGCTGACAAGCTATGATTATTTAGACTGAGGGATTTGGCAGACTTTTGCTGAAATGAAGAAAGTAAGCTGGTCATTTCAAGGAAAACAGTTGACCATATTTGTTGGCAATGAAGGTTTGAGCTTTCAAGCAAAAACTAAATTTTTGGAAACTTGTATCTGATACCCAGTCACAATATTTAAAGATTTTCTGATAAGATTAGTGGGGTTAAGAAGTATGATTTTTTTTTTTTTTTTTTTGTGAAACCGGGGATTGAACTTGGGCCCTTGAGCTTGCCATGCAAGTGCTTATTCTACTGAGCCATCTCCCGGTCCCAACAAGTATGATTTTTTGAAATGTATCAATTTATATGAAAATTACAAAAATGTCCCTAATTCAGTGGACCAGTCTTTTTTTTTTTTTAGGACAGGGTCTACAGGGTCTCACTACATAGATCGGATTCATAGTGATCCGCCTGTGTTCAGCCTCTTAAGAGCTGGGATTACAGGCCTGCCCAGTCTCAGTCATCATCTCAGTGCTCCCTGGAGGTGGGGTTGGCATGGCATGCCGGGCATTCGGAGATTGAACCTCGGCCCCGTCCACCTAAGCAGGTGCTTTAATCTGCTGAGCAATTTGGCCGGCCCTTTTTTTTTGAGACAGGGTCTCACTATACAGTTCAGGCTGGCCTTGTGCTCACTTTTATAGTCCCCAGGCTCATCTTGAACTCGCAGAGATCCTCCTGGCTCATCCTCCTAAATGCTGGGATTATAGGCATGCGCTTCCATGCCAGGTTCCAGGCATGGTGGGCACCCACACCTGTGGCCAAGTTGGCATGTGGGGCCAGAGATTGAGCTCAGGTCTTTGTGCTTGCCAGGTAGGTGCTTGTGCCTCTGAGATACCTCTCTGGTCCCTGGACCAGCCTTTTTTGATTGAAGAATGATGGTCACCACATCATACATTGGTTAAAGACCCTTTGGAAGAGAACAGACTAAGTAATGCTAAGGTAGCAGAGAAGTTCTATTGCTACAATTTCATATTCCAGGTTTCAACTAATTGCTGATGTGGCATGCTTGTCTTGAGGAATTAGATTGAGTTGTAGGCAGAGCTAGCTACTCTTCATGGGTGAGTTTTGGTGGATACACAAAGCATGAGAGTCACAATTATCTAAAGGCTCTTCAAATAGTTTTCCCTTTTCTAGCTATGTGAGTGTCTCAGTTACTCTTCTCTCTTGTTGCTGGGACAAAATGCCTGACACCCAAAAGGAAGGAAAGGTTTATTTAGCTCACAGTCAGTGGAGGTTTCAGTCCATACTCAGCTGGCTCCAAGGCAGAGTGGCACATAGCAGAGAGCAACCTTTCATGGTGGTGGCAAAGGGAGTAGCAAGTCTCTCTCCCTTGAGTTGCATTCAGGCTATCCGTCCCAGGCTGAGAGTAGTTCTCACACCCATAATCCCAGCAGCACTCATACCCATAATCCCAGTGGATCATGAATTAATCACAAACTCCAGAAGTCTGCCTCATGACTGCATGAGGCTTTGGAGGAACAGCTAGACACAAACCATAACAGTGAGATTGGGGTTTTTTTAAAAATACATTTTAATGAAAATAACATGTTGGAGCCTGTTGGAGCCCAGTGAATGCAGAAGCAGATATGAGCGGCCGGGGAGATGGCTCAGTAGAATAAGTGCTTTCCTGGCAAGCACAAGGGCCGGAGTTCATTTCCTGGTGGGGGAGAGAAGAGGAAGAAAGATTCTAGCTGGCTTCAATTGTGTGTGTGTGTGTGTGTGTGTGTGTGTGTGTGTGTGTGTGTGTGTGTGTATTTTTAAGGAAGGGTCTACAGGGTGTTCAGGGTCTTACTACTAGATCGAACTCATAGTAATCCGCCTCTTTACAGCCTCTCAAGAGCTGGGATTACAGGCGCGTACTACCACGCCTGGTCTCTAGCTGGCTTCTATTTAGACAGGTGCTAAAGAAGTTGACACAGTGTTAAATACTACCAGTTATTGATGTTTGAAAGAAAATAGTTTTTAAAACTATATAACTTTATATTAATATGTAAGACTTAGTATTACTTAAGTGCCTAAAACAGCAAAATTGCCTGGTTTTTAATTTCTTTTTTTTTTTTTTAAATATTTATTTATTTTTATTTATTACATTTATTTATTGTGTGTGTGTGTGGCCAGCTCAGCCCACCAGGGGGCGGGGCTGGCTGGCATGTGGTGCTGGGGATCGAACCGTGGTCCCTGTGCTTCGCCAAGCTTGATTCAAGTAGGTGCTTTAGACCACTGAGCCATCTCTCCAGCCCCTTTAATTTCTAATATGTTAAATCTCAGTAGCTATAACATGAACTGAATGTGTCAGGAGACACACTTGAGAGTGTTGTCACAGTGTTTATTCTTTAAATTTTGTTTCTACCTTTTCTGTTTCTAGCAGAAGCATTAGCTGACAACTGCATGAATACTTGATGTCTTACTCTGTGTTGTAAATTCCACATTCTCATTTCATAGCACTGGTTTATTTAGGAGTGACCCCCTCCTCCCCACAGCAGTGAATCTAGAGCTTTCACCCCAAGCTGTATGCCCTGCCCTCTTTTTATTTTTTAATTTAATTTATTTTTTTCTCCTTTTTTTCCCCCCATAATTCTATTGAGAGATAAATAGCAATGAGACAGTCTCAAATCAAATTGGTAGGACAGTTTCAATAATTAACACATTGCATACTGTCTTCCTAGTGGTTATTTGCTGTACTAGATGCAGACATGATATCCCATTTACAAACATTATTAGAGCAAATCCTTCTATTCATTAAGAGAATGTAACTATATATCTATCCTATTATGTTTTTAAATTTTAAAACAGTATTTCAGGAGCTGGGGAGATAGCTCAGTGGAATAAACACTTGCCTGGCAAGTGAAAGGACCTGAATTCAATCCCTGGTTCCGCAAAACAAAAAAAAAAACAAAACAAAAAACAGATCAAAAGAACAAACAGTATTTCAGTAAGTCACCTTCTCTAGGCTTTGAATATTTGATCCTTCTATCTCAGGCTTCTAGAATTTTGGATTACAGGTGCGTGCCACAGTGCCCAGTTTAGGACTACATTATCTTTCAGTTTATTCTCATATGGCCACATCTGAATTTTTAATCTTTTAATGTCCCTTGTCATATTTTATCCTTCTATTTCCACTGCTGTCAACCAGTTAGGTTATCACTTTATCTCTGAATTACTTCAATAATTCAAATATTGAATTGAGTATTTTTTTTTTTTTCATAGGAATTTTGTCTTTTGGGCAGACAGAGGTTCATCGGGGCCCCGGTCACTGGGCCTCATTGACTGTCCATTTCATAACTTTAGCACCAGTTCTCCTTAGACATGAAAAGAACTCCAGAGGCCAGAAAAGAGCCAGACTCCAGGTCCAGTTAAATCCTTGGTGTCTGATCTATGTGGGGGCTTTAGACACTTGCTTCTTGGTTCTTTGTTTTTTTTTATTTTTTTTTATTTTTTTAAATTTTATTTATTTATTTGAGAGAGAGAGAGAGAGAGAAAGAGAGAGAGAGACCA
>NW_004524603.1:6926040-6942810 GCF_000260255.1 Octodon degus
CCAGCGGGAGAGTTGTGAGGTTCGAACTCCAGCAACCTGAGGCTGACAGCTTTGTGGAAGCAGCCACTTAAAGGCCTGAGCTAGGGCCAGGCCCCCAGGGGTCTTTTTGAGACAAGGTTTTGCTTTGCAGTTCAGGCTGGAATTGTACTCACTTTGTATCCCAGGCTGGCCTCCAATTCATGGCAGTCCTGCCTCAGCCTTCTGAGTTCTGCGATTACAGGTGTGTGCCATCATGCCTGGCTTGAATTGATTTTATTAAAATGATCCCCAAAATGTATAAGTATAAGCTTCTTTTAACTAAAACAATACAAATTTACAAATGAAACACAAACCATTAACTACACGTGTATTTTTAAATTTCAAAACCTTTATTTTATTTATTTATTTTTTAATGTTTTTCGGCAGAACTGGTGATTGAACTCAGGCCCTTGCACTTGCCAGGCAAGCACTTATTCTACTGAGCTATCTCTCCCACCCCTATTTTTTATTTTTTTGAGACAGGATTTCACTATGTAATTTAGACTGGCCTTGAAACTCAATGTGTAGCACAGGCTGGCCTCTCAAATCACGGCACTCCTTCTGCCTTAGCCTCCCAAGTACTGGGATTCTAGGCGTGTGCCACCACACCTGGCTAACTACATATATTTGATGATGCTATTTTGTTCAGAATGAATTGGCTGTGTTAGAGCTTATAATGGAATGATAGAGCCTCGACTGGTTTTATAATAAATCAGCTTCTGTAATTTGGCTTATATTACACAGAATGGATATTTGCATAAATGTCTCATTAGATGGTATTAATTGTTAGTCTTTTTATTTGTTCAGGCTCATCAGACCTACTAGAAATGATTAGGGCGAGCTGGAGAGTGCCAGTTTGGTGGTGGTTGAGCAGAGGCCTTGCGCGTGCGAGGTGAGCACTACACCACTGGGCCACGCCTCTATTAGAGGATCTTTTACTGCCTGTTTCATTACTGGGCTTGCTGTCAGTGCATTGTGCTGGCGCTGGTGTGTCTGTACCCCTGCATCTGCCAGCCCGGCTGGGGCACTGGGGGCCTCCGTGCAGGCTCCTGTTGCCCTGCTTACCTGCGCTACCTTCCTTATCTGTTTGTTTTTTCCCCATAGCAGAGATGTTACTGTTTCTATCCAGATTTTACTGAGCTGTTAGGGTACAGATTTTTGTCTGTTCTGTTTATTACTAAATCTAGCATGTGGTAGATAATAAATACTTGTTGAGCAAACAAGTGTAGACGAACGTTTCCCAATTCACCTCCATCTCATGTTTCTTTTCTGTGTTGTTTGTTGCAGATGGAGGGGTAGCAGACAGAGCAAAAAAAAGAAAAGAAAAGGGGCTGTGTTTCTCTCGTCCTCTTTTTAGATAAGGGCCCACTGTGTAGTGTGGGCTGGCCGCGTACTCATTACATAGCTCAGGCTGGCCTCGGACTCATGGCAGTCTTCCTGCCTCAGCTTCCTGGGTGCTGGGGTCACAGGTGTGTGCCACTGCACCCGGATTCTCTGTCCCTTTTTTTTGGACCTTCTGCCTGCCAGGCAGGTGCTTGTGCCACTGAGTTATCTTCCCAGTCTTTGACTCATTTTAAACACAACTAACTGGCCCTGAATTGGATGCAATTCTTTTGGTTTGTTCATTACATGTACTATCAGTGGCACAAGTAAGTTTCTGTATTTCTATTAATATATTTTAAGAATTCATCATTGGTTTATGATCTTTCTGCTTGAGCCACTCAAATTGTTGGGATTACAGTATATATTACTATGCTAAGCTCATTTAAATATTTTGATTTAAATTGATGTCTTTGGCGGTTAGTGAAAATATAAGAATTTTACATAGTGGTGGGGTACTGCCTGATGTTCAAATCAGGTTACACATACCTGTTTTTTTTTGGCAGCTATCATTTCTTTATGGTGAAAACATTCAATATTGACTCCTCCAGCTTTTGGGAATGCATGGAATGTCATTATCTGTAGTCACCCCACTGTGTAGGTAGTGCGCGAGGACTTCTTCCTCCTAATTATAACTTAGTACTCGCTGGTCAGCTTCTGCCTCTCCTTCCATCCCTCCTGCTCTTCCAGGCCTCTGGTGACCATCATTCTGTTGTCAGCTTCTAGTAGACCAACTTCTTTTTTGAGGAAGGGTCTCTGAGGTATAGGTTGGCCTTGAATTCATGGCGATCCTTCTGCCTCAGCCTCCCAAGTGCTGGGGTTGCGGACGAGGGCCACCATGCCTGGCCTGTGTGACCAACCTTTCAGATTCTGTGTGAGTGAGATAATGAGGTGTAGTGCTGGGCTCTCTCTGCCTGACTTACTTCACGCATCATGATCTCAAGTTTCATTTGTGTTGTTTCAAGTGGCACGATTTCATCATCGTTATGGCTGAATAGTGTTCTACAGTGTTTATTGCCGTACTTTTTTATGCACATACCAGTTGACAGACACGTAGGAAGTCTGTTTGCTGGTTATTGTCAATAGTCTTGCACTAAAGCCATGGGCTCGCAGATGCTTCTTGAGATTTCATTTCTTTGGGGTGTGTATATAGCTAAGCTGCGGAGTTGCCAGATCATGTGGTAGTTCTGGTTAATTAAAATTTTTTTTTGCAGGTGGGGGCTTGGAGACAGTCTCACTTTGTAGTTCAGGCTGGCCTATGACTTCACTATGATGTAGCCATCAGGCTGGCTTTGAACTCATGGTGATCCTCCTGCCTTAGCCTCCCCAGTGCTGGGATTACAGATGTGACCAACTTACTCACCTTGTATGTCTTTTAAAAAATGTTCATTTAGGTTATTGACTGTTTTTTAGTTAACTAAATTCATTATTTGAACCCAGGGCCTTAGCATGAATCTACCCTTTTGACCTTCCTTCCCTCTTTACCCCTCTCCCTCCCCTCTCTTTCTTCTTCTCCACTTCCATTTTTTTGAGACAAGTTCTTGCTAAATTGCTGAGTTGGCCAGGCCGGGCCCATACTTTTGGTCCTCCTGCCTCAGTTCAAGGATGCTAGGATTACAGGCACGCGCCACCATGCTTTTATGTTTTGCATACTAACTTTGTCAGATATATAGTTTACATATATTTTTGCTCCTTCTCTAGATTCTCTTCACTGCCTTTTTTGCTTGCAGAAAATTGATGTAATCCTCATTTGTCTATTTTTGGTTTTCTTTCTTGGGCTTCAGGGGTCCTGTCAAAAAAACATCCTTGGGGCTGGTGAGATGGCTCAGTGGTCTAAAGCACCTACTTAAAACAAGCTTAGCAAAGCACAAGGATGACGGTTCAATCCCCCAGCACCACATGCCAGCCAGTCCCGCCCCCTGGTGGGCTGAGCTGCCCCCCCCCACAAATAAATAAATAAATAAATAAAATTTAAAAAAAAAAATCCTTACATATTTTAAGTTCACTTTGTGTTTCCACTGTTTTTATGCTCAGAGCCTTCACACTGAGCTACAGCCCCAGCCCTTTGGTATTTTTATTAGCTTGAGATAGCCTTTCACTGAGTTGCTCAGGCTGGCTTGGAACTGGCAGTCCAGCCTCAGCATCTTGGAGGGTTGGGTTACAGGTGTGTGCCTTCATGTGTGGGTCCCTTAGGTTTCCTCCAGTGGTTTCTGAGGTTAAGGTCTTACATTTAAGTATTTCATACTCCATTTCAAATTGATTTCTCTAACTTGGAGAGAGGGGTCTAGTTTCATTCTTCTGCATGTGCATATCCAATTTTGGCAACGCCATTTAAGCGAAAAGACTGTCCTTTCTTCAGGGGTGTGTGTGTGTGTGTGTGTGTGTGTGTTCATGTTCATATGTTCTTAGCACCTTTGTTGAAAATTAATTTTTTTTATATTTATTTATTTTTTTTATTTATTACATTTATTTATTGTGTGTGTGTGTGTGGCCAGCTCAGCCCACCAGGGGGCGGGTCTGGCTGGCATGTGGTGCTGGGGATCGAACCGCGGTCCCTGTGCTTTGCCAAGCTTGTTTCAAGTAGGTGCTTTAGACCACTGAGCCATCTCTCCAGCCCCTGTTGAAAATTAATTGACCGTAAGGGCATGAGTGTACTTGGCTGCCTATTCTGTGCCATTCCATGTCAGGTAGTGTAATGCTTCCTATTGGTTTTGTTGCTGTCATTGAAGATTGTTTTGATTATTTGAGTTGTTTGGGTGAGTTCACACAAATTTTAAGATTTGTTTTCAAATTCTGGGAGTAGCATTGGTATTTTCATAGAACTTGCATCAAGGCTGGGTATGGTGGCGCACCTCAGCTCTCAGGAGGTAGAGGCAGGGTTGACGCAAGTTAAGAACTATGTAGAAAAACAAGAAAGAACCACATAGAACCTGTTTCAAAAAAACCAAGACCAAAAAATAAAGCAAAACCAATAAAAACAAGTTGATTAAATTTGTAGATCACACTGGATAATATAAACCTTTAAAAAATTTGGTTGTTGTAATCCATGAATATGGAGTGTCTTTCTATTTTTTCCATGTGTTTGTCCTCTTCAGTTTCCTCGATGTTTTATGTAACTTTCTCTGACATTGAGAAACCTGGCTCATATTATCTACTATTTATGTATTTGTTTAATTTAACTGTACATGTAGAACATTTCAGAAATAGAAGGAACCCTCCTTGTGAGAAATTTACCAACTATAAGGAGGGATCCGAATATACAGTGAGTGTTTATAAGTTTATTACAGGAAAAGCCATTGTCGTTAACTCCCCTCAGAGTAGCCCACCTTTCTTTGCTTACCCATTCTACCTGTGTGACTGCCCCGAGACGGCACCTGCTGCTTCCGCCCACTGGCAGTGCTGTCATGTTTCTCTTCACCCTTTCCCATGAGGTCACCTCACAGAAGTGTGATTTATTGTGTGGTCTAGATTCTGTCCTGCAGATACCCCTGATCTGTTTCTAACACTGAATTACTGCCTAACTTAACTTTTTACATATCAAGATCTTGTCTACCCTTTGTTACTTGATAGCCAGTCCTTGACATGATGTGTATAGAGGATCTATTCTTTTCCCTTTTTTTCCCTTTTTTGGGTGGCCTGCTGAGATAGGGTCTTGCTATGTAACCTAAGCTGCCCTTGAATTCGTAGTGACCCTCCTTCCTCAGCCTCCTGAGAGTGCTAGCACACCCAGCCGTGTAGGATCTAGAGCAGCGATGGGTGAACCTTGTAGAGCTTTCAACGATAGCAAAGCACCTGCTGGGCACGTTTGCCAAACGTTCATCTCCGCTGAGTGGGTCCCGACCTCAGCTTGCAGTGTGTTTGGAATGGAGAGTGCAGCTGCGGCCCATTTTTGTCCCATGTCCATAGGATCATGACGGCACTTCCTGTGAGCTTCCTGTGAGCTCCCTCCAGTGAGCTTTTAAGCAACAGGTGTGGCCTTGGGGACTTTTTGTTGTTGTTTGTATTTTTTAGTAAAGGTCTACAGGGTCTCACTATATAGATCAGACTCCTAGTGATCTGCCTGTATTCAGCTGGGATTACAGGTACATGCCACCACGCCCAGTCTCAAGTGCTATCTCAGCGTGCCCCCTGGGCGGGGCCGGCACAGCCTAGGGATCTTACGCGAGAAGCACACACCATCTCTAGAAGAGACCGCACATTAAGCCTGCACTATGACTAGAAGAGCCCACGTGTTTGCTGCCTCTGATTGTGTCTTGCAGGAGCCCTGATTCTAGTGTCCAGTGCGTGCCCTGTGCGCCAGCTTCTCTCGGGGGCTCTTGGGGTCTTCCTTTCATAGGCTGCACGTGTTGTGCATTTCTGCCCCAGCAGAAGGTCTGGTACTCAGTAATTTTTTATCAATTACCAATAGTTTAACATTCAAATTGTTCTCAAATTCAAATTGCTCTCTGTGTTTTCCAATCTTAGTAATTTTTCAGTATATTAAAGTAGTGTTTTTTAATTGAAAAAATAAATTTTGAAATGATACAGGTCATTGAAGCACTTAATCATAAAAACACTACTGAAGTTGATTTTATTTTATTTATTTATTTATTTACCCCCCCCCCCTCCCGGAACCGGGGATTGAACTCAGGCCACTGCGCTTGCCAGGCAAGTGCTTATTCCACTGAGCCAGCTCCCCGGCCCCTGAAGTTGATTTTAAAGTATAGAAAATTTTATGATAGCCTTATTATGAAGTAAATTTTTTAGGGAAGAACATTGAGAATATTGTAATCATATTACAATACTTAAAGTTTGTTGGGTATGAAAGTGACCTTATTTAGCCTGGTAGTCAATTGAGTTACAGTTAATACTGTTTAGTTACTGAAGATAAGTAGCACATTCAGTTTAATTTTGTTTTTTCAAACATGTAGAAACTGGGCAAGAAGAAATAGGTGGCTGTTTCCTTGATTTAGCAAATCTTTTAGGAGGAACTTAAACCTGTCAAGGCTCTGATGATGCTTGGAAGACTGTCTTCCTGAACTGCTTTTTAGTTTTTCCCTTGTTGGCAGCTGAGTAGGAAGGCCTAGTGTAAGAAGAGTAGGTTTGTACCTGATGGAGGAGAACGCTGAATCCCTAGGCTTGTGTGGCCTGCGCATCAGTGAGGCAGAAAGGGTGGGTTTTGGCTGCATCACAGGACTTGTGTAAACCTGGGAGGCTGGAAGAGGCTCCTTCCTCAGTGCAGAGCAGAGCGCTGTTGTGCAGGTGCCCTTCCTGAGGATGGTGCTGAGGGTAATGGAAGGCTTTGAGGAGCCATTGGTAGGAACTGAAACGTCCTCGTGAGTGTAACTTCAAAAGTAAGTACGTATCTCAGGTACATTCTGTGGTGGCAGGAAGCATCACTCAAAGCAGATTTTTACCTGTCTTTGAGACAGGGTCTTGGTGTACAGTTCAGTCTGGTCTTGAACTTACAATGTAAACCAGGTAGGCCTCAACTCCTAGGGATCCTCCTGTCACCGTTTTCCAAAGTGCTGTGATTACAGGTCTGTGCCACCACACCTGGCTCTATCCATACTGTTAAGGGGAGAAAAAAAGGGGGCATTTCTTGGCTCACATAACTGAGTGGCTCTGGAACTGGTATGATGTTTCCTTGATTTAGGGCTCATATGTTATGAATAGGGTCCATTTTGTGAATTTGAGTCTTGTTATTTTCTGTTGTTGACTGTTCTTTGCAGGCTCATCTCTCGTGGTTGCAAGATGACTTCTAGGAAGTCATTGGGCAACATTTGTCCAGATTCAGGTCTAAGTCCAGAAGAGTAAACATTCTTGCCTTAGCATTGCCAGAGACCTTGTTAGATTGTCATGGTAACTGGATGATTCTTGTATCTAAGCCAGTACTGATCTGTGTGCCTGCAGAGACGCAGTACCTTTGTCAGGCAAGATCACAGCAGCTGGCGCCACCTTCCTGCATGTACCTGGTAGTTCTCTGAGAGTTGGTGCAAAGCTGGGGAAGTGCTCCTGGTGCCTGATAGTGGTATCTCTTCCAGTGAACCAAAGTAAGGTGACAAAGGGCATGGTGTTCGGGTACTTTTGAGTTGGTTTGATTCAGAAAACAGACTGGACAGTGAAGTTTTCCTTAACTTGAATGCAGCTATCATTGTGTAAGGTGTTACTGCATCTTACTGGGTTGCTAAGCCATATTTTGGCTTGGATTTTTGAATAAAAGAGTAACGGTTGGTAGGCTTTATTGTACACAGTGATCTATGGTGAATAAGAAAGAGAAGCTGTTCTTATGTTCTGGATAAAACTAATACCAGAGTGTGCTGTTACCTGTGAAACAACATTTTTTGAACAAAAATATTGCAAGTTAGGTATATTCACAATTTCCATGTCCCTTCAGAAGCAAATCATTTCAATGAAGTTTCCTTCCATTAACATGAATATTCAGAACTGTGCTTTAATAGTAATTAGGCTGTGCTGTTGTGGTATAATTGCTGGCTTGGGTCTCTTTTTGGGCGAAGGAGGCAGAGAGGAAGGCTTCTGGTGCTCGGTGTGGAGCAAGGTGTGTGGACTCAACCTTTTAGGTGTGTGGAGAAGGACTTTAAGGCATTATCTGTTTGCTTAATAAAAAGGAATTCCAGAAACACTGGGTTTTGTGCTTAGGATCTCGGTTGGTAGCAACAGTTGGGTCATAGGACCTAGCTGTTCTGGATACTTCTCTCTTTGTGGGCACATCATCTTCATTTTCGTGGGTCAGCCATGAAAGGCTGCCCTTCCCTTCCTGGTGTGCAGTACAGCTAAACCCTTCAGATGATGTGCTAATAAGATACATGTTATCAGTGTAAGTGTATACATCTGTTTTTTCTTTTTACCTTTTGTTTGTCTTTAAGTCTATTTACTGGGCACACACAACTAGGCTCTGGGATTTTACAAATGAATAAAAATGATTATGCTATTGAATTTACAGTAGGGATGGAGTGGAGTGGAAAACGTGGGCTGGGGTGTAGCAGTGTGCCACAGCACCTGTCTGGCCAGTGTATGGCCTGAGTTCAATTCCTAGTGCCAAAAACAAAAAAAAGTTAGAAAACATGAAAAATGTCATTTTAATGTTATACATCCTATGACATGGTGGGTAAGATTTTGTTTTATGTAAAGTGTCTAATTGGTGCCTTATATTTTGCCATTTATTCATGGGTCTATTTATCCATACATTTAAGATACTCAGAAGAGTTTCAGATTTTGTTTTGAGATACTGTACTAGAAATATTGTTATTACATGGTAGAAACATGGAGATTATTCCCGAAAATTGACAAGGGTTCTAGTTCTTTAATGTGTAATATTAACTAATATCTCTTTACCAAGACATGAAATATGGAAGCTGAAAATGAATTGCAATAATACCGACAGTGGAAGTCAAAAATCAAACACGTTTTTCTATATAGGCTTTATTGCACAGGGGTGGTTGCTGCCCTCAAGGACCAACGATTTGTCAAGGCTGCAGATGAGCCAGCTGATAAGCCTAGGAGCTAAGGAGCCTCCACATAATGCCTTTTATTTGATTTCTTACTAGTTCCTAGGTCAGTTGATGGTGCATCTTTCAGAGCTTTCAGTGATACAAGCAGCCCGCTGCGGGTGTGGCATGGGTTTGCCACCACTGTTTAGGTCTTTAAAGTGCTAAGTGGTCTGCAAATGATTTTTGTGGAATTACTTATGCCCATCTGTTCCCTAACTCCCAGATATGAAAGCTAACAGTTGCCACAGAATTATCTTTTAAACGTAAGCTGCAAGGGCTTTTCCTAACTATTTTCACTCTCCCCTCACCCCATCTTCTTAATACTGATTTGTGCTTATCTCAAAGATGTGGAGTGTTGACCTTGGTCCTCGTATGCTAATGTTTTCAGCTTCACTCCACTTCAGCAGCTCCCAAGCACGGCACACCAGAGTCTTTCCATTTGGAGCATTTCTGTCGTGATGATTTCATCCAACTGTCTATTAGAAGTCCTCAAATTCCTGCCCATTGCGACTCATTCTTCTCAAGTCTTCAGTCACTTTGACTCTGTGGCTTTGTTCTTGCTAACAGAATCCGCTATCCAGATTCTCCTGCAGTTGGTGGCTGTCCGTCCGGTTTTCTCCTGGGCTTTTTTCTTTGCCTGTTGAAATCAGCTCAGGTCACATTTGCTATCGTCCTTCTGAACTTCCTCATGGTTTTTTCTCTCCCTGTAGTCCGTTTACGTGTTTATCTTATTAATAGTGTTTCCTTCTTGACCTCAAGAAGAACGTAAGTTCCTTGAGAGCAGGTTTGTTCAGCTTTGTGTATTCATTTTAACTTTACATATGCTCTGGCTGGCTCATAATATTTTGTTTGCCCTTTTAGCTCTAAATAAATGACCACCTGTTTTCTTTGTCTGTTCTTTCTTTGGTTGGTGACTGAGTATTCTGTAGAAAGGTACCTGCTGGGCTGGCGAGGTAGCTCAGCGGACTAAGTGCCTGCCTTGTTAAGCTCGGGGACCAGGGTTCGTGCTGTAGTCCTGCATGCCACACCAGCCCCAGCGAGTGAGTCTGGGTGTAGTGGCGCACACCTGTAATCCCAGCACTGGGGAGGCAGAAAACAAGAGGACCACTAGGAGGCTAAGCTGTATAGTAAGACCCGGTACCAAATACATAAATAAATAAAAAAAAAGGTACTTGCTGAATTCAGGGCTCCTCTCTTTGTATACATTCTCTTCCGACTTGTCTCTACATTTAGGTTTTTTATGTAAACAGGCAAGTGAAGCTGTGCTTAGTTATTCAAGCAACAAGTTTCCTTCCTTGTTTTCCATATTTAAATTATTTGGTAGGAAAATCTAAAAAACTTTTTCTTTCCTTTTTTGGTCTTACCAGACAGAATCTTGCTATGCTGTTCAGGCTGGGCTCGAGCTCATTTTGTAGCCCAGGGTGGTCTCAAATTTGTAACAATACTGCCTCAGCCTCCTCCCAAGTGGTGGGATTACAGGCGTGTGCCACCTTGTCTGGCTTCATAAGTAACTTGAAAATATTTGCCACTTTTCTTTTCTGGGCCTTTAATATTTACTTGATTTAGAAATAAATATACTACCATTAGATAGTATTCGAATTATTTGAAATTAATGCTGTTATTAACTCAAGAAAGTGATGAATCTGCTCCCTTTCCAAAGTAGTGATCAAGAACTTATCATTAATATGTTGTGGGGTTTTTTTGTACTGGGGATCCAGTCTAGGGGCTTCATACTGAGCTATATCCCAGGCTTTGATTAAGACAGGGCCACACTAAGTTGCCTAGCCTTAGTACAAATTTGTGACCCTCCTGCCTCAGCCTCCCAGAGTGCTGGGATTACAGGTGTGCGCTCAGATGCTTGGCAGGGTGTTAGGTCTCTGAGATGGTTACTGTTACCATGGCCAAGGTCACTTTCTAAGCCCTGACATGTCATGATTTTAGGAGAAAGCATAAGATGCAGATTGCAGCACTTTCTTTCTTTGGAATGGGGAATTCATTGCATGTATCTTAAAGTGTAGCAGTCTTAGTGAACTGTCCTCATTGAACAGCACCTGTTTTCTGTATGAATTCAGAGGCAGTCACTGCTTTGAAGTGGCTTTCTTTACCTATGTGGCTCAAGCTCCTGTCCTCCCTTGTTCAGATGCTTCTTTGCTGCACAGCAGAACCTGGCTGCCAGGTTGTGTTACTTTCCTCGCTGCCTGTGTTCCTATGTTGCTCTCTCCCCACCTACCCTTTTATATAAAACACTTTGTGGCTTCTTATTGCTCTTAAGGTAAATTAAAGAGTATTAGTGTGGCATAGAAGGCTCTGAACAGGTAGGCAGAGAAATGTCCTAATCTTTTGAAGCCATAGTATGATTTTAATACTTGTAGAAGGAAGTGTTCTAGGAAAGAACACTTCTTTAGATTTGAGGTGGAGTCTCTATAGTATGCATCGGACATCTGGTGAATTGTAGGCTGTCCCCACTTTTAAACATAATTGGATCTTAGTGCCTGCAACTAAAGATAAGGCGGAGGAATTTACTTTGCATTTGCTGTATTCTTTTTTCTCTTATTGGCAGAAACCTCTCATGTGAATAAAGGTGGCCTAAGAAGCAGAAATAGACTTTATCAGAGTGTGTCAGGAGAGAAGCATGGTAAAAATTGTATAGGAGAGCACTTTAATTTATACACTTATTATATATCCTACTATATGTCTGTTACTTTCAGTGCTGGATGTAAATTGTACTTTTTCAATTGTAGTGGTTTCTCAGTATGGGGGGATTGACTGTAGTAGCCCCTTTTGGATACTAAAGTCCGTGGGGGCTCAAGTCTCGTGTACAGTGTAGAATAACAAAATATTTGCATATTTTGCTGCACAGCCTTTGTGCACTTGATCACACCTAGATTACTTAAAATATTTAATACAATGAAAGTGCTTTATAAGTAGCTGGCATGCTGTATTATTTAGGGACTAATGACCCAGAGAAAGTCCTGACATGGACAGCACAGAGGCAGCTTTTGTGGACCCAGCTACATGGGATAAAAATGAACCATGAACCACCAGTACTTAAATAAGGCTGAGGATCTTGAGAAATGGCTGCCGGCCACAGCAGGGGCTGCCTCTAGCACCTCAGTTGATTTGTGTGGATTCACACAGCATGTTCAAGTTGTACTCCTTGGAACTTTCTGGAGTCCTTTCCCTGAATATTTTTGACCCAGGGTTGGTTGAGGCCGTGAATTCAGAGCCCACTAATGTGGAACCTGTGGGAACAGGGAGCCAGCTGTGTGTATTCAGCCATGCCTTGCTTCTGTAACAGCTATTTAAAACTTTTCTACATTTTTCTCCTTCCCAAGTGTGGATGTCAAAGAGTAGACTAGTTGTGGTATAGTATGCTGAATTCTTGTATTGAGGTCATGTTTATTCTGTAAGGTGGCCGCTGTTTAAGAATGTGGAATTTTTATAAAAATAAAATACCTTTAAAAGTTATATTAAATGAGAATGAAATGTTTTGAGGATTTCACCACAGAGCAAATGAGCAGTTTTTGTGAGTATGAACAGTGAAAAATGTGTTCTTTGTTGGTTGGTAGTTTGCTGGGGGCTTATGAGACAGCTGATCATGTTCAAGCTGGTTAGATTAGTGATTTTAATGTGAAACCATTGCTTTTAGAATAATCATGGGCCAGACGGGGAAGAAATCTGAGAAGGGACCTGTTTGTTGGTGAAAGCGTGTAAAATCAGAGCACATGTGACTGAGACAGCTCAAGAGGTTCAGACGAGCTGATGAAGTAAAGGTATAACTTTATCTTTTGTAAAAATGCATATACAGTTAGAGATATCCTCTGCTACCAAATAAAATAAATTTTAACTCAAAATAGTACATTTTCAGCTAAGGTCATGTTTACAGTAAGATCAATAGGACTTGAAGCACTCGAAGCTAAAGTCCTTATTTGTCTGAATTAACTGTGCTGTATTAGGCACATTAATGAAGATGGAAAGATTTTAATCTAAGAACTGTTCAGAACTAACTCTTTGGAAGTTAGTCCATTTTAAGTCTATCTTTATGTTGTATATGTAGACTCTGGCCCACATAAATAACATTTTCATGATTTTATGTTTCTAATGTTGTGATTTTTTTTTTAATACAGAAAGTTAAGAAAGGATGGAAAAAATTGTTTCCCTCATGATAAAATAATAGTTGTGCTTTGGTATTATTTGAATATGGGAAACTATAGTCTATTATAAAATTTCTATGCTTTTGAAGCACACTTCCTGGTATTTTTGAGGATTTACTGGATTTTAATCTGCTTAAGAGCTGTTATGCATTTTCTAACAATGAACACTTTTTCTTCTCTGTTTACAGAGTATGTTTAGTTCTAATCGTCAAAAAATTTTGGAAAGAACAGAAATCTTAAATCAAGAATGGAAACAGCGAAGGATACAGCCCGTGCACATCATGACCTCTGTGAGCTCATTGCGCGGGACTAGGGAGGTTGGTTAACATAACGTGTTGTAGTAATTATCAGCACATTTTGGTTTTTGCTTATTCGAATGTTGGTTGATTCTTGGAAGTCACTGACCTCAGGGTGTCTTTTTATTGCTGTTTCTTTGTAATATGCAGCCGTCAATGGCTGCCCGAGGCCACAGTACTAGTGATGCCTTTTAGCAGCTGTGAGTGTTTAGAATGCACAGTGCTCTACTTCATACATGTCTGGATTTTTAAAGACTGTTGATTTAAAACAAACAACTTTTGAATCAAATGCTCTTTACTGTCCTTATCAGATCAGTATTCAGAGCAAGGCCTTTTGACTCACAGTTGTGTGTTCCTCCCTCCTTCATATGAATTAGCCACGTGGTAAGAAGTGTTTTTTTTTTTTTTTTTATGTTCATGGACTAAGAAAGGATTTTATTATGTATTTTGTTCAAAGGCTAAGGCTTCTTATAGGAGTTTTTTAATTCAATGTTGAGAGATTGGAGTTTTCTTCCCTGTAATGTTTTCTGAACAAGGTAGATCTTAAATCATTCTGTTTCCTATTTTCAAAGGAAGGCAGTTAATCTGTGGTAGACACTGTCCCATCAAAACACACCTGCCAGAGGATGGAAGAGAATGGCAGAACCTAAACAGCAGCAGGGCTCTGGGTTGGCGTTAGTGTAGTGCCGTGGTGTTCAGGAAGGTTCAGCGGGAGCAAAGCAAGGGAACAGTGATTTGGAATTCAGGATAGACTGTGTGGTGGGTGGTTCTCTGAGTATCCAAATGTGGGAGACAGCTAAACAATAAAGTAATTTTCCAAAAAGTATAGCTGATTTTTTAAAAATATAATGTAATTGTAGTAAACAAGCACTGATTTGCAGCTGTGTGAGGCCTGCCAAGAGGCTGTGGGCTTCAGAGAGTGTCCATGATGCCACATTGACCATGTGTGCCCTGCTGGCTTCAGCGATGGTGTGCTGGGCTTGTTGACGACACGTGGCGTGGAAGGTTCCTGGCTACTTGTACCTTCTCTTGGGTGATCCCTCTTCTGGCTGGCCTTAGAGTAATGTAAACACATGTCTATGAGGATACCTTCTTCATCTTCTGATCCAAGTCAGGCCCTACGTATTGGAGGTGCATGGCTTTTTATTAGTGCCCTAAGGGTGAAAGGGATTCTTCTCTGTGCCCTTGAAAATGGCCTCGAAGTAGGTAAGGATGAGACTTTCAAGTCATTCTTTTGAAAGTTTTGTTTGGAAAATCTAAGGTAACTATATTTAGTTCTTTTTGGTTTTTTCGAGATAGGGTCTTGCTCTGTAGCTCAGGCTGGCCTTGAACTCACTGTGGGCCACAGACTGGCCTAGAATTTGTAGTGATCCTCCTGCCTTCTCCTCCTGGGTGCTGGGATTTACAGGTATGCACCACCATGCCCAGCTAGACTGTCATTTTAATATTTTGTTTTCTAATTTCATTACTTCCACAGTTCCTTGCTAAGGTTAAGAAGAAGTTCACAGATGTGAGAGGAAAAAGAGGACAATAATCCTTAGCCTTAGGAATTCAGTTTTTATCTCAATGACCTTGCCCTATTCAAGGTCATTAGGGGTGTGTGTGTGTGTGTGTGTGTGTGTGGCCAGCTCAGCCCACCAGGGGGCGGGGCTGGCTAGGTCATTAGTTTTTGAATCAGTCATTAGCTGATTCTGCTTCAAATGAGTCATGTTTTATTCCCCACTCCTCTTTAAAGCTATCACCAGTGGCTTGGGCAAGGGGAGGTTTTTTACAGTTAGTGATAAGCTTTTTGGTATTGTCACAATAAGTCATGTAGTTTCAGGGCAGAAAAGGACTAATAGTGATTTTATAGTTTAATCTTATGACTTCATAGATATATCCCCTTTTATTTTTTAACTCTATTCAAACTACATATAGTTTTAGTATGAAATAGGTCAAGCCAGAGAGAAAACAAAAGTGAGCCTGTTTTGCAGACTTTCCTAGTAGTAAGCTTGGCAGAATTTCTGACTGCAGTGTTGATTCGAACATAGGAAGTCTATAGCATTCACTATTTGAAGTGGCATTGTTTTAATTGGCTGCTTTTTTGTTTTTTAAGGTATTTGGTTGTTGCAGGGTCTCACTGTGCAGCTCAGACTTATAGTGATCCTCCTGTTTTCAGCCTCCCCAGAACTGGATTCCAGGCCTATGTCACCAGACCGGGACTCTGGCCAGCTCAGCCTGCCTGGGGGCGGGGCTGGCATTGCATGTGGTGCCAGGGATCGAACTGCGGTCCCTGTGCTAGCCTGAGCTTGCCTAAGCAGGCGCTTAAGTCTGCTGAGGTATCTCGCTGGCCCCTAGCTGCTCGTTTTTAGTATATGTGCTGCTGAAGTGAGCACATAGCTGCTCGTTTTTATAAGTGAGTGTAAGGGCTGATATCTTCAGTTTTAGATCCTCTGTAGCGTGACGTCAGGAATTTTCCATTCTTTACTCGGGTCCTGCCCCTCTGTCTGCAATGCAGGAGTAGTTACATTGAGTTTGGAAATGATTTTCTGTAGGTTATTTTGTTAAAGAATGTCTGGCAAGCTCGGAAAGCAGAGGCCTCTGCTCTCTGTTTGGGTGGCTGAGGCAGGAGGATCACAACTCAAGGCTAGCTTCTACCCTATCTGAGAAGAGAGAGGGCTGGGTGTTCAGCTCAGGTCTAGAGTGCTTGCCTCGTGCGCATGACTGAAGCCCTGGGTTCAAGGGAAAGAGAACCACAAAGGAAAGGCAGGCATTCACTTTCAGCCTCCAGGAGCGCTCGCTGCATTGGCTCAGAGGCCAGGTCTGGAGTGTGTTACCTTCAAGTTACTCGGGCAGCTGTGTTCTGTGAGTGATTCTGCAGGCCCTAGGCGGTGTCACCGGTGACGTTGTCATCAGGGTCTCTCTGTCTCTGTTCTTAGTGCTTCTGACTTCGTGAAGATAGTGACTGTGTTTTCTGTTCTTTTGCTCTTCCGATAAGTCGTTTTAGGGGGCAGCCAGTTAGCATGGCCTTAAGCAGTACACGAAGGCCAAGGGTTTGTGCCTTAATGCCTGGGTGACGGTTTATTGGTAACTGGTGTTACCAGCCAGCAAAAACTAAGTTTTATGGATCTGTGTATTAGCAGTTATATTCTTTAGTTTGTCGCTTTTCCCTGGTTTTAATGAAGACACTGGTATAAGAGTCAGTCTTTTTTTTTTAAAATTAATTAATTAATTAATTTAGTGTGTGTGTGTGTGGCCAGCTCAGCCCACCTGGGGGCGGGGCTGGCTGGCATGTGGTGCTGGGGGATTGAACCGCCGTCCCTGTGCTTTGCTTAGCTTAGCTTGTTCTAAGTAGGTGCGTTAGACCACTGAGCCATCTCACCAGCCCTAGAGTCAGTCTTAAAGTTTGTTAGTGAATTTCTTTTTGTACTTGTATTCTTTCTTTCTTTCTTT
>NW_004524603.1:6942910-6953199 GCF_000260255.1 Octodon degus
TTTTTTTTTTTTTTGCAGAACCGGGGATTGAACTCAGGCCTTGCACTTGCCAGGGAAGCGCTTATTCCACTGAGCCATCTCCCCAGCCCTTCTTTTTGTACTTGTGTCTACGATATTCTTTGCTAATTTGTTTAGGGGATGTGGTAGGGAAGATTGAACCTAGGACCTTGCACCTACTAAGTAGGTAGTCTACCACTAAGCCACATCCCTAGCCTTCAAAAACATGTTATTTGAGACATGGTCTTATTAAATAGTCCACACTGACCTGGAACTTGGGAACCTCCTGACTTGGCTTCCTGAGTAGCTGGAATTATGCCCCAACTCCTTTTTTGATACTTAATATCAAAATTCTCCCTATTGTGAAAAAAAAAAATTTGTTCAGATAAGGCCTATCTTTTGGGAAAAGTGTATGATTAGTAATTTAATTAAAACATCTTGTGAGTTTGCATTTCTAGGTTACCAGGGGAATGTAATATTCAACTCACATTGTATGCTGGGCATAGTGGCACATGCCTATAATCCCAGAATTTGGGAGGTTGAGACAGGAGGATTGTCATGAGTTTGAGGCTAGCCTGGGCTATGTACTGAGCTCAAGGCAGCCTAAACTACACAGTGAGATCCTGTGTTTAAAACTGGTTTACATGTAAACAGTGATTGTATTATTTATTGATTTGGTAGTGCACTCACCTGAGGTAACTGTAAATAGAAAAATTATACATTGTTCAGGGTATGATGTTTACTTACAAAGGAAACATATCCTAACCAATGCATAATTTATTTATTTATTTATTTATCTCTTTACTCAGATATGTAGCCTTAGCCCTGCAGTTGCTCCTGAGGAGCTGATCCCTGGCCCTGGGGTACATTCTTGACTTTTCTGACAGTAGCAAACTGTTCACTTTGCACACTTCAGGGCTATAGGCCTGATAGGTTGAGATTGTGAAAAGCCCTTTGAGCAGATAGAGCAGGTAGCGGTAGCCTTGGCCATTTTTCTCGCGTGTTTGAAATGAATGGCTGGCTCTCCCAGTTGTCTGTCGTATTCTCAATCTGAACAGAGCTATCAGTTTTTGTGCCTGCAAACAACTCCAGGCCATACAGCTCTGTGCCTCTGCACACCATTTGCTAGTGTTCAGGAGCGTGGGGCTGAGGTCAGGTCCAGCGGTTCTGTCTACCTGTAGAGCTGTGCTTGCTGTGGCTTTGCCTGCTTTCTCATGGGATTCTTTAAGCTGAAATGGTTGTAATAGGGCCGGAGAGATGGCTCAATGGAATAAGCACTTCCCTGGCAAGCGAAAGAGCCTGAGTTCAATCCCCAGTTCTGCAAAAAAAAAAAAAAAAAAAAGAAAGAAATGTTTGTAATAATGTTCTTAAATGATCATATGCTTTTGAAAGTAAATAGCATTTTGTATATTTTCAGTAGGTCAGCTAAAAAGAGAAAGGTTTATGGTGATTGAGTTGACATATATTAATTGTGTATTAGCATATTTGATTTGGTTTATATTTTAAATGAAAGGCTGTGTATTTTAAGTTTAAACAGTGAATTTTTCAGTAATGTCTTGTGCAGCTTAATAAACGAGCAGAAGCTGCTTTTAATTTTCAATTTTTCTTCTAGAACAGTTTATCTAATACCATATTTTAAAAGTTGTTAAATTGTCGTAGAGATCATGTCTCTTCCTCAAATGTCAAAAAAGGTTTTTTTGGCCACTAGTTGAATAACGGCAAATCCAAACCAAAAGAAAATGTTTGTCTAGCCTGGAATGTTAAGAATTGTTTTATTCTTTAAAAAAATTCTTGGGACCAGGGAGATGGCTCAGTGGAATAAGCGCTTCCCTGGCAAGTGCGAAGGCCTGAGTTTAATCCCTGGTTCTGGGAAAAAAAAAAAAAATTCTCAGGTGAAATAAGACAACTTTTATTACGCCTATAACTTTGGTCATAATTTAACTTGATAATGAATTGGTTTAAGCTCAGTGCTTAAGATTCTGTTTTATCTTTTCTTATTGGTTTTATAAAAGAATATTGTGTGGGTAACATTTTGGGAGGGCTGGCAGATTTTGTAAGCTACCTTAGCAACTAATGATGATGCTGTGGATACACTGTGATTTATTGCCTGTTCTTAGTTGGTGGGTATTTAGGTTATTTTACACTTTCACTATTAGTGTTGTAGTGAACATCTTTATATTATTTGATTTTTATATATTGTCTTTTAATTTAACTTTATTTTTTTTGGTACCAGGAATTGAACTTAGGACCTTGTGCTTGCCAGGAAGGCGCTGTGGCACCGAGCTCTATCCCTGGACCAAACTCCTCATTTACATCTTTGCATCTTTTGAATAGTTGTATATGAAAAGTTCCTGGTAAAGGAATTAATATGTGTGCTTTAAATCTTAATGTATTACCAAATGTCCCTTCAAAAAGTTTAAATTATGCCTCCAGTATCTATTTATGGACATGAGTTCACTTTTATTCTCAACACAAAATATTATCAGTCTCTGTCACTCTGATAGATAAAAAATTGTTAGTTCCAGGTTCCCTTTAGTTTAGTTCAATTGAATATCACTTGTTTATATTTCTTTTGAGGATTGGTTATTAAGGTATTAGGTCCTTTAAAGTCATGTTGGTCTCCTCTTAAGTAATTTATAAGAATTTTTTTTTTTTTTTAATACCAGGAATTGAACTCAGACCTCCAACTTGCCAAGCAGGTGCTTGTGCTGCTGAGCATCTCCCCAGCCCAAGATCTTTTTTTAAAAATTTTTTTTTGGAAATACTAGGGTTGTTTTTTTAAAAAAATATTGTCTTGTGGAGTTTTTCATTTTCACATTATTTCTGGGTATTTTTGATTATTTAGATCTTCCTTTTGGAATAGAGAGGATAATATCTTCCATGTAACTGTATAATATCTTCTACGTAACTGTCCAGTTGATCTAGCATTCGTTATTGAGTAATTAATGAATAGCTGAGGACTGTTACCTATTTGGAAAAATTAGCAGGAACAGCCTTCCTTCCCCGGGAACCTAGTGCGCAGGTTGCAGGGGTGACAGTCTGGCATGTTCATTAGTAGCTGGTGCAGCTTGTCCTTTTTTTTTTTTTTTTCATTTAAGCGAGGCTTGAAAACAGTTTTGCTGCAACAGCTTCTGATAACCGTGAACTTCTGTAATATTGTGTCCCATTTCTTAGTTGCTTTTCCCCTCCAGTGACAGCAGGCTTTACTTTGTGCACACAGGGCCAGTCTTGAGTTAGATACTTGAGTGGGCATGTAAAGGGTGAATGCGGCTCTCTCCTGCTTCGCGCGTGTGCTTTCTGTGAGTGTCTGTAGTTGTACCGGAGCCCGTCGTGTGAGCATTGCTGTTCTGGTCTCCAACATTTGAGCAGAGCTGGAGTTTCCGGCAGCAGTGCAGATAACGACGGCATGATTTGCTCTCAGCAGCGCCCGGCGGGCCTCGGCTGCCTTGAGCGTTACCCAGGCCGCTCCGGTTCTGTGCGTGTACGGTCCCTTCACTCGGGGCCTGCAGCTCTGACCTTGCACTCCACGTGCTGGCATTCTGAGTGAAATGCTGCGTCCCTCCAGGAAGGAAGTATAAGCCCTGACACACACGAGATAAAAGTGAACAAGGAGGCGGAGAGCTTATGTCCCAGGGTAGAGGTTTCCTCTGGTCTGGCGTGGCTCCTAACAAATATCTAACAACAAAAACTGAAATAATTTATAGTCTGGGGTGAATCACTCTTATTGCTTAATGACAACATCCTTGATTAGTTGCTCTCATTAAATACATCTGCGTGAGATCTTAATTTTTTTTCTTTTTTCTTGTTCCTCTGCTGCTGGAGACATATTGTTTTTAAAGAATATCTCATTCAGTTACCTTCTCTTTTGGTTTCTCTCCCCCCCCCCCCCTTTGGTTTCTTAATCTGGTTATGAACTCACTTGTAGTCTTGCAAACTTATTTAGCCAAATCTAATATTTATCTCATTCCCATTTTTTCCTACAGTACTTCCTTCACCTAAAAGTTAAATAATATATACTGCCATTTCAGTGCAAGAGCTAGCTAAAAAGTCTGGGTGTGTTATGTTTCCTCAAATCCTGAAGAAAGAATCTGAGGTAGTTGGAGAAATCTTCGGCCTTTCTGTAGAGCTGACGTGGCCGATGCTTTCTCCTGCCCCGCTCTGTCCCGGAGGGCCGCTGTGCCCTCGTCGTGTTGAGGGGCTGCTGAAGGCTGTTGGGCAAGCCAGCAGCTCCCATCCCAGCCTGCCTCAGTGGACCAGCCAGTAGCCAAGAATTGGTTTCTCGCCTGGCTGTCAGAAGTTGGGCTTAACTGGCTCGTGTAGAACTGTTCACGGCAAGATGGCTGTGGCTGTTGGCCTGAGCAATCCCTCCCTGAGCTGAGGAACCATATCCACCTGGCAGGGTCGCTGTGAATTTGAAAGAAGTTAACTTTGTAAAGTCTAGCACAGTGCGTGGCACATAGTAGGTGTGTTAATGTCTCTCCCTTCCCTGCAGGCCATTCACCTGCTCTTCCCTCTACGGTTTTCCGTAACAGTTTTTACTTGGAACCAGCCTTCTGCCAAGAGTCTCAGTTTGGTTGTGTCCTCCTCCAACTGCTAGTTTTGGCTTGACTTCCCTCTCCAGCTCCCATGGTGCAGCCACACAGTCGCCTGTTGTACCAGCTGGTTGATGTAAGTCTACCCGTCCTCAGAGGAGCTTGGTTACTTACCAGTGAGCTGCGTTTCTCTGAAAATGTAGCATCCTCGATAACTAGATTTCCCCTCTCTTTACCATTGTTGCCGAATCGTCTGTGCTAACTTCCTTGTGTGCTCCTCAAGTTGGAATAGAATTAGAGAATTCATTTTGCTGATGCAGGCTTCCTGGTGACTTCTGAGCCTAGGACCCTTGGCTCTGATCAGGTAAAATGCTGTGAAGACCCAGGAGGTAAAATTTTTACACTACTCTCAGTGATATGAGGCTGAAATTATATAAACTGTCAAGGATGATACATTTTCAAAGAAAATGAAAGTTGCTGGTAAGTAACTGGGATTTTTGAGTAATTTTCCTGTAAGTCAATATATAAGAATTCCCAGACCTGTTTTACCAGCAAGGGCCGCTGTATTGAAGTCTGATCTCACAAGCGAGAGGGGTGTGTGCGCAGTGTGGTTGTTAAAGTGTGCGGGGCTCGCCAGTTTCCACACAGCTGCTCTGGGCACTGCGTGAGCCGAAGCCCAAGCCTCCGCCCGGCCTACTGGCAGATGCAGCCTGCTGCCTCCAGAAACATTTTTTGAGTGCCTACTTCCGAGACACTGTGCTATGGGGTGTTACTTCAAGACAGGTGAAGCCCCCCTTGGCCTCAGCTGCTCTTGCCCTCAGGGAGCTTCCTTCCTGCCCTTGGTAATCATTGGGCTTGCAGTTGAGGGGATGGGGTCTGGAGGGTGAGAGTGCGGGAGGGGAAGTGGGGCTCAGTGTCCGCACCTGCATCTGAGCCTCCTTGTTTTCTTTGTTGCCGTAGAACCCAGGTGGCCTCACTCGGGGTACCCTGCGCATTGTCTGCACTGTCACAGCACACACAGGAGTGAGCCAGTCTCCCCATCGAGTGGGGGAAGAGCATGTTGGACCGTCTGGCCTTGGGTGTGACTCTGGGCTGTTCAAGCCCATGAGTAACTCAGAGGTGGACACGCGGCTCCTGCCCAGGCTTAAAGGCTGTGTGCTGCATGATTGAAGTTACAGTGTAGCTCATCAAATAGAAAACAAAAACCAACACCTTTAACTTAAGAGATGAAAATTATAGTGGTTCCTGGGTTCATGAGTTTAATTTGTTCTATGATTTGGGGGAAGAGAGCTGTGTTTGTGTGGGGAGATAACTGTGGTCACGTGTGTCACCCAGTGCAGAGCTTGCAAAGAGAAGCGAAGTTTTGTCAAGTACTTGTGTTTGCCAACAGAATTGTTGGCAAATAGAAGTGTTTGTGAACCAAGGCATTACTGTATTTTGTATGTAGAATCACCAGATGGCATATAATACTTTATCCCTCAGTAGCTATAACCATTCCTCACCCTCAGATTTACCCAGTTAAGCAGAAAGAATGAAGGAAGATGTGGTGGTAGGAGGAAGGAGAAGAGAGCTGGCGGGAGCTGCTCCTGCAGCGCTGTCGTGTTTCTGCCTGACCCTGAAAGTGCAGGGGCATCACCTTGGTCTTGCCCTGTGAGCCCTTGAGTGAGCTCTTGGGTGTTGTATTCAGGCTTAGGCTTTAATTCTGGCTTGGTAATTGATTGCCCTTCTAAGTAGGTGTGTTATTCTCTAAACCTCAGTGTCCTTGTTTATGGAATTGTGATGCTAAAGCTATGCTATGGTAAGGTTATGTAGCAGGAGTGTGTAAGGCCACGCCTGTCTCAACACTTAGCACAGTGCCTCCAACATAGTAAGTGCTCAATAAATGTTAATGCTCTTATTATTGATTATTGATTATTGGCTGGATGGATGAAGAATCATATTAGCGGCCAAAGAAAGACAAGGAAAAGATTTGGGATTCTAGAGTGTTAGTAAACTGTTCACACCTTCTTATTTACCTGGATTATGAGGTTTCTAGTATTTATCTTTTCCAAAGCTAAAATTAATGGTCGCTGTCACAATTCTTTCTAACTATCTTATGCTTTTGCTTTCACCTCCCAATGGAAGGGGTTATTTGTCTGTGGCAGTGCTGGTGATGACTGAGGTTCACTCGCTGTCCTGGTGCAGTGGTGGGGGCTGGGTGTGGCCATCAGCCAACGGCTTTTACTCTACTCTCGCTGTCCTAGTCCTGTTATTTTTAGGTCATTTAAAATTCAACATTAAACATGTATATGACAAGCATATATGTTTGTGTATATTAAGTATATATGATTTTTTCAGTTTTGTTTTTATTCTTTTTGCTCTGTTGTCATTGATTGTAGATGATGAATATATGCCTAAGATATTTTTGAAAGGGTTCTGAAGGGCTGATAATTGGGAAATGGTACTCCAAGAAAAGCTGGACTCCTGAACAGGATAGAAAGTCCTGTGGTTGGGTACAGAATTTTTATCATATTATATAGCATCAAAAATGTTAATACCTAAAACCAACATCCTTCTTAAAATCACTGTGATAAGAAAGCGTTATGCATAGTTTAATGAGTAATGTTTTTTCTTAAGTGACACGGAGGAAAAGATGTACCTTGAAGTCAGTATCCCCCAGGTTATATGAAATACGGTATTTCAAGGGCCATGTGCACTTGCACGTGTTGGAGGTGTGGACCCTGGCAGTAGTGTACTGGGTGAGAGCTGGGGCTCCAGAGTCAGGCTTCCAGGCCTTACATACGGCCTTATCTGATGAGCTTGAGCAATTCACTTATTTTTTCTTAGTTTTCTCACTTGCAAAATGAGCTAAGAACTGTACCCACCTTTGAGTGTTAAAAGGAAGACCATGGTAAGGCCTGTAATACGTTGAGAATAGTGCCGGCACGTGGAAGTGCTGAGGCCCCGCTGTGTGCAGTAGATGCGAGCGCTTGGCTGCAGTTGGATGCCAGTCTGCTATGACTCGTGTTTGTATGTCACCAGATAGCAGCAGATGACACTCAGGTGTTTCACAAGGGAAGCGAGCTCTGAGGAAGGAAGGCTGCTGCAACAGCCGCTGCCACTCAGATTAAGTGCATAGGCATGGCTGCCCTGTGTGCTGGGCGCAGAGGTGGGCACTGTGCAGTGCAGCCTGGAGCACTGGGTCCGGCGCTTTGACTGCGGAGGCACGGCCTGTGACTCTTGGTGGTAAGTAGGAGAGGGCTGAGAGGGTTTTGAAAACTGGCGAAGTTGCAAGAATTTTTTCGCCCTTATTAAAGATGAGAGAAGAGAGGATCCTTTTTGATTTTTGTGAATTTTACAGGCTTAGTTGAATAAACATTTTTTCAAACTTACTTAAGTGGGCAGCATTTCTTTACAATTTGATAGCTACAGCCTAAGATCGCCCTCTCATTCATAAGAGTCTTTTATTTTCTGTTTTAGTGTTCGGTGACCAGTGACTTGGATTTTCCAACACAAGTCATCCCATTAAAGACCCTGAATGCTGTCGCCTCGGTCCCCATAATGTATTCTTGGTCTCCCCTTCAACAGAATTTTATGGTATGTAAGTAATATGCCTTCTGCTTATCTGACAACTTATCTTACATAAGAAAAAATAGGTAATTTAAAAAAGCCAAGAGTGTGGTTTCCCCCCTCCATTTTTCAGAGGAAAAGTACTAAACAAAGACCTTGTTAGGATGAAACAAACAAACAAAAAAATGAAACACTTGTAACAGAAGAAGTAAGTTTACAGTTCTTGTCCTTGAAAGGTACTCAATCTCCTATCATCTTAGTCCGACTTTGTGTTTTGTTAATTGAGAACTGTTTTAAAGGTTTTAGGTGGCATGTTAATAGGGGATAGGGTGCACTAGGCAGCATTCGCAGGACTTATAAAACACGGGCTCAAATGTACTTCACAGACAGCACTGGCCAGGATGAAGGAAGCAGAACAGAAGAGAAATTCAGATGAGCCTTTTTTTTTTTTTTTGGAGACAGAGTCTTGCTATATATGGCCCAAACTGACTTGGAATTTGGGATCGCCCTGCCACAGCTTCTTTTTTTTTAAGGGGCTGGGCTCCCTAAATAGCCTGGGCACGCTTTGAACTCCAGCAGTCCTCCTTCATGAATCAGCCTTAGGGTTATAGGCGTGTGCTATTATGCCTGTTTGGTTTTGTTTTTAAATGCAGGGTCTCACTTCTTAGTGATCATCCTGTTTTCAGCCTCCCCAGTGCTGGGATTACAGGTGTGTACCACCATGCCCCAGCCTGGCCAGGCATGTGGTGTGAGGGATTGAACCCCAGCCCCTGCACTTGCCTAAGCAGGCAATTAGTCCATTGAACTATCTCGCTGGCCCTTTTTTTCTTTAAAGTCTTTTTACTTATTTATTCATTTGGTACAGGGTCTCGAAGCACAGCTTGGACGCATAGTGATCCTCCTGTCAGCCTCCCTACTGCTGGGATTACAGGTGCGTGCCACTGTGCCTGGTTTTGGTGGCCAACATGGTGCAAGGGCTGGCATGGCATGTGGTGCAGGGATTGAACCAGATCCTTGCACGTGCCAAGCAGGTGCTTAGGCTGCCCAGCTATTTCCCTAGCCCCTGCTTTTTTTTTTTTTTTTTTTTTTTAGGATGTATTTATTTGATACAGCGTCTTGCTACACAGTTCAGACTTGTAATGATCCTGCTGTCTCAGCCTCCCCAGCGCTGGGATTATAGGTGTGCACCACCATGCCTAGTTTCAGTGGCCAGCACAGTGCACCTGGGGTTCCTAGGCTGGCCTGGCATGCAGTACCAGAGATTGAACTTGAGTCCTTGCGCTTGCCAGGCAGGTGCTTAGACTGCTGAGCTATCTTCCCAGCTCCAAGAATATATATACGTTTTTAAAATTCATTTTAGTGACTTTTCTTTCATAGTGGAGGGTTAAAGGTGTCAGTTACTCTTTGTACTTGAATATATTTGTACATTTACTACAACTCTATTAAAGAACACTTAGCTTTTAGAATCATGCAAGTGCATGCCTCTCATTCCAGCACTCAGGAGGCTGAGGCAGGAGGATTGTTGTGAATTCGAGGCTGGCCTGAGCTACAAAGTGAGTTCAAGGCCAGCCTGGGCTGCATGAGAGCTTGTTGCAAAAAGATCCCCCACCCCAAATAAAAAAAGATAATCATATTGCAAAACTTCAAGGGAGGTTTCATACTTTCAGAGACAAATTCAGGTAGAATATGATTTATTTTATTTTTTGTATTTAGTGCAGGGTCTACAGGGTCTCACTACACAGATTTTTTTTTTTAATATTTATTTATTTATTTTGTGTGTGTGTGGCCAGCTCAGCCCACCAGGGGGCGGGGCTGGCTGGCATGTGGTGCTGGGGGATTGAACCGCGGTCCCTGTGCTTTGTTTAGCTTAGCTTGTTCTAAGTAGGTGCTTTAGACCACCGAGCCATCTCACCAGCCCTCACTACACAGATTGGACTCATAGTGGTTCTCCTGTTTTCAGCTTCCCAAGCACTGGGATTACAGGTGTGAGCCACCACACCCAGTTTCAGTCACCATCTCAGGGTCAGAGCTATCGAGGCAGGAGGGGGATCCAGCCTCTGACCCCTGCATCTGCCTAAGCAGGTGCTTTAATCCACTGAGCTATCTGGCCGGCCCATCAGAAAGAATATGATTTTGAGGGCCTGCCCCTTAGCTCAGTTCTTTAAGTGGCTGCTTCAACAAAGCATTTAGCCTCAGGTTGCTGGGGTTTGA
>NW_004524603.1:6953299-6958384 GCF_000260255.1 Octodon degus
GGATTGAACTCAGGCCCTTGTGCTTGCCAGGGAAGCACTTATTTCACTGAGCCATCTCCCTGTCCGCTAGAATATGATTTTTAAAGTTAAAGTGAATAATGCTTATGACTTGGTCCCAGGTTTTTCTGGTTTCTGCTCACAGCGAATGAGGAGGGCTATTGTTTGCTGATACTTCGGGGAGTGAGGGTTAGGCTGGGAACAGTGGGGAGACAGAAGAGCCAAGTGCCATTGGTAAGGAGGCCTCCCGTTTCCTCAGAAGGGCCTGTGCAAGTGAGATGCGAGGAGAGCTCTAGTGTGCACACATGCTGGGCCTGCTAGAGGATTGCAGTAAGACCACACCGTGCCCTTACTGGTTTTTTGTTGTAGTTGTTGTTTTTTGTTTTTTGTTTTTGGCAGAACCAGGGATTGAACTCAGGCCCTTGCGCTTGCCAGGGAAGTGCTTATTCCACCGAGCCATCTCCCCAGCTCCTATTGTTTGTTTTGGAGACAGGATCTCTGCAGTTCAGGTTGTCCTTGGCTCACTGTATAGCCCAAGCTGGCTTCTAATTCATGGCGATCCTCCTGCCCCAGCCTCCCGAGTGCTGGGGTTACAGATGTGCTCCACCACCCCTGGCTCAGCTTGTATTCTGTTCTCTTCTCTCTCCCTCGGTCCAAGTTTTCTTATTCCTTGTTTGTACATCCTGTTATTTTTATGAATGTTCCAGGTGTCCAGACCATGTTATCTGGGATTTCCTGTCTCCTCTATTCTTTGCTAGTGTGTGTCATGGTCTTGGCCAGTGTGCTCTTCCTTGTTGGCTGTGGTCACAGCCTGTGCCATCCCCTGCTTGAAATGGCCAGTGCCTTCTAGTCCGTCTCAGCCAGCTTGTTCTATCATCCCACAACCACTGTAACCAGTACCTCACTGCTCGTGGGGCTCTTACTCTGAGAGCGGTCCCTGCTTTCAGTGACATCTCTGTACACACAGCCTCCAGAACTGTTCATTCTGTGTCCACAACTATGGCCCCTTTTATTTATTCTTTATTGAAAACTCTCCTCTTGTGAATGTCAGCTTGTGTGTGTGCTCCTCAGCTCTCCACTCTCTCTAACCCCTACTTCTCTTGGCTCTTCCTGTAGATCAGCACCCTTTCTTTCGTCTTCTAATCCTCACTGTAGGCTCTTCAGTCAACTCTCTTAGCACACAGTAGCTTTGGGATTTGTCTCATCCATCGCAGCAGTAAGGTGTTTTCTGTTTTGTAGGATGTCTTTTATAGTTGTGGAAGCCCTTTTGGGATAAATGTCACTGGAACATTGATTTCTTTTTTATTTATATCCTTAAAATCGTATTACACTCAACTAGACTTTAAGTGAAGTTTAGAAATGGATACTTGTGGTTCTGGGTGTCTCAGCACTGGAGATTAAACCCAAGAGTCTACACACTGAGTTACACCCTCATTCTTTTATTATAAGACAGCATCTTGCTGAGGTTGTCTAGGCTGCACTTGGGCTTGTGATCTTCCTGCTTCAGCCTCCTGGGGTGCTGGGCTGCCAGGGGGATGTGCCCTAAAGTGGTGCCTGTTGGGAGCAGCACACTGTAGTTGTACATTTTTCCTTCCTTGCAGGTAGAATTGGCAATGTGTTAAACATTCTTACTTTTGCCAGTGGAAATAATTTGCTGTCTGAGTAGAATTTTAAGTCCGGTGCACTGCGCAAAGGCCCTCTACTCAATGAGAAAAAAACATCAATTTTAGTTATGTCACATTCAACTATTAAGAATATTTTAATTCTTAGGAAAAATGGGCTTAAAATCTGTATGTACATGTGTGTATGTTTTGACTTTTAGGTAGAAGATGAAACTGTTTTGCATAACATTCCTTACATGGGGGATGAAGTTCTAGACCAGGACGGCACTTTCATTGAGGAGCTAATAAAAAACTACGATGGCAAAGTCCATGGAGATCGAGGTGAGCAGTGTTTATTCTCTTAAGGAAAAGTCTAAAGAACTGACACACTGTGCTTTATTAGCGCAGGCTATCAGAACCTGTTTATGAGAATAAACTATTTTATGAAGACAATAGAGCACCAGTCTGGGTTCATAAGGCTAAAGTTTGCAGCGTTTGCCCTGTTTAAGTAGGAGGCTCTTGTTTATCGCTTGGTCATTGTGCATAGTTGGCTATGTGATAAGTTCCATAGAAGCTGAGGGTGTAGGTGTTAAGATTCACTAGTAGTGAAATGAATTAGGATTAGGGCCCTGAAGGCGGCAGTTTGGCAGAGGCGCCTTTGCTGATTGGCTGCCGAAGTCCCTGACGCTCCGTCCTTGGCTGCTCCCCTAGGGAGGCTGTTTTTGGGGTCCTGGTCCTCCAGGTCCATGTTCACTCTGGAAGCCAGATCTCAAGAGAGTGGCCCCAGAGATGTGGCTGTTTCTGAGGAGGCCAGAGCTATAGTTAGTTCCTGAAGGACTGGCTGGTTCCTGGCACTCTGGGCGGTAAGGCGCCTGCTTCCTGACCTCGCTGAGGACCAGCCCTGAGAGCGAGCCCAGTTCTAGTGCTGTCCAGTGCCATGCAGTGCCCTGCAGTTCTAGCTGCTAGGCTGGGCTCTTTCTTCTGAAGTCAAAGAGACACTAGTAACCTTCGGTCATTGCCACCTTCCTCTGCGTGGCTGTAACACTGGCTTGCTGACTTTTTCTTCAGAGTGTGGGTTTATAAACGATGAAATTTTTGTGGAGTTGGTGAATGCTCTGGGTCAGTACAATGATGATGGTGATGAGGATGATGGGGATGACCCCGAGGACGGAGAAGAAAAGCAGAAGGAGCTGGAGCATCGCCGGGACGGTAGGTCTGGGGGCCAGGTCTCTATGTGGCCATTGCAGCATTCTTTCAAAAAGATGGTGGAAATAGTTCCTCTTTGTACCACCACATTGAATGGCAGCATGATCAAAATCAGGATATTATTTGTAGTCTTCCATCCTCCACTGGAGCATCTTGGTTTCTTTTTTTCTTTTTTCGGGAAGGGTCTACAGGGTGTTCAAGGTCTCACTACTAGTTCAGACTCGTAGTAATCCGCTTGTTTACAGCTTCCCAAGAGCTGGGATTACAGGCATGCGCCACCACGCCCAGTCTCACTTGCTGTCTCAACGTGCCCCCAGGGGTGGGGCTGGCCCAGCAGGCCTGGGGATCGAACCCCTGGCCTCTTCACCTGCTTGCAGGTGCTTTCATCTGCTGAGCTATTTGGCTGGCCCTTTGGTTTCTTTTTCTAGCGAAAGAGTGTAGTGTTGGGACTTAACTGGGCCATCGTCATAATCATTGTTTTAATAATGTATGCAGCAGTTAACTTAATCTTCGTCATGGCACCGCACACGCACATCACCAGGCCAGTGTATGTTTAGGACTGGGTTTGCAGAGGCCAAGCCGCCGATCTGTGACTCCCCTGTGGGAAAGCAGCCAACCTGGGACCCTGAGCCTGTGGGTCAGCGCAGGCCTGGCTCCGTGGCACGCCGTTACCCTGCTCTAGTTGTGGCTCCCCAGAAAACAGCGCAGCACTGGGGTCTCCAGTGGCCAAGAGTCGTGTTGAGGCAGCACGGAATTGTTTGGGGGCCACCTGCGGCCTCAAAGAAGCCTGACATTTTTATGACAGGCTACTAGGTTAGGAAGTAGAACCCAGTGGCTCAGGGACTAGGCGGCACATGGCCAGCTAGCAAGGGCCCGGGCTAGCGTAGGTCCCAAGGCCTGCTTCCCGTGCCCTGATAGCGCTGCGTGCCTGAGTGTGTGTCTGACCCACGGATGCGCTGTGCACTAGTGTAAAATGCCTTAGAAGCACATGGGCCATCAAGTTAGGGGTTCCTTTTCTTTGTAGTGAGGCACTATTGTGGGGAGACAAAGGCTGAAAACTTTTTTCCATGCTTCCCCCCCCTTTCATATTTACCTTTTTAGATAAAGAAAGCTGCCCACCTCGGAAATTTCCTTCTGATAAAATTTTTGAAGCCATTTCCTCAATGTTTCCAGATAAGGGCACAGCAGAAGAGCTAAAGGAAAAGTAAGATTTGTTCTTGTGAGATGTCTTGTCTTGTGTGGTCTGTAAGTCATTGTTCTGGCTCATTCCAAGTGGACCCGTTATGTCCGATGAGCCACTCTCCCTTGTTTATGGCACACACAGGGTACTTCAGGCAGTACCCATTCCTGCGCAACACTCTGCACTGCGAAGCATTTACTGGAGAGAAGTACGTGTATACATTACACACACGTGCGCGCGCACCCCCCCCCACACACACACACGCACATACACACAGATTTGTAGTTGTGCATTATGGGAAAATTACTCTGAGTCCTGGTTGCCGTTTCAGTGCAGTTGGTGTTGAGTCAAAACCAATGTAGTCATGTCTTTTCATATCAGTGAATTTGATTTTAATACACCACACATAATGTTAAAGATTGTTGTAGGTTAGATACTTTTGTGTTATAAGCAAGGTAAATAAAACATTAACATGGAATCTTTTCAGATACTTCATTTCTTTTAAAAAGCAAACCTTTGGTTTCAGGCTTACTTACACTTTTCTTGGTTGATGTCAGATACAAAGAACTCACCGAGCAGCAGCTCCCAGGTGCACTTCCTCCTGAATGTACCCCCAACATAGACGGACCAAACGCTAAGTCTGTGCAGAGGGAGCAGAGCTTACATTCATTTCATACACTTTTCTGTCGGCGATGTTTTAAGTATGACTGCTTCCTACATCGTAAGTGCAATTATTGTACGTTTTCGTTTTCTGTCTTTGTTGTGGAATTACGGCTTATGCCTCTGAGAAAGTGCTGTCATTTGTTGCAACTAGAACTTACCATTTAATCTTGTGGTTAGGAATGGGGAAAGCCTAGAATCCTAGTAGGGTTATTTGTACTTTGTTGCTTGGGGATTGCTGTGAAGCCTGGAGCACCTTCACCTTCGGCCACACCCTGAGCAGCTGTTCCCTGTGCATCTGTCCCTGTGAACTGACTCGTAGCTCAGAGCAGGGCTGCCGCTACTGATACATTGGTGTTTGAATTAGAAATTGGCTTAAAGGATGTTTGTCTGAACAAATTCTTCTGTTTCTTTTTTTTTTTTTTTTTTTTGCGGAACCGG
>NW_004524603.1:6958484-6961551 GCF_000260255.1 Octodon degus
GGGCTGGCTGGCATGTGGGGCTGGGGGATTGAACCGCGGTCCCTGTGCTTTAGCGAAGCTTGTTCTCAGTAGGTGCTTTAGACCACTGAGCCATCTCACCAGTCCCTCTTCTGTTTCTTGATGTTTATTTTTTTAAATTATTTAGTACAGGATCTCACTACACAGATTGGACTCATAGTGATCCTGTTTTTCAGCCTCCCAAAGTGCTGGAATTACAGGCTTGTGCCACCGTGCCCAGTCTCATTCACTGTCTTGGCCTGCCCTGGGGGCGGGGCTGGTGTGGCAGGCAGGTGATCCAGCCCCCCACCCCCACCTGTGTCTACTGAAGCAGGTGCTTTAATCCCTTGAGCTATCTGGCCTGCTCTGTGATTCTTTTTTTTTTTTTTTTTTTTGGGTGGTACCAGGGATTGAATTATGGACCTTGCACTTACCAGGCAAGTACTTATTATATTACACTGAACTATCTCTCCAGCCCCTCTTCTGTTTCTGTTTAAATCTTTTCCTGTTATATATTTGGCCTGCTGTGTAAGTTGCCTTATAAATACATGCATTTGAATACAAAAAAGCATAAAATACTCTGAATGAAACCTAAGTATTATACATAATAGATTAATTTTCTTCATGACATTTATAGAGGAAAACGTTTCTCAGTAAAATTTTCATGTAATTGGAACTTCAGTGTAGTTTAGATAAAAAGCATCAAGTGCTTTTGAGACATGTATTTTGAAAATGTATTTCGTACCTCCAGTTTTCCTAGTGTTTGATACAGTGTAACCTTTTCTGTATTATAGTGTAGTACGCCTATCTTTTGTATTGACCTCTGGGTTATCTGACCTTATATCCTTGTTTTCCCCACATTATTTTGTGGGCCTGCATTGTTGTGCTTTTGTGTGTACCCTGCCTCGCAACCTGTTACAGATTTCTCCCTTCCATCCAAGCTCTTTCACATAAACAAGCTTGCCTGGTCAGCTGCTTCTGTCTCCCTTCTTCTTAAGCTTTTGCTCTATGTATTTGTATTTGTTGTCACTCATAATTTGTTGGGTGACATGTATTTAATCTGGAAATGTGTGTGTAAGAGAGAGCCATTCTAGTGGTTTAGTTATCTAAATGAGAAGCACTCAAGGTGGTGGTGTAAAGTTCCTGTGCCCTCTCTGCTGTGTCGACTGTACCTGACTTAGTCCCGCAGCTTGGCAGTTCCCGTCTTCTGGAGGTTCAGCTGGTGCAGCCCCTGGGCAGTTAGCGGGTGTCCTCTTTGGCCTTGGCCTCACTGTCTCCACGTGGCCTTTGACATAGTAGAATTGCACTTCATTTCCTTTAGACACTGTATTTTGTTACATATGGCAATTTTTCACATAAAAATATTGAACAGATGTAGGGACACACAGCTGTCACCCTGGATCCTTGGGAGACTGAGGCAGGAGAATTGCAAGTACAAGGCCAGCCTGAGCAATTTAGTGAGGTTATCTCAAAATAAAAATGGAGGCTGGCGATGCAGCTCACTGGTGGAGTGCTCTGGGATTCATCCTCATCGTTGCCAAAAAGAATTATACCTTGCACTCCCGTGCTGCTGCAGCAGCCAGTAAGGCTGCATTCTGGCTTCACAGAAAGGGCCCTTCCAGGGTGTGGCTTCTGGATGTAGCATTTCACGTATCTTTTTGTGTATACAGAAGCACCCTGGAAGCAGGGATGGCACCTTCAACTGGATTCCATGGGTGCTTTTCCTGTGCTATTCACTAATGAGTAATTTTGAATTTTGGACCCACTCCTGATCTCACTAGTGAAGCTGGAGATCCACTGTCTGTGCGCATAAGCATCTCCTGCCTGCCTGCCTGCTGGCTGGCGGCTTCCTTGCCTGACAGCTGAGCCGGGCCCAGGGGCCAGCCACACACTGCGCAGGGATTGCACACCATATGGACTGTAACACTTGGGCCACGTGGAGTCAGAGCTCTGCGTTCAGCCACCTACTGGGCACCTGAGGCCCAAGAGAAACCCTTGCTGTGGGAGAAAAAACCACTTTTAAGGCCACGACTGCCTCAGAAGAAAGCACAAACCATGCTGCTTAGTAAGTAGCAAATTAAGGGCTTAGGCAGTTGTTCTCTGTCCCTTCCATAGTCTCTGTCAGTGCCATAGGCAACGTTAAAACAGTTCTTTAAAAAGTAGTTGTCTGTTTTTCTTCCCCAAGTGCAGACCCCATGCGCACTAGATAGGGGCTTCGCACGTGGGACCCCAGCCCTTTTGGAGACAGGAGCTCTCGGAGTTACCCAGGCTGGCCCTGACCTTCCTGCTCACTGCACCTGGCAGGCTGTCCTTTTTTTTTTTTTTTTTTTTTTTTAATGTGAGATGGTTGATCTGGAGCCTGCAAGGAGCAGGCTGGCCCAGATGTCACCAAATCCACAATGTTTTCTGCCTCCAATCAGGCTGTCCTTTTTGCTAATACGTAAACATTTGTTTTTAATATTCTTTTTGGACTATGTGTTACTACAAATTCACTGTCTCAAATGCCTAGAATTTCCAAGAAGTTATTCCAGAGTGTGTGGTCATGGTTGACATTTTAACACTTTGACATATGCTAGGTTGAAAGTTCACAAGTGCGTGAGCTCATATTTGCTGTGTACTTGCCTGCATGACTTCACTGCCCTCAAATTTCAGCGCTCCTCATATGCATAGTGGGGCCATTTAGTAATGATGTACTATTAACTATATAATTAATAACTAACACCTGCCATTTTTGTGTGGGTAAGAAAACGCCCAAGCCTTGTGACATGTTCTGTGTATTTCAGTGTAGGATTATTTAGGGTGTGCTGCTCTCACCTCTTTTGTTGTTTACTGTTGTCCGTGTTCTGATTTTGATTATCATCATTATTTTATTGTGTAGTGCTGGGGATTGAACCAGGGCCTGTGCATGTAAGGCAAGAACTCCACCACTGAGCCCAGCCGCAGCCCTGTGTTCTGATATTGACAAGGGTGATGGTGGTGGTGGTGGTGGTGGTGGTGGTGATGGTGATGGGATGATGGTGGTGGAGGTGGTGGTGGTGGTGATGGTTTGGTGGTGGTGATGGTGGTGGTG